>NW_020292101.1:0-600000 GCF_003184845.1 Aspergillus ibericus CBS 121593 | reverse complement strand
GCCTTGAGCTCCCAGTCACTTTTTTGACGGCTTTAGCTCTTGAAGTCCTGTCAAGTGGATCGGCTGTTTGGTGAAGGTGGAAGGAATGATTCTGGCCTTAAGTGGGATACACAGGATGCAGGTTCAAAAGAGGACTGGAACCAGCTCCTGGAGGTGAGTCACCGATCAAGACCCAACTGTCAAACCCTAGGATCGCTCCCCTGTCCCAGTTAGCTTAGCCCCGTTGGTATACGTACCGTCGAACTACGTCGAGGAGGTATCGACTGATGACTATCTGAGAGACAACTAGGTCGTGGACAAGAGAGGAGAAGTAGGGCTGAATAGTGCCGCGCAGTTATCCGTAAGTAAGTGCGGACGAGCGTTCTGTAGTTAAGCTTCCAAACATATGGTTACTTAAAGACAGTTGTATTGAGCACGAAGAACAGAACTAGCTAAGTACATAAGAGAGTGTTCTTATATATCCTTATCCCCTATGCCGTCGTCATGATATGTTATGTTACTGGTATGTTATCTTATGTCACTGCCATGTCCTGGTCGTAGCGTTTGACATGTTGTAGCTTGGCGGTGACATGCTGTTGTGGTCACGTGATGCGTGGCCGTTCTGGGCGTTGTATTGGCAATCGGCAATTGTACTACTCTTGTAAGTCATCGTCTGGAATATCTTTAAAATCATGTTCTTGTCACGGTGCCTGCCTGCCTGCCTGCCTACCTGAACCCGTGTGGTTGCCTGAATCCTGCCTGAATCCTGTTCCTGAATACCCTTTATATAGCGTGCACAGTGTAAAGCCATTGGCTTTACATCCTAGTCCTTTTGCTGATAGTGCAGCGGGAAGTACCTGGAATGTGCACCCAGTATGCCCCGTGACACCCTCCTTCAATCAGCATCACAACCACCACCCAAGTCCAGCCCAAATCTACAATGGAAATATCCCACCACCTTCACCCCTACACCCTCCCCCTCCCCACCTTCACAGCCCACCACCCCGACTGCACAACCTTCATCGTAGGCGCCTACATCTTCACCCCTCCCCCTTCTCCCTCCCCCTCCACCACCCCCTCCTCATCCCCCACCAACCCCCACCCCCAAATCCAAACCCTCCTCCTCCTCCGCTCCCCAACAGACAGCTACCCCCTCCACTGGGAAACCCCCGGCGGGTCCAGCGACCCCACCGACACCACCCTCCTGGCCTCTCTAGCCCGAGAAGTGTATGAAGAAACAGGGTTGACCGTCACCAAGGTCGTGGAGTTAGTGGCTGTGGATGCGTGGAGTAGGATGAAGGCTGGACGGGAGGTGAGGGCGATGAAGTGGAGTTTTTTGGTGGAGGTGGGGGATGCGTTGGATGGGGAGGGAGAAAGGAGGATCAAGTTGGCACCGGAGGAACATTGTGCGTGGAGGTGGGTGGGGGAGGGGGAGGTGAGAGGGGCTGTTGAGGGGGGGGTTATGGGGGTGGATGCTGGGGGTGGGATTGGGGATGGGAATAGGTTGAAGTTTATTGGGGATCAGGGGAGGAATTTACTCAAGGCGTTTGAGGTTTATAAGAGGGTGTATTCGTTATGATTTACGGGATGGATTGTACTAGTATAGGGAATATGGGATGGTTAAGGGGGAGATGTACTGTTGAAGTATACTCCATCCTCGTCTTTCCTTCTACGCTACCTTCAGACTACCATCTAGCGACTCATCACTGTATATCACTACACACCTCTCCGCTTCATCGCCAACTTGAAGCTCCGCACAAACTCCGGCACATACACCGGGTTCAGCATCGTCGCGTGGATGCCCGGACAATTGTAAAAGCCCACCTCCGTTCGGGAAAAGTTCCGCCACGCGCCCAGCTTATTCTCCTCCCAGTCCTGTCGGTTCAGCGCCGCGTAGCTCGGCGGATCCGCCACAAACACGTCCAGTCGCTCTACCGTACCCTCAGGCTCGTACGACTCTCCGTGCACTCGGAAGTTCTCCCCGATGTCGGTGATTCGCTCCAGTCGCTCGGGGTTGAGAGCCAGGGCACGCACACGCTCCTGGTCACTGATCGAGAGGACATGGACGAGGGCGTCCTGGCGTGCGATCTCCTGTCCGTGGAGGTACTTCCCCGCCTCAGCCATGATGTTCTGGTCGATCAGCTCCAGGAAGAAGGCAATGTGCAGGAGTACGTCGATCCAGTTCTGCCCGCGCACGTACTGTCGGATATGCGGCGGGTAGTCGATGCTGGCGAGGAAGCGCACTTCCTGCCCCTGGGCTTCCAGGACCTTGCCGACTTCAAAGGCCAGCGTGGACCCGAGGGAGTAGCCGGCTATAGCGTATGGGCCTTCGGGCTGGGTTTGGCGGATGTGGTGCGCGTACGTCTCGGCGGTATTCTGGATGGAAGGGAAGAAGGGCTCGTTGGTGTTGTAGCCGCGGGTGCGGAGCGCGTAGACGGGCCGGGTTGGGAACTGGGCTGCCAGGGCAATGAAGACGAGGATGTCTCCGCTGCCCGGGTGGATGAGGAAGAGGGGGATCTTGGTGCCGTGAGGCTGGAGGGGAACGATGGGGTTGTACACCGGGGGCTGGGACAGGAGCTTGTCGATGGCGGCCGAGATGGCGACGGTGGTTGGACTGCGACAACGTTAAGAGGAGTTAGATGTTAGGGGCAAGTGACTTACTCGGTCATTAACACTGACATGGGAATCTCCACCGGGGCATCGACGGCTTCCTGGATCATAGCCTTGAGGAGGATCAGATTGAACGAGGTGATACCCAGATCAAAGATCGACATGTCAACGTTGATCTCCTCGACTGGAAGCTGGAGCAGTCCTGCTACTGTGCTCTGCACTCTCTTCTCCGTCTCCGTCTTCGCCGGCCGCTGCGTAGCCTCACGATATCGCTGCACGGCCTCCGTATCCTCCGCCTCCATCGACGCATACTCGCCCTTCTCGAATGCAGTACGCACTTTAGTGCGCGAGATCTTACCCAGCGACGACTTGTCCAGCATTTCCGCCGGGAGCGGAATTAAGTGAGCGGGTTTCCGCCCCGTCAGAAGGGCGACGGTCTTGGCGATCGCCGTGGCTGTCTCGAACCGCGTCGCAGAGTCGTCTGCCGCGTATGTCGGGGAGTAGACAATGGCAATGTCCTCACTGGCAGAGCCAGGTGCACGGCAGGGAAAGGCCACGGTATACGAGGGCACAACACCCGGGATGCGCTCTTCTTCGATCGCCATTTCGATCTCCGTCGCGCTCCATTTGACCCCGTTGACGATGATCGTGTCTCGGGTCCGTCCAGCCAGATTCAGATATCCAGACTCGTCCAGCCAGGCTAGATCTCCCGTGATGAACCATCCATCGTCCGTGAAAGCAGCCGCCGTGGCATCCGGATTGTTGAAGTACCCGGCGAACACGGCGGGCCCCGAGAGCTGCAGCTCTCCGACCTCACCCCGCGCAGCAGGTTCGTCTTTGGCCGTCAGACGCATCACTCGCATCTCCACCCCCGGAACACACGGGCCGAGACTGGCAAATTCGAGGCCCTGTGCGAGATCGTATGATGGGGATGCCGGCGCGTGCACACATCCTGCACACGTCTCCGTCATCCCGAATCCAGGACTGATCACTTCACGCTGGATATTGAACCGACGCAACTCACGGGTCAACCCGTCGATTGTCGCAACGACGTTGGCCTCACCACCAGAGTTGATGCTCTTGAGGCGGGACAGATCCGCCTGGACGGCTGGATTATCTGTGAGAGCGTCCCGTACCTGCGTGAGGAAGAAGTTGGGGGCAAAGGTATAGGCAACCTGGTGCGAATCAAGCAGCTGAATGAAGCGCAACGGGTTGCGCAGGAGTTCGACAGCCGGAACGTGTACTTGATCGGCGCCCAGGCTCACTACTATATGTCAACGATGCTCCTGAGGTAAAAGAGGGTGGTGAGAGCATACTTGCATGCAGATGAACCTCACACAGACTCGCAACATGGTCGAGCCCGACCCAGGTCAGGAACACATCGTCAGACTCGGTCCCGTGGTGGTCTTTCTTGCCCTGCAGCGCCGTCAAAAGCTGGCCGTGGCGGAGAGGAACCGCCTTGGCGCTTCCCGTGCTTCCGGACGTCAACATGAGAACCGCCGCATCTTCTGCCTTCTTTTCGGTCCCAGTGAGGGGGTGGGCACAAGTCGCGCCATTTGAGTCCGCATTCACGTTGCTTAGTGATTCAACTGGGTGCAGACGGAGCTCGTCCATCTCCAAAAACTCCGGAACAAGCCGTTCGGTGGTAAGGATCACGGGCTCTTGCAGCAAGGTCTGCAGATGATGCAAGTGTTTCTTGCGCTGCGCCGGATCATGCACGAACGGGGTGGAGATGGCCGGGAGGAAACCCGCCAGCGTCGCAGCCCAGAACCACGGCAGTGTGTCATGGTTGGTTTCGAAGTGGAGGAGAATGATGGACGAGGGAGACAGACCATTGATCCTGCGCAAGACACGGGCTTTTTCTTCTGCATCTCTTTGGAGGTTGGCGTACGAAACACGAGTAGCCTCAGCCCCAGATGTGTAGAAGGTCAGTCCGGCTGTGGACGCGGATGCTCTGGCAAGGAGTTGGGCTAGGTTCTGAACCGTGTCTCCGGACTCGCTGGAGGTCGCCGGTACGCCCTTTGCAGCAAATTCCTTCAACTCTGGTCCGGGTGTTTGGGAGTTGGCCTCAATGACATGGGGAGCCATCTTCAGTTTGGGTGTGCGGAAAGAAAATAGATGGTATACCGGAATTGCCAAGTTTATTGCTGATTAGAGTCGACGTGTTCGCAATGGTACTATAAATATTTCTTCAACAGCAAGGAGCTGCTCATCCATACCACCTCATTCAACCCGCTCAATGGCATTATCCTTGTTTAAACTTTGCTCACTCGTCTCACTCCGACATGGTGAGCGTGGCTGAAATTGTTTGTCATCAGTATTGCAGAGCACGCGTGTCTGCGATTACAACTTGCTTCCCGCCAGCGGCTCCGGCCTCTCTTGTGGGATCATAAATCCCTCAAAGAATGCACCGATTCGACTATATCCATCGAGACTGAACACAGCAGATACGTCTACGGATGTCAGTATATCCATTTCCAGTAGTGGTGACGAAAGCTTACATTGATCCGGACGCACGATGACAATAGCACCCTTGTCCGGACGGATGCCAAGATGCTCGTAAACGTGCCCATGGCCTTTGTTGTAGCTCTCATCGTCGAAGAAGATCTTGTGCAGGTCTATCCTTGTTAGACTGGGATTTCGGAGGCCGGGAGATGCTCACCTCTGATATGATTCTTGCCTGTCACTGGATAGAAGCATTCCGGAACCTGCGCCAGCTCGACGTCATGTCGGTTGCCATATCCCACCAGTATTGGCTCGATAAGACTGTCGGCATCGCCGCCTTTGAGGCGGAACGTCTGGAGGGGGCTCTCGTCAGAGCCAAGATAATCCCCAATCTGTTCCCAGTCAGTACTGATCCTTTTGGAACGCTGCATTTAACATACCTCTTTCAAGGCGGCCATGTTCTGTGGCTCGCTGAGATCCCCCACAAATGCAATGACTCTCCAGCGACCATCGGACTTGAGCGATGCAGCCAGCTGCATCGGTTTGGAGTCACAGAATCGCACAACCTGCGCGCTAGGCAGCCGCATTCCAATCGCGATGTTCGGGGAGAGTTCCTTCGACAACCCCGTATCGGACGTGATCGGAGATTCGTCATACTTGGCGGTCAAACCTGCCGTGTATTTCCCGGACTTGATGAAACCCTCCTGGAATTCCTGGGGCGATGCATCCCCCTGAGACGAGAACAACTTGGCAAAGTAGCGATCAAAGTTAATCAGATCGATAGCCACCTTTTGCCGTTCGAGCACATACGTCTCTAGCAATGAGGGACGAGCCAAGCCCTTTAGCACCGAAGCAAGCTTCCAGCCCATATTGTACCCATCTTGCAAGCTGACATTCATGCCTTGGCCCGCCTTCGGCGAATGCGTATGACATGCATCTCCCGCGAGGAAAACACGATGGTCCTTGTGGAAGAAGTCCGCATGACGCTGACCGATCGCATATGCTGACCACCATACGGTCTCCACGAAGTCGATCTCGTACTGACTGAGGATCTTCTTGGCGGCGCCTTGCAGATCTTCCAATCTGACATCTTTTGCCTTCGTACCAGTCGGGAGCTCAATGTAGAACCGGGTCAGACCGTAGCTATCTCCTTCTCGGGGTATAATCAGAAGGTTGCCTGCCCGGGAACGGATGGTGGATTTCTTCCGAATGTCGGGAAAGTCCGTTCGTGGAACCATATCCATGACACCCCAGACAGCATCGGTACTATCGCCAATCATGGTGTATCCCAGGGCCTTGCGCACAGTGCTATGAGCACCATCACATGCCTAAAACGTCAGTAACCAGTCAAGATGCTGAAGCGAAGCACGCACCAGAGCATATTTCGCTTCAAAGCTTTCTACTTTCCCGTCCTTTTCCGCAGTAACCTTAACCGGATACGCCTCCGGATCCCCCGAAAGCTGACTGTCAACCTGGACATCCTTCACGGTATACCCGTAATCAATCTCCTGGTTGTTGAATTTCTTCATCAGCTCGATGAGAAGCATGTTGATGCGCGCCTGGTTCAGAATGACATGTGGCTGATGGGACAATCCGGGTTGGGTGTCTGCAGTCTTGCCCGTGCGACGTATAACGCCCGAACCACTATCATCTGCCCAGAACACGACCTCCAGCACATGGTATGACTCGCGCAACAGCTCTTCGCCAACTCCGAAGCTCTCAAAGATCTCGACCGTGCGGCACTGCACACCATCTGCTTGTCCCATTGTCATAGGTCCCTCCCGACGCTCCAGGATCTTGCAAGGGATGCCATGTCGAGCAAGCCAGGTGGCGGCGCAAAGGCCCGCGGAGCCGCTACCGCAGATCAGAACGTCGACTTTTTCTGCCATGATACTATGTTGTCTGCTAGATACCTTCTTGAGAAATGGCTTCGAAAAATGAAACCGGGAAACCTCATGAGAGCGCTGGTAAACACCCTCTGATATACTTCACTTGCCGCCGGGATGGATTCCGAACTACCCCGGAATCCATCCCGGGTCGGCAGCTGCGCGGCATTTGCGTCCGTGCCTCGGCCAGTATCTGCACCAATGGCGTTCAGTGACTTCAGTCATGTTTTCTCCGCCATTCGGATTCGGAGGCGTGGTACTCCCTCTTATCCTGACTGTGGTCACTGTTGGGTCAATCAACATCTAACAAAGACGGTGACCGATCAAGTCGCGGGGTATACGCGCTAGACCCGACCAGGCAAAGTACGCGAAAGTCACATCGAGTGGATGCTCATCGACGCATTGTTCAGAGGACCGTCTCTGGTACTACCTCAGTGCCTCTTTACTCAATATGGCTATCACACTGTGGTCTCTGTCTCAACATGAGCGCAATTGCTTCATCTAGATAGCTGCATTGCTTGCTTTGATAGCCATTGATATCGATGCCGGAATGTCGGAAGAGGAACGAGAAGAGCGCGAACGCGAAGAACGCCGCCGCCGACGCGTCAGAAAGAGACGTCGGTATTCGACTCCCAGCGTGGATTCGGATTCGTCCTTTGGCACAGAGCCCATAAGACAACCGGATTTCAAACGGTTCGGTATTTTCCCTGTTTCTCTGGGTCGTGGTGACCCATCGAAGCCTTCGTTAAACCCCCTTCGAATTTCATCAAGACCTCCGGCGGAGGTCTCGTCAAATAGGCGATATACCCATCGCGCAGGATGCCTACAAAGCCGCACGGTGCTATGTATCATAACGATCATCCGATTCATGATAATGTGACAGTAAACTAACACCCGGGCCAAAGTCCAGTATGCATAAGAAGAAACTTCATTAACTGTGTCCCAAATCGTAATATATGATGCTCATAACCTGTCCTACCCACAATGCGTGGGCCCCATCTGTATCCACTCCCAACGCCAGCGCCGGTGCAGTAACGCCTCATGGCTTGCAAATGCAAGCGGACGAGAATAAAAGTGTAGCCATGCGATATGTTACAGAAAGTACTCACTGCGGCCCGGCCGCGATGTCGGAACGTGTCGTTGATCGTCGCTGACAGCACTGAAGAGCTTGAACGTCGGTTTCAGGTCATCCCCGATCTCGCATACGGAGGCGAGGTTGCCGCATCGGTAACAGTAGTTGGGGGCGCTCCACACGGTGACCACGTTTTGGTTGGCGAAGTGGTACTTGTAGCCCTCGTTGACCAATTGATGCGCGCGCGCGATAAGGGTCAGGTCATTGACGTGGCAGAACTCGTCCGCAACTTTGTCTCCGAATAACCAACCTAGACTACGTTAGGGAGAAGAAGTACACGCGACGGAAGGGCACTTACCAGCGCCTCTGGGACTCACGGCCCATGTTTCTACCTCATCGGGATCAGACCAGACCAGATCACAGAAAGCACCTTCATGCGGAATCTCCTGGGCTCTCGCAACCACACGAACTTGGTCCAGGGTTCTGATTTCGGGGCTCAGCCCGCCATGCACACACAACACCCTGCCGTCGATGATGGCGCCCAACGTCATAAAATCGAAAACCTGGCAACAAGCTTTCCATACCGAGGCATTGCCATACTTCTGCAAGCACTCCTCGTAGAAGCCGTAGACCTGAGTAATCTGGCGAGACTCGTGGTTACCACGCACCAATGTGACCCGATCGGGATATCTAGAGCACAAGATTAGAATCAGTGAAGGACTGCACATGGGCATACTCACTTGGCCTTGAGACACAAGAGCAACGTCAGAGTCTCCAAGCTGAAATATCCTCTGTCAACGTAGTCACCGAGGAACACAAAGTTCCGATTCAATGTCACCTCCTTTGAGCCTGCGCTGGAAGACCGGCCCCGCTGGCTGTTATTCTCATCTGCAAAGTCATCCGAGTGTCCGGAGTTCCTCAATTTCTTCCGTAATTTAGGATCGGTAATGGTGGACGGGGGTTCGATATCCTCAGAGGTAATCACAGACGGTGACGTCTTGGGCGGCTCGACCTCTGATTCATCGGGCATTCCTCCGGAGACCCGGAACAGCTCCAGCAGGTCATAAAATTGGCCGTGAATATCTCCACAAATTGTCACTGGCGTCGACACTGGCTGAATGTTCGATTCTAGGGAATGCGACTCGTCAGTGTCCGTGAAGTCAGTCGCCACAGGATCTCGCCGGAAGCGCACCTTCCATCATGAACTCCTTCACAATCTCACAAAGCTGTTTCATGTGTGACTCCGAAAGATATTTGCAGTCCTTGGCCGCCTCCAGCCATTCATCGGGGCCTGCATTGCGCTTCAACTTGGCCGGTCCCGGCTGAGGGACCTTACTATCCACCATGATGAGAATGGCGCGATCTGGAGGGACTGGATGGGCAAGACGCGCTGAAGCCGGAAGAAACAGGCGTTACCAAAGAGACTAATGAGGGTACCGGGGTCCAAAGAGAAGTCCTCTCACGAACGTCAGAGCACATGAGTTGCTGAACGGAATGCGCGCCGGCGGTTCTTCCCCGCAGGGGATGTTGGGTATGCACTTCCCGGGCCCGGTCACGTGGCGCGGGCGGAATCTCCTCGATAACAGCTTCACCCATGATTCACATCTCAACTTCCAGGTGAATCCGGGTGCTGAAGTGATTGGGGACTTTCATCCTTCACATATTCACGCATCGGCTCCTACCTTATAACAGCTTCCCCGCCCCTCCTTGTTTCCCTTCCCCTCGGCGACTTGTTAACCTTTGCCGGGGCGGAGACCCTCACCAGTCTACATCATGACGCAGATCCCTGCGGGCAAGTCTACCGGAGGCGTTCTCCAGATCCCCGTGGCTGCAACTCAGAAGAACACCTCTGCGACACCGAAGAAAGCTGCGAAGCCAGCGGCCCCTCGGTTAAAACTCGTCGTCAGGCGTCTCCCACCCGGATTGACACAGGCGGAATTTGAGACAGCGCTGGGTCCGGAATGGAAGATTGGGGGTGGAAAGGTCGACTGGTTCCAATACAAGCCGGGCAAGGTCTCCAAAGAGTAAACATGTCACTCCTCTCGGAAGTCCCCTCACTAACTCCGCACTGTCAGTCCAGCCAAACCTTCCCGACCCTCACGTGCCTATATCCATGTCATGTCCAGCGATCACAGCATCCCCCTCTCGAACAAGGTCCGTCAAACGCCTTTTTTGGACGCCCGGAATACCTCCAACGACCCCGTGCTTCTGGGACCCCCTTCTTTGGAATTTGCGCCTTATGCCAAGATCGCCGGAAGTCGTTCGCGCAAAGATGCTCGTCAGGGAACCATCGACCAGGACCCCGAGTTTATCGCCTTCCTCGAGAGCCTCACCCAGCCAATCGCCAAGCCAGCCACTGTTGAATCTGCTGCGGATGGCGAGGATAAGAAGGAGACAGTGACTGTCACACCATTGGTACAATACATCAAGGAGAAGAAAGCCAACAAGGCCAAGGAGTCCAGCAAATCTTCCAAGCACAAGTCCGACAAAGACTCAAAGGCGGAGAAGGTGCAGGCCAAGAAGCTGCTACAACGGCCTGATAAGGAGGCAAATCAGCCCGCCGCTACAGAGAAGCCAGAGAGGAAATCCAAGTCGGACAAGGCTACCAAGGAGGCTGTGAAATCGGCAAGCAAGCAGGCCGCCAATGTCGCAGCCAAGCAAGCCGCAAAGTCGTCTCCGGCTCAGAACTCCCCCAAGGATACGCCCCCACCAGCAACGGAGCGGAAACGAGAGCGCGGGAGTGTGGCCGCTGCCGCCAAAATCCTCCAGCGCGACCTCGGGCTTGCTCCGTCTGGTCGCCGAAAAGGTGGCAAAGCGGCTGCCACGGATGGAGATGCCTCGAAGTCTGATCAAAGCGGCACTGCAACCCCGGATACAGGCAAGAAGGATACGCCTTCCAGACCACCCAAGGGGGCATCGACGCAGAATAAAGCCAAAGGCAACAACACACAACAACCTAGTGAGCCATCCGAAGCAAATACCCCTCCGACCAGCACTACACCTAAACCCGCCAAACCCGCCAAGGGAAAGCAAGCATCGGCCGGACCGACAGCTACCGCTACCCAAGCCTTCCTCAAGCACGCAAACCCATCTCAGGGAGTTACCGAACCACTACTAGAAACAGCATTCGCGCCATTCGGCAAGATCGTGAAAGTGGAGATTGACAAGAAGAAAGGGTTCGGTTACATTGACTTTGCAGAGCCAGACGGGCTTCAAAAAGCCATTGCTGCGAGCCCTGTCTCGGTCGCCCAGAGTCAGGTTGTCGTACTGGAGCGGAAAGCCAACCCCGGTGGAGAAAAAGGCCGCGGCAAAGGGCGTGGTGAGGCGCAATCGTCTGCTGGAGGAGGAGGCGGCGGCGGCGGCGGCGGCGGCGGCAACAATCGGGGCAGCAAGTCCAACGAAGGAGGGGGTTCTGGAGGCAACTCATCCCGAGGGCCTCGCGGTGGACGAGGGTCCAAGAGCAAGGGCGGCCCCAAGGGAGGCGGAGGAGGAAACAGTGGAGGAAATGCTGGAAATACCAATAGCAATCCGCCGGAGAGCAAGGGAAATTCGGATAGTAGATGAGCCGTTACGAATCATGTATCCCACGATAATACCAAACAACCCCCAATTATACCAGTGCTGCGTATACAGGTGATCGTCACCTCTGCCCTCCCGCAGACCAAACCCAGACCAGACCGTTCACAGAACTCCCATCCAGTTCAGTACTAAACCTGAAAACTTGACAATGTTAGGCGAGAAGCCATGTCCAAATTTTTTTTATAGCCGATTGCCGTAGCGAAGTAACGAGCAATACATGACTCTAAAGATAAAGCGAAAACAAATACATCAACATCCTCTAAAATATGAGCCAAAACTAGGAGTAAAATTCACCCCCAAGCCAAACAGCCCAAGTTACACACCTCGTCCCATATCCCAACAAACCAATCCAACAACACATCGATAATCGAACTAAGGCAAAGGCCGCAAAATGTCCAAAGCGCCCCCAATTAAATGAATACTCCCCGTGACTAGTATCTGAGCCCCGCGTCTCTGATTACTTATCTCCCTAGCGAGTCTGATGGCACCCTCTACCGACGGTTCCCCTGAGATCAACGTATCCATGCTGAGTCTTTTCCAACGCGAGGTGTAAGCGGAGTAGAATTGTGAGAATGGGATCGGAGGTAATCTGAGGATCTTATCTAATGATAGGTCATTATGGGGTTGGTTTTGGATGGGTGGAGGGATGTAGTGAACTTGCCGATTCTAGTAGTCCCGTCTTCTCGAGGTTGATCGGTGGTTATGATAATACGGTCTGGGATTGTGTTGTGTTTGGATAGAGCGTCGGTGAGGTCTTCGACGAGAGCGGCGCCGTCGCGGACGGTGGAGTAGTGGCTGAAGATGAGGACACAGAATCTGGGGTGTCGGTTAGGTGCGTGATTCCATGTGAATTTGGTGGTGGCTTAACTTTCGAGAGTCTGCAATGTATGTATTGGTGGCGAACCATTCCGCTGCCTGTGCGAGACTCATTGTGTTGTGTGCTGCGTCCAAGAACCAGGTGCTTCCAATCAGGGCAGAGAAAGGCAATTACATGGTAGGTTTGCTTTTCTCGCCATTTTTAAGATACCTTTAGGACGAATTCGAAATTGGATGTTCCAATTATCTCCATGTTAAACTCTGACCAAGTCGCCCATATATAGGGAACATCAACCTCCTGTTGTTATGGGATGGGTACGAACTGCGGGGTCACCAAACGCAGCAGGGATTGTATTGAATACGCCAATAAGATTATAATTCATGTTCAAACTGCCATGATCTACTCTGCATTAGCTTTAGCTCCCATATTACACCCCTGTCCCCTCCCTAATGCAGCCACAAGTACTGTAATCCGTGGGTCCAAGTCTCCCAGAGTATCCAATCCCATTATTCGTACTATTTCACTTGTAAACAACAACCTCATACAGAGAAGTTAGGCTTTCGGAGATTCAGCACAAGCCTCTCACCATTGGTATTTCTTTGACGGTGAGAATTACATCAGAGCTTAGGTAACACCAACCCCCTTGTTGCGTTGTCCCACCAGATTAGCGGGAACCCTTTTCTTTCTTCCTTTCCCTCTTTCTTTATCATCCCGCGCCATTTCCACTCCTATGGTGGGTGGATACTAGGATATAAATTATTTCTCGTATCCGATTCCCCAGTACTTATCATTCTTTGATAACTCTAGGGAAAGTGACACCAGTACTGGTAACAATTAAGGTTGCATTGCCCGGTAGCGTCTCACGGCGTGACCTTTCTGGTTTAGTTACATGGGTGTTTGGTCTTCCTGTACTTGATTTTGTGGTGTGCTGGTTGTGATTTAAGATATAATTATGACAATGGAACGCGAATGTAATATTAAAGAGCGTAATGAGCGAGAACATGTATCTCCAGCCAACAGGGTATGTATATAACGCTAATTCAACGCATAAACCAATTCAAGACTGACATATCAACCACCACCACCATAATTATCAAGTCTATGTACTACGGAACCAACCCCTCCGTTCCCGCCTGATACGCCCTCACCCTCCTCGAATTCTCCCTCTCCACGACCCTCACCCACTCCTCAAACTCCTTCCCACCCCCTCCACCTCTCCCCCCACCACGGGGAACCGGATACCCCAAGACGACCTCCACCCTCCCCTTCCCACAACCCCCCAACTCCCCCCTCAAAAACTCCGGCCACCTAACCCCAAAAAACCCATAAATCCTCAACCGTTCCACCTGCTTAATCCTCGCCAACGCCTGCACAAACAGCACATTATCCCCCAACCCGCGCTCCTCCGCCCCCGGCTTCAAATTCCACGGGTCTTCGCAATTCGCGCCCCATCCGACTTCCAGCCATCGTAAGCCCGTGGCTTTCTGAGAAAGGTAGGTGAGGAGGATCACCCAGGGCCAGACTTCGCTGCCGCGCCAGGGGATGAAGAGGGAGAGGGAGCGGAGGAGTTGGATGTTGTGGGGGCCGATTTGGGTGATGAAGTGGGAGAGGTGGTCCGGGGTGGAGGCGGTGAAGTGGTTGTGGGTGTAGAGGATGGGGAGGGATTCGGTGTGGATTTGTTTGTTGGTGAGGAGGATGGCGGGGTGGATCTGGGTGTGGGTGTGGGTGGGTGATTTGGGGGAGAGGGGAGTTGAAGGGATGGTGTTTGGGGTAGTACGGCTGAGAAGCAGGTCGTAGATTTGGATGCGGAGTTCTGGGGGGAGAGATAGGAAGGGGAATGGCCGCTGTTGTTGTAAGGTTGGGTTTATGGTTTGGTGGCGGTATGGTTCGCAGATGGGTCTGGGCGTGCTGCTTGAGGGTTCGAGGTGGAAAGGTATCATAGTTGAATAAAGCCGTAGTGGCATGTGTCCCTGTAGAAGCCACCGCCATGGCGATGAGTATCGCATCTCTCCATCGGAGATCGGAGTGGTCGGATCACGACGGTGAGATAAATATCACATGACAGTAGACCGGTCGCCCGATGGGTAAATGTTCCGAGGGCCGACACATGGTCCAGAGATAACGCGCTTATCGAGATTTGCAATCTTTCACAAGATAGGGTTATGCGATCTTATTCTACCAAGAAATGCCATTCGGCTACGATGAAAGTATTCGATGCAAAAGGGTATCATTATCTAAGATTGAGCAACTCCAAACACAACATCAAGTGTAGGCACCTTTCAGACCTCCTCGACACCCACCAAGCCCGACCGACCGAAGTCAAGACATCATGGCAAGGTAAAGATCATCACCACTCCCTGGACCATCGCACCGGCACCCGAAACAAGTCCGTGAGGATCGTAACAAAGCGCGCAAATGCAAGGTCGAGTCGGAAGTAAAACGGCTTCACTTTAGGGCATCGAGGACATGGAAGTCATCAGCAAGGGTGGAGATTCTGTGGCTCTTTAGAAGAGCTCAGAGGTGGGACGTCTACTCTAAAGTGATTCTTTGAACTGCGAGGTTGTTAGTGATGCCATGATTGGAGTCTCCAGAGACTCCAATGTAGGGGGGGAGGGAAACTCACGTAGAGTCGCTTACTTTTCTGAATGATGGGGGGAGACGCCCTTCTTATAGAATTGCTGAGGGGGGCGGTGTGCGCTAGCCGTAAGCGAGGTCCCGTGTTTGGTGCTCGCTAAGTTGGATTGGCCAATCACCGCCCGCGAAAATTCTTCACCAG
The DNA here is from genome assembly GCF_003184845.1 of Aspergillus ibericus CBS 121593. Lineage (NCBI taxonomy): Eukaryota > Fungi > Ascomycota > Eurotiomycetes > Eurotiales > Aspergillaceae > Aspergillus > Aspergillus ibericus. The sequence continues at coordinate 584,836 of NW_020292101.1, read as the reverse complement.
CTTCACATGCAACCTTCTTGGCCTTCCATAGGATTTCCTTGACTAACAGATTCCCATCGGACAGACTTGCCTGATGCCGTGACTTGCCGTGTCCCGCTAGGTGAGCAGACGGCATACGGTTCATAACTAAAGTTTAAGCGGGGATACAATGTACAACCTCACGGCATCACGGCACCTACAGAGTACCTACACAGGAGATAGACATCATCAGCTAGACAGAATATCTCCAATACCAGAACTAACTACTTTGACCAACTGCCCCATCTCTACGGAATACTCCATACATACTACCTCAACTCAAAAATCAGCCAGTCACCTGAACCCGACCAACTCCCCTCCAAGATCTTGAGACACCATTCCAAACAGCAGACACAAAATAATCATATATCTGAGATATCGGATATGAATTCATCCAGACAGCCGACCCGTCTCCGTAACTTTAACTAGCTAAGTACATAGGCAGAGTGGCAGACATCTGCCCGGTTCAATGCCCGATATGGCTCAATTTTCAGTCTCGGATGAAATGTATCAGATTCCTGGACCCCTTGCAGCTTGACCGTTTGAGATAGATGATCGGGAGACGGCTCGGACCCTGTTGCCGTTGAGTTTCTTATTCCTCGGTACGAACTAGGGTTGCAGGAAGGGTCTGAGTCTGGATCCGGTTTCCGGTGCTGAGTAGGTGCGGCTCGGGATGTGGTTACCGTGCTTATTGTCATTGTAAGGTTTTCTGGAATGGTTTAGAAAGGGGTTCTATGTGTGTGTGTGTAGGTTGTATGCTGTTTGGGGTTTCCGAGCTACTCTTGTCTACACGAACTCTGGGGGTTATGTTCATTATTCCTGACGCTGCATACACAGCTGACCTACACTAGCCTTCCTAAGTACAGTAGCGCGAAACAAGTAGTTAGCACCTAGCAAGTAGCACCTAGCACCTAGCCTTAACAACGACAAGTATAGCCCGGGGTAGACCCTGAACCAGCAGCAACTAGCAAGATGGACCCTGCCGCCATGTTCCAGCTTCCAACTCCGACAACTCCCCGAACCACTCCAACGAGCGAAATCCCACCCAACTCACTGGGAGCAAACTCAAAGTCCGCACCTCGGCTCCTCATTCCGCATGCCCTAACTATACCATATTAACAATGGATCCAACAAATTCATCTAGAAACAGTCGGTGAAAGCTCCATGAAACATCACAACCAGCAACATTAAAACCCTAACAACTCTTCTTGAATATTCCAAACGGCTGATAATTCAGTCAAAACACGAGATGACTTCATCCCGTTGGCGGGAAATTAGCCCGCCGATGTAAATCTGTAGATTAAGCATTGGGCGGAGGGATCGCCAGGGCTTGGTCCACTCCCCAGCCGCGGGTGACTGATTCTTGGGTGTGGACCGGATGATCGGCGGATGGACGAACGGGAGGCATCTATCGCTGTGTCTACTGTTATCTCGGGGTAGGGGAGTATGAAACGGTTTGGATAGTGAGACGGCCAAGGCAAAGTTTGTTCGTGCTTCGGATGCCTAGGGTTCAGCTGTGCTGAGTATGACTTGAATACTATGCCTAGTCGGTAGGCATCAGATGCAGCGTCCTCAAGTATATAAACCCCATGAATATCCATCGAGTTGTCTCCTCATCAACAGCATCATCATCAGTCTCCCATCACTCAGTCAATCAACTACTTCCCTTCTCAAACCCCAGCTTTCTCCAAGCAAGCACCACCACCACCACCAAAATGAAGCTCACCCTCACCTCAACCCTCATGGCCACGACCTCCCTCCTCACCCTCTCGAGTGCCCAATTCTCCATCCCCAACATCCCGCAAACCTGTCTCGAAATCCCCCAAGTCCTGGGCAATAAACCCCTCCAACTGCTAAGCTACTTCCACAAAGAAGTGTGCGAAAAGAACTGCACCGCAACCATCAACCAACACAACCAATACCTGCAACAGTCCGTGTTCCCGCAGATCATGAAAGATCTCGACACGAAGCTCGACATCTCCACCACCGAACAGGCGTCGTTCCAGAAGATCCAAACGCAGGTCGAAGCCGCCATTAAGAAGGATTGCTACACCGAGGGCAATAAGCAGCTGTGTAATGATCTGGAGGGATTGGCGGATTACGGGCTGTGTGTGTTGAAGGCCACGCAGCCGATTATCCTCAAGAGTATTGGGGAGTTGAAGAGCTCGGTGAATATTACGGATGCGGATTGTCAGAAGATTAAGAGTATTGATTCCGATGCCACGGTGTGGGAGAAGACTTTGCCCGGGTATGTGGATCGGTTTGAGCAGATTTGTGAGAGTGAGAAGAATTAGAATTAGGTATGTCCTTTGGAATCTCTTGTGCTGGTGGTTAGGGCTAACGGGTCACGCAGGGTTCTTTCACCACGTCCCATGATAGGATGGGAATCATGCCTGCTATGTCGCAGGTCGTATAGTGGAGGAAGATGGAAGATCGGGATCTTGCCACTTTGTTTCTGTTTCTGATATTTTTTTTTGGATTTCTGTTGACAGTTGGTTGACGTATGTAGCAGCATCTGGATGCTCGCTATCACTCCTTTGGATCGCGTCTCGAGTATTCGCAGTATTGAAATTGAGTTTGACTTTTGTGTTTTTAGTATGGATTACTGTTGAAGAAATACAAAATATCCTTTGGACTATAGGCTGGAAATTATTGTAGATTGTAGTTTGCTGCACTTGGTCTTGGTTGGACTTTTAGTGATAAGGTCTGATTCTTTGCCTTATTCGAGTTTGGTCTTTGGTTAGGATGTGTAGGGTTCAGTGTTGATGCTTCGTAGGTTTACCTGGGGTGGGGACCATATGCATGGATTGGTTTTCCGTCTTGTGTATAAGTGAACGCAATTGGACACCCCCGATGGATTCACATTCCCTAGAAGACCAAAAAACAACCCCGCAAACAGGTAGCTAGATGGAGATAGCGATAGCGGATAGTACTCCCACAGTACGGGTGGGAAAAAAATGACCTACGCAGGACTCGAACCTGCAATCTCTTGATCCGTAGTCAAGCGCCTTACCATTGGGCCAGCAGGCCAGTTGTTGAAAGTATTGCCAGGAGTTTGATTTATAAAGCTATGTTTAGCCTTGCTCCATAATCAGTTGCGCCGATGGTTGGGCACGTTCATATCGGTCGTGCTTGTTGTGGAGATGGGTATGGGGTTTTAATTGATGATTTCCTTGGTTAAGGTATATGTTTATCCACCTTAGCATGGAAACGGGTGGGAATGCATGACCGAAATATTCTTGGTTTGCAGAGGCCAATGTAAATATATATCTATACATCTCTCTGACTACTGCCTAATCCTCCGCATCCAGCATCGCAGCCATCGCTGGTAATGGAAGATCCATCTCTATACCCTCTCCCCGACCTACCTTCAGAAATCCCTCACCCCGGGCAATATCCAGTTTTGGGTATGCATATAATAATCGTGCGGTGCCAGGTACCTCGGAACACCGGCTGATGTATTGGGGCCGCTGCCCTGCAAGAGTAGGTGAAAACCCTCCCGTACTCTCCAAAGCAACACCCTCTTCTAGAGCAATGACCCTCTCGGCAGCGACCGCACACACATAGCTATTGAAAACACCTTCTTGCCGCGAGGCCGAGCGCAGGATATCCACCGCTCTGCGACGGATAAGCGGATCCCGACAGAGCGTGGCCACATCGTAAAGGGGCCCAATAATCCCCATGTCAAGGGTGAAGCTAGGCTTGAATCTTCTCTGGCCCGAGGGATCTGCTTCCGGGGTGGACGGAGAGCGATCGCCTGAAAGCTCGACGACAGAGGCTGCCAAGGAGACGATTTCCTGGAAGATCGGGTTATACATGTCCCAGCCACTTGGGTCGGTCGTTCCCGATAGGTGATGTTGGAAAAGCATGGTCTGTATGCATCGCTGGATCTGAAGGATCTTCAGACCCACATGCTCCCTGGTGGTCAAAGACGGACCACGAGTCTTCTCGAACTGGTCCAAGGCCCCGGACCATTTCTGAAACAGCGAGACACAAGTTTGAATAAACGCGCCAAGTTCAAGCGACGTAACGTCTAGGTTGCTCAGTTTATGGTATTCATGCCGGAATACATAGCTGTAGTATTCGAACAAGTCACGCGCCTCGGCAAGGGAAGAGAAGCACTCGGGCACTTCAAGTGAAAAGCTACCCTCCAACGGCACTGTATCCATCAAAGGTTGATCCATTCCGGAACGAGTCTATAGATGTCAGTACTTGACCACATACCATACCCCGACCAACATACTAGAGCCCAAACCTGGCTACGGAGGCGAATAAAGATCTTTCGCAAGTTCCCCATTTCGAGGGCCGACACTGTCGACGGCCTGAGAAAAGGATGATGGTATGCCCCGGTGTTCGGGTCGTAGGAGACCTCCCCAAGGATATTCATCCCACTTTGGATATGGCCGAGTGCCGCCACATAATGACTGGACAAAATCTGGACCGAATCAACGAGAATCCGACGGTTGGACTCGAAGCGTACCAACCTCGAAACAAACAAACAAGATGCATGATATCAAGCAAACATCTACCGTTAGCCCGTCTGGTCTGGCAGCACTGACAATAGAAGCGGGAGGTGACCCCGTTGGCCCCAGAAGAGCCCGTATTGCCTTGAGATATTCCTGCAAGGCAAAGGTGTCATATCCCGCCCGGACCATCCCGAAGCCGGGCATCTTCTCGAACTTCTCGTGTAGCGAGCCCAATGCGACCAGCGCATGCCAAACCGGCCTCTCGTGCTGGCTCACTTGCATGACGAGGCGGCCCCAAAACTCCGAGCCACAGTATCCCGCCAATGACAGAACCGTCTTTTCGTAGAAGAATTGAAGCGATCGAACTTCCCGTTCAGTCGCGCCATGATTGAGGCATGTAAGTGGGAGCAGCGGGAGGCTTGGCCGAGCCTTGTCAAAGGAGCGCAAACCGGGCCCGTAGCCATCGCACTTGCGACCTGTGGAGGAGCATCTCAAGCAGTTGGGCCTGGTTTCATCACATTTGACTCGTCGCTCTATGGAGTGCAGTTAACACGCATGTATTCACAGCCAACTTGGCATGCACCTACTCCTGGAATACATTAGTTGGCTTGTGATAGACACCAACGGGCCGCTTACTTGCATGTCAGACAGCCCGATCGGGACTTTCCCATATACCCCCTACGCGTAACACCCGGGGGTCCCCTCGGTAGCTCCGCCATCTATGTGATGGGTTGTTTCGAGGCTGCCGGTTGACTTTCTTTCGACCAAAACAACCCGACCGAACGATGATCTTGGAGCAGGGAGTGACTGCTGAGCGGCAAAGAGGGGAGTCACTCGGCGCTAACCTCCCCCGGCTAGACGCGGATCCTTCCGTTATCGGATAAAGAAGCAGCCCGAAAGCCTTCCGCTATCTACAGTCAAAAGCGACGTTACAAGCACCGTACAGCTTATCCATGTAGCATCAATTTGTCTCGTTAACTCGGCCGTGTAGTTGAAACGGTTCGCCGAGGAATGGGAAGCTGTCCCATACCGGCAACTGCATCCCGTCAAGACCGGGAAATGCACCGATGTCCAGGGAGTCCATAAAGGTTGGGCGCTGAAGATCACCCCACGACTCGGCGATGCCGCCATCAGGTGGCATGCCAGCGATATCCGTTGCTGCAGCAAGCCCCGGAATCTCCGTCGAAGGTCTGCGATCATCCAGACTGAAAAGTTTACTGACATAGCGACTTTGATTCTGCTGAGAATGGTGCATCAGTTGCTGACGCTGTTCGGCAACGGCATTCCCAAGGTAACTGAGAATCTCAGCGTAATGTGCTGCCTGGGCGGATTGATCAGAAAGCACACGCAGGATCTCAAGAGCTTCTTTGTAGGCCTGGTCTAGTGGCGGGTCTGCTTCTCTCCGAGAAAACATGGAAAACCCTAAAACCAAGCCAGCAGCGAACACAAACGCCTTTAGAATGCACATATTACCCAGCAATAAGCCAGAGCGATGCACCTCAGAGCATGTCTGTATCATGTACAGGGCCGAATCGGTGCAAGCGATTGCCAAGTTGGAATGTGCTGGTTCTTCGTGTAATGAATCGTCCGACAACCGGTCTACAGAACCGCCATGCAACCGTGCGAGCCGAACACCCAATACAGATATCAGAAATGGCCGCGTCACGATGATCACCGCAAAATGGTAGGTGCACGCGATGTGCAGATTGCCGATTATGTGCCTGCGGGCAGCAGGGTCGTCAAAGTTGAGGTCTGGAGGTTCCACCAACGGTCCCGGTAGGCCATTGCTCCATTGCTTGAGCTTGGCCAGAAGCGACTCTGCGACCTCGGCCGAGGCCCCTTCCTTGCTGTACATGCGGGCAATAATCTCTTCTAGAATCCCCGAAACTTTGTAGGAAGCGAGCAAGCTCATCGCCATATGGCTCTCTGGCTGTGGGTAGCGAATAGAACTATGCTCCGCATCGGAACGTAAAGCGCCGGTCGCAGCCGGTCTACCAAGAATAGAGCTGACCAGAAGGTCCAAGATATAAACACTCATCCATACCCGTGCTCTTTGATGCTGCTCGGGGCTGGGGACGGCATCCGCTAGCTCGGTGAGATGGAGACCTAATGCCACGGCAGCTCGGACGGCCACGCCCAGGTACATGAAGGCGGTATTCCGACGACAAGCCCCCAGCATATAAAAGGACATTAACAGGAATAGACGGATCAGCTCTAGGCTTGGATTCTCCAGCATCCTTTCGAAAGCGCTGCGCTGCGCGCGCGAAAAGAAAAAGCGCTCGGCTTGCTCCATTGACGGAGTCCGTTTGGTAGATTGGGCCCCGATGGCAATGATCATATCGGCCAGTGCGGACTTTGTCTTGCCTTGACGGGTGTTAGGCTCAATTAGCCCGTCAAGTAAGTCTATCGCTTCTGTATCCGTCAAAACGTAGATGAAGCCACTGGTGGCCGAGCCGTAGGCCCGATGATATTCCAGCAGCTGATAAGAGTCGAGAGTGATGTCTAGAGCCGGTGGAATGTCTCGCGGGGTTTCCGTCTCCAGCATATCTTCGCTTTTCCCATTATGGGAGAATTGCGACGGCCCAAGATACTGTGAGACGGTGTCGCGGACCAGCTGCAAGAAAGACAAGGACGCAGCCTTTCCCACGTAGACTGTTCATAGCGCGCCATTAGCTGCAGTCGCTGATTTAGCCAAAGTGGATTGATTACCTCGTTCTCCGTGTAGATTGCGCAGCATCCGCGGATGGGTTCTATGCAGCGTCTCCGGGGACACCGGACGGGTCGAGTGGCCGGGCGCAGAAAGCTGGGAATGAGAATCGAAATCCGCTCGATCGGCCGGGGGATTAACGCTGAGCGTGGTGGCTGGCCGAGTCGCAGAGTCCGAGACAACACTGCCATTTTCCAAGGGGTGGGTGCTACCGGCCGGTCGTTGAGCAGTCGACCGTGGGCTCGGAACACAGGTCTCTGCGCGTCCCAGCCGGACGCACTTGGAGCATGGAAAGGTCCCGCTGCATCGTTTCTTCGTCGCCCTGCAGGCTAGACAAGCCTCGTAGGCTCGCCGGCGATTGGCTGGATGGACTTTCGGGCGTGGCATGGTACTGAGTATTGCATATCGGGATGCTCAGTGGATCCGTCTGTGCCAGCGACATTTAGTGGAATGGGCTTATTCGGGGCGGATCCAAGACTTTTTGCAAGATCGGGGACCGAGAGCACCCGGCATTATGCCACGGCAGCTGAAATGGAATCCGAGACGTGTTCGCAGTACAAATTTCTTAATGGTGTCACGTTTGTTGGGGGAAAGGGAGGTCAGTTATCGGGAAGATAAGGTGGGCGTGGTTAGTCACCGCATTGCCCGAATCTTCCCCGGCACGTGAGCATCAGGTACTATACAAATTACGCCCAGTCAATCTCGGGTTATTGGCCGAAGGAGGGTACGATGAGACTTGGAGTATGCTATTGCGTGCGAGACAGCCCCATCAAGCCTATAATTTCCTCTGCGTAACCTTCAGAATCAAGTCGTCACCCTCCCTCGTTCGCCCCGGACCAAGACTTGGCTTCGCTTCATCCAACCTGGGAAAAGGCTTCCCGCGAACCCCCAGCACCTCCTGATCGGGGCCGATGATCTCCAGATCATATCGCCACAGCAAGATAGCTGCAAAGGCAAGCACCTGGTGTCGGCCCGCAATTCGGCCGCTGCACAAGGTGGTGCCGCCCCCGAACCCGCGAAACTCCACCTTGCGAAGCAGCGACTTGTCCCGCTGGAATCGATAGTAATCGAAGGAAGCCGGGTCCGGGCCGAAGGCCTCTTCGCTCATCATCTGCACTCGCTGGGGAATGGCCACTATAGTACCTTGAGGGATGCGACGACCCTCAATGGTTGTATCTCGGGTGGTCTTGCGGAAGCTACTGCCAGTGCCAGTGTAGCGCAACGTCTCGTGGAATGTGGAATTGAAAATGGGGCATTGGGTGAGGAGGGGGTTCTTGGTAATTTCGAAGAGGGAGGCGCCGTCAATGTCGGGATGGGTATCGATCTCTTGCATGATCGGTGCAATTTCTTCTCGGATCTGGTCGACAACAGTCAGATTCCCCGCCAGATGGGCTAGCATCCAGTAGGCTATGACGGTAACATTCGAGTTGAGCCTGTACCAGGTGAATTCATGGTCGGTAAACGGAGGGACGGGAAACGACCAGAAACTTACCCCCAAAGAATTGTAAACACGATCCCGGCAGTATCTCGATCCGAGAGCCCTGCATGCTTGTAGTCATCGTAGACCTCATTGACAAAAGCGACGGATCCTGACCGCTGCGCCGCGGGCAAGGAGTAGTAGTGTGTGAGTACATCGACCAGTCGGTCGCGGAACCGCGTTGCCCGCTTGGTCAGCACCCAGGGGAGCTTATAGGAAACCCTCCAGCTTTCAAAGTCCCATTCCTTGAGGATGGAGCGGAGGTTAGGTTCCAGCTCAAGAAGGCGGGTCCCAAAGAATGAGGCGACCTGAGCATCCATGATGACATCCCTGCATAAGGAGTCGAGGGATACAACCTTGACATCTGAGGTCGAGCGGAGCATGCTCGTCTCGTAAAACGAGTCCCACTGAAGTGTCTGATTGACCAAGGCCAACGAGTTGACCATAAAGGACCGCAATGCATCGGGCTGCGAGAACTGCTTATGCAGAAGAGCGATGCCGGTGTGAGCACATGACAATTGTTTGGGATTTGGAAAGATCGAGACATAGCCCTCGGCTGGAGTCCGCCACAGAATGAGCTTTCTCTCTCGTGAGACCTTGGCCACCTCATCGTACATGAGGTCCACAAAGGGCTCGAAGGCGTATGTGCGACGATCCTTATCAATCACCGATATTTGTGCTGCTGTCGTGACCAACACAATATCCTCCCCGGCGATACGCAGGGTGCAAAGCCGGTGGCCAAACTCTTTCTTTGCTCGGGCAAACAGGTCATTGGTGTTGCGGAGAAAGGGTATAGCATGTCCTATCAGCCAAGGAGAGGGTGCCCGGTGTTGGTCAATGCTGCCCACCTAGGTAGGACAATTCTTTGCAACATACCTAAGACTGGTGGAATGAGCATTCATTAGGTGTGGCCAAGATAGTCATCGGCTTACATGGGATCCAGTATGGTAAGTACTCCAGCTGGTTGCGATACAACCGAGGGCATACCGAGAAGACCCAAAACCGCCATGCTAGCCAGAGAAGGAGTGAGAAAGCGGCCAACATATGACAGTGCCTGTCACTGGAAGATGTTTCATTCCGTGGCTGGGGGGCAAAGATGTCCAACGGTGACTGGGTGGACATTGCTAGAGAAGATCAAAGAGTTGAGTTTGCTTCTAGGGCCTGCGCCTGTAGGCCAGGGTTACGCAGCAATGCGGAGACCTGACTGACTGATATAGCAGCCTCAAGTTGGTTTTTTCGGGTATATGGGTGCGCTTCTACCAAGACCGTCCCAACACATGGTCCGCTTGGGAAATCCAACTTTGGACCATGCCCTCCAAACGCTGGCGGATAGCCGAGCGGGAGAGAAACATGCAACACGCTCATTTGATGCATGCATGATGCTGGCTGGCAGTGCTGCTGCATAATGTCTCGGAGCAAACAAATCAATAGGGGGCCACCAGTAAGAAGAACAAGCGTGGACAAGGCTCGGAAACTACTGCATGCATCAGTGTTTAGTGCTGAGTTGGGGAACCCGTAATACCTGGTGCGGGCCAGGTATCCGCTAGTAATGGAGTGGTAAAGTACTAAGTCCCCAACCTAGTACTCCGTACTCCGTACTAGTACTATGTACTCCCCCACTCACTGGCGGGATGGTTGCGATGGCGAGTCATGGTTGATCGTACGGAGTATAGTACCATAGCCCTACCCTTGTAGGGGATATGTCACCTAACCAGCAGGCAAGTCGACAAGGATGTAAGCAAGGCTTTTTTTTTTTTTTCACTCCGGAGACATTTCTCCTCCCCCCCCAATTTCTCCCTCTCTCTCGTCTAGCTCACTCCATCTTTCCCGCAGCCTCCTCCCCCAACTTGACCCTCCGTCCCCTCACCAAAGTCCTTTCCAAGCTCCTGCAGTCCATTACATACTGCCAATCACCACACCATGATCCTTGAGCTGCTGGGCTTGCTCGCCCTTGTTTACCTGGGTTGGAGCCTGGTAACGATGGAGATCAATTACCGTCGTGCCTCAACCATGGACATCCCCCTCGTGCGTCTCTATATTGACCCGCAAAATCCCCTCTGGATGATATTCGATCCCATTGTCTGGCCATGGCTTGACCGGCTCCCCATCAATTGGCGCAACTACAGCTTCGGTCGCTACTCCCGCCGGGGATGGTACTTTGCCGATCGTGGCGAGTCCCATCGGCGCTACGGGCCCATCTGGGCGATTGTCACCCCCCGCGATATCTGGATCAACGTCGCCGACCCGGAGGCCGTCCATGATATCTTCCAGAGACGCACGGATTTTATCCGCCCCAGTGAAATGTATAGTACGTCCCAATCACCCTGTGCGGAACCATTGACCTCCGGTCGGGACTAGCTGACCCAGTGTGATTTAGAGGTGCTCGAAGTCTACGGCCCATGCATCTCGACCGCTAGCTGGACGGACTGGCCCCGGCACCGAAAGGTCCTGGCCACCCCGTTCAACGAAAGTGTCATGTCCTTTGTATGGGATGAGAGTGTCGAGCAGACCTGCCAGATGCTGGGGGTCTGGGGGTCTGCCGCAGACGGCCGCATTCCCAGTGTGGCAAAGGATACACGTACCCTCTCGCTGAACGTTCTTGCCGCCACAGGATTTCGCAAGTCATTCCCGTTTCGCAGTGCCAGCGACCGCGGGGCCACCCACGGGCTGTCGGCCACCACGGAAGGTGACCTTGTTGCCGAGGATGGACCAGTCGGCTACCGGGATGCACTCCAGACGGTGTTGGATAACTGTATTCTACTCATGGTCCTGCCTCGGAGATGGCTCACCCTTCCATTCGCACCGCAGTCGTGGCGGCAGATCGCGAAAGCAGCCACTGATTTCCAGAAGTACATGGTGCGCATGCTGGATGAAGAGACCAAAGCATTGAACTCTGGCAATGCGGGCAGCGGGGGGCTGATGACTTCGTTTGTTCGTGCCATGGATCTGAAACAGAAGGAGGACGCGCAGGAGAAACCCAAAGCAACCAGTAGCTCCCCACCCAAGGGTCTTACCGTCGAGGAGATCTTTGGGAATCTCTTTGTGATCAACTTTGCAGGCCATGATACCACCGCCAATACATTAAGCTTCGCGTTGCTTCTGCTGGGGGCATATCCCGAGATTCAGGACTGGGTGGCCGAGGAGCTGCAGGAGCTTGGCGAGCAAGAGATCAAGTCCCAGTATGCGGATCTATTCCCCCAACTGAGTCGCTGTCGGGCCATTATGGTATTTCTTCCTCTGCGTTGCCTTTGCGCCCCACCCCACAAGACTCCCACTAACGATTGACCGTGCGTGCGTGCTCCAGCTCGAAACCCTCCGCCTCTTCCCCCCCATCCAATCACTACCCAAGTGGACCCCCAACGAGCCCAAACCACTCCAACTCGGCGACCGAACCATCATCATCCCTCCCCACACAGGCGTGCACCCGAGCCTCCTCGACATGCAAATCCACCCCCAATACTGGGACGATGCGATGACCTGGAAACCCTCCCGGTGGATCACCACATCCGGCCCCGCGGAGCAGGCAACAGAGCAAATCATCACCCCTCCACGATCCAGCTATTTCCCCTGGTCCGACGGACCCCAGAACTGCCCCGGGAACAAATTCTCCCAGGTCGAGTTCGTTGCGGTCATGGCCACTCTTTTCCAGGGTCATCGCATCGACGCGATTCCCCTCCCCGGGGAATCTCCCCAGGCGACGCAGGCACGGGTTTTGGCGACCACGCAGGATGTCGATATGCAGTTGCTGCTGCGGATGAAGCATGCTGATCGCGTGCGTATGAGATGTCGTCGGGTGGGTTGAGGACTGGCGTGTGTATAGGATTGAAAAGGTGCTGTGGGTTGGCGGGACAGCATTCGTTTCTCAGGGTGCTCGGGTCGGGGAAGGGGGGGGGGGAGGATGCTGTATCACATAAGAATTGAAGAGTTCTCTGTAGATGTGTAATACTAGTACCATGTGTGAATTCTCATCTTGTGAGAGAGGTGGGGGGCTTACTCGAGATGTAGAGAACTCAACACAACATCATCTCACCAAGGGTAATCTCTGCACCAAAACTCCTCCTTGAAATACGGCATTTCTCCCATACATAGTTGTAATTGTCCCCATCAACCCCGTGCAATACCACCATACAATGAGACTGTCCACATGCTACAAAAAGAACAAAAAAAAGAACAAAAAAAAGAAAGAAAAAAAGAAGCAAAAAGGAACCAAGCAACAATACTACGCAACGATTTAGTTCCCTACTACTAGCAAACACATTCCGACCCCCCCTCGGTTTTTAGCAGACTTCTTCCCCCATCCATTCCGCCTCAATAATCGCCATTCGTGCCCCAGGAGGCACCGTGACACCCCGGAAGCGAAACCGGGGGTCCGCTGTAGCGAATAGACCCTCCCATGTCTCGACGTCTCGTTCGCGGGCATTGTTGAAGGCCTTCATGGAGATATCCATGTATCTATCGAGTGAGAAGGGTGGGTTAGTGATTAGGGCAGGTACCAGAAGATGGAAGAAGTAAGAGGGAGAGGGAGAGCAGGCAGAGGGGGAAGAAGATTTACCGGAGATCCCGTTCCGCCTTGGGGCCTAACTGACCCGGTTCGGGAATGCAAATATCATTGACTACTACCCGAGCACCTTTCTTCAAGGCCGGGGTTAGGTTCCGGAGAATTTGTACGGCGTATTTATCCGACCAGTCGTGTAGGATCCAGCGCAGGAGATAGACATCCGCCCCGTGAACGGGCTGGGGGGTTAGGAAGTCGTGCGCCATGCCTGTTACCCGCGCGGCGAGTGTGGACGGGACGTTGGTGGCTAACCCGGCGATGGTGTCGGGGAGGTCTTGCACAATGCAGTGGACGTGGGGGTATCGGGAGGCGATCTCGATACTGACTTCGCCGTTGGAGCCGCCGACATCGACGATCGTGGTGGTAGCGCTGCTGCTGCTGCTGCTGCTGCTGCTGCTGCTGCTGCGGTCGAAGTTGTAGTTATTCAGAAGGTGGGAGAGATGGTAAGCTGGATGGAGGTGGGAGAACCGCATGGCGGTGATGAATTGTTGGTGACGGTGCGGGTCTTTGCGGATCTCGTCGAATGGATGCGAGCTCGTGCCATGGGCGAGTGCGTAACCCTACAAGAGAGACTCCGGCTTGAGTACATGGTGGGTGCAATGGGGGAAGAATCTCTTACGGTTTCATTCGGCTCTTCGGATCCGGGCCACTTTTCTGTTGCCTCGACAGTACGTGTAAAGGCGGGCCAGAACTCCTGGGCAATGTTCTGAAGCCAGGCTTCGACCATGGGGTTGTTGAGGAGAAGCCTGGATGCAGCGGTATGTGCGATAACCCCTTTCGTGGGCTCATGAAAGACATGACGGCTGATGGCTACACGCAAGAAGCGGGTGAGGTCTTTGGTATTGAGGTTCGTTGCCATGGACAGCTCTTCGAAGGTGATGGTGCCGTCCACAGGCACATATGTGGCGATTTGATAGCGGTAGATGTATTGTAAGCTCAGAAGCAGCAATTGCTGTGCACCAACAACGTGAGTAAAGGTAGCTTGGCAGAGTGTGAAGGGTACGAACCTCTCCAGGGCAGCTAAATAGAAGCCCTAGTGGACCGAGAAGCAGGTGATGGAGCTCGTAGGTCGCCTCAATCGCCCCCTCCTTCGCCTCCTGTACCTGTGGAGGAAGTGCGAGAGCGGGATGGAGGCCATCTCCGTGCTGGTAGAAGGGTTCTGGAAGACCCTGCGCTTTTATAAAATCCAGGTAGATCTTGGTGGTTACTTGGACCTTTTGGAGTAACTGCGTGACACCGTCCGTGGTAGAGGTGCTGAAGGCGAGAGAGTATGCTTTAGGCCGATAAAGTGGCCGGAGCGGGGCGAGCCGAGCGGGAAAGCCCCGCGAAGAAAGAAGCCGGCATGCCATTGTAGGGAACCCTAACGTAACGTGCTGTTCATGGAGTGAGCCAATGCTGGAGAGTTATATGTTCTCAGGATCCTGGGGTTCCCTCTATCACTGTTCTTCTCCCTGCGACTAGTAGTCTAGTACTCCATACTCCATACCCAGGTACCAATGCCCATACCGGCTGTGAGTATCGTATGACAGACGTCTGCAGAAGGTAACAACCGGTAAGGGTAATTTACCGGGAGGGCCTCCACCGCGGCGACCGCGGCGATCCCGCGTAGTTGAGTTGGGAAGGCTTAGCGAAGGCCGCCGTTCCATCATCGATGCATGCGCCTTGGAGATCCCAATTTCCAAAGGTACTGACGTGGTTGGTTCGCCAGGGTTCTAGTGGTTGATTAGATTGCTTTCGGGTGCCTGACAAGGCGGCTGAGTGATATGTAGTACTACATACATGGTGGGTGCTTCGCCATTCCTTCGGCTAGGGACGCCTGCAACTGTCATCTGCAGCCCAGGACCAGATCCCATTGGACTATCGGGCAAACAAGGCGGGTAGAAGGTCATGTTAGACTAGTACTATGTAGTACTATCCTGGAGGTCGGTAGGTACTTTACCCTGGAGCCAGTGATAGAAACCCCGGGGACAAACTCTTACTGCGACTAATATCTTCCGACTTCTACCATTCCCATGATTCTACAGGGAGGACCGGGGTTCATTGGAGACTAGTCAGTCGGGTGAGAGGGTGTCAAACTAAAGTTCACAGCCCCCGTGGAGCCCTGGCCACCATGGACATGAGCGGCCGCCATGCATGCATG
Organism: Aspergillus ibericus CBS 121593; assembly: GCF_003184845.1. Classification (NCBI taxonomy): domain Eukaryota; kingdom Fungi; phylum Ascomycota; class Eurotiomycetes; order Eurotiales; family Aspergillaceae; genus Aspergillus; species Aspergillus ibericus. The sequence goes on along the minus strand of NW_020292101.1, from coordinate 569,473 downwards.
AAGCAATCTGTTTCCATTCTGCCTTGCTGAAAGTTGGCCCTCCGAGTCTGCCCATACCGTTGTGTGCGGCCGAGCCGCCTCAAGTCCGAGACAATGAGGGCCAGGCTTAGCGGGCGGGAACGGGCTGGCTAAATAGCTCCTGCAGCCAGTGACGAGATCACTGGCGAGACTGACTGGGACTTCGACAAGAAACATAATGTTGGCGGTATTCTTTTTCGGTGTTGCAGCTGCAACTGCGTTAATGTTCTTCATCCTGCGTGCCTGCATCGCGGACAAGACCCTCTCTGCGGGCCCACGCACCGTGCCCTACTCGATACCTTTCATCAAAAGCACCTTATCATTCGTGTTTGATGGACCTAAATTTTTCCGCCAGGCCTCGTAAGTTGTCTATTCACCTCCCATTGGAGCCTCATGCTGAACAGCAGACAGCCGATTCTGTCAGAACCGGTGGCCCCTCCGCGTGAACCTGGTAAACGATGAGGTTTACCTCGTGCAAGGGCAGAAAAACATCTTGTCCGTCTTCAGCAACCCAGGGCTCACCGTGACCAGAGCCTATGGCCTTGTCCTCAAGCACTGCTTCGGAATGGACCAGAAGGCCGTGGATGTCTACGTTTCTGACACTTCGGGCTCGCGGCCACGACCCATACCCGGGAGTAACATACCACTCAATCGCCGCGTAAGCTATCACACCCACGAGAACCTTATCCAAGGCCTCCTTGGAAGCGGACTTGGTCCGACCATGGAGCGGTTGGATGCATCCCTATATGCATCACTGGACAAGGCCGTTCCGATATCTCCCAGCTGGACTTATAAGGATGATCTGACGCAGTTCTTTGAGGACCATCTGGGAGCAGCTATATTGAACGCCCTATACGGTCCGCTCTTATTGGCAGAGAACCCGGACTTCAATCGAAAGCTGTGGCAGTATGATAAGCATATTATGGCTCTGGCCAAACGCTTGCCGGCCTGGCTGATCCCGGGCGCCTATCGGCTGCGGGATGAACTGCTTCGTGCAATCATGAAGTGGCACCAAAGGGCCACTGAGCTTTCAACCGCAACGCCAGACAGGCCCAAAGCCAGCCAGGGTGAGGCTGACCCTCACTGGGGCTCGGCCATGATGCGCGAACGAAATCGGATGCTGTTGAGGATCGACGGGCAAGACCTTCAGTCGGTGGCTTCCACCGATCTGGGCTTTATCTGGGCGTATGTGCGACCGTTTACCGTTTTCCATCCGTTACCAGTGAAGCTCATGCTGACATGCGTATCACTGTCTTTGTTGACTCAGCTCCATCACAAATGTCGTCCCATCCACTATGACTCTTTGCACCCACATGTACAGTGACAGTTCCCTTGTGGAGGAACTTCGTTCCGTTCTGCGTCATTGCCTCCAGCCAGGAACTGAATCATTGCAGCTTGACATGGAAAAGATTGGCAAGCAACCGCTGTTACTCTCCATGTATGCGGAAACCCTACGATTTGGGGTTCAAATTCATATCCCCCGGTGCTCGCCTCATCAACCCTTAGCATTGGGGGGTGAGACCATCCAGTCTAACAAACTGGTTCTCATCAACACAGCGCTGGCGCACACTGACGAGGAGGTCTGGAACACCAAAGACGGACAGTATCCGCTGGATACGTTTTGGGCACGGCGATTTCTCATCGATCCGGCTGACCCAGGTAGCGGACCCCTGAAACCTTCCTCTTCTTCATCGTCTTTTGCCAAGGATCGACAACCAACCGATTCAAAGACATCCCGGGAGGATTTCACCGTACAAGGACTGGAAGGTATCTAGATACCTTACGGAGGTATGTTAATGTGCAAAATCAGCGCATCGCAATGGCATACGAGCTATCGGATACATCCTGAACCCAACTAATGTGCTCCTAGGAGGACAGCATGCGTGTCCAGGCCGGCTGCTAGCCAAGCGGATTATGTTGCTCACCAGTGCCATGATGGTCACTATGTTTGATGTGGAGCTTCTGACTCCAGCGTCAACCCTGCGCTTCCAGTCCGGTCGATTTGGATTCGGGGTCCGGAAGCCAGTGGCACCGGTGCCCTTTCGCATCCGCCGTCGTTATTGAGCACACGTGGGTCGCAAACGGTCGGACAGAGTTTGGTTGAATAGCCTGCATCTCTCTTCTTCTGTTAAGTCGATATGCGATCAGACCGGCTTGTTTGTGATCTTATATATCGAACCTAACATTCTATTCTCTATCCTGGGACAGATCCTCTTATCAATTGGCCGAGAATCCGCGTCTCATTCTCTGGAGCTCTGTGTATGATACTGAGAGCGAAGTGAGTGTGATGGGAATGCTTTTGCCTGCTCAGTTTCCGTAACGCAGCCTCGTTGAAGGCTGTCGAGCTCTCCTCTCCCATAGTATTCTGGAGAAAAGTATCGGGAGGCACAGCCATGTTCTACCGCGATCGCGTGGAAGAGTTCTATCCCGGGAATAAGAGTGTTTCTTCCGCAGTGCAGGCAGTGCCTGAGGCGACCAAGAGATCCCATCATGTGACACCCCAATCATCTCCCATCATCTCCCATCATCTCCCCATCTTCTGCCATCCTCTCTCATCTCTGCATCTCAATCCCGTACCAATCTAGGTGGCAGCCCATTACGCTACCGTGTTTTGCAGCTGATTAGTATGGAGCACGTCTGATTTGTCCGCAGAGACCTCCTGCATCAGTCCACAAGTATGCTGATCCTCACTGGGTTGAGTCCAATTGACCCCGCTCCCATAGCTGCTGCTGAGGACAGCTGAGGATGTGCCCCAAGTGCCCCCCCTTTATCCTCCCTCCAAGTCTTAACAGGAAGTATCCATGCTACAACAGCCAGTATGGATCCTATTTCAACATGCTATCATTTAGAACTCGTCAGTCAGATTCGAGGGGCAGCCTCCCCATGTGAAGCACTGCGAGATCACCGCTTGCCACTGTTCACCGGCACCGGACAAGGATACAGTATCGTGCATTGCTAGCGTGCGTATTGAGACGGCTCGTCCCCGCCACTCGCCCAGCTGAATGTCGAATTATGGCCTCTGATCAGAATCGTCTTTCGCCATTGCGAACTATTCGACCAATGGATACCCTGCTACTGGATACGTCCTGCCACCATGGTGTATCCTTCTGACGCTCAGCGGTGTTATCGCTGCACCTCTGACCTACACGGCTTGCAGGGGGCGATAGTGTGATGCACAAGCCCCTCTCGACCCCGCAAGATACATGCTTCCAACATCACTGAGACGAGTCCATGCCGTGGTCTCCCATGGTACTTAGGGCGAGAGCTTTCCTCGGGGTTCACCGTCTGCTATTTTCATCCGAAACGAATCTACTGACGGAGTACCAAACATCATGTCCTTTCTAGTGAGAGCCATCGTGGCCCTCGCTGGCCTTTACGTTCTCAAAACTTTCTTGACTCGCAAGAAGTTTCCTGCGCCCCTTCCTCCCGGCCCTAAACCAAAGCCGATCATTGGGAACTTGCGGGACCTCCCACCTTCAGGCGAGCACGACTGGTTGCATTGGTACAAGCACAAGGAACTTTATGGTTCGTAGCCCTAACACGATGTCCGGTGATACAGGCTAATCTAATCCTCCTAGGTCCCATCAGCTCACTAAGCGTCTTTGGAGAGACTCTCATTATTGTCAACGATGCACAGATTGCAGTCGAGTTGTTGGAGAAGCGTTCTGTTATATACTCGGACCGTCCGAGCGGACATTTTACTGAAATGTTGGCATGACACTACCCAAGCCCAGGCCGTCGCTGACAGTAGTCTAGGGCTGGCTTCGGAAATGTTCTCACCACGAAGAACAACAATGATTACCGTGTTCGGGCTCAGCGGAAGCTATTCCGCCAACAAATTGGTTCGAACGCCTCCGTTGCGCGTTTCAATCCTATTCAAGAGGCCGAGGTGGGCCGCTTTCTGGTTCGGGTGCTTGATAACCCCGGGGACCTACGAGACCACATACGGAAGTAAGATCGCGCCACAAGTCTCTCAGTGATACCAGTAGCAACTGACTGCATCCAGGGAAGCCGGTGCCATCATCCTGAAGCTCGCATACGGATACACTGTTGAGCCACATGGGCGCGACCCATTGGTTGACCTTGTGAACCAGGCGATGGCGGACTTTGCTGAGTCCATTCTCCCGGGGACTTGGCTCGTGGATTTCCTCCCCAGTCGTATGCAATGTCCTGAACCCCAATACAAGCAGACGCTAACACGACGAGTAGTGCAATACCTTCCGGTCTGGTTTCCAGGCGCCACATTCGCACGCACAGCAGAAGCCTTCAGAAAAGTCGCTCGAGCCTGGGGCAGCCAGCCATACGAATTCGTTAGGCAGCAGATGTCCCAGAAAAACTACACGCCATCGTACGTTTCTGGTCTCGTTGAGCAGAATGGGTTCCCCGTGCCGGGCTCACGGGAGGAAAATGTCCTCAAGTGGTCTGCATCGGCGATATTCGGTGGGGGATCTGACACGGTGAGTACCACGCGACCGTTACAATCATATTTTTAACACCTACTAGACCATCTCTACGATGGGCGCTCTCTTCCTCGCAATGGCCATCTACCCGGATGTGCAGCGCAAAGCACAGGAAGAGATTGATCGTGTCGTCGGAACGGGGCGTCTTCCTGGCTATGCCGACCGGGACAACCTTCCGTACATCAACGCCATGGTCAAGGAGTCCGTCCGCTGGCACTCGGTGATCCCGATGGGAGTTGCCCACGCATCGATGCAAGACGACATATGCGAGGGCTACTTCATCCCGAAGGGATCTCAAATCCTACCCAACCAGTGGTGAGCCCCCTCCTTTTCTCTTCACCAACCCCATCCTAAACAGCACCCCCAGGGCGTTCACCCACGACCCAACCGTCTATTCCGATCCAATGGCCTTCAAGCCCGAACGCTTCCTAGCTTACGACGATCACGTTCCCGAGCGCGATCCTCACCTGCTAGCCTTCGGGTTCGGCCGTCGCGTCTGTCCCGGCCGAACACTAGCAGATTCAAACATCTACCTAAGCCTCGTACAGTCGCTGGCCGTATTCCGCATCACCAAACCCATCAAAGACGGCAAGGAGGTCGACTTGAGGCTGGACATCCTGCCGGGCGTGATCAGTCACGTAGCGCCTTACGAAGTGGACATCAAGCCTCGAAGTGCGCAACATGAGGCGCTGATTCGGGCCGTGGAGACCCAATACCCATGGGAGAAGGGTCACGCGGAGGAACTTAGTCAGGTGAAGTGGTGATGGATCTCCAGCCTCACATTCGGGTCCCCGGGAAGCGCGACGGTTAGGCAGCCAAGACAATCCCAAACTAGGTAACCATCGCGGCAACGGCAGCGTCAGCGTCAGCGTCAGCGTGACCCCGGCCCGCCGGCGCATCGTGACACAATGACTCAATTCTTCCTCAACCCGTATTCCACGAACAAATAAATAAGCAAATCCCCCTAAATACTCACCCCCATCCGATCCCAAGCACTACACTACACCTCCTTCCATCTTCCTCTTCCCCATCCCATCTCCATCTAAATGACCACAACAATACAGCCCAACAAACCAACCCCAACACAATGACCTTCACAATGACCATACCAATAATGCCAACAACAACAACAACAACAACAACAAGACCACCAAGAACCACCCTCCCCCGCTCCCAAAGAAGCTTCGACACCGATATCGCGACCCTCGAAGCCATGATCTCGGAACTAGGTTCGAACCCGGTCCCTACTTTTCCTTCGGGGAGGGAGAGAAGTGGTAGGCGGGGGAGTAGACGGGATGTGGAACGTACATGTATAAGTACTAGTGCAGGTACAAGTGCAAGTGCAAGGGGGTGTGGAGATGGGAGTGGCGGTTACAGCTACAGCTACAGCTACAGCTGCAGTGAGAGTGAGAGTGAGAGTGAAAGTGAAAGTGCAAGTCAGGAGTCAGTTGAGTGGAGATTTTCTGATGAGGATAGATGTGAGGGGTTAGGGATGGAGTGGAGGAAGGGGAGGGGAGATGGGGTTTGAGGTTGATTCTTGTGCTATTGGGGTGTGGGCGTTGTTGTAGTTCATCTTTGATTGTGGTTTGGAGTTGAATTGGAGTGCTTTGGGGTACTAGGCGTTGGGAAGATGCTTTGGTGATTTTGTTGATTAGGTGAGGGAATTAGGGGTCACTTTTGGTTTACTGTAGGGAGGGTATCTGAGCGTTTTCGCTACGGAGTGTCTGCGGTAGAGATACCAGGCTCGTTAATCATTTCGATCGTTGAAGGTTATATCCAACAGCTGCCAGACTATATCCGTTTGACCTAATTCCAAAAATCCACCCCAACTAATCATTCCGCGGGCCAATCATCCTCGGCTAAACATACCGCACCAAGACATCCTGAGGCTGAAGGAAATGACATCCGCATGGCCTAGGATCGATTGCAGCCCAATGGGCCCAATCGTGGCCCTGGCTTGGACGACGCACCAATCAAACACGCCCGACTGCGGTCCGGCTTTCAGCTGGGTGGAGCGGATCGACCGAGAGAGATAATCGGCCCCTCCTTCAAGGGTCTGGTTCGTATTCATCCCGCCCTAGCTGAAGAGAAGTAAGATCGAGATGGGATCAGTCGGTTCGGTGCCGGCTGATTCGTTGGAAATGACACTATCCAGGACACTAAAGTAGCCTTGTCGGACCATGTGGTTAATGTCAGCTTTGCTTTAAATAGGATGGCTGTCCCTCCATATCAAACAAACTACTCCGTATAGTATGGGCTAGTGGGGATCCAGAAAATTAGTGATCATCATGGCTGGTCCGAAGAATCAAATCCCCGCCATCTACGACCGGGCAATCAAAAAGTACCGCGACATCACCGACGAGTCTCTCGACGTCGAGTTCCTGGCAAAAATCCAAAATGTCGACGATCTGATGAGCGAGATCGATGCCAGAAATGCGAAATTCAGCGAGTTTCGTGAGAAGCGCGGGGTTTTGTTTGATGTTCTCAAGACAGCCCTAATTCCCGTGGAACTGTTTGGGAATCTTGCCGCGGGAGGCGCTTCCATGGTATTTCCTCCGAGCAGTTTGGTTTTTGGTGCGGTCACGTACTTGATGAGTGCTGCAAAGGGTGTTTCCACCTCGTATGATGCCATTCAGGATTTGATGGCGACGTTGAAGGTACACCATCTTATTGCTACCAGCAAATAAAGTAGGGTGGATTCTGAACAGTATAGGACTTCACGATCCGACTCAAGGCATACAGTCAGGAGTTCATCTCTGACGCCCTGAGCGACAAGCTCAGCGACATCCTTGTGACGCTCATCGAAATCTTTGCTCTGTCGACCAAGACAATTCGCCGCGGTCGGCTGCTCAAATTCACACGCAACTTTCTCCTCGGAAACAGCGATGCTCTACAAGCAGCGATGGGTAAGCTGGACAAGCTTACAAGTGTAGAGGCTCGTCTTGTCGGCGCTGAGACGTTGACTGAGTCGAAACGGACCGGTCGCGTCGTCGACGATATCTCAGTGACTGTTACTAGCACCAACACCACCGTGATGGAGACCGGGATGACAGTCAACCAGATGAGCTATCAGGTCAACGAGGTTCACGAAATGCTGAGTACGCTTGTTGTTTCAGCAAACGAGGGTATGCCAGAAAGTCCGGAAGATCGCGAAAAGTCGCTTCAAACATTAATCAACAAGATCCTCCGGCCATCAAAGACTGATTCCGCTCAGGACTGGTATGAGAAGATTAACAAGGCTCGGATCCCAGGGACAGGCGACTGGGTAAGGAACGAGGATATCTTCCAGGGCTGGCTTGATAGGGAAACGCCCATTATCTTTGTTTCCGGTAACCCTGGCGCAGGCAAGTCGTACCTCTCGACAAACATCATCAGCTTGCTTCGCGAACAGTATCCGCAGGGGTCTGAGAGTACATCACTAATCTCCGTGGGGTACTTCTTCTTCAAGGATGACAATCCCGACACGCGCTCGATTCATTTGGCATTGCGGGATCTCGCCTTCCAAATCAGCAAGAGTGACCCCGTGTACCGGAAACATATTGTGACGATCGAGCAATACGAGAGGATCAGCAGCCTGGAGAGTGCATGGCGCCTGCTATTTGTGGATTACTTCCTGAAGAAGCCTGGCGTTGACAGCAGTGTCTACATACTCCTGGATGGTGTGGATGAAGCCTCGGATGAAGAACGAAAAATCTTTCTCAACCTAGCAAAAGATCTTTACGATGCCCCGGAAAAAGCTCGTCTGCAGCTGGCTGTCGTGGGTCGTCCCCATATCAGTGACCAGTTGTTGGAAGGTCTTGAAATAGAGGTCCCAACCATCCATGTTACGACGCAGAAGAACTCCAGCGACATCAACCAGTACATCCATGCGAGCATCAAAAAGTCAGTTGTCCTTCGAAGGGTATCGACGAAATTGCGCCAAGAAGTAGTTGAGAAATTGTCTGCCGGGGCTGAGGGTATGTTTCTTTGGGTCAATCTCATGTTGCAAGAGTTGGTGAAAAAGCGAAATGAGAGCAGTATTCGGAGAGCTCTGGACGATCCTCCCAAAGGCCTCAAGGAGATCCTTCGCCATGTTCTTTCCAACTTCTCCATGAGCTCCAGTGAGGAGGAACTCGAGTATCTCAACGAGATACTACCATGGGTCACTTGCTCCCAGCAGCCGTTAACACTCGGCCTGATCGACGCAATACTCAAGTTGAAATCGCCAGAAGGGGATGGAATGATCTACCTCGAAGGTGCTCTTCGTCGACAGTTCGCTTCTTTCTTCACTCTCGACCGGGAGGATGGCCTCACGACGGCGGAGTTGCAGAACATGTCGACGAAACCTGCCATTTTCGATGGGTCTGATGACGAAGCGGATGGGGATGAGGAGGCCTTTGAAGATGTTGAGAATTTCACCGATTTCAACTCCGACTTGCAGACTACTACAGTCACCTTCTGCCATGCCTCCATTGGCGATTTCTTCCGTGACGAAACAGAGAGCAAAGTGTCCGCCGGGCAAGGTCATCTTGCAGTTGGTGTGAACTATCGCGAAGCCAAAGCTCACGTCCTCAAGACCTTACTACGAATTTTTGCTGACAGCGAGTTTTCGGAAAAGGCTGGTGATTCAAGAAAGATGCTCATCTATGCTGCGGTGACCTGGGTCCATCATCTTCTTACCACCTCCCCATCCGATTGCTCGCTTGAGGACAGGACAGAGATTGCAAAGCTGCTGCTAATAGTTTTCAGGTCCGAAGAAGTAATCTCAGGGTGGAACGGTTATCGCAGCTGGGTTTCAACAAATGCCAGCATCCAAGCCGTCCGGCAGTGGTGGAAACATGACGAGGTTGTCATGGCCCTCTCCGATGATGAACGAGAATTCATATCATCTACTGAAGAAGACCCGATAACGACATTCAAGCCAGTGGTCATGTTTTGTGCCAAGCAATGGTTGTGCGAAAAGAGGTGGAATGTCTCTCCATTAGCTGCCGTGGTCTGGAGCTACCAGAGCCTGAACAAGGGCAAAGAGGTTAACTTCTTGGAAACCTTCAACCCCAGTGCTGAAGAGCTTATCGAAGCTGCTGAGTTTGGCGATTTGGAGAAGACCGCTCTGCTGTATCGACGATGCGCAATCGCTCTTCGGGAGGTCGGGCACTACGATACGGCTCTGGAGTATTTCACGAAGGCATTGGAGCTGGATCCAGACGAGTGGATTACTAAAAGCGGCATGGCGATCACGTATACACTGCAAGGCCAATACCAAAAGGCGATCGAAGTGGACGAGGAAGCCGCAAAGAAGATTTCAGAAGAGATCCAACTAGATCCGGAGAATGACGACCTCCAGCTGGGCCTCCATACTATTCTCGAGCGTATGGGCGACAGCTACAAGCAGCTAGGTGATCTGGAGAAACGGTTCAAGAGTTTTGTCAAGGCGTACGAGTGCATGCCATACTGCAACACGTGTATCAATGCGCTTCTCGAACATCATAATAGCCACCAGGATCACCAAGCCACAATTGATTTGCTTGCTCAGCTGGCGGACACCATGGTACCAGATGAGGACTACTCGCGGTTGACCCAGACGGTCTGGTTAAACTCCGACTGTGAAAGTCATTTTTTCAGCTTTGCCCTGGATGCCGCATTGGCCACAGGGACCCTCAGCCTGATGGTTGAGTCTTGGCGGCTTGCAGCAAAAGCGGCTCGCAAAGCGTTGAAAACGGTGACTGCGGCCAATATCGAGCTGGGCCTTGCTCGCATCTACAGCGAGTTCATGCATGACCAGGAAAAGGCTGTGAAACGGTGGGAAAGCATCATAAATACCTATGCCTCGTCCAAGGATGAGACCGAGATCGGTATCATCAAGCTGCAGGCTTCATACCGGCTCGCCCAACACTACCTCTCAGAAGCTGTGAATGCCGGGGTCGGTACGCCAGAGGCTGAAGAGGCGGCGACAAAATTAGAAAAGCTTGTGATGCAAGCCAAGGGTGGCAGTAACCCCCTAACATTCGTCCTGCAGACCGCAGCGGCCCTCTCTCTCGCTGTATACCACCGCTTAAAAGGACAACAAACGGAAGCCCGCGCTCTCGTTAGGCCATCCATCAAACATGGCATCCACATATTGTCCGATGATGATCCTGAAAACGACCTAGTGGGTCTGTTGGATCTCTTGACTGCACTACTCGCTGCCAATGACACGAAAAACATTATTGCCGTCGCCTATGCCATGGGCTCATATGAGGGAGAGGAGCCGGACGAACTCGAGATGTGGTCGTGCGATGGACCATGCCATCGAGACTGGCCAAATGGCGATGGCTTTTCGCTCTGCACCATCTGCTTCGATACATTCTGCCAGGACTGTGTGACAATGGTAGCCGACGGGACCATGGCCATCAATCGGTGCAATTCTAACCATGCCAAGAGCTTTGTCTATGTACCTCCACGGCCGAAGAAGGTCGGCAAGGGATCAATGCTGGTGGATGGCGAAGAAATGGATTTTGAGGCTTGGAAGAACTTGCTGAGGAAGGAGTGGGGTGTCTAATTTGACTCAATGCGAAGCTAAGCGAAGCAGTGCCAGTATTTGATTTCATGCCTTAGGTGAAGCATGTCCGATTATATATTAAAGATCATATAGCCCTCCCCGTACCTAAGGCTTCTAAGGGAGTCCTGCCTTCGAGCGCGCATTTCCATGATGTGACGGGAGCCGTTACATCTAGGTGTGCAGGGGAGAAGTCCATGGGTTTGGAGGTCGTCGTGGGTACTAGGGAGTAAACCCAGCACACCGCATAAAACGAATTTGTAGAACGTAGTAGCAGCCCGCTGCTACTGAGATAAAAGAGATCGTATCTAGCCCATCACTAACAGGGCGAGGGAATGCGCGGCAAAAGGCGAAGTCAGGCATGCGTAGGCAGCACAAGCACAAGCCCATGCGATAATGGTGGTGTAGATGGTGTAGATGGTGTAGATGGTGTAGATACGTGCGAACCAAAACGTCTTTATATCACTACAACTTCATGGTGAAATAATCTGCCACAGTCAGCCCAAGTATGGTGTCCGATCCCCCAAGGCAGCGCACCTTGCACCCAAAATCCAAAGCAAGTTGATGCAGAGAAAGATCAGGCCATGGATCAAGACTGCACGTAGGTCAGCTTACCAGCTTTCATGAACACAATTCACAGTGCAGGAAGCCATTCATTATAGGCGGAGATAAAAAGTTGGACTCCAACAGACCTTCCATCCCCAAAGATCTCATCAACTCCAAGCGGCCTCGTTTCTTCAGCCAGATAGGAAACGGGTCCTTGTGACAAGTTCGGCCTTCTATGACCAAGCAGCCACCCGGTAACTGAGTGCACTCAAGGTGCCGTCTTCTGCGCTCCATGATTCCCCGGATCCTCTTATTGCAGAACGCCTCGTCCGTCCGAAACGAGCATTTCTCCATTGGACATTCCAGTTTCCGTTCGAAGCGCTCGACAAACCAATCAACCTTCAAGTGGACACCCGTGTAAACGAGGGAGTAAAAGTGGCGACAGGTATGTTTCAATGCCAGAGCATCTGGATAAGTGAGAAATCTGGCGATATGCAGGTGTAGCTCCGTAGGTAGATTCATCAGCTTATGCTGAGGCGCCCGTGAGGTCTGCTGGAGCAGAGCAGACTCCATTGTATATCCCTGTTGGTAAATGATGTATATGCAGAAGTAACAGAATCCAAAAACAGTCTATTGGGGGCAAGGAAGCTATCAATGAATGAACGCCGAGAGATAGTTGAGGTGCCTGATGGCAGCCAGCCACTTCTAAGTAAGGTAGATCAAGTGCTCAGGTGATTGTTATGTTGCGCTAGTTGAGCTTAATTGCTGCCTAGGCGCTCGAAATAGATTGTGAATCAGACGGCGTGGCTAATACGAGACTAGGCGAAGTGTTTCGGTTGCCGGCGTCCTAGATGGGAGATCTAAGATGAGGGACGTTAGAGAACCGCCTGTGTCCTGCCAGAGTGAGCTGAACAATCCATCAAGAAGATCCAAAGCTCGTAAAAAAACTCTATATTGTGAATTGGTTTGTCTCAGCCCGTGGCAGGCAAGAATCACCACACGATCAGCAGCGGATGGTTGAGGGGGTTGGAGGTCGGGGGTCGGGGGACGATAAGCCAGGCAGCCGACAGCTGATCCGGGGATGTCCTGCAGTTCGTCCCCGCTTTAGCCACCGCCTGCCGTTTCCACGGGCGGAATCTAAGCCATCGGCTTTTCGCCTCCAGTATCGGGAACCGAGCATCGAGCTTAACAGCACCGTCGATACCGCAGCGCATCCTCCACCTATATATCAGTCCCACTATTTCCTCCCCTTCCAGTACCCATAAGGTGCAACCGTCGACGCCATGAGCAACAAAGGATCCGCATACGGAACGCCCTCATCAGACACAGCCTTCCGCAAAACATGGGATCGAGACGAATACGCCAAAAAGGCCGCAGATGATGAGGCCAAGAGAAAGGAGGAATCAAAGGCCCGCTATGAGGCCAAGCTGTTAGGCAAGAAATGGCATGCGCCGGTGGACTACAGCAGTCTGGAGGCTACTACATCGCGCAAACAGCGACTTGATGTCGCGTCCATGGTTGGCAAGACCACCATTGTTACCTCGGGATCGGCAGTCGGAAAGAGAGGACGTGGGGCTGGTTTCTACTGTTCAGATTGTGACCTTACGTTCAAGGACAACTTGCAGCTTGTGGAGCATTTGAACAGCAAACAGCATTTGATCGCGACCGGTCAAAGCGGCGAGGTTACTCGTGCCACCGTCGAAGATGTGCGGGAGCGACTACGGATGCTGGCCCACCGAAAACGGGTTCAAGAGGAAGAGGAAAGACGAGCTTGGCAGCTGGATCTGGGTGAGAGACTCAAAGAGCGAGAAGAACAGGACGCCAAAGAAAGGGAGGAGAAGAGGAGGAAGAGAAACGAGAAGCGCCGCAAAGGCGGCGATGGAATCAAGCAGGAGGAGGACAGCTGGGAAGGCCGGCTAGGAATTATTGCATAGACAAGCGCGCTCTAGCTTGGATATATGCATGGTCTACATCAGAGGGATGGTTCATGATGGCTAAAAGCTGCAGTATACCCATGGCGTTTGGTGCTTGAATTTTTGTCAAACCGGAGGTTCTCTTTCTGTCCAAGCGGATGTATAAATTTCATTGTCACATCAAAAGAGCAGAAAATCCATATGCATATACCGACCGCACCGTGGCCAAGTGAGATTGCTGCGAAAATATCGTACCACTGATAACACGAGATGAAACCAAGTACCTATCCAATGCCCATTACCCGACCCGCAGACTCCTAGAAGATAATCCAAATCACCCGCTCAATCCGTGCATTCAATGCCTTCTAGTGTACGCATAGCTCGAGCCCCCTCCCTCTCAAACTGGCTGACCACCCGCTCGCACTCGCGCTTCAGCTTCTCTTCTCCATTCCTCGCATTCCACTTAATCCATTCCTCAACGGTCATTTTCTTCTCGGGGCTGGTCAACTCGCCTCTGGCATTGCTCAGAAGGCCGTTGAAGTCGATGTTTTCCTTGTCACTGGTCCCAGCCACGAGAATCCCGTCAATGTCGATGGGAGTCCATGGATGGGATGTGTTGAAGGAGCCCTTATTAGGCACTCGTTTTGATGGGGAAGGAGTACTGGCCGCAAGTGGGATTCGAACTGCGCGCTTAGAAGGCGATGATACTGGCGCCCGAGACACAGATGGTTTCAAAGACGGGGGTTGGTTTTCGGCGTCGGATGATTGCGGTGACAGTGAAGGAGTGCTCTTAGAAGGCGAGGGAAGAGGGGACACTGTAGCAGGTTCGGGTCTCTCCTCATGCTGATGGCCATCTTCCGGCGCTGTGTTGACTTGAGGGCTTCGTGATTCTGCAAGCGACTTGGCGTATTGCTTCTCCCTGGGGATATCGCTGTATCTTTCCGCTGTCTTTGGAGGCACTCTGGATGACCTGCGTCGAGCAGACTGTTGATCGGGGGTCCGCTCTTGGGGCTTTTCTTCCTCAATCTGTGGCGGGATATCAGAATCATGTTCTGGTTCACTAGTCTTAGCGGGAGCCTTGTCGTTGTTCGACTCCACATTATCTTTTTGATCTGCTTGCTTTGACTTCCTCTGCTTTTCCGTTGAAGCCTTCCTTTTCACCTTCTTCTTAATGTCCTTATCACTCGCTCCTGCACTGGCATCCAGCTCTGGAACCCTGGCGGGGATTTCCACGGAAACGAACGATTCATGATGATTGAAATCATTTGCAGCACTAGCCGTAATTTCAGGGTCTGGCTGCGTGACACGCTGGGGTGGTCCTTGAGGAGTCACTTCAGGGCTGCTCTCTTGAACCTTGTCGGAAGTCCTTGCGCTTTGCCGTTTGCTTGTGCGTCTGGGCTGCTGCGCCTCTTCGACAGGTGGCTTCGGCTCCGGAACCTGTTCGGGTTCTTGGTTCAGATCCTCCTGTGGCTCGATCTCTGCACTGTGTTCCACCGCGGCGTTTGGCGGCTCTGGGGCCGCCTTGACCTTCTTCTTGGATTTGGACTTTTTTAATGGTTTAGGCAGGGGCTCTTCGCTTGGCGCTCGGCTGGGTATCTCGTGTTCAGGGTCGACATCCATTGCTGCGTCGTGCTCAGAGTTGGTGGGAATTTCAGTGATGGACGGGGCCCTCGAGGTGACCGATTCTGTAGATATCTTTCGGCTTTTGGACGTTGTTTTCTTCTTGGTTCCGCGGCTCTTCTTCGGCTTTTCTTCTTCGACAGGAGCCTCCTCTACTTGGGCATCTCCCGTCACGGCCTCCAATCCGTGATCATAGTCCTGCTGCTGTGTACTGTTGCGTGACTTGGTGGCTCTCTTCTTTGCCGGAGGTTCAGGCTTTTCGGCGGTATCTGCGCCGACCAGTTCTGCCTCATCTCTCTGCAGCTCCTTGCTTGTTCTCTTCTTCCCCCGGGTGCGTTTGGTTTTCGTAGGCTCAGGTTGGATGTAATCGGCGGTATCGACATCCATCTGACTCTCGCTCTCCACAGGTTCTTCTTTCTTTGATTTCGTTGCCTTGGACTTTGATTTGGAAGACTTCTTTGAAGACTTGGTTTTTGTGGTCGACTGGGACAGGATGCTTTGGTCACCTGGGTCGTCCAGTTCAGGGACTGGTGCTTCCGATGCGGTAGATTGAGTGGAAAGGCGGGAAGCCTTCGAAACCCGGGGCTTTTTGGACCGAGAGCTTTTCCCTTTCTTGCCGGGGGGTCTGGCAAAGACGAAGAAGGAACAATCCGACGAGCGACGATAGTGCTCGTCACTGATCAAATCAGTGATAGTAGAAACGGAAGGGGCGACGTGAACTTACAATGGATCATCCTTAGGCTCCCATCCATCCAAAGACAGTTTACAATAAGGGCAGGTGGCCAAGTCATCGCTCTCCTCGTTTGGACAAAAGTACCACCCACCTTCAACCATCTGTAATGCGTCGCGACAATTAGAATCCAAATCCATAATGCTGAAAGCTGGCACAATGAAGCGGCTGGATTTACCTTATCTGACTGACACAGCCAGCCTCGTTTTCCATCATGTGGCCATGACTCGCCAAAGGTGGCTTGCCTGGCTTGCGCTATCCGCTCGCCTGTCGGATCCTCAATCTCGGCTGGGTTGGAACTGTGTTGCTGGATGTCCATCATGATCGCCCAGCCACAGTCTTTGGTGTGCTTCAGATGCTCTGTGATCGGATTGTCATCTTCCTCCCAACCATCCAGCGCTCTCCGACATAGGAAGCATGTTGTATTGTCGGGGTTTGTTTCGTAAGGATTATAGAAGAAACCGGCGTGCGCAAGCTATGTCCATGCTTTATCAGTAACTGCGTGTTTGTCAGGATATCAGGCGCAAACCAAATACCTCAGCGGGAGATGGCCGGCTATGCGGCCAAGCAACGGGTTTCGCAGACTTCGCGCTGGACGACCTGCGTTTCTCCGGGTATAACACCCGATCGAAACTGGCAAGACGAGCAGCAAATGTCTCCATTTCCTGGGCCATGGTTGGGAATAGTCTCAGGGCATCAGGATCAATAACCGGGGGAAAAATCAGTCCGTCATCTGTCTAATCGCGGGGATTGCTAGTCGAGGCGAGCGCCCGCCCTCCGTGTTTACGGCCTTGTTTGGGTCTGTCTCCGGAACGCGCCGCGGAGAAACGATGCCACGTGACCCGTATGATGTGGCTTGACTCTTTGCGGGATCGTGGCGGAGTCGGGCACTTTCCTCATCCGGGGCCCGAATGCCCGAATGGAGCAGGCCGAGAACACCTGCCGAAGTGTACGGAGTACGTCAGACCCTCTTTCCCCCGTCCTCGATTGTCGAGCCATTATTGTTGTTGCCCGTCGAGTGGAATTCCATCCCCCCTTCTCCCTAGACCTGTGCCCATCTCTACCTCCCACCCCATCTTTATCGCCTTGGAATTATGGTTTGAGGTTTCAGATGCTTCTTGAACTGGTCCACAATTACAGCCCTCGCTGTGCTCAACTTTCTTTTCCCTCGGTGGAATTGCGACAATGCGCCAAGCTACTGTAAGATGTGCCGGACTGTTTGATCCAAGAGGTTGCATCGCCCATCGGAGACTAATGGATGTCTTGCTAGACCTTCCTTTTGAACCCTAACCCAGGTTACGTGCGCCTGCGTTCAATCCATCCGTCTCTTCCACGGCATGCGCGACTTCCAGCTTCTTTCCGCTCATTTTCGGTCGATTCCAATGGCTTACCCTCACACTTGAACCGTACATCCTCCTCCACGGTCATAAGCTCGCAATCGAATCCCGCCGACCGTGGTCTCCTCTTGCCCTCGTCTTCCGCGTCCTTTTCTACCTCATCACAGCGGTCGGATCCTGGCGACTGGGATGCGAATCCGGATCTATCCATTTCCGCTTTTTCGGAGTTACCTTCAAAGGACTTTGGTGTCAACCAACATATGATAATCAACCAGGAATTCAAGGAAGCCTTGCGTCAGATTTTATGGCAGTTTCGAGCGCCGATTCGGTACGCGTTTGCTTATGGATCCGGCGTCTTCCAGCAGACAGGCAGTGCGCCTGGCTCCAACCAATGCCACCCGTCGGCCCCAGCAGCCATTAAAAACATGCAACAGGGTCAAGGCAAAATGATTGATTTCATCTTCGGAGTGTCCTACTCCCAACATTGGCACTCCTTAAACCTGGGTCAGCATCGCGACCATTACTCTGGTTTAGGCTCCATGGGATCTTACATGGTGTCCCAAGTGCAGGATAAGATTGGCGCGGGCGTGTACTTCAACCCCTACATCACTGTGAACGGCACACTTATCAAGTATGGGGTCGTGAACCTGGACACATTATGCCGGGATCTCAGCCAATGGGATACCTTGTATCTTGCAGGACGGCTGCAAAAGCCGGTCAAGATCTTGCGTGACCACCCGAAGGTGCGCCTTGCGAACCAGATTAACTTGCTGTCCGCTGTCCGAGTAGCTCTACTACTTCTGCCAGCTGAATTCACCGAGTTTCAACTGTACAGTACTATTGCGAGTATGAGCTACATGGGTGATCTTCGCATGGCACTGCCAGCGGAAGACCCCCGCAAGGTGAACAACATTGTCTCTTCGCAGATGGCGAACTTCCGGCGACTGTATGCACCACTTATCGAGAACCTTCCAAATGTTACATTTAACGACAGGCGTTGCACCGAGGGCGATTGGATCGATGATCCCGATGCAAATGTTCGCCTCACTCAGGATATGGACCCGGTAAAGCGCGGCAATATGGTTCGCCGTCTTCCCGAGTCTTTCCGTGCGAAGCTGTACTTTCAGTACCAAACGCGCTATCAAATTCCACGGGCGGAGTTTGACAAAATGATGAAAGAGAACAATGACACCTCCGACTTAGTACGTCGGAGACAGGGTGGGCCATTTGAACAGCGTATTGCTGATGACAAGAACCTCACGACCGAAGTGCAGGCTGCAATCTCGAAGACCATCCGCTGGCCCAGCACCGTTCAATCGGCCAAGGGACTACTCACGTCGGGAATAGGCCGAACCTGGCGCTACCTGCGAGAGAAGCAAGATAAATACAAGAAGTCGGGCAAAAACGCCAGCACTTCCTCCGACGCTCCTGCGAACGATTCCAAGCAAGAATAGAAAATTGCAGGTGGGTTCCGCCGTCACGCTTATGACTGAAGCATCTTTGTCCGATCCAGACCCCGGAGGCATGGGAAACCCTAGACATCTGTCCGAAGGCATTTGAGGCGTTGTTCTTTTCGGCATTGGTAGTACATGTGTAACTAGTATATCTTCTTGAGAGTCCTCTACGATCAAATCAAGGACCACAGCAGTATATAGAAGGGCCTGGAGCATTACATTAAAAACTAGAGAGAGGGAATCAAAATTGTACTATAGTATTAGTGGATAATGTTCTGAGTCACCCCTCTATTTGCCTGCCTATGGACGCATTTCCGCAGTACCTGGAGCCACTCCCGCCGACACCGGTTGTTCCGCCGATAGACTTCCCCGCCACCGGCGACTCCCCGCCCATTCTTTCTTCCACCCCCACGACGAACTCTCGCTCATTGCACACCAGTCTGACAGGATGGCTACCAGAAACTCCCCCTTCGATCTCTCCAAATGCGCGCGCCCTAACATCCTCAAATTGCAGCCTTACCGTTGCGCCAGAGAGTGAGTGTGCCCCCGCCGTGTCCCGCCGACCAAGGTCGAACGAACTAATGAGTCAGTGACTACAAAGATGATGGGTCGAACATTTTGCTCGATGCCAACGAGAACGCTTACGGCCCTGGTCTTGCGCTGAACTCTGAAGGTGCATTGGAGAAGTCTACAGTGACGGGAACCTCGACGGGTGCTTCCAAGCCAGAGATTGATCTCCTGGGTCTGAACCGTTACCCCGATCCGTAAGTGTCGCCCGTACTACGTCCTTTTCCTACCTCTTAATGGGCTGCGGTATCCAATTGTATCACTCATACTAAGTGAAGTTGTCTTCCAGTCACCAGATCGAGTTGAAAAAGCTTTTCTGCCAACTGCGCAACACCCACACCCACACCCAGAAGGACCTTGGGCCTGAGAACCTCTTCGTTGGTGTCGGATCGGACGAGGCCATCGATGCGCTACTGAGATGTTTCTGTGTTCCTGGCAAGGATAAGATCCTTACCTGCCCTCCCACATATGGCATGTATGGAGTCAGCGCACAAGTGAACGATGTCGAGATTGTGAAGGTGCCTCTGGACGTTAACAATGACTTTCAACTGCAGCCGGAGAAGATCAATGAGGCGCTCGCCGCTGACCCGTCGATTAAGATGGCGTATATCTGCTCACCTGGTAACCCCACGGCGAACCTGATCAAGAAGTCTGATATCCTGAAGGTGCTTGAGCACCCCACATGGAACGGAGTGGTGGTTGTGGATGAGGCGTACATTGACTTTGCCCCGGAGGGCTCCAGTCTCGCGGAATGGGTCACGGAATGGCCCAACCTGGTGGTCATGCAGACGCTGAGCAAGGCCTTTGGCTTGGCAGGTATCCGATTGGGTGTTGCGTTCACCAGCCCTCCGATTGCGACCCTCCTCAACAGCCTCAAGGCGCCCTACAACATCTCCAGTCCTACCAGTGCGCTTGCCACGGCAGCACTCTCCCCGACCAACCTGGCCGTTATGAGGAAGTACCGGGAGCAGATTATTGCCCAGCGGAACCGCTTGGTGCAAGAGTTGCCCAAGATCCCGGGTATTGGCCGTTTCCTTGGCGGCCAAGAGGCCAATTTCCTTTTGGTCGAACTACTAGATAAGCCAACCAACGAGGGCGGCAAGCCTAGCAATGCGACTGCCTTGGCCGCTTACGAGGCCATGGCCGAGAAGAGGAGTGTTGTGGTGCGGTTCCGTGGAAAGGAACTCGGATGCGAGGGCTGCCTGCGTATCACTGTAGGAACCGAGCAGGAAGTCACCAAGTTCCTGCAGGAACTGCGCGTGGTGCTGCACGGTATTCTCAACGGAGAGACCATCCAATCTCTGAGAGATTAAGATGAGCCCGAACTAGGCTTATCACCCTGGCTAGTCTAGACCTCCTGGGCCTTTGATTGTACATTTCGCGCACCGGTTATCGTAAATTAGACATAGATCGAGACAATAATAAAAGTCGGGTCGTTTTATCATTAGAGGAGGAGAATGCTCCGGAGTGTGCATGGATCTGCTTGCTTATGGGCCTGGACTATCTGTCTTTGCTCCCTGGCCACTGGCCTCGCCTGCATTTGGGGGTGCCTTCGGCATCGACCGGTCGGGACGCCGACATATCGCCTACGATGGAGTCGGCGCCGACCGTAGGGAGAATACGGCTTATCTATGTACAGAGTTTGAGGGGATCCATGATCTGACCATCCATGGTCAAACGCAAGCCAGGGAAGAACGAATCAGGCAGCGACGGAGATGAAAGGTCTATAGACATTGTTGCTTTTTCCCGGTGTACTGTGTACGCACACATATTGTGGACTTACTATTGCATATCGCTTTGGATATGCGCTCACGTGGCCGGAGTGATTCGGTGCCCAAACAGTCCCATGCGTCCTGGATACGGAGCATACTGGATGTTCAGCACAGGTCACTATGATCTCAGGCGGGAGGGGAAGGAACGGAAAGGGAAATCAATCCATCGCCCACCACGTGGAAGTGCCCCAGGCAGCGGAGGGGGCAACTGTAAGAACTGGTAATCAATCATGAAACTTTCGGACGGGCTCCGTTTTCTCCGGCTTTGTCCCCCTTTCCCTTGCCCAGATCGGTTGTAGTGTGAACTAACCCAAGGTTCGTGCGCCCCCTCTTCCCCATGTTACTGTTGTAGCTCGGCCCAGCTAACGTACGCTGTCAGACTCTCACTATCATCCTGGCCTGGCCAGACGCCCTATCAGGAGCTTATCTTTCTCCGCTGCTGCTCTCACGTCCATTCGATTTCCCAGGGATGCCATGATTGGCGTTGACCGGGGAGCATCGACTGATCGTCGGCCTGTCGCCGCGGATAACCACTCCACTCACCAACAGTCAGCTTGTCTCGATGGTTCGACCTTACCCCGATGACTGATGACGCTGGAAGACTGTCCACGACTCGGGGTACTAGGCTCGAGTCAGCTGCAAATTTGGTGGCAAACCCCATATCACAAGCAATCTCGTGAGCGCAACGATGGCTTCGTATCCGTTCATCCCGTCATGCCAACTCATTGGCCGTTTTAGACGCCCTGGTTGATCTAGGCACCAGTCACTAGCTCTTTCCCTTACTCTATCGCCTCTTTCTGGCTGGTCCACGCTCAAATTGTCTTCCCATCTTCTCCGGTGCTCACCCCCATTATTTCACGCACCAGACCCAAGGCTCAATGACCACTTCCGGCGCCCACCGTTCCCGTCGACGTTATCTTCCGTTTCCCAGCGAAGTTTATCGGGCGCCATGACCCGTAGGCCCATCCTTAGTTCAGCGTACCCTCGCTACCATGAGCCTTAATATATTATGGTTTACCGTTAGGATCATAGTGCCGGTGACAGATGCCTCCGCGTGTTATCTCTACCGCTGTTTGTTGCGGCGCTCATCGCGCGACCTGGTCGCAAAATCCATCCCACACCATCGACCTACTGTTTGAGACTGGCTTGCTATATTAACTTATACGTCAGAACGGCGGTGTACTTGGTTTTACCTCATCTTTTACTCTGATACACGGTCTAAAGTGGACAGCTTGGGGGAAGCCCGAAGTGCCGCCCATAATTGCGCGAATACGCTCCTTTCCGGTTGTCACTGCTGTCACTAATGCTGCACTCACCATCGCGGTGATATTGGCGCTTACTGAAGGGCAACCACCTGCAGCAGGACACCTTCCGATCGCCATCCACACCTGCCTCGGGTCTCGTCAAGATCGATACTGAGACTCTCCGGCTCCTCTAAGCGGCCTTCCCCACACCGACTACGGAGTAAGGCACGTGCCTATCTTGTACCGATCCCAATCGAGTTATGCGAACATACAAAAAGGCAAAACCGCGCCATCTCCATTTTTTACTGAATTGATCACCAATAGACCGCTGTATAATCGCGGGAGTCGTTCTCACTTATTCACTGGCCCCTCTTCGGAGGCGGCACAACTGCCATGAGTATACAATGGATGCTTGATTCTCGTGGGCTCTTTACCAGTATCCCACCTGATGCTCGGACAAAGTTGCAGAACAACCCTACACTCCTCGTCAGTTGGTGGGCCACAGGCTTCTCGGTAGCCATCATCGTTGTTCGAGTATGCGGTCGCTATGTTCGAATCGAGCGTTTCTTCCGTGAAGATAAGGTGATGATGGCCAGTGTTATCCCGCTGTTGATCCGTATGGCATGTGTGCATGTCATCCTGATCTGGGGTACCAACAATACGAAAACAGATGGTTTGACTGCCGAAGATATTCGGCACAGAGAAATCGGCAGCAAACTAGTCCTCGTTGCACGTATCTTCTACGCTATCTTGTGAGTTCTCTCCCTGAGTTTATAATTTTCGAGTATGTACTGATGTACTGATCCGGATAGCATCTGGACAGCAAAGTTCACAGTATGTGAGTTTCTCAAGCGGGTAGCAGGGAAGATCTGGCGACGGTCCCTCCGGATATTTCTTCAGTTCCTATACTACTTTCTGGCCTCGACGTTGTTCGCAGTGATAGTCGCTACTCTCGCCGAGTGTCAACCATTCGACCACTACTGGCAAGTTGTGCCTGATCCAGGGCCAAGGTGTCGCCTCGGCTATGGCAATCTGATCACGATGGGGTCTTGTGATGTGGTAACCGACCTGCTTCTGGTCTCTTTTCCGATTCCCTTCATCGTGATGACTCACATGCCGCTGAAACGCAAAGTATCACTTGTGGTCCTGTTCGCTCTGTCCTTGATTCTGGTCGGCATCACATGCTATCGAGTGCCCTCGGTCATCTGGAATGACGGCTCGCAACAATATCGATCGCTCGTGGCATCACTTGAGATCCTGGCGGCGACCGCAGTTTCCAATGCGGTCATTATCGGCTCATTTGTGCGTGACAAGGGCGTCAAGAAAGTCAAATTCAAGAAGGATCAAGGGTCGGCCTCTGTTAGTGAAAGCATGGATCACAGTTCCGTCCGCCGTCAAACTATCACGCACCACCAATGGGGAAGTGACTCAGATCTGGCTGCTGATTTGGGTATCCGCTTGGACCCGGAGCTGTGCTATGCTGACAAGACCACACCTCGCCCTGCGCCTATTGCGGTGCCTGTTCATCCATTGACAGCCCGCACAGGAACCTTGAACCCCAACTGGTCCTTCAATCAGCGCCCCGGTGGCATTGAAGACGACCGGGCGTCCAGCATAGGCAGTTTAGATGTCAAAGTCAGTCCGCACGAGTACATTGAGACCAACAAGACCCCTCGCAAGAAATCCGCAGATGCAGTGATGCCGTCACCTCCCACCAATCTTCACATCTTCGATGTCGGCAGTCTCTTAAGCCGTCAGCCTCCGACCAGCACTGTACAACTCCCACGATATGCAGAGCAACCTCGTCATCCCAGCGGAGGAAGCAGGCCTTCTCTCCAAGATGTCGGGGAATTGACATCCAACCCGGACCCTCCTCGAACAATAAATCTCAATACCTCGCCCACAATACCCCGCCCATCTCTATCAGCATCCAACGTTCCGCGCTCGGGAGGATTGCGAACCGGCTCCCAGTCCTCCTCCAGTCGCCGTCGTGGCTCCAGTGTTCACTTCAGCGACCTTCCCGACTCCCCAGTTCCTTCTTATCGTTCCCAAGCGGACGTGTCGGCACCTATAATCGAGGGAAACGAGGTTGAACTGCAGGATGTGGGTGGGTTGCTGTCAAGACGTTGAAGCCTCATGATGTTTGAACGACTGATCACGACGCACTACGTACATGTACGAATGGATGACTTGGTTTTGGCGATTCTTGGGTGGTTTTGGCAGCTATTCAGCTGATGCAGGGTATAAATTCCTGGTATTATGATATGTATAGAAAGCCCCGGAGTCTTTGGATAGCGCTTGCGCAGGCACGCTGAGCGCTGAGTTGGGCTGTAGGATATGATATGTATGGCACTGTAACGGCTACTTGATTGGTTCACGAACCTAACCTTTGATACCTTTTAACGCGTGTCACCGTCTAATTGTATAGCTCAAGAACAAGAACTCCAGCGATACAAAAACTGGTTTCATTCACTCTTATACAGCCATTGTTTGAGTTAGTAGATAGATAATTGGAGGTGAAAGCACCTTAGCCAACCGGAAGACAAAAGACATTCATACACCAGCCGTGAAGAAACAACATCGAGATTTTTCGCCCTTACGCCATGCTGCCCGATGCCTGTAATTAGACAAGTTTTTCTTTTTCCGTTTTAATTCCATCCTTCCATCCATCCCCTTGTTTTTTTCCGCGTCACTGCTTCTGCGAACTCGTCCCCTCCGATTCTTTGGTGAATACTCTGCGAATGCGCTGGTCGTTGGGCTGAGCCAGAGGCCAGGCCAGGTCAGGACATAACGCGTACTCTTCGATTGTAACCAAAACCACCCGCACTGGCCACCGAAATCGGTTCGATTATATAACCCAGCGATAACTGGCATAGCGACCAGCGGTCTCACTCTTCCGAATAATCTTGACGACCTGACCTCTGCGCAGACCCAAGTATCTAGCGACAGGATCGGAGACCTGTATACGGGGCAATTGCGACTCCTTGAGACGGTAGCGCTCCAACAGACGAGCCTTCTCATCCGGGCTCAGCAGGACGTGTTTCGGGACCAGTTCGTGACGAGTGATGTTGACCAGCAGATCCTGCTCCTGGAAGTGCTCGCAGATGCGGCCGGGCATGCTGCTCAGCAGGCGCACAGCGGAGGGGGAGATGGGAGTCTGGGTGATGAAGATGCCGGTGTGGAAGTTGTTCTCGTCGACGAAGTGGTTGAAGGTACGCACTTGCTTGGTACCGACGCCGGTCGCGTCCGGGCAGAATTCAACGTAGATGGTGCCGCAGTCCGGCTGGGGGTCCGGGTTGGATTTGCTGGGCAATGGAGTGTATTTCGCCTGCATGGCTTCCGTGGGGCGGGCGCTGACTTTCATCTTGTTGCGGCTGGGAGGGAGTTTGTTAGATTGGTGGGGGGGGGGGGGGGTAAGATTGGTGAAAGGTGCGCGCGTACTCAGGGTATCCAAGAGGGTCGGAATAATTTCTCTTGAACACGGCCAGAGGCATTTGGACTTCCTCTTCCGTGACCTCGTATCCCTGTGATTGACGCCGTTAGTGGAATCGCAGGATAAGAAAGATGTCGTACGAAGCTGGGGATCCTTACACGGTCCAACAGCATCTCAAACACTGTCCTCCATGTGCGCCAGAGTCTGGTCATCTCGCGGTCGGCGTCGACGGAGCCTGCAGAGTAGTCTTCGTCCATGGTTGTAGAGGGGGGCACACGGCGGCGCGGGTCACAAAAAAAGGAAGAATGAGGTCTGACACAGACAGAAGAGCGACGATCCGGCAGAGGAAGCGAATTCGCCCGGGGAACGCGGAGCAGGAAGCTGTCAAGGCTGGAGGGGGAGAGTCGATGATGGAAGCAAAATGCGGTTCTCGAAAAATCGGCGGGCCAGCGCTAAAAGCGCCAATGGTAAGCGCCGCCGACGAGCAGAAAGGCCAGACCAAGAAAAAGAGCACGACTTTCTTCCCCCCCCAGCGTCTTCTTTCCCGCCTCATCCCCCTCCCTGTGCTTCTCCCTCCCGCTCGTTTGAGCTTTCTCTCCCCGGTTGATTTCGGTCAATCCGTTCTCTCTTGTCGAGTGTCTCCTCTTTTGCTCTCCCACCACCTTTCGCCATGGCCGCTGACGCCAAATCCGCTCCTGCTACGGAGCCCAAGGTGAAGCCTACTAAGCCCAACGAGGAGACTTTTAAGGCCGATCTGGCCCAGGCCGAGAAGGAACATGCTGCGGTCCAGGCGAAATTGGTATGTGAGGTCTTTGCGGTTTAATTGGCGTGATTCCATTGCGATTGATTCCCTCGATGCGGTCCCGGATTCCCGCATCGTGGCCTTTTGTGCCTAACTGGCCTTGAATGGCCTAACCCTGCAATGCATCTCTTGCTGTCCCTTTTCCCACTCAATCGCAATTCGAATGCCATTTGCTACCCACTGGAGGTCTCAGTCGACTAACTTTCTCCAAGACCGAAGTCAAGGCCAAGATCGAGACCGCCAAGCCTAACAACCAGGATTCGCCCGCCGCGAAGAGACAGCAGGAGCTCCGCGCTGAACTGTCCTCGATCCGTCAGAAGCAGCAGGGATTCAAGGCTTCCCGCTCCAGCACCCAGGAGAAGATCAATGCCCTCGATGCTACGCTCAAGGCTCGCATTTCCGAGCAGAACAACTCCCGCACGCGCATGTCTTTCAAGAATGTCGAGGAACTCGACCGCGAAATTGCCCGTCTCGAGAAGCAGGTCGACTCCGGTACTCTCCGCTTGGTCGACGAGCGCAAGATCCTCTCCGATATCTCGAACCTGCGCAAGCAGCGCAAGAACTTCGCCGGCTTGGACGAAGCCCAGAAGGTCATCAATGACCTCAAGACCCAGATCGCTTCTCTTAAGAAGACCCTCGACAACCCCGAGGCCAAGGCTCTCAGCGACAAGTACGCCGAGATCCAGAAGGAGCTTGATGGAATCAAGGCCGAACAGGATAGCGCCTTCAAGAACCTGAACGCCCTGAGGGACGAGCGCACTAAGCTCCACGGCGAGCAGCAGCAGAAGTGGACTGCTATCCGCGAAATCAAGGACACCTATTACAAGGCCCGCAAGGCTTACAAGGAGTACGAGGATGAAGCCTGGAGAGTCCGCCGCGAGAAGCAGAAGGCCCAGCGCGACGCTTTCGAGCGCGAGAAGCGCAAGAAGATCGCGGACAAGAAGCTGGAGGAGGCCTCCCGCCTTGCTTACACCGACGAGATCCTCACCGGTCAGGGTCTCATCCGCCACTTCAACCCCTCTTACGACTTCGCCTCTCTGGGTCTGGATGACAAGAAGGACCAGGGTTCCAACTTCCGCGCCGAGATCGGCCGTACTGTGGAGGATTCGTCCATCAAGGGCATGAAGGTCCTCAAGAAGGATGACCGCGAGGAGGACTACTTCGTCGGCACTGGTGGCAAGAAGGGTAAGAAGGGCAAGAAGGGCGCCAACGGCACCCCCTCCCCTAGCGCTCAGGCTGAGACCAAGTTCAACCTCAACGTCGGTGTCATTGAGGACTTTGCCAAGGTCAAGATCGACCCTCCCATGAACCAGTCCGATGTCCCTGCTGTGATCGAGAAGCTTGCTGCTAAGATCACCGAGTGGAAGAAGAACCAGGCTTCCAAGACCGAGGAGGTGAGTTGAGAAGCATCCTGTCGTGCCGGGATCAATGCTAATGAACTATTCCAGAACATCAAGAAGGCCCAGGAGGAGATTGCTCGCCTCGAGGCGGAAGAGACCGCTGCTGCCAACGGCGACCGTGCTACCGACGCTGCCAAGAAGCCCGCCATCAAGAACAGCGGTGTTAATGGCAAGGTCTCCGCTGACGCAGAGTTGAAGCAGGAGACCGACGCTGCTGCCGACGTTTCCGAAGAGCTTGAAAAGGCCACCATCGAGGACCAGGCCTAAATCACTCGCCATGCATAGACTATTGCATCGCATTGCATTCACATCTTGCATCAGCGCATGCTCCTGGTTAGATCTGCGAAAGCAAAGACTAGCATTTGATCTATTTACATTGCGTGATCCTTTAGTTTCCTATTTGCATCCACGAGTCATTGTCTGACTCCAACCTTTCTATTCCTCCTACGCCATCCCTACCGACATGTCCAGATCTTTTTGCCTTATGAAGACAGAAACCAGTTTACACGGGTATTGGTTTCTTGCGTGATAACCGTGTTACCAGCCCTGGACTCCGTCCGGGTTGTTTATTTTCCTTCTGTGTAATTCACTTTATTCTACTTTTACCTACCTACGCTTTCTTTATTTCATGTCTTATCATATCTCCTCTCTTCTCTGCCCGTTCTGTCCCCATCCCCATGAACGGTGAAAGCCAGGAGCGTTCCCTTAGCGATTGTTTAGCAGCGTGTCGTGTAAGTAACGAATGAGCGATTGGAAAAAGCAAGTTGTACGGGTTGAATGTAGGACGAATGTTTTGTAAGGAGTACAAAATTTGCATTGAAGTATTATAATTGTAATTTGAAGAAGAATCTGTAGACATTGTAGCACATACGATAAATCAAGCACAAGCATATAGGACTCCAAATCACCTTTATTTATCACCATCACTCATTATCTATAAGATAGTACCAATGCGTCCTGTCATTATTTCCGACACCTCGTTCTTAAAACCAACATCATTAAGGATAAATTATGTGTCAAGTGAGTGAAACCCTGGACAGAGAAAGAAAATGAAAGGGGACTGAAAACAAAGCCAAGTATGAAGAGAAGAGAAAAAGAACATTAATCAGGCGATATGAATGTATCAAGATATCATCGTTGTCCGCCCTGTTGCCCCCCTTGTCCTTGACTCGTACTCTCCTCTTGACTGGTACTCTGTTCCTGACTCTGTCCTCCGCTCTGACTTCCTCCCCCCTGTTGTCCATTTCCGGACTGAGATCCCGATTGTCCTTGACCCGAACTTCCCGAAGTAGCAGTAGCAGCACCACCCGCCGTTGTAGTCGTAGAGGTCGAAGCCCCGTATCCTGCTGCCGTCGACGACGAAGCTACCGCTGAGCTGCTCGACGATGACGAAGAAGAAGAAGAGGTCTGATAGACCTTGAAGCTCTTGAATTCCCAGTACGCATTTGTAAAGTTGGCTCCGTTCTCGGCGGCCCATTTCGTGCAGGTGGAGGGGCAATCGTACAGGTCGGTGTAGTAGGTTGTTGCGCCGGCGAGGTCACCGCAGATGTCGATGTTGACGATGATGCTTTGGTTTTTGAAGTGCGAGGCGATGTCGCAGTGCGTGTTGGGGAAGTCGGCGAGTGCTTCGCCCCAGGTTGAGGGGTCGGGGGTGTCGCTGCTGTTGGAGATGTCGGTGGGGATGTCGTCGCGGCTGAACATCCAGACGCGGATGCCGGCGTTGCGGAGTTCCATGGCGTAGACCTGTGTTTTGGTGGTGGGTTAGCTTGGTGGGATGGATGGGGATGGGGATGGGTTGACTTACGCCACCGCCGTTGGAGTTGAAGCTCTCGCCGTAGGTGGCTTTTCCGCCTGACACGCTGCAGCCGGCGTTGTCGTTGGCGGTGTTCAGGCAGTTGGTGTAGGACGCGGTGCCGGTTTCCTTGCGCTTCACGTTCATTTTGCAGTCCTTGGTTGTGTGCAGTGTCATGGCGTTTCCGTGGGTGCCCTTGTTGTTGGACTCGAGAACGTCGATCTCTCCGTGCTCGGGCCAATTGTCGGGGTCGGTGAGCCAGAGGGCTGGCCATGTTGCGCATCCGAAGGGGGTGTGGGTGATGTCGAAGATGAAGAGCCCGTCGTTGTAGGTTTTCTTCGAGGTGATGCGGACGGATTTGCGGCCGCTGGTTTGGTTCGAGGTGCTGGTGTCCACTCGTAAGACAGCCCGGGAGCTGGATGCGTAGGTCAAGTTCATCTCTGAAGCGGTTGAGCTGTCGACGTAGCTAGAATAGGGTTAATCATCATTTCTGCGTGTCAGAGATGTAATGGGAAGGGCCATGCACGTACTCTACAAATCCGTCCGTGGGATCAGTAGCGGTATAGTACTCGAACTCATCGAAAAACGACGACCCGGAGTATGTATCTGCGAGCTTGTAACTCAATGCAGAGTAATCTGGATATGATGATGATTTTGTGCCCTCGTAGATTCCTACGATCAGCGCAACAATGACAACAACAACTCCGCCCGCAACGATCAATTTTGTCAACAGTGACCATGATCGCGGATTATACCATGCGCCCCCGGTGCCTTTCGCAACGCTGGCTTTCTCCGCTGCAGGTGCAGCTGCAACTGCAGGTCCCGGGTCGGTGGCCGAATACGGTGGTGCGACGGGGACATTGTGTAACTCATAGTCGGGGATGGCTGTTCGATCTCCGACATCTATACTTGACAGGTTCCTGTAGGACATTTTGTGTGATTCGTCAAGTGCATAGAAACTATTTCAATGCCACAGAGGCTCCAGGGCTAGGTGTCGTGTCTTTCCTGTTGGGACAACTGAATAGCGATAGCGACGGTGCTATCGGATCGGCAGGGTACTATGGACCCTCTATTGAAAGAATTCGAGGGTCAGTCGGTGCATGAAAAAACCATAAAGAACCATATCATAGTTTATCTATCGAGCTCTGCACCGGGCTACCACGTAGCCCAGCTGCCGCGATAAGTTGATCGACCCCTAGGGGTCCTGTCAGGATAATGAAGGCATACGTAAGCGCTTATCCGGCCCATGGCAGGGAACCCAGCCGTTACAGCCGGCAGACCAAGGGATTCGACCATAATAGCAAGGGAGTCTTCCAAGTGAGTGAACCTGCTGCGGCTGGACGGGATCTGCAAGCTTGAATGGGTAAATTGCGTCCGTATCAGCAGGTTTCACAACCTGACTCGTGCATGGATGGACCCGCCAAAATCATCGCCATTAAGCATAATACGTGCACTTTCAGACGGTAGAGATGTGCTGATATGGATGCCAGACATCCTCTGTGGACCGCTTACGCAATGCAGCCATGAGTTAGCGCGTACGCCACGAATGAGCGGTTCGCAAGAAAGCAGCGCGGGGTTTGGATTATAGGAGACAGAATTGTACCTGGTATGTGGCATCTTTTACAGCGTGTGATGTGTTCGCATTTTAGTTGTTGGGTATGAGTAAACTGAGTTCGTTTTGACACCCTGCTTTTAGGATGCAAATATTCAAGCCAAGATGAGGTATCATGCATGGCCCAATATAATGCACTGATCTGGACCCTCCAGGGCTGATGAAGATGCTAAGGGTCTAATTGGCCTTGGCAATATCAGGGTTTTCTGGGGCATACGTATGCTCTGTAGCCGTCCAACCCGGACAGCACCAGGCACCAGAGCACGCCTTCATTGGTTTCGAACAATGATTGTTTAATAGCTGCACTCCAGTAGCCATGCATATGGGTTTTAAAAAACGTTTGTGCATTGTCAAACAGGGATTTAACCATCCATATCTCCATCAGGCTATTCGACCCATCGAGTGAGCCGAAGGCGAAGGGCGACAATCCAATGCAAACAGACAAACTATCTCCTGGAAACAGTCGTTTACTCAGCGCCGCAAACCCCTGTCTTGTGAAGGGGTCTTCCTTAGCTGGGCTCAACGTTTTCGTCCATGGTGTACTTACGTGTCGACGTGGATGACGAATGCCTTCCGATTAGACTGCTGTGGCGGTGCTGTTTTAGTGTGTCAAGGAGACTCCAGACCCTCGTAGCCCTGCGATTTAGTCCCTCTAGCGTGATTAGCTTCGGCGCTTTCGCGTTGGGCTGAAAGACAATTGACCCACTATGCATGGAAGGGCCATAGCACCGCCAATTATCAGTGCTTGATGCTGTTTAATCCTCGGACTCTCGGAGGCCATTCGAATCCGACGACTAGGGAAAGGCAAATTAATAATATCATACGGATACGAAAGCACAAGAATCGACAATCGGCTAGTTTTGAAGCTGAAGCCGAAGTCGAAGCCGAGGAGACAGAACTGGAACCGGATTAGCGCGGCACGGCGGCCACTCGCAATCCAGGAAGCAGCCTCATGCCAGTGAATCGACCATTCCTACGGACGGCGGAGACAGAGCTGCTACGCGACGCTGAAGCATCTAGGAGAGATTGGAAGCTGACACAATGTGAGACCGAACCTCTTTATCTCAAGCTCTCATTTGCCCCCAGCCCGTCTTAAAACCAAAGCTTCACTTCGGCCAACTGCTCGGGGTCAAGCAATCGCTTAGTTTCTTAGCATAGGTACCAACCCATTCGAAACCCTGGGTGACAATTTCCTGCTGCTCACACGTGAGGTTAGCTCACTTTCGTTCGAACTACTGATACACGGTTGTTAGGAAATTTTGATCCAATGGTCGCTGAGCTTCATCTCCTTAGGTGCGTCAAGTCCTCAAATCAACTGGCCCGTCTGGAACATTCGAACCTAGTTAGAAGATTGTTCTGATCAGCGTCCATGATTTGCAGGCTCAGACACACCAAACCGTTTCTCCGATTCAAACCCATCGACGAATGCACCTTCATGGCTGCTCAACAACACGAGGATCCCGACATGAGCACGATACTCAAGGGTTCGGAGAAATAGAGCGCCTAAACCATCTCTCGATGGACATTCTACACCGCGTGTCTCCAAGGGCTCGCTGGACTCGTCAATGAGAACAGGACTAGCAGGTGCAAAGCCAATTTGGCATACTACTACGGAGTACAGTACTCTCAGTTCTTGCCTTTATCGCCGCCAAGCATTGTCCGAACTCAGTCATGTCTACAGCAGGTGCCTTGTCTATGTCGACAACAGATTTTCTTGTCTCACATCTCATCAGCGCGATTGGCTACTAATCACGTCCTGTGTGGATTACATGAGGTATCAAAACCTCCACTGTTCGTGCCAGGAACGCAAGTTCCGATGTGTTGGACAGCATAGAGTTGGCCCGCCTAAACCGAGAGACTAGACTCCCTTGGGCAATCTATCCAGTGTCAGCTGCCGCGCCAAGATGGATATTCGTCATGCCTTCCCCTCTTTCGCCGACACACAAACTGTGCAAACTCATGGTCCATGTCGTTCATAGAGCGTACAATCCAGACTCAACTTACAAAAAAAGCCTTTGTGTGACCAAGGGGGCCTATTATTTCAGGTACCGTCGAGCGCTAGATTCAGTAGCTGCTGCAAGGCATCTATCCGGCCAGTCGATCGACATCGTCATCCCAGCATCGCAAACCCGCCCGCGTAGACCGACATTGCCGGTTGCCTAATCCGGACCATCCGCCAAGCTGCCATCCAGTCCGTGTCTCGGCGTCTCTTCGTCTCTCTTCGAACTTCTTCTCCTCACTATCTCCTCCTCTCCACACCTCTTTCCTTCCGCGATTTACAACGACTCTCGCTCCCACCCGAAGGTGAAGCTACCCGGTATATTTTATTTCTGACGAAGAACGCATAATTATCCACTCATCGCAAAGGCTGCTGCCTCTTTCTCCTTAAAATGTCTTACAAACCCGTATGTCCGGTCCACCCCCCACCATATCATATATCTCGCATCGCATCACTAACTGATAACTGCGCAGGAAAATCCTCCTCCCTCGTACCCCCCTCCGACCCATGACGGCGGTCCCTACCACCCCGGCGCGTCGCAAGACTACTACAACCAAGGCTACAATCAGGGCTACAACCAAGGCTATCCGCCTCAGAACTACGGCCCTCCGCCGCAACAAGGATACTACGGATCTCCCCCACCCCAAGGCCAACCGATGTACTATCCTCCCCCGCAGCAACAACAAGGTTATTACGCCGGACAAGACCGGGGCGGATCATCGGGCGGTGGAATCTGCGCGGGTATAATGGCTGCGTTGGCTTGCTGTTGCTGCTTGGATATCTTGTTTTAGAACGCTTTTGACTTTTATGCTGCCTTCGTTTCTAGCCTGAATTGGGTGGGTGCGATGGATACTGTATTGGTTTTCTGGTTGGCGCAAAGATTTGGGAGCACGGTTCGCGGTCTGTTCTATATTTGGCTCAGTCAGTCAGGTTCATTCGACTGGTGTCGGCGCTTAACGGCGCATGACGGTGCCTCTTCTTTCCTTGGTACTTTCGTTCTAATCCAATCATTGCCAGGCTATTGATTAACATTATCGTCTCTAGTATTATATCGGAACCTTGTACGGAGTATCTGTGATCCGCAAATTAAAGCGCAGTATCATTATCATCATCCTCATTATCATCCTAATCATAGAAACAGACAGCAGGGTATCAAATCATCAAACCAATCAAACCAACCAACAATACCAATCACCAATCACTCAATCACTCATTCCACCTCCTCAACCCAAAAAACCCCCCCCCTTCCCCCGAATCACGACGCCAAACTCTCATCCTCCGTAACCCCCCCATACGCCAACGGATCCACGGCCCGATAATGCCCCGGTCGACTTCTCCTCCTTCTCTCCGGCCCCTCCACACTCGAATGCTCCTCCAACACCTCCACCACATCCGACCGATCCGGCGACGTCACCGACTCCTCCACCACAATCCGCTCCCCCCTTCCACCTCCACCCCCACCGCGTCTCGACCTCCGATCCCGTCTACTCCCTCCACTCTCAATCACCTCCTCGACCACCTCATGTCGTCTCCGTCGCGACGATCGTCGCGGATGCTCCTCTTCCTCCTCAACGACGATCTCAGACATCGTTGCCGTGCCGGCTTCGCTGGTGCTAGGTTCGCTGGAGAATCTGCGCCCGGCGCCGAGAGCAAGGAAGATCAGGTACAGGAGGAAGATGAAGCCCAGGACGCTGCCGATTATTACCCCCGCTACGGCGCCGGGGGAGAGGCCGTTTGAGTTGTAGGTTGCTGGGATGAAGATGGTGCGTTTGGTGAGGTGGGTGGGTTTGTTGTCGGTGGGAGGAAGGGGCTGGTGGTGAGGAGGAGGTTGGAGGAGGTGGTTGATGTTGTTGCGTATTCGTGTTGAGAGCGGGATGGGGATTGGGGTCATGGTGGTGAGGTGGCGGTGGAGGCGGGGAGGGTTCGTGGTGTTTGTTGTGGTGGTTGTAGAGTGCGGAGGTGGTGGTTCATTGAGGGGTGAGTGGTATAGACATGGACGATGAAAATTTAATGATAACTTGTGTTACTGCACTCCGTAGAGAAATGCTAGAAGATAAGAAGTGAGAATAGAATGAAATGAATGAAAAGATGAGATGATGGGGCGGAACGCTTGGATGGTGCGCTGTTTATTCGGTGGCTGGGATGGCTTGCGATCGGGATGATTTGGATGATCGACAGCAAGGCTCACGAAGTCGGATTCGCGAATCAGCGGGGGGAACCTAAGACATTTGGTAGTACCTGATCAAGAAACAATTCAAATGCATTGTTTTGTGAACTTCCTTTGGTTACACAGAGTCTATGTCATTGATAGCACAGTAGAGTATTGATTGTCTTGGTGGATCGATATGCAGAGAATGCTTAGCTAGCATTGCTGCCGCTCCGCCGGTCATCATTCCTCTGCTGGGTTTTCCCCACATTCTGTCTTGCTTTGTCGCTCTCTGCTCTGATGTTGTAGGTTTGATTATGGTATCAGCGCAAGCTGAGTATACTACCTTCTTCATATCGATCAAGTATTGGACTGGCTCAGCTTCAGAAGATAGTGAATACCTTTTCAATCTTCAGCGGACAACCGACAGACACTTTCAAGTGTCTAAATTAAACCAAATTCCGATTGAGTCACTCCATGACGAGACACCTTACGTAGGCGAATCTCGCCCACGTATGCATTGTGCTTCCATGTTCCAGACACGGCTCGTCCCGTCTCCAAGTTCTGCCTATCCACGAGGAACATCTGAGATCCGTGTCCCGTCCGATCAACTAGATCCCGACACAGAATGTCTATTGTGACACAGTGATCCTCACGATCACCCATGCTTTGGTTACTACCAAGTAAATGCTAGAGATCTTGGCGCAACGGTCAAATCGACAAGCATCTAAGGATGAAGTCAAGCACGTCGAACACTGTATCTAGGCAGCCAAGTAGGTCAAGTGGAACTCTGCCACGTCGACGCCTGACAAATGCGTACGAATTCAAGCGTTAGGGCAACTATAGGTAGCATTATATCTTATTCCCATAATAGCTAGCTTTCATGGCGCCACTTATTAGTGCGAGTTCGCTTCGGACACCGCAATAGGAAGTCGGGCCTTATGCGGAGACAACCTTTAATTGCATCTGGCCTTGATCGAGCTCGCTTCCCCACCTGTTCTGTTAGTCAAAGGTCTATCGTTGTAGAGCCGATTCAGCTCCATGAGGGGCCTGCAGGACCCCTCTTGTAATTGGACTTCATGTTGATAAATATAACCAGTGGACCCTTTGCTTTGGGCCCCCAAAGCCTTGCTTTCCATATTGTTCTGTACCTAGCCCTTTCAGCAATCACGCAAATTAGGATCATCTAGTGGGGTGTGAGACAGCATCGTGCTGACCATATACGTTGTTCGCAGACGTATAATGGTTCATGAATGGCGTGAACCGCATCCCTGGAACTCCGAACAGAAGCGTAGATCATCTTTCGCCGAGTTGGTGTTCAGTCAAATCCAACGTCAAATGCATATCGTCATAGGTCTCCGGCTGAATATTCTGAATAATACGAGGTTGCTATTCTTATCAAGGAGGATTTGCCGGACCCTCCAACATTGCTCTTACTAGAGACTCTCTTACTCCATGTTCGGTTTCATATGCTCAGACGCTGATAGAGATATCATTGTCAGTTCGATGAGGGTGATTTGAAGTAGTAGTCCAGGGTTCCTGGTTTCTGGACGCAGGTTTGCCTTGTTCCATCCCGCGCTAGCGTGTTGGGTTAGCACGGGGGCACCTTTTCAGTGTCCATGAAGTTACTATGAGGTTATTATGAAGTGACAACACTTCGTTCAACGCTTGATATCTCAGGGAAAAGAAAAAAACTTGAACGTTTCAGGGGAAGAAAAGGAAAGGGCAGAAAAAGCATATAATCGTTGGGCACGTTTTTGTTCAACCAAAGGGCGATCGCCCTCCCTGCACGGGGTCCTCGGAGATTGTTGTTAGCGTTGGACATATGCAGCATCTTTTTCTTTTTCCAGACGGCCGTTCGTATCGCCCTCTTGTGGCTGAGGCTATACACTTGCCTAAATCAAGTGCCTAACACCATCCAGGCCATCTTACCATCAGAGGGGTGGATCCAGTCGCAGACGAAGCTGACAGGGTCAAAATTTCCAGCCATTGAGGTCGGCTAGTCGGCATGGCAAGTTGGAGATCTCAGGTACCGGAGAGGATGGACATGGGAGAAAGTGGGGGACACCCCAAGGGTTCGACCTCAGGCTGCAGTCAGGTGAACGAGTTGGGGGTGTTTGTCTCGGCTGGAAGACCCTGCCTGTCACTTCCTCCTCTCGTGCCACTCTGTTTCATCCTCTGCCGGGATTCCACCTTCACACCTTAGTTCGTGCTATTGCTGACATGCTGTGTGCTATGATCGCCAGTTGGATCTAGTATTCTTCCATCATACGGAACACAGCTTCCAACTCCACCGGGATCCTTTTCCCTCCCACTATTGCCAGTCGAATGAGCCATCTTCACTACTGTTCAGCAGATACCACTAGGAGAGAGTCGAATTTTGTGCGTACCAGCACTTAAAGAGCGATCGGGACGATACCGAGTAGTCTTTCCTAATCCGAGGTGAAATTTCGAAACCATGCTGATCATTACTCTTCTGATTCAGGAACCGAGGAATGCTGTCGGCCCGCTGAGTGGAGACTCGTGGATGACGCTCAGAAACCAGCCCTAAGCCTGATGGGTTCCCCTGAGGCGCAAACTTAATCGCACAAAAATAGACAGGAGCTGGCAGGTGTTTCAGGAACGCACCCATTGAAGTGCCAGCAGTTGGGGCTGGGCCACGATCTCATCACGATCCTTGGAATTGCGACGCCTCCCGCTAGAGATACTACCAAGCCATCATCTCCGCCCGTTACGTAAATTCTCAATGCGGCCTCCTTCGTTTGCCTTCCCATATTCCTTTTTCCTGACTGCTATACGGCCGTGGCTGAGTTCATTTTGTCCACCATGGCTTCGAGTAGCCTCTTCAGCGAGACGCAGTCTTGCCTCGGCGAACGGACCAACTGGCGTCTCGCTTTGGACCGCAAGGAGAACACACGAGCCATACTATACCCTCCCAAGCTAGCTTCTATGGTGGACGGAGATGGCGCGAAAACCGGAGTCTATGCGTTTACCAGAACCGAACTAGGGCTTCACCGATCCGCAAACTTCCTATATGTTCTGAGATGGTGGCGACTCCTGCCCGGTGCTACCGAGTAAGCCTAAACATGCTCCACGTCCAAGTATAGCACTATTGGCCCCAGATCATCATGGCCCATTGGTAGTCCTGGGTTGGTGATCCGCACACCCGACGAAAATTTCTGGGAGATGACCACAGCTCCGGCGAATGATTACTGGGTCCGGGTCGTTGGCCGCCTGCCAATGATCCGTTATGAGATCTAGCGCACATCTAGGTGGACACCGGGCATCTGTCCCAGGACGCTGTACCACCGCGCTCAAACGTTTAAAATGCGACCCCAACCGCAATCCTCGGTGGCCAGACAAATCAACTACCGCAGGAGGAAATGTCACGCCAGCATGCTCGCAGATCTGTGGTGGAAGATGTGGTCATTCCGGCCCATCTACTGGCTGCCACCACTCAGGCAACTGGTCCCTGGACAACCCAAAGGGACGAGCCATCTCTGTCTGAGCCTGGTCCGGTTCAGCAGGCCATCCGTACAGAGGCCTTGGAAAGGCATTATGGCCGCCTCCGCCGCTCAGCTAGTGTGAATAGCTCTCAACCGGAAAAGCCCAGGGATCTTCACCTCCGACGCCTGAGCGCACCTTTGAGCGTGGCTGAGACATCTACAATCGCAGAGTTCGAACCCATAGATTACTTCAACAAGGAGGCCCGTGATATTCAAGGGCAGCGCACACCGGCCCTGAGTTTTGGTCAGACCGACATCAGAGTCCAAAACGAACAATCTGGGAACGGGGAGTTGCCGGCCGGTGACTCCATTCCGACGGCGAGGGGAGACGCGTGGCCTCTTCCACCCCGGCCTAAAAGCTGCCGGATATCCCGCATTGAACCGACAGAAGCACCTCAGGCGAGTGGGAACCGGGCACGACACAGCATTTACGATGTTTACGAAAAAGCCAAGGAGAGGCGGGTCGCCTTACAAAGGAAGTATTGGGTGCAAGTCCTCTTCGAATATACAGTGTATGTCGTACTTGCAGCCTTCATCTATTTCGTCCTCATTGGGATGCCTCTCTGGCGTGGTGCCGTTTGGTGGCTTTACTATGTGGTTCGAACCAAGTTCGTCATCCCAGGAGGCTGGGGGATCACAATTGGCCTTTCCGTTCTGTAAGTACACTCTCATCATCTTGCAATGAAGGAGACCGAGGCTTACTGTCATTTGATAGCTACGCGTTTACACCCTTACTGGTTCTCTTTGAAAAGAACCCACCGCCAGTGGACAGCAATACGGCTGATGAGGACCTGGAGCGCAATAGAAACTCGGCCAAGACTACGGCCCTTCTAATTCCATGCTATAAATCCGCTGGCATTATCGGACCAACTCTTGACGCGGCGTTGCGCATCTTTCCCCCGGAGAATATCTTCGTCATCGCGAATGGAAACGCTCCCGAGCCACTGGATAATACCGAAGAGGTCTGCCGGCCGTATGGTGTCAATCATCTTTGGTGTCCCGTTGGGAGCAAAATTATTGCGCAGTTTGTCGGCTGCTATGCAGCCAAGGACTTCCCCCATGTTCTGCTGATTGACGATGACTGCGCGCTGCCCCCAAACTTCCCCGTCGTGAGTGACCGGCTAAAGGGTCGGATCCAGAGTATCGGCTATACTATCAAGAGTGTTGGACCAGGGTCCTCGCGCGGAACCCTGTGTCAGCAGGCCCAGGACCTTGAGTATAAAATCTCGGGTCTTCAGCGTGCGTTTGCTGGCTACTTGGGCAGTGCGACCTTTCCGCACGGGGCCATCTCCCTCTGGCGGACAGACTTTCTCAAACAAACGTTCCATGATCATCCGGGGTTCTCAGTGTCAGAAGATTGGTTCTTTGGCGACAGCTGCCGCCGGCTAGGCGGACGTATCACCATGTGCTCGGCCGTCTTTGTGGAGACGGAGACCCCGGCCGCGGTCTTCTATAGTTCAGGCGGTTCGCGTGGAGGATTCGGCGAGATGACCATCTTCAAACAGCGCTTCATGCGCTGGAATTTCTTCTTCGTCAATGGCATGTGGTACAACATGAAGTATATCTTATGCAGTTGGAATCTTGGATTCTGGGAATTGGGCGCGAAGCTGTTCGTTTTTCAGGAGGTGAGTTCTGCCGAGCACCTGGCTCTCAATGCGTCCAATGCTTACATTTGACTAGGTTTACGAAACTCTACTATACCTCCTCGCCCCGTTCATGCTACCCATCTCGTTTGTGGTTCGGCCGGAGTTCTGTGGCATCATGCTCGCTATCACCAATGGCCTGTACTTTTTGAACGTCATTATCTTCAACCTGGTCCATCTCCGCTTGAAGAAGGAATCCGTCAGCTGGATATGCCTGCTCTTCTATTACATGCCATACAAAATCGTCCTCTTTGTGATCAACGTCGTCAGCTGTTACTGGTCTCTCTTCAAATACGCCCGATACTTTGCCACCAGACACCCCAAGGTCATTGAGGACGATAAAGCTGTCGAAGTCGTACTGCGCCTGGAAGAAACTACCGCAAATGCCCCCAAACCCGAGAGCAAAGCCACCAGTCTTGGAAGAAGTTTCTCGGTCACCAAGGTGCGGGCCAGAAGGCCTAGCACCGCCCCGAAGCCCTCGGGGCCTGGGGGGGTGTCTGTTGCTGGGATCGAAGAGAATCCTCCAATGATTTGATCCGCCTACTTGAACATATATCCCTATTTATTATATAATATAGATTTTGGCTAGATTAAAAAGTTTTCATGCCTCTTCATTACAACTGGCAGTGAGTCCTCACTGAAATCTATCATAATCGGTACCCATCATCCAACCGAAGGCCGTGCTGAATTCATTAGCCATGGTTCTGATCAAGCACTGCCCAGGGACCGGAATAGGAAAGGAATATATCGTCGCACAAAGCCGGCAGGACGGGGATGCTACTATCTTCAACAGCTTCATGATCGGTGCACTCACTCTACATGAAGTCTGGCCCGCAAGCTGTACCGGCGATGCCTCAAGTAGAGACATCGTCTCGTCGCAAATCAGGTGATGTCGCTATCTTTTGCCGTAAATGCTTCAGGGCATCCCTAATACGGGCCGAACCATTTGGGGTCTCCCGCACGGGTGTGGCTTGCGCCACAAACTGGTTGAGATTTGAGACATGGAAGATCGCGGCCCCGCTTGGCAACGTTGAAGAGTTACACCATTCCTAGGATCTAGTTCGGTGACACACCTTGGGGATGCATGCAGATTTTCGCCTCGTACAGTGGGGCACACGTCGGATTCGTCCGAGGGGAATATGCAGCGAACTTTCCGACGCCGACCTACATGCCGTCAGGGCAGGGGCGCCACGGCCCTCGGAGAAAGCCGAAACACTCACAGCGGTGTAACTGCGTGTCCCTTTTCTCATCCGCTTGTTCGAGATCATCTGGGACCTTCAATTATGTCGGTCGCGTCGACTCGATAGACTGATCCGCTGTTCGGACGTGAGATAAGGGTGAAGTTCGGTTGAATATGAGGGTGGCGATAGCGAAACCCTAGCAAAGCCTTCCTCTAAGCTTCTTGGTCCGACATTCTTCGTCCAAACCATGGCCTCCACTGTCGCCTCAACTACCCAAAAATACAAACTTTCTTGTTTTACATTATATGAAGACTGGCGTATTTTGGTCGTTTATCTTCCAGGCCGACTGAGTTGTTATTCTGGGTGGTACTACCTTGTTTTCATCTCTCTACTGTGTCGCTCGTTGGAGCTGAGACTTAACATAGCGGCCCAATTGAACAATCCCGTATTAGATCTATCGTGTAAATAGGTCCCAGCTGACATCGACTTGACT
The DNA here is from genome assembly GCF_003184845.1 of Aspergillus ibericus CBS 121593. Classification (NCBI taxonomy): domain Eukaryota; kingdom Fungi; phylum Ascomycota; class Eurotiomycetes; order Eurotiales; family Aspergillaceae; genus Aspergillus; species Aspergillus ibericus. The sequence continues at coordinate 527,291 of NW_020292101.1, read as the reverse complement.
GCAACGACATGGTATAACCCAATGGCCTGCTAGAGGATATTGGGCTTTTACCGCCATTTTATTTGTATAATCAACCTACCATTGAAGGCATCAATTTGTATTGTGATCTCCTTTCCTGCGTTTTCTGGTCTAAGACTTCATTTACTTTCATTTCTATTATATCAATTTCTCTTTCCCTTCGTCGACCAGCCTGGGCTGAGGAAATCATAAGCAACTAGCATGCACAAGCCTACATTTCCGATCCCACTACTATCCCAGTATCATGATGCTTCTGATTCTAATTATATATCGAGTTTGACTGAAGACATAACGTGATACAACAAAATTTATCCCGCGCTATACCATACACAACCGAGATAATAAATCGTACCTTTGGCCCGTCCCTACATGGCCTCGTACAGGTACCCCTCTATTCACCAATAATCCAAAGAGGTGCGTGAAACCTATGAGAAGTTTTCTGCATGAAAGTTTGAGCTTTAGCTTATATTGCAAAACTTCGATGGTATTTATATGCAATAGCATCATTGGTCTAGTGGTAGAATTCATCGTTGCCATCGATGAGGCCCGTGTTCGATTCACGGATGATGCACTCTTCTTTTTCTTTTTTGGTTCTTCTTATCTTGGGGTTCTGTCTTTGAGATGTCTCGATCCCCAATCACTACGGATTTCCAATCGTATTGATTTGATTGTTTGTTCAATAGACATGTAGGTTGCACCCCACCAGTATAAGAATTGCCTTCACTGGCGTGTAGTTACTCTACCCTCTATTCTTTTACCTCCTTGCCGTCGGAGAATAACCCAAAGAAGAACCTAAGATATTATTGATCTTCCACTCTTTCAGTATGCGATGGTGAATTTCCATTCCGACTGGAATATATTTCCGACTTGGCTGAATTGTACTAGTAAATCCATCACTCAGCCAATAAAGAGGTCCTAGATTTACGGTTTTATACTTTGTCGTTCCGGATGGCTGACAACTGATCAATTTATGCCCTTCTGCATTCCGTGATCATACAGTCCTCCCACCAGGAACGCTGCCTACGCCAAAGGTGTAAGGGAGCTTGACCTGGTTTATGCTCGGCAAGTAACTCTCACAGCGGTCTCATTTGATGTCAATAGTAGGATCTGCGATTGACAAGACCAAGATGCTCTTGGCGCTTGACACCTCCTATTCCGTTTTGCTATGGTGTCCGGAGAATGATGACGTCTCTTATTGGCAATTGGGTAGGCGCTGTATGGTTGAGGATGGGGATGATGGGGAGGATGAGGGGGTGTCTGGTAATTAATAGTCTCTGGGTAGTCTACTACTAGTATGATGATAATGAGGATGTAGATGTAGATGATGTTTTGTTAAGGTGTGGGAGAAAGAATGGGGGGTTGACGGAGCCTTCTGACCTATATACTAAATAAAAAGTTTCATTCTCCAGCTCAAAAATTCCCTCGGGTATCTGGATAGATACATGCAATCTCAAGGGAGAGACCTGAAGAGGCAAAAAATGTCCCGAGGGAGGTTCGAACTCCCGGCCTTGGGATCGCATGGAAGTTGTTCTCCCACGTCATACTGGAGTATGAGACCCACGTGATAACCAACTACACCATCGAGACGACTTGTTGAGATTCTTTGCTTGAAGAATAATAATGAAAGGAGGTTAACTATGCATTGAAACTAGCCAAGGAATAACTAGTATGCCCCCTTTCGAACCTTCCACTCGGGCTGGTCGACCGACTTCACCTCTCCCAAGGCGGTCAGCACCGGAGTCGTGTAGCTCAGCTCGAAGCTCTCCAATTTGCCTCCCGCTGAATCGAGAGTCCACAGGGTCACCGCCAGCCAGTTCGTTCCACGGTAATTCAAGATACCCTCGGGGACGGGGAAGCTGGTCTGAGGTCCGATGTTGCTCACGTACTTGGCGTACTGGTATCCGTTGACATACACCTGCACGCGGTACGGTGACGGCGTAGTGCTGTTGCCCAGGTTGATAAATAGCGGCACATCCCATCCCTTCGGCAGGTCAAGGTCGAACTTGGCGCTGTAGAAGCCTACACCTGCCTCGGAGAGACCGTCCAGAGGACTAGACGACTTCCAGTCCTGGCTAGGAGGCTCGGGCTGGTGGAAACCTTGGCGTTCGGCGTAGAGACCCCCCTCATTCAGAGGGCCTCGCACCTTGTCCTCATAGTCTTCCCCACCAAGGTTGCCGGTTAACCTCCAGCTGATTGCACTGAGCGGCCGTCCGGCAAGCTTGTAGTTCAAGATTCCACGAGGGGTCTTCATCAGATCTTCGCCGACAGTCCAGTTCTCCTCGAGGCCCATGTTGTCAATGAGAACGGTGATCACGTAGGTTTTGCCAGCTTGAAGTTCAGGCAGCGTGAAGGTGGCATTGTAGTCGGAGTTCTCATAAAGACCGGTCCACGATCCGAGATATGTCCCATTCAGCCAGACAGAGCTTCCGAATGCCGACCCGCCTTGCGGGTCAACGAAAAAGGTACTCTCGTTGCCCGTGGCCACAAAGTGTCCGCGGTAGAGCAGGTAACCGGTGTGGAATCCATAGTCGGACGAGTACAGAGAGGTAGGAGTATCCAGCGGACGGAGGGTATTCTTAGTCTCGGCGAGGTCCGCAGCGGGCCAGAGAGAATCGTCGTACGAAGACTGAATCTCAGGGAGTGTGTCCAAGTACTTCCAATCCAAGTCCTTCAGGCTGGGAAGTGAGATCTCAGGGGCATTATACTCGACCTTGGTTGACCAGATGCCATTGCTGTCAACGGTATGTGCCGTCTTATCTCCATTGATATACAGATCCTTAGCCGTAGTTGGCGCGCCAATGACCTCGACCGAAGTGGTGGCGTTGAAGTCTGCGGTGAGGTAAAGACTAGTACCCTTCAGGTAAGCAGTCCGGACGAGGTAGCCGGCGTTGACAATGATGGACGAGGCGACCGTTTCCGGCGTGCTGAAGCCAGGCGAAGTGCCGTCTGTAGCAAGTTGGGGCACCCAGTAATTGTAAGCAGAATCTCTGTCTGTTACCGGTTAGCTCGCTGCAAACCAATCCAGCGAGTTAAGCTTACCAATGAGAAGTACCTTCAAGTCGCCAACCTTGACGATGCGACGAGTGGTCGACACATCCCAGCCTACCACCACCGAGGTGGCGGTCTGCTTGGAAGAGAATCCCGAGTAGGATCCTTCGACGAGTGTGACATTCGATCTAGTCGAGATGGCAAATTCGTGGTGCTCACCAGCACCGCCGTAGAGGACGAGAACCTTGCCGTCAGCAAACTTCTTCCAGGTAAAAACCTCAGCCGTGGAGTAGATAATGTTGGTTCCCGAAACGTTGTAGTCGGCCACATGTATCTTCGAATCGCGTCCATTGAGGGTCAGTGTACCACCAAGCTGAGGAATTGTCAGATTACCAGCACTGGTGGGGAGACTGAGTTTGTAAGAGGTGGAGGCTTCGCTACTGTAGTCCGAATGCCGAATCACGAAGAACGAACCAGTGCCATTTCCAAGCAGCGGGGTCACGGACAGGTCCGTAGTATCGGCATACCCCGATGTGGTCAGACTACCAGGGCTAGCTGTCAAGTAAGCTGGAGACACTTTGGCGAAATTGCCAATGAGCTTCAGTTCGCTGTATTTCGCACGGGTGATGTTGCGGGATTCCGTCAGAGCCGAACCGTAGTCGTAGGAGGTGTATCCATTAGGATAACCAAGGTTACCCCAGTTGGTGCCACCGAAGATCTGTCCAAATTAGCTTTGTACTGGCAAGTTGCAAGCTCACATACCATGTAGAGATTCATGATGGCGATTTGGAAGCCGAAGTTGTTCTTGTAAAACACCCTTTCAAACTCGTTGTTTAGAAGTTCGGCGCATTTAGCAAATCCAGGACCTCCCCATGGGTCGTATGAGCCACCTTGAAACTGTGACATGTTAGTTTGGTATCATTTTCAGGAATGCTTTACCAACCTCAACTATGGAGTACGGTGTCGTCGGGCTCTGTTCAAGATGAAGGGTGCGGAAGTTCGTGGGCAAGTCGCCTTCGGGCCATACCGTGGGATTTGCCTGTTTATATTAGCTACAAGAACACTATCGGTCAGTAGCAGACATACGCAGTCGAACCCAAGCCTAAATTTGTCAGTCACAGTTTGGCAACTCAGGGCGAGTGACTCACGGGTAACTATCATGGCCATATATATTTACCGCGCCTTCCCCCGTCCCAGGAGCATTATGTCCCGAAGCCGAGGCATCGTTGTTGATCAATGGAATCACAACACCGGCATTACGAGCCTGGTCTTCCACGTATTGCATATACGCTGGGTCGGGGAACTCAACACCGCAGCAGGCACCAGTGTACTCATTCTCAGGCTGATACAGGATGATTGGACCGCCATTGGTGATCTGATACTTGGCAATTGTTGCACCAATATGGGCAGCATAGCTATGAGAAGTTATCAGACTGAGTACCTCGTATGTGATTGCGCCTTACTTATCAGTAGCATCCAAGTACGCCTTGGCACTTGTGCGAAGAGTGCCATTGACCCTCTGCAGCCAGCCCGGGAATCCACCACCGGAACTTTCCGCATTAATATAGGGGCCTGGGCGGGCCAACAGATAGATACCTGCTTCCGAAGCTGCTTCGAAGAACGGTTCCAAGTCGAAGATGCCGTCAGCCCGGTACTCTCCCGGTTTTCCTTCGACGAGGGCCCAATCGACATAGAACGAGACGCAGTTGAATCCTAGAGCTTTGACCTTCTGGAAAACGTCAAGCTGGAGCGATGTCACAGGTAGTCTCTTAGGGTCAGTACCGGTGCAATAGGAAACATCATAGGGAAGGAGTATTACCGGAATGGGTGGAATTCGCCGCTAAAGATCATAATTCTCTCGCCATTGATAAAGAGAGATTTATCATCCCAAGTGACCTAACGCATACCGTCAGTTGATCGCAACGCAGCCACCGGCGGAAGTCATACGTATTTCTGCAACAGCTCCCGCTTGGCCGGGTCTGGATGCTCGGTCAGGGTAAAGCCATCGAGGCGATGCTTGATGGCTGCTCCGGATGCCTGCGCAGCCAGCAAGGCCACACCACAAGCGGACAAGAACTTCATGGTGCAACACCAATGGATTGATAGCACCCGGTGACGGGAGAATCCCGCCAGGAGCGCGGGGGGAAATGAACCCTTTTATTTCCCTCATTCCACCCCCTCGATGCCTCAATGCTGAATAATGACCGGGCATATTGACATTCTAGCCGAGCCATGAGTCTGACCGTCGCAGCGTCGACATCATCGTGCAATGAGGGGAAGTGGGACCCTGCAGAAGTGAGGTGGACTCAAGGTGCTGGCATGATGTTGAGAGGAGAGAAAGTACAAGGCAACCCAACTGAAGATCCTCCACAGGGACGGCGCCTCATCCGGTTAGCGTGCCCCGTGCTCTCCGGTTTCTCCGCATCGCTTCTGCCGCCCGGCTATTCTTCTGTCCTCTCGTCTGCACCTCGCCCATCATTCCTCGATATCCCCAGAGATACTGCCTATCTATATGCAGGAACCTTGGGGCTGGCCCGTTACTCCTGACGATCAGCTGTTGTCTGCTTTCCAAACGGTGTATGCTGTCTTGTGTTGTGATCACTTGCGGACCCTGATCCGAACCCAATCAGCCTAAGCTTCGGGATGGCTGACCTGCGGGGTGCCACCGGAGAAATCTTGATTTCTTGTCCGTGGTGGATATTGGTTTACCACTAACCGTCTTCATACTATAGAAACCGAGTTGACTAGATGACGAAATCCGTCGCCCTCAGCCAACCGGAATCATGCCACTCGATGTGACTGGAGGAACAACTTGTATGCACCGCGTCCGAGGACGAGGACAAAGCATAATCAACAACCGAGCGCAGATTTAAGCAAACGAGGCTGGTCTCTTGTATCGATTTGAAATTCTCGGCGTAGCCGGTTGACCTCATTTATCCGAAGGTCTAGGCCAAACTAGCGATGCATGTCTCTGCGTGGATGCCCTCATTTCTCCGACAATTACCCCGAGGCTTGACAACGAAGGCCTGACAGGTATGCATGGCTTGGCTTTATATTCAACCTCTGTGAGATGCATCGGTCCCTGTGACCTACCGGATGGTTTGCTTAATGACCTGTTCCGGGACAGCCGGTCCGAGTAAGACCTGGTCCTCAACGACTATAGCCACATGATGTACTCCGTACTTTGCGACTCTATCCCGAAAACTTCGGAAGAAAGCTGAAGGAGAAACTAAGTGGGAAAGGAACCGATTAGAGTGCAATTTTCGCAATCAGATACTGCCAGTTGAGCCCTAATGCAATTTTGGCCGCCGAACAGGCCAATGCAGTCACCTCTTCCTGTCCAATAGAGCCCTCCTATGCAGTCCACTTGGATCATCACAATATCAGCCATTGAAGCACCGTATTCTTGAATAATCAGTCACGATGTCTTCCTACAAGTATGCCGTCTTACAAACCATTCAGTCTAGCTTGAGTCTCAAAGCGAGTTGAACATAGTGAGATCAAAGCAGATATTATCGCAACGCTCACCCCAAGCAGCCATCCGAGCTCCTCATAGTAGTTTCTCATCTAGCACAAAGAATATGGCAGATAGAACAATCACCGTGCCACTCACTTTAAGAGCTCATATACCAAAGTCATGATGTCTAAAACCTTTTCAATCCAATAGGGTTCTGTCAAATGGTATCCTTTATGATAGAAAAGCACCACACAGGTGTGAACAAAGAACGAGAGCCCGTCTCGTGACTACTATGACATTGAGCAGTGAATCCAGCCTGAGCGATCTGTCAACCGATCAATTCATTGATTGCCAATCAAGTCTCTAATGCATGATATAATTTCTTCCTGAATTTCTCTGAATTTCAATACTTCGATCCCTTTTTCACACGTTTACCCCCGCCCTCATGCCGCGAAATTAGAAGCCATATAATGAAGGCCATCAGCAAGTAGGATTTACCACAAACAAGCCAGCAAGGTCCTCTGAGAACCTTCTACTTCTATAGTTCCAGGCCTTGGTCGGTTCAGCCTCTCTTCTCCACTCTTAGCTTCCTCTATTAACGGTTTACCTTTAAGCTTATCTTAGAAGCGCCATATCCCAGTTTATAGTCATGGTTCGTCTTTCAGTCAATCTAATCCCCTAACATACAACAAATGAATGGGTGAATCAAGGATCCAAACGCAGATAGAAGCCAGAAACACTCCGGAACTGACACCTGCCACCTCACATGAATAGCACAGCACAAGCACCAAAAGTAGCCCTGGACGATACCTTGGGGCATAAAAGTCTAAAGCACAACCTCGTTACCGAGGTATCAAGCAATTCCCGACCAGCTCAAATTCACCCATCCGGCAAAACTTCGGCTCCGAAGGCGACCAATGCACAGCCCTGCAACCCAGCAACCCAACCCCGAGCTGTCCAGCTGTCCAGCTGTCCACCTTTGCATCCTACTATGTAACTACTATACCCCACAGCTCAGCTCCAGCTCAGCCGTCGATCTCCTCCCCAGAATCCCTCACTGGCCACCTAAATGAGGGGTGATAAGACCAGACCCGAGGTTCAATCAATCAATCACTCAATCAGAAACAACCTTTCCTTCACAAGGAGACCAACCTAGTGATATGATTGCTGCGTGTTTTCATGCACGCTAGATCTTAGGTTGCGGGGCTACGCGTTAGTACGAGTGCTAACCCGATCGTATCCATTTCTTTGTCTGTTGTTTTGCCTTTAGAGGGACGAGATATTTCTTGCGTGTTTATTCGGCCCCCTGAGGGGAAGGAGTAACTTGATCGCAGATTGAGAATGCAAGTTCCTTTCTAACGATGTTGTATCGAGGGATCTTCGGATTTTAAGAGATCTATTCTATTGGGCTGTGGATCTGGTATTGCTAGATGGTCGTCGATGGCGGGGTAAGATATCCCAAGAAGAAGCGGGGTCAGAGAGTGTATGACAGGGATTAAGGATGGTGATCTGGGCTGAGCTGAACCGATACAGTCAAATGAAAGAGTTGAGAAAACCCAAAGGATGGTAACACGAGCATTCAGAGCTAGGAAGAAACGAGTAATCATCCTCTGAACCCTACCATGTTGCACAAGATGAGAGAACCCCATCCTAACCATCCACAATCACACATAAACCAATCTGATAGATACCATACCGCGTCATCTTGATCATTCAAACACAACAGATAGATCAACCGAACACCCAATGCATTACTCCTAGACTAGACGCAGCAATCTAGCCCACCCGAACTCATCAGTCGAACTCTATATGGTTTGGAAAAAAATATCAACCATTAGCAGCAACCACTATACCTATATCTACAAGGATGGGATAGACTGAACCATCACGTGTACGTGCGGAGAAGAGGGGGGGAATATTAGAGGGGGATAAAAGCACCCCCTCCTCTTCTTCTTGCTTAATCCAACATCTTCTATCTAACCAACACACATCCTACTCACATCACATCAACCAACACCATGACCATCCCCCACCCCAACATCCCCAGCCACCAACGCGCCGCCATCCGCCACGGCACCGGCACCACATCCACCACAACCATCGAAACCATCCCCGTCCACCCCCCGGGCCCAGGCCAAATCCTGCTCAAAATAACCTGGACTGGGCTCTGCGGATCCGACAAATCCCTCCTCCGGGACGAATGGACCGACTTCGGACTCACCATGACACCCAAAGCCCAAGGCATCGCGGGCCACGAAGGCGTCGGCACGGTCGTAGCCATTGGCCCGGGGATGGAGAATCGGTGGAAGATCGGGGAGCGTGCGGGGGTGAAGTGGATTGCGAGTACGTGTGGAGAGTGTGAGTTCTGTTTGACGGGGACGGATGAGGTCAATTGTGTCAATCAGGTGAATAGTGGGTTTTCGGCCCCCGGGACGTTTCAGGAGTATTGTCTTGCAGATGGGCGGTATGCGTCCAGGATTCCGGATGGGGTGGCGGATGAGGAGGCGGGCCCGATGATGTGTGGGGGGGTTACGGTTTATGTGGCTTGTAAGAGGTGAGATTCCCTTGCTTCTGGGGCTGCTGGTGGGTGCTGAGAAGGTTGTGTTCTAGGTCGAATGTCAAGGCCGGGCAGTGGATTGTGCTTCCCGGGGCGGGTGGTGGACTGGGCCATCTGGCGATTCAATTTGCGCGCGCCATGGGCATGCGGGTGATTGCCATCGACACAGGAGAGGAGAAAAGAGAACTGTGTCAGCGGCTGGGAGCGGAGGTATTTATTGATTTCCAACAGACGCCGGATGTTGGGGCCGAGATCATCAAGATCACCAAGTATGGTGCGCATGGGATTATTGTGACCGCGGCCACCAAGGCTGTCTATGCGGCGGCGCCCAGATATCTTCGGCCGAATGGCACGTTGGTGGCCGTGGGATTGCCCAAGGATGCTAGCATTCTGGCGGGTGCACCCCCGATTTTGATGGCGTTGAAGAAATTGAATGTGGTGGGATCTATTGTCGGGAGTCTTAAGGATGTGGAGGAGGCTCTGGATTTCACTGCGAGAGGCATTGTGCATGTGAGTGCTCTGCGGCATCGTTGGAAGTTCGGTTGGGCTAATCTGGACAGCCGGTCTTGACCAAGGGCAAGTTGGAGGACCTGGACTCGTGGGTCGAGAAGATGGCCAATGGCCAGCTGGCTGGTCGTGTTGTCCTTCAGGTCGCATGTGAGTGATTCTCGATTCTCAGTTCATGTCATGGCTAACGGATTCAGCCTGATCGGGAGGATGACGAGGGCAATTACCGTGACAGCATTCCGATGCAGTCTTCAGAAGTACAACTCGTAACAATGTATTTTGCAAATTTCATGTTCAGGAAGAAGATTCAAGGCAATAAGTCAGTAACATACTTTTCATTCAAGTAACTGCCGTATATGTTCAAGAACTCCTAATTATACAGTCGTGTTGAACCGATCCTCCTCGTCACCGGCCTTGGTGTACGTCTCGCGTGTGTCCATCTGCTCCTGCTCGTCCTCGCCCAACACCAGATTCTCACGCTTGATCGCGTCTTCCTCCGTCTCAACAGGAGTCTCTTCGTTGACTGCATCGGTTGCTGGGGTCACCGGCGTCGCGGACTCTGCCTGACGCTTTTGCGTGGTGTTAACCAAGGGAGTATCGTCGTTGAACAGACGCTGAAGCATGGCGCGACGGTCTTCCTTGGGAAGCATGAGGTTGACGGAGTGCAGGGACCGCCAAAGGGGAAGGGTGATACGCTCGCTAGAATATCGTTAGCATTGATGCAGCAATGACAGTCCTGTTACTTACTGGAAGGTCTCGTCGCCGGCTTCCGGTCTAATGTGCAAGATACTGCAGCCCATCGGGATATCCCGGACCCGCTCTCCGATCTCTCCAAGTTCCGTCCAGCTGTTACCATCGACCTTAGGGAACATCTCCACGAGAAGCCTACGCAGGGTCTCCTTCCTAGTCAGAGTGATGGCTCTGGCAGGGCCCAGCCAGGGCTGCAGGATTCTCAGCCCATCAGTCTGGATGCGCCAACGGCAGACATCAGGACGCTGCACATCCTGGCGCACGAACATCTTGACACCGCAGTGCACAAACTTCATGCCCTGCTTCTCGTTCGCGCTCAGAATGTCGCGGGCCAGAGAGCTGGTGTAGTAGATGGTGCGAGCAGGAATCGCCTCCGCGTTGCGCACCATGAAGCGGTCCCGAGGGAAGCGCTTAGAGATCTCGTAGAACTCGTAGATAGGGTCGAGCTCTTCCTGATTGACATCCAAGTACTTGAAGGGCTCTTCAATCGGCTGGCCATTTTTCCGCTTCTGCGGGGGCTGCGCCTGAGCCTCTGCGGGCGCGGACTCGGTAGGCGCAGGGGTCGCGTCGGTCGTCTCGGCGACATCGGACTCGACCACGGGTGCAGGAGCATGAACCGGACGGTCTCCCAGAACAACTTCGGAGCCATCTTCAAGTTTCGTCCGCTTGGCCGGCAGCTCGTCCTCCAAGCTCTCTGCATCTCTCTTGGCAGGGGAAATTTGGTCGGTGGCGGAGTAAGGGAGTTGGTGGGTAGCCTGCGCAACGGATGCGTTCTTCTCGGCTTCCACCTGAGCGTTCTGATCAGGAGCAACCAAGTCGTCCAAGGCGTCAATCTTCTCCAAGGGCTGGCCGTCTCCAGTCTTCTGCTTGAAGTCGAGCTCTTCCGTAAGGGCAGCAATGGAAGCCTTGGGGATCACCTTGGAGGAATCCTCGGGCTTGGCACGGATTTCGGACAGCTTCTCAAGGACGGTGATGAAGAAACCTCCGGTGTCTTGCATGTGAGGGTAGATCCGGATACATCTCTCCAGAGGCAGATCCTCCGAAGGCGGGAACATGCCCTCGGCGACGCGGCCGAGGCCATTGATGCCCTCGCGCTCTTTCCGCTCCTCCACCTCCTTCCAGGTGTTGTACATGCGACCCTCACGATCCATGACCTTCCATGTGCGCAAGCCAGAGGCTCTCTTCAGTCCCGGAAGCTCGTTGCTGCAGTCAAGAATCTTGACATTGGCGGAGCCACAACGCTCCAGGGCACTGGCGATAACGGCCTCGTTTTCAATGGGGTTCATACTGCAGGTGGAATAGACGACACGACCGCCGACCTTCAACATCTGCAGAGCACGGACAAGGATCCGGACCTGTGTAGCGTACAATCCCAGAGCGTTGTTGGCGTTCCAATCCTTCCAGACACCCCAGTTCTTTCTGGCAGTTCCGTCGCCGGTGCAAGGCACATCGGCCAGGATACGGTCAAACTTAAGGTATCGGTTCTTGGGGGGCTTTCCGTTGGTGGATGGCTCCGAAGGCAACTTGATCGAGGGGAACATGGTAGCGTCGTGGTTCGTGACAATCAAGTTGGGAGAGCTAAGGCGCTTCATCTGGTGAATCAGCATGTGTGCGCGCTTGTAATCGGCGTCGTTGGCGATCAGCAAGCCCGTGGTTCTGCCATCGTCACTAAGACCCTCAGGGCCCATGGGTTCGGCGGAAGCAGTTCCATTCGCCACCTTCTCGGAAACCTGTGCCATAGACTCCTCTTCTCCAGCGTGGATCATCTCCATAAGCTGTGCGGACTTGCTACCGGGAGCAGCGCACATATCCAGAACAGTCATGCCCGGCTTGACATCAAGCAAAAGAGGGGGGATCATGCTGACCACCTCCTGTCTGCTGATGTTTCCAACCTCGGTCTCGGCGACAAGGAACTTTTGAAAAGAAGCGAACGGGGCGAATCGCCGGACGACCTGCTTGGGAGTGGTCATAGACCAGGCGAGTTGGTCGGGGTACCAGGGGACCGGGCGGGGAGGCTCGACGAAGTTGCCCTCATATTTGATCGAGGTGATTTCGGGGACGTAAAAGTTCTTGAGCTTTTCCTGAACGGCCAGAGCGTGACTTGAAGCATGTCAGTTGTATTGAACGATATCGCAAAGCGCACCGTCCGAGTGCTGCGCAACCAATGACGTACCCTCTGGATCCGGTAAAACGGAAGCTGTTGGGCAAATCTCTCCTGATAGCCTCCCAGAAAGCCTCCCTCTCCTCCTCCGGGATAAATCCTTGCTCATTGTAGTAGTTTTCGAACTTGGCATTCTCCCTGGGGACTTGCTGCCAGTTTTGGCGTTCGCGTCCGCCGCCGCCGCCTCTGCCACCCTGCGGAGGTCAGTCCAAGTCAAGGAGGGGAGCAAAGCGAAAACAACCAAAAATCAAGAGCGGGGGAGTTGAATGACACACATACCTTCTTTCCGCGCTTACCACCCATGATGTACAAGATTAATTGGGATGCTGAGGAACAGGCAAGCTTCCGCAATTTCTCCGCTGCAGAAATCCAAAAATCGCCAATCGCGCCGTCAATCCGGCCTGCATTACCTAAGCCGTCCCGCCATGGAACAATTTCGGGCCGGGTCTCTAGCTGGTTGCGGTTAGTACAGATGTACTCACCAGTTGGTCTTTTCCCAAGGGGACGCTTGACAAATTAGATATGACGAGACGAGCAGGCTCACATATCGCTAGTAAGCTGCTTGCTAAAGTCAATTTGATAATGGGAAGAGAGTTAAAACTCACTAATATGAGGGCATGCATTGTACCAATGCCACCGATCTGAAGAGAATACGCATATATGGAAGGCCATCTAGAAGGCTGCCTGTGCCGGTGCAGTCGTGTATCCTAGGGATCACGCGACCATGCAAGTAGGCAAATGAAGGCAACAGGAGGAGTAGCATTAAACACCAGCTAGACCAGCCAAGCTGGCTTTATGTGGAAGATCTTTTAGCTTTGTTGTCGCCCGGATGCATGAGCCCTTGCATTGATTGGGGTCAATTCTCCTATGCCAGCACAGCAATCACCGCCTCATGACGCATGCTTCTTGAGCAGTCATAAATCTTAAAACGACCTCCTCTGGAGCCATCCTCGAGGTATGTCGGACCTGACTCACATTCAAGACAAATGTGCTACCAACACGGTAGTGCGCTACGAGTCGAATCAAATATGGAAGCCGAATTATCCAGCTATTCGTCAACTTCTGAGGAGACCACCGAGCAAGAGGATACCATAGATTATCCTGAAGGAGGCCTCGAGGCATGGCTGGTCGTTTTCGGGGCATGGTGTGCTATGGTCCCAGCCTTGGGCATGATGAACACCATTGGAACCCTCCATATCTGGACCAGTACCCATCAGCTCAAAGACTACCCAGAGTCAAGCAATGGCTGGATATACGGAGCATATGGGTTCTTCCTCTACTTTGCAGGAGCGCAGAGTGGTGCGTCCCATATCTGACCAGGCTCTGAGCGATCAGTGCTAATAGCCGTTGAGTGATCTAGGGCCGATCTTGGACACGTGGGGACCAACATACATTATCATTGCCGGATCCGTTGGAATGGTTGTGGCATTGGTGTGCTTCAGTGTCAGCAATGGTAAATCCCAGACGTTGAAAGCAGAGAGGCCGTCGCTGACCACAGGTAGAATACTATCAGATATTTCTCTCCTTTAGTGTCTTGGGCGGATTATCAGCCAGTGCTCTGTTCACCCCAGCAATTGCGGCCATCGGTCATTGGTTCAATGTCCGCCGAGCGTTTGTCACTGGTCTTGCTTGCACGGCAGGCGGACTGGGAGGTGTGATATTTCCTGCGATCATATATTTCACGGCGCCTAAAATCGGGTTTGGCTGGACTATCCGGATCATCGCACTTTTGAGCGCTGTGTTGTGTGTCATTGCATGTTTCTTAATCAAGACCCGGCTTCCACTCGGTAAGGAAGCCGGGGGCAGTGCACTGGCAGATTTCAAGGCATTAAGAGACCCCAAATACGCCGCCACAACGATCGCAATCTTCCTGGTTGAGTTTGCTGTGTTTGTGCCCACCACATATCTCTCGGCATATGCAGTGCACGTCGGTTTAAGCAACACAGTATCGTACCTGCTGATAGTGTTCCTGAACATCGGGCTAATCCCGGGACGCCTGCTGCCCGGCCTAGCTGCAGACCGATTAGGACGGTTCAACATGATGGTCCTCACCTCCCTGGTATGCGCAATATTGACTCTCGCATTGTGGTACAAATCTGGCAGCAGCTTGGGCGCAATTGTCTGTTATGCTGTGCTATTCGGATTCTGGAGCGGGACTGCCATGAGCCTGTCCCCGGTCTGCATTTCCCAGATCTGCGCGACAGAAGACTATGGAACGCGAACCGGCACGACGTACACCATTGCCAGCATCGGGGTGCTCACAGGGATTCCGATTGCCGGAGCGATCCAGCAACGCGATCATGGGGAGTATGGCGGACTCATTATCTTTGCGGGGGTGTTGTATCTTTCGGCCGCAGCCGCATTTGCCGTGGCTCGAGGGATTTGCAGGGGTTGGTCGTTAAAGACCAGGTTCTGACCAGGGTCGTTCCCTCGGAGAAGAGCTTATCCAGTCACAGCCATTCCGATTCCCTGGCTAGTGTGGCTTAGCAGGGCTGAAGTAGCACTGATGCGCTGACAAGCGTGATGAACATGGGATTTGGAAGCCTCTAATGTAGAGTATGTGAGCGTCGGCTTCTTTTTTATCGCTTGCTTTTGTTGACAGCTGGAGAAGCCATAGCACCGACACGAAATCATCCGTCTAGGTGACATCGTGCGAGCAGACCAACGCATCGCTCCACCGACTAGTGTAGGATCCTTCCTTGTCTGGTTCAGCTCCACGAATTAAGCGGCCTGGATATCCCTGTTGAGCCTCCATCGCGGTGTGGTCGAGTTCTTGGTCAGAATCCGCCAAAGGATGGAGGATCGGTCAGCCGCAATCTAGTCCACGCCGTTAGATAGATCATGCAATGGAAGCACAAAATTAGATACCACGAGCATCGGCTTGTCTCAGCCATGCAGCACGAGGGAGGGCAAGCTGGACTGCTGAGGGCAGGACTGTAATTAACCAGTGCATACTGTGCTTGAGGCAGTGGCAGTGGCTGAAATGTGACGGGCTCTAGCAAAAGCTTAGATTGCCGGGCAGTTTAGTAGCCAAACCGACCCCATGGGAGGAAACACAAGTAAAACGCGGTCAGCAAGACCCAAACAGGCCCCCGATCCAACCCGTATTCCCGTCCGCCTAGTACCCCAAACACGACCCTCATCCCCTAGAACCTTTTAATACGAACTTCCAACAAGTTCAGAAACTACCACCGCGCATCTTAATTTAAACCACCTCACCACAACTGCAATAAACACCCAAAAACAAAAATGAGACCCTTAGCATCAGCCAATGCCAAGAACACCACCATCTTACTGCTTACTCTACCCAATCCCTCCCTAAACCTCCCTAGTCGACTCCTCCTAGTCCTAGGGTATTGTTGGCCCCCAAAGAATCAAACCCCGCTAATCCCAAGGCCCCATTTCTTCTAAACGAGGCATACCAATCAGCATTGCAGTGCCCTTCTCCTGGAAGAGTCTAGCGATCAACGACAGTCCTCTAATGCAAGGCTGAGTTGAAGGGTGGACCCGGGGGCTGATTTTTGTTTCCTTTGTTTGAGGAACCATGTGTCTGTGACTGTGTCTATCCTAATTTTCTAATGCAGTGGAATTGCATCGCCCCCATGGGATGGGCTGGGCTGGGCTGGCTGCCAGGGTAAGTAATCATGGAGGCTTGTAGTAACTAACTAGCATGGGAGGGACAGAGGAAGGGGTTATAAATCCTCTCTGCTGACAGGATGGGTCTTTCTTCATCTCATATTTCAAACAATCATCATTCCGTCTACCTATCTATCTAATTGTCCATAATTGAATTGGATTGATTCAATTCATACCCAAGGAGCACAGTTGCACAAAACCCGCAATTGCTTCTATAATCCTCATCTTCATCCTCATCCTCACCTCCTCAATCAATTCCACCCACACAATACACAAAACATCCACAATGGGCAACGGTCAACCCTGGTCCTCTGGTTTCTGGGACTGCTGTTCCCCCTGCGGCACATGTATGCCATCCCTCCTCCCTCCCTCCCCATCCCTCTCCCCCAAACAACTAACCAACCATGAAAACCAGGCTTCCTCGGCTGCTGCTGCCCCTGCTGTCTCCACGGCCGAACCAGTTCCCGCCTCAAGGATCCCACATTGAAAGATGATGGCATGTGGAATGGTGGTGTACGTTCCTCCCCTCCCCTACCCTTTCCCCTTCCCCCCTCCCCCAACATACTAATAATATATACGACCAGTGCTGCCTCTACTTCCTCCTCAGCTACTGCGGCCTCCACTTCATCCCATTAATGAACAAGCGAGGCCAAATCCGGGCGAAATTCGGCCTCGAGGGATCAGGATGTGGGGATTGTATGCGGGCGTGTTGCTGTCCGTGCTGTACGTTGATGCAGCATGAGAAGGAATTGGAGAGTCGGGCGGGCTTTTTGGCCGGGAATGAAGGGTATAAAGCGCCTGGGGGAATGGACTATGGGAGGTAATTTTATTAATTCATTTAATGGTTAGTCTGGGTTTGTGGGGGATTGGGTTGGTTGGTTGTTTAGAGCTGGTGTTGGGTGTTTGTTATTAAGCTTGCTTTAATGGACGGTTGGATGATGTTTGCTGCATCTGTTAGAATAACTGAACAAATACATTTTGATATAGCGACAGTTGTGTACTGTACAAGACACGCTCCTCGGCACGACCACCGCTTCTATCTATTAAATCACCAAAACAACAATCACGGCCATAAATCTGAGACGCTCGTCCTTCCTCCCTTACAGAGAGTTCCGGCTCATGTCCGCACGGATACGGTTGTAGTCCAGCACCGACTCAATGCTGCCGACGGCGCTCATGGCAATGTCCTGATCCCACAGCTTGCGGGAGGCAAAGTCCATCACGTCCTTCTCGGTGATCTGGCCGATCGTGCGCTCAATGTCCTCGGGGCTGAGGCGGCGACCGGTGGTGATGATCTGGCGACCAATGTCTTCGGCGACGGCAGTGGTGCCATCCAGGGAGAGGAGGATCGAGGCCTTCAGCTGGGCCTTGGCGCGCTCAACCTCGGCGGAGGTGACGTTGTAGCTCAGGCGGGACCACTCACGGAGAGTGAAGTGGATGAGGTCCTCGAGACGGTTGGTGTTCTCGGAGGTCAGGTAGATACCCCAGAGACTGTCAACATTAGCGAAGAACGGCCAACATGCAACGAGAACAAACATACCCAGTGTCGCTGTAGCTGGTGGAGAAGCTCATGAAGCTGTTGGCAAGGCCGTGGTACTCAACGAAGGAGCTGAGCTTGCTGCCAAGGTAGGAGGAGTTACCCATGGCACGGTCCCAGTTACCGACGATGGCCTGGGTGACGAGAGCGGTGAAGTAGTCGTCGTCCTTCCAGCTGACACCCTCAACGGCAAGGGCGATGTGAGCAGTGGGGAGAGTGTCGTCACGGATTCTGACCTCGGAACCGATGAACTCGGGGGTACGCTTCTGCTCAGCGGTGAGAGCCAGGGCAGCAGAGGTCGGGGGCTTGCTGGGGAGGCCACCGAAGTGCTCTTCAGCGAGTCTCACGAGCTGCTCGTGGGGGATACCACCGGCACCAACGAGGACCATACGGTCAGCAGTGTAGTTGGTCTTGATGTAGTCGGTCAGGTTGTCCCGGGAGATGGTCTGGATGTTCTCCTTGGGGCCGAGGATGGTGCGGCCGAGGGGCTGGTTCTGGAAGGCAGTGGCGTGGAGGTGGTCGAACACAACCTCCTCGAGCTGCTTGTCGACCTCCTCCTGCTCACGGAGGATGACGTCGCGCTCGCGCTCAATGGCAGCGGGCTCCAGCTTGGAGTTCTGAAGGATATCGGCGAGGATGTCGACGGCCTTGGGGACATCGTTGTTGAAGGACTTGGCGTAGTAGACGGTGTTCTCGCGCTGTGATGCGTTTCGTTAGTTGCGACCAAGGCTTCTTCCATGTTTCCGGGCCGTACCGATGTGTAGGCGTTCAGGTGAGCGCCCATGTTCTCGATCTCGAGCTCCAATTGGTGCTGGGAACGCTTGTTGGTGCCCTAGTAGATGTCAGCAATCGGATTCCCAGCTTCGAGCTTCCAATCAACCCGTACCTTGAAAGCAAGGTGCTCCAGGAAGTGCGCGGTTCCGTTGGTCTTGTCAGTCTCTGCCCGGCTACCGGCATCGATCCAGACGCCAACGGTGGAGGTCTGAGCCCATGGGGAGTACTCAGTAGCGATCTGAATCACGTTAGCGAGTCCCTCGAGCCATTGAGATATCCCTTCAGCGTACCGTGAAACCGTTGGAGAGGGTGGTGGACTGGGTGGTGGAAGGCAAGGTGACCGGGGAAGCGAAGCCACGCTTGACGGGCTGGACGGCCTTGAGGGCGGCCTTGCTCCGCAGAGCCTGGTTAAGGTTGAACGCTAGGCGCCGGGAAGCCATTGTGTGAAGATGGAGGTGGGTTGGGGGGAGAAGGGGGAGGGAATGAGGAAGGGTGCAACAAGACGGTCAGCCCTGGAGATGCGAGGTTGAAGTTCGGGAGTCAAATTGTTCGCCCATCCGCCAGCCAATCACATGACCCGCTTTTCCAAACCACCGCATTCGATCCCGAGTGTTTCCTAGCTTACTGTACGACAACCCCGTGCTCCCAGATACATACAACCAGTTGATTATTCTCACACCACAACCACCACATCTACCTACTACAACCCCTCCACATACTGCCGAATATTCTCCCTCATCGACACATCCCCCACAAACCCCATCTCCAACGCCCTCTTCGGATCAAAATTCGGCGTCCACGTCTGCACAATCCGATCAATATCCGGATCATACCTCTCCTCGACCAACGCCCGTTTCTCCGGCCCCCCAATCTCCTCCAACGCCTCCAACATCTCCCGAATACTAACCTTCAACCCAGGCAAATTGACCGCTCTCGAGTCCCCAAACTTCTCCTTCGGAATCTCCCTCGCCCGAATCAAATTTTCCACCACCGTCGCCGGCGAACAAATCCACATCTCCGTATCCTGACTCACCGGCAACACCGCCTTCCTCCCATTAAACGGCTCGCGAATAATATCACTAGCGAAGCTACTCGCCGCTTGAGTCGGTTTCCCAGCTCGAACCGTCACAGTGGGGAGTCGGACCGCGCGACCGTCCAGGAACCCACGACGAGAGTAATCATTCAACAGGGTCTCCACGATGAGTTTCTGCGATCCGTACGAAGATGACGGGATAGCGGGAAAATTCGTCTCATCGATCACGAAGCCTGGTGGCGCGAGACCGTAGACGGCCAGACTGGATGTGAAGACGACTTTCACGCCCGGCATGACCTGGCGCAGTCGGTCGAGGATGTATCGGCTTGCGTCGAGGTTGACGCGCATGCCTAGTTCGAAGTTGGCTTCCGAGCCGCTGGACATGATCCCGTGCAGGAGGTAGACGGTATCGAAGCGGTGGGAGTCGGTGAAGAGGTCATCCACCACGGCGGGGGAGGTGAGATCGGCTGCGATGCATTTCGTGCGGGAGGAGTGCTGCGTTGCGGATGGGGGGACTATGGGGAGGACCACGTCTGTGAGCGTTACGGTGGCTTCGGGGTGGGAGGTGAGTAGAGCGGCGGCGAGTTCTTGTCCCACGTAGCCGCTGGCTCCGGTGATGATGAATGACATGGTGGGTGTAGATTGTAGATTGTAGTTTGAAAGGTAGGTTACAATAGAGACTGGCCTGAGTTGTAGTAGTCACGCATATACAAGTCGGTGGCACTGATATGATCGTATGCTACAGCCTTATATACCTCAGACCGTCAGCTGCGGGGTTGAGCGGAGACTGTGCCACACCCATAAAACGACCCATCTCTAATTCCATCAATCACCACGACATTATTCACGGTTAGTGGGTTCCGATTACTTAGTTCCACGCAGCAAGTCCGATTCGAAGCCTACCGGCCAACGGTCCGATTGCCCGAACACTGGTAGAAGCGGATGGCCGGGGAAAGTCCGAAGTCAAGTTGTGGGTAGGCCGGTGGTCAGACTCGGTGCATTGGATGTTTTCTACTCCGTGGTTTCTACCGTTCTGCTTAGAAAGATGAGGTATACTGATATAAAGTATAGTCCAGCCAATTCTTGTAGGGCAGAAACCGTAAACCTGGAAATTTTCTGACTCAAGAAATACATCTAAGAAACCTGGACATGGACACGAAGGAAAATAAAGAAACATGGCAACAGATCACGGAACACTCGACGCCGTAAAAGAGCATAAATAATTAAGACATGAGAGAGAGAGCAAAACCACCTGATTCTTTTTGTTTCTTAAATTCATGCGGAGCGCTTGTAGATACCAGACACTATACAGTGGTCACGTTCGAAGGGCTCCAGGGTCAGCTGTTCCCGGGGCTTGATCCTCTCCTCTCTCATCTTCTGGACTTCACGAGCGAACACAACCTCCGGCTTGGCGGTACTGTCGATACAGTTGGCCTTGACGGAAACAATGACACCACCGCCCTCCTTGAGGAACATGTGGGCGTTGAGACCGACGATACGGGCCTGGTCGGGCTGGGCAACATCGGCGAAGATGACATCCACCATGGGGATGAGCATACGGTAGCGGAGAGGGTGTCTGGCGTCCTCGACAATGGGGATAACGTTGGTGCGGTGGGTAGCCATGCCGATCAAGTCACGGCCAGAACGGTGGGAGAACTCAACGGCGTAGACGTTTCCGGTAGGTCCGACGATATCAGCAACGTGACTGACGGAGGTACCGCTGGCGGATCCGAGATACAGGACCTTGGAGCCAGGGCGCATGTAGATGTCATCCAGACCACCCAGGATACCGGCAGCCAGCTTGGAACGGAAGGGGTTCCAGACACGGTACTCGGTCTTGGTCACAGCTCCATCCTCACCGGCAGGGCCCTCGACAGCAATGCGCTTCTCACCGTACACGGCCTCTCCGGGGGTAAGGTTCTTGGTGACGAGCAAATCTTCCTTGCCACCGCGGGCAACGAAGACACCGGCGTGACGGTGGGGTTCCTAAGCAAACTGGATTAGTTCCCATCCCACCTGACAGAAAACAGGAACACCTACAATGATGACCTTAGCACCACCCTTAGCACCAGCACCACCGCGGCCACCACCACGGCCACCACGGCCACGGGGGGCACCACGACCACCACCACCACGGGGACCACCACGGCCACCACGGCCTCCACCGCGAGCACCAAGTCCGCCTATAGAACGTGAAAAGATCAAATTAGCGACACGTTCTCCTCGGGGACATTTCAGGTCCAGCAATGGTCAACCGTATGAACCTGACGCTGCGGGAAAAGATTCTCCGTCGCCGAATCAAGGGCCAATAAAGTCGACAACCATGCGAGCATTCACAGGCCTGCCTGACTGATCCCAAGGGAAATCGATGGTGAACAAACCTCTACCACCACGGGCACCACCACCACGGGGCGCACCGCGACCACCACCACCGCGAGGACCGCCACGGCCACCACCACGAGGACCACCGAAAGCCATTGTGTTATGTGATTGAATCTGAAAGGTTCGACGAAGGGATACGATCAAATGCTGTCAGCCAAAAAAATATCGGCTGATGCTTCGTGCTCGGTTGCGGATCAAGGCAAAAAGGCCTGTTCGGAAGGGAAAAAAATCGGAGATCGCGGGTCTCGAGGACTTGAAAATGAAGCTTTCGCAAAAAACTTGCACCCGCTCTGGCGTTCAGTGTTCGGTCGAGGCCTGCTGCTCGTCGTTGTTGCGGTCGAGATTTTTCAGACGGAGCCTTGGGAATCTTTCGAAAATCAGACTGCGCTAGGCTGCCTCCGGACTAGTGCCACTTGCTGCTGTGGGCACTTGGTTCACGTGACCTTCTTGGATAGCGAGGTCACCTGACGCTGGCCAGCCCTGCCAATCGGAAGTCGCGTCGCCATTTGCTACGACATGCCGGCGCTTACACAAACAAATCTGTCGGGCGTTTGACAGCTACGGGCCAGGATACGGTTCTTATTTCATGTACCTTGCATTCAGTCCGCTCTTGGATTCCATCTATTTACAGTGCAAGTGCTCTGTACCCAACCCCCTCTGTTTCCCCGCAGACGCCATCATGCACCATAGAAATAGTAGTTGGCAGCATACTGAACGGTGAACACCGACTGCATGCCCTGACAGGTCTTCGGGGCCGAGCCAGCAACGGTGTCTACCCGGTAGACCGCCTCATAGTCGCCAACAGTACCATTGATGGTGGTGAGGTAGAGCCACTGCACAGCGCCATTGCTACCCTGAATGGCAGTGGATGGGGCATCTAGCGACGACTGTTTCTTGGTGATCGCAATCCCATACTGCCGGGAATCTGTTGTGTCGAGGTTGAAAACCGGGGTTGTCGTGTCTCTGAAGAAATGATGACCCAGGAGCTCCAGGTTCGCCGGGGGAAGAGGTTCCTCCTCGTTACTGGGCAACTGTTCCTTGTACACGATCCCCGGGAGTAATTCCAACAAGTCCGGATAATTGGCCGCGATGCAGGTAGCATTGTAAAGACGCGCCACGGCACCTATGGCTTGGGGGGTTGAGCCTGAGGTGGAGGTCGCACAGGTATAATTCTAGGAGTTTGTCAGCTTGGGGGGTTCCCCCTGCATGATTGTGTGACGGTAGGTGGATTTGCTCACCTGGGTGCCGCGGCCCACTGCAACATAAATCGGTTTCTCGCCGGAAGGTGAAGGCAAGCCCGACGCGTAGGATGGCAGGGAGATCTTGGATGTGTCGCACGAGTTGGAGTTCGTGAAGAGATCCTCAGCATCCTCGATGTACGTGCTCACCTTTCCGAGGAAGGTGGCCAGATCCTCCGAGTAGTCGTATACATCGTCTAGGAGCGTCGGTGCTGCCACAGAGCTGGCTGCCAAGCAGCCCAGGAGGAAGAAGCTTGCACGCATTCCGGATGCTTGATACAAGCACAATTTCTATGGGGGTCTTGAGAAGAAAGACCAGCACACACTGTATGCTAGTATCAGAAAGAATATGAGGGAATGAGACTCAAATAATAAGGTAGGACAGGTGCCAATCTCAGTGCTAGAGGGTATCTCAAGGGAATAATCAAGGACCGTCGAAGGAGCGAGCAAGAAGAGAGAAACTCTGCCACCACCTGGCTATACTCAGAAAGAAACTGCTGAGAGCTTGGAAGAGAAGGGGGATATGCCCGTTGGAGGAGGGCTATATAACCATTTTCCTCACGGCCGAGCGTGGCAGAAGGTTGCATGTGCAATCAAACGCAGTACCGCACCGGCACTTGAAACCCGAAGCGTTGTGTCTATAAACAGCCTCGAGTCAGAGCCATCCTCAAGCCGCCCGCAGGAAGCACAAGGGATGCGATTCTCTCATTGGTGTAAGAATGCGCCAGGCAGAAATCCTTTCGGTGCTTAGGATGCCTGAAAGGAAAAAAGTATACGAGGTGGGCCACGCGAAATACCGTGGTCTTCCCTGGCGTCTGCCCTGCAGAAGATAGGGCCGTTGTGGACGATGATTGGCATATCGAACGATCGAAGCCTTTCCTTGCCCGGGGTATGTCCCTGTCGAGTGACGGGGTGTCATTGGCGCCGGCTGTTGGGAAAATTCCCGACTTCCTTCACCGGCTATTAATAGATGGGTCTAATATCTGACGGTGAGGGGTCGGCGCTTAGCATACTAGAAGCTTGCCAATGCCGGTTAGCCTGCAGATTCCCGCCTTCCCGCCCCCAGCACTGTTGAGTGTCGACAACGAGGGGGGGGCCTGTGATAACTACTGCAGATGGAATGAATTGGCCATCGCCGATCGCAGTAGTGGCTGGTTATTTTTGGAAGACTTAAGATTATGGATTATTAAAGCGGCCAGTGCTCGACCCTCGACTATGGTTCTACTAGCGCCATACCCACCAACGGCTGTTATCATCTGTTGAAGCAGTACCCAGCAGGGCAGAAGACATACCCCTCAGTCATCGGATCAATTAAGATGTTGTAGGAAGTATGCATCTTGACATCATCAGACAATGATTGTCAATTGAGACCGGAAGAGAGCTAGCTGGTACGGAATGCACCCTGTGTTGTCATCGCTATTGGGCCAAGATAGACTAGTACCTGCATTCAACAGAACTTCATGTAGAAAATGTCTCACAATTGCAATGTCGTCATCGGTGGATAACATCACTTGTATCAAGACGGTATCTAGTTTAGCAATAGCTTCATGACTCGGTGAAAACGTCTTGTGATACCTCCCGAGAACCCTTGAGATAGTTCCTGGCTAGCCACTCGACCTAGCCTGTATAGTAGCGTTGCCAGTTCCTATTTTTACTTCACTAGCTCTACACCCCCTCTCGTTATCCCCGTGTCAGAGAGGGATAGGCATCCTGCATCCTGCATCTACTATAGTACAGTCTGAGTGGCGGACCAGTCGTATCAGTAGGATAGGAGCCAGGTCGACGGTTATCACAAGGTTGCAATTGCCAATTGAGCTAGAAATGACCAACTGATACGAATCCTATTCTCATCACTCTCAAGCCAAGACGAAGACATGCCCTAAAGCCTGCACGATAAGTAAACCTCCACGTGAAGACACAAGGAAGGGAAATCTCCGGTGTGCTTGGTACCCACCACTCACATGGTAGCAAATACAGGACGCAGGGTTTTCTCTCCTTCTCTAATGCAGTAAAAATAGGAGCTGGAGACCCATCCAGGCTAGGTAGTGCGACTAGTCACATTCCAGGTTTCCTTCTGTATAAGGTCACTCCATGAGTGTCATAGACCGGCTTTGATTCCAAAGCCAATAACGAGATGCCGAGTGTGTAGAGGCAACCTTCATTCAAAGATACATGTCCTTGTAGTGATACTCATCCTTGTAATCATACTCGTCCTTGACATCTCCACTGAACTTCTTAGTCCGGTTTTTCGTTCCATTGAACGGCTTCATCGCCTTTTCAACATCTTCGGCCGTGACAAAAGTTACCGCTCCTTTCCATTTCCCCTTGTACGCCCCCGCTGGTCTATAGCATCCAATCGGAATAGGCTTGATATGGGCATAAACCCGGCGGACATCCCTGATCTTAATATAACGCTTGCCGTTTGGATGAGGGCGAATGTACATAGCAGCATTGACAGCATGTTCTGCTGCTCGTAAGTGGTCCTCTCGGAGAGTAGTGGCAATCTCAATCCCACAGTCATCGCATGACCACCTCTCGGGTCTGCCGAAAGTACCATCCTCACGCTTGCAGTAGATATGCGCGCTTTTTCGATTGATCGTCATGGTTTCGCGACATTTCGGGCAGGTCCAAAACTTTTGGCCTGGCTTTCTGGGTGACCCCCACGCATCATGCGGCCTTCTTCGGTGGTGACCAGATTGTGGATAGTCGAATCGGGGATGACCGAGTCGGCGATGATTGTACCGGAGGTGATTGTCCTGGCTCGCATGCGTCCTGGGTGCAGCTTTCAGCTGGGGTTGCAATTGGAGCATTCGTATATGAGTCTTATTGTCAAGATGAGCGGAGGCTTGGCTTTCTAGCATAGTCTTGTCACAGACGTCGCAGTGCCAGACATCTTCCTCCGTCTTTATCTCTGACTTGATGTAGACCATCATAATGTACTCCGTATGTATCAGGATAATGACACCGTCTGGTGCGGAGAATAGACGAAATGAGTGTTCAAATAGTCAACTTCTGTGGAGACCAACAGTAAGCGAGAGTAGCTTTTGGATGAAATGAATATGGAGTGATTGTAAAGGTGGAAGAAGTTGGAGTGGAATGAGCAAAAAATCAAATGTGAATGTAGGCATCAGTGACTGTTGGGCTACTCATGGTTCCTGCCAAACCGGTGCGGTCCTCCCTCATTTCTGCTGCCTGTAGGAATATCCCGTTGCGAACAACACTGGTGCCTGGACATTTCAACCACGAGCATCATTCATTGAGTCAATACAGTGACATACTCCGCTAATTTCCGTCACTTGAAACATTTGTGATGCCTTCTAACTTGCTCAGCCACCTAATATTCGCTATTATGATGGTTCTACACTAGGTGTCAGTACTACTAGGGGTGAATTTCCATTGTCCACAAACTCAGGGATTGGGTAAAGTAAATGCACATCACCTATATGGCCAGGTCTGCCAGTCTTTCACACCGGTGACTGCCAACAGCCAAGTCCCAAAACCGGTATCTTCCAAGAGTACCATTACCTACTGAGGATCCACCTGCATAAAGAGCTCTTACCTGATCTATGCAACTGCTGCTGTTGCATTGGTGCCTAATTCTTAATGCCAACGGCCATAGTATATGTGAGAACCTACTATATTGTTCCATTCTATCATGTAGCAAGAGATCTTTTGTTTGGCGTATTTTCTCTCTTGACGGTAGATTATGGAGCTCTCGGTGCGTGTCAGTGTGTCTTCTTCCGGTGAGCAGGATTAGCGGTGTTATGCAAAATCCGGCATAAAGTCCGAACTTGAAGAGTCCATATAGTTCGCCGTGCTTAATGATACAGCATATGATAGCAACCGTGCCGATCGCACCAGAACCATGTCTACAGACTGAATGACTTCGCATCAACTAACAAGATGTCTGGCCGGTATCCTCCAACGCCACTTTCTATAAGACTAAGGGAGGTTAGGAAGACCCGTGAGACTTCATCGCGACTTAATTACACTCATCTGACGAGTAGCGCCAGGGGTTAAGTCCTTAACTCCGAGAACTCACTCATCCACCCCAGCATAAATCAGCCATTTCCCTTGCTCCTGTCTTCGCCATTCCGCGAGAATAAACACCATACTGCAAGCAAGCTTATAGCAATCAAAATGGCAGCAACTAGTTCCACGTGGTTGATCACTGGTGCCTCGTCAGGTCTGGGCAAGTCGCTTGCTTTGGAAGCTCTCAAGGCTGGACACAGGGTGATTGGAACCTCCCGCAACATTAGCAAGGCTAAAACGGCCTGCCCTGAGTTCTCAGACAAAGGTGGCATCTGGATAGAAGCAGATCCTGCCCAGAAGGATGCCCAAGATCAATTTGCCAAGTGCGCTCAGGAATACGACGTGGATGTCTTAGTCAACAATGCAGGCTATGCTTTCATCGGCGGCGTTGAAGATACCAGGTTAGTTGATGGCTCCGTGACGATTCTACTATGCTAGCAGGTGGTTGCTCACATGTCGATACTCTGTATGCAGTGAGACCGAAGTTCGCGATCAAATGGAAGTCAACTTCTATGGGCCTCTCCGCACCGTCCGAGCCTGCCTCCCCGTCATGCGAGCAAAAGGGTCTGGTCACATTGTGCTTATTAGCAGTGGTGCTGGGTATGTCAATCCTACTTTCCAGTCCATGTTTCTCTCCAGCCTTTTGCCTGACAGGACACTCCTCGACATTAGTTTCATGGCCCGTCCTGGACGAGGCACTTATTCAGCCAGTAAATTTGCTATCGAAGCCATCCACGAATCACTTTCGCATGAAGTCAGAAATCTGGGTGTCAAAGTTCTTATCGTGGAGCCTGGTGCATTTCGAACGCCGTTTTCGACTCGCATCCTCACTCCCGCCCTTTATAAAAATGGCTTCAGTGAGGGCTACAAGGGTACTGCGGTTGAGCAGATGGTCTCCTGGTTTCGACGGATCACCTCCATCTCGGAATTTGCGAACGGGGATCCGGATAAAGCGGCGCAGGCTATTATCCAAGTTATCACTAGAGGATATGACTATCTCCGGATGCCCCTAGGGACGGATTGTGTAGTTGCATTGGAGTCTAAAATTGGAGAGCTCCAGAAAAATCTGGAGGCTACCAGATCCATTGCTACATCTACCGATGTGGATTAAGTTGGTCCTAAGTCGAGACCCCTGTGGTGGATGGCAGGTCACGGGTGGAGCTACGGGGGACGATAGCGGCCATCAGCCGATCAATTTGGGGTTTTAGCGCCGTCCCTAATCGCCATTCGCGCCCATTTCATCATCTTAGGTACGCGTCTGCGGTCGCCCTGTCTTTTCGTGTTAAAATGCCACGGTCCATTGACCTGGAGCCGTACAAGGCTGAAATCATCTCCCTCTTTCAAAATAATACCACTTCTGCGGATATCGCGTCGCATCTTCAACGATCCCATCGCCTTCAGGTCCGTGAACGAACAATCAAGGCACGACTGCGTTCCTGGGGTGTCTCCAAGCGCAATCGCACGGCGACCTCCAATCCTCAACTTCACACTAGAATTTCCGAGTTGTTCCTTAATCAAGGTCTTGAGGAGAGAGAATTACTCCAAGTCTTACAATCGGAAGGATTTCAGATCTCTTCTCGCACCCTACGGCGAATCCGTACCCAGCTGGGTTTGGTTCGACGGACAGACGATCCAGTCCAGCGACAAATGCAAGAAGACGAAGCATTAAAATACCTTCGCGAGGAATCTAAGAAAGGCACTCTGAAAGGTTACGGAAGAGGGCTGCTTACCTCTCATATACGTGGACAAGGCATCATTATTGCACGGTTGGTTGTTAGCTCGTCTTGGGGGAGGTCTTGCTAATTCATCTTATCTCTAGTGACCGTCTTTTTAATCTTTATCGTACAATCCCTCGTGGCTCAACTTCTCCCTAACGGGAGATTTATCTCCATTAGAGACGAACCCGCCCCACAGCATTTCTAATCTGTCGTTTGATTTCTATCCAGTCGTTCTCATCCCTTAGCGCCCCGTCATCAAGTCTATTGTTACTTCTACGGTATCTAGCGACCAAATATCTCGACCGATAAGCATCTGATTAGACCCGCCAATGGACGGCGATGAGAGGCATGCAATTGAGCAGTGGGTTGACGGCGTGTTACCGTTGCAACCTAGCCCATACGACAGCGAGGCAGCGGAAACATGCTTTATTGACAACCAAGGGAATGCTCAACTAAAGAGAAAGCTTCCCGAACCCCTTATGGTGCAAGCCAATCCGCAAAAGAGACCTCGCTGTATACACCCCGACGAGGCACTACCTTGTCCCGGTCTGTTCGACGGCGATATCTCTTTGTCACCATCTCTCGCCGAGTCCGCATCAGATCGACGACCCTTCAGTTCCATTCATGTGAGGGTCCATCATGAAACAGCGAGGCCGCAAGTACTCTTCTTGAATGAGGATACAGATCCAAAATGCAGTGGAGCCCGTAGACTTCTAGAATTTTTAACATCAAAAGGATTGCGATTCATGGGAACCGGATAGAAGAAGGATTCAGAATATATCAACCGCATCGGCTTGCTGCGCTATCCATAATCTGGGTGAAGATTCATGGGCGATAGACGTTGCCCAGCCCCTTTTAGACTCGGCCATTGATGGCTGGAATCTGAGGTCTTGGAGTGTGTGCGTTATCATCCAGAATCATACCAGTGCAAATGTTCCACTTGCTTGACGAATGCCCTAGTATTTTCCCCAAAAGGAAAAGGAGATAGGGTCGATGTCATTTGCATTTCTCGATCTCATACACTGGAAGTAGTCGGGTCACCTTTTCGCTGTCTCCCCTTGGCTTGTTCTCTATATCCACCTGGCATTCCTCCCAAGCACCACTTACCCAACATACTCTCTTAGCCATCTGGCTCATCACTACCTAATATTCCCCTGTCACAACTTGTTCATTCACAGGATCTAAATTATATATTCTTCTTAAATTAATATCACCATCTCCTTACCCTTGGTTCCAACCCACAACTTGGCAATTACATCAAAAGTCCCGTCATTATATCAATGAGTCCAATCCATTACTACAATACCCTCATATTATCTTTATACTTCGCATAATCCCATTCACATGCACGCACTAAACGCATGCCCTTCCGGCCACATGAGACTAGTTCCCGGCATTAATTTCCGTATCGGGTGGTAGTTTGCGAGGATGTATTGTCTTAGTCAGCGTACTCTAATCGATTGATCAATCCTCAAGTACAAGTAGTTCAGTAAGGATAGATAGTATCATACTCTTTACTGTAAGAACAATGTAATTTGCTGAGGGGAGATTTGGGTGTTGATTCTCCGTGAGGTGTATGCTATACTCATTTGCTGTCCACTATACGTGCTATAGAAGGCACATGATCCCATAATGCAGAAAGAACCAGATACATGGAAAGGAACTGCCGAGTTCTGACTAGTCGTTACGTGACTCACACCGAGGTAGAAGTTATTTACATGGGTACTTTGATTATTGTCCAGGTAGTAAGTACTGTATGATAAGGTATTCAAGAGACCCGTTTTCAGCGGCCGAGATAGTATCCCCAAATACCATTTCCATACATCCAACAACCCTATACTTCCAACTCATCCTATCCCAACCAGTACACACTACACACATCCCACTAAAATCCTATGCTCACGCATCACGCGACATCGAACCCAACTTATTCAACGGATAATGATGAAGATCACTATTGCCCTTGTAAGTATGCGCGGCTTTCCACCGACGACGGAGAATAGTAAATACAAGTACGGCGATGATGGCGAGACCGGCTACTGCGGACCCGATGCTAATGCCTGCGATGGCGCCTTTACTGAGGTTGGAGCTACCGGAGGAGGAGGTGCTAGTTGATGTGCTGGTGGATGTTGTTGTGGTGGAGGATGAGGATGAGGAGGATGAGGATGAAGAGGAGCAGATGGATCCACGCCACTGGTGGAAAGTTCCGGCATCGGAGGCACAGTCTCTGGTGTTTTGTTAGAGGCGGTTTGTTTTTGGGAAGAGGAGGAGGGGAGGGGAGGGGGCAGACGAGAAAATGCAGTCTTGGGTTTTGGTGGCGAAGGTGTCGGAGTCACAGTAGCAGGCTGTGTCGTTGCTGGGTCTGGGTTAGTTTAGGGGTGATCATAGGGGTGGAGGGGGGAGGGGGGAGGGGGGAGGGACTTACTAGGAGCTGGAAGAACAAACACCGCCGACTGTATCAGCAGCGGTGGACTGGCAGTCCAGGATGCAGCTGGATAACGTGATGGTCGAGGTCGAAGTAGCAGCGGTTGCGGTGGTAGTGGCAGTAGAACCTCCACATTGTGAGCCACGATAGGTGTGGAAATCTCCGACATCATCCGAGCAGCTCCTTGTTTCCGTGTCAGCATATGCGTCAAGTCACACTAAGATTTTCCGGCTCGGTACTTTTCCAGGCAGGATTGCACATCAATGGCAAAGTTTCCGTTGTTGCAGTAGCAGCTGGTTTGGTTGCTGTTATCTGATAGTGAGCAGGACTGTCGAGGAGGAGGCAAGGGGACATCGGCATACTAGTTACTTGTACTGCAGTCACTGGCTGCAGCCTCGGCCTGGCAGTTAAGTATACACTCACTCAGGCTAGAAACCTATTAGCATAGAGCACAGCGCTTCTTGGGATGGAGCTGATTCTTACGCGTTCACCGCCGAGACAGCCCCGAGGAAGACCAGAGGAATCGCCAACTTCATAATAATGACGAGGTTTTATATGAGCTAGCAGGGAACAACGAGAGAATGAGAAGCAACCTAGGAACTGAAAGCGTCGTTCCAATGTAGAATGCTCTGGCATCCAGTTCAATGGAGTTGAATGGCGGATTTATAGTGTTTGGCTCGGAAAGTGCAAGATCCGAAGACGAGGACTTCGTAGAACCTTGCCCTGCACTCCTCATCGCTGGCATCCAATGAGTAGGTATTGCACCCATGTCGCATCCAAGACATGTCGGGTCGAGGGAACAAATTCTGGGCATCCGTCACTACCGCGCGAAGCTGACAGGCGTGGGATGTCATTGTCGGTGGTCTGAGCCTGTGGGGATGCCCAATCGAGAAAGAAGCCAAGAGCTTGGTCTTGGTTACAGCAGCTCTGTATATTGTGGTCCTGATTGAGTCAGGGTCCGATGGCCAGGGTTGGGTGGGACTGGCAAGCCAAAACATAGTATGATCTGATAAGATAAACCAGCAGCTTAACGTTGTCGGGACATCGGCCCCGATGCACGCTCTGCATCAGTGCTCTCCCTACGGAGCCACTTCCCCAGAGATGCTTCCGGTCATTCCGACTTCAGTCCACAGCCTTGTCCGGTCCCACATAGGTGCAAGGACACTTGATTCGAGTGCGTTCTTGCCGCTGAGGTTGACCTCCGATGCATTCTGTTCTTGGCATCGTTATCTCCGAAGCCCGATCCTGACTGGCTGATCGTCAGATGGGACCGCGAACAGGCCGACGGATCACATCCCGTTACTCCATCCGCAACCGATGTCTGCTCATTTCCCATGCCCGGGTGTGGCGGAATCAAGCAACAGGGGTGGTGCTGTTCATGCCACTCTAGTCTCGAAGCAGCCGAAGGGACTGCCCCTTCACTTCGGCGACTTCAAGCCACCGCTATGAGGTCTGGGAGACCGCGTCATCTCGGGTTCGCGGCCCCTGGCGGTGCAAACTACCGCGCTGCTTGATAAGAAGCCTGTTCGGCATCTTCCTACACCCACAGGAATCATCTTCTCCTGGGTGCTCTCTCCAAATATCCAGGCGCTGACAGTTAACCGCGATGAAACTTAAACTCAAGAGGTTGACTTTGGCTTTACTGCCATGGACAGCGGCGTCGAGCCCATTTCCGGTCGAGGAACGGCCGGCTATGCCGGACGGCTCTATCCATGCCAACCACATCTTCAATGCGCTGCATAACTCCATGAAGATGCTTGGCAGTGTTTTGCAGCACAATGGGATGTCCATCTTCATTGCGACGGTGCCTCAGGGAACCGAGTTCTACCACGGCACCTCAAGCCCTTACCGCATTAACGGCACTGAATGGCTCGCCTTCGAACCGGAACATGCCATGGCCTTTGCCCATCCTCGCCGAATCCGTCGCTCAGGGTCATCAGAGGCTGTCAATCAGCCACATGACGAAAACAAGCGAAGCAATACACAGAATGGCCCCCTTAATCATGAGATGGGGCCGTTTGAGCAGAGTGGTGGCTCGGAAATCGAAACGGGTTGGTGGATGCGTGACCATGCCCACTGGGAGCATGAGAGTCAACCTCATGCCGAGTCTCGCCGCCACCGCAAGCATAAGAACAATAAAATGGACATGGGCGCCGAAGATCCGAAGCCATTCCATCATGGTCTCTTCAATCTTCAATGGAGTCGACTGCGCTCCCTGCTTCAGTACTTCGTCTTCGAGCACGGGGATTCCCACAGGATACAAAAGGTGAAAGGACTCGACCCTCAGGCTCTTCAAAGAACTCACCACGACCACCACAAAGGAACTGGCTCCCAGAGGCAGTCAGAAGCCAGTAATCAATCCCCACTCGGCGTCGATGAACACCCCGCAGAGGAGCAAACCGGATATTTCCACACCTACCGGACCAAACGTGAACTGCGTCTCATTTACTTTGATGGACAATCGGCCGCAAAATCACTGAAAGGCACCCTCGATATGCAGGACATTGTCCTGCGAAACGCATCCCACTTTGACGGGAGCCCAGCGGAAGGCGACAACCTGCGTGCCGATGACCTCTGTGCCTTGGCTCGCGACCAGTGGGACAACCGCGTGGACGGATTCCTTCGAATGGTCGGCGGCTTCGAAATCATCCTCTGTTCATTCGCCAAGGATCTCAACGTGGTAAGCATCCTGAGCACCTATCCAGCGCGCAAAGAAGATGGGGGATCCGGCCTCAGCTATGCACGGGCACTTGCTACCCGGTTCGATGGGATCGGCGGCGACAGGGTATCCATCAACTACGACGACTTCGTCACAATGTTCGCATACCCTGATGCAATGTACTTCGACGGTAACGGTCTTCCCCGGGTAATCAACGACTCTGCGAGGTTGGAGCCGGTCCGCGCACATATTGACCGGCTAGTGAAGCAGCCTGACCAGACCAAAGACACCTTTAACTGGCAGAATGTCGTCGACATGATCATCACTAGATATCACTACCGCATTAATCTCATGCTGTCTTCCGCTATTTCAACCCATCATGAGCTCCGACGTGAGCTCCACCTCGCTATTGAACCGTTCATCAACGCGCATGCCCGCAACTCAACCGCAGAGATCGAACGCTGCGCCAATCAATTCTGGGTCGCCGGAGCCAACATGACTAGCGTCCCAGCTCAAGCAGTATCTCATGTCTCCGAAAGATTATGCTCAAGTCTAGTTGCAGGCGCCGGTGCAGAGACGTATGACCAGGGCATCGCAATTATCGAGGATCTGAAGCGCTATCTGGACTGGGCGATATTCAGGAAGTGCACTTGTTGCGAGCTGGATGAAATTTGTCAGCTTCCAATTTGGCCTTCTGGCTCTCGGGAGGACTTTATCCAGCCGCAGTGTGGTATTGGGAGGGCCCATGGTGCGGGCGGCTATTGGGATATGATGGGCAAGATTCGGCAGCAGTGATACACCGTCTGAAGTTGTACCTAGAACTGGGAATAGAGGTCAGCTTGGAGTTCATGCACCTTCCGTCTGAGAAGCGTTCCAATGCTCGTAGCACTGGGTTCATCAAGTCCTCGCCGGACAATTCCATGATGTATGCTCCGTTGTAGTGAAGTTTCCTTGCCTAGATCCACAATCTGAGACAGTATTCCTGCTATGTTCAGCAGAGGCAACTAAATGAAGGAAAACAGTTTCGACTCCTAATCACGAGTAACTGATCAGGCGACTGGTGACCTAGATTGAGAAAAGCGCATTAGGGTAGTATGCTACCGGTGGGTGAAGGGGCAATCGTCGCTGTCGTCGAGCTGACATTCAAATCCACACAAAGGAGCGCATACGGTCACCTGATTGACAAGTTTTGAAATGAAGTTCAGGGGGAAAGATCTCAGAAGAAATGAAAATGCAGCCAAGCAATATATATTTACACCCGGCGGCTTACCACTGACAAAAGAGGTCGAAGCTGCTGATTTTGGTATGATCCAGTTTCTAGTAAGAAACTCGTCTTGGTATATGGTATAGAGGTGGATGGGTAGTACACGCGTATGTAGTTACTTGCTTAGTCCTAGAACGTGCATGGGTTGATAGGATCAATAGCTGGAGTCGACTTGGTGTAGGGGCCCAAGGTAAACAACGGACATACATATCTTTAGCTTTATTAAGCAAAAACAAAAAAGTAGTCTTCAACAAGAAACGCCCGGGTGGTCTAGTGGTATGATTCTCGCTTAGGGATGGCATCTCGCCTTACAAACCCAAGCATATCTGCGAGAGGTCCCGCGTTCGATCCGCGGCTCGGGCCGTTTATCTTTTCTTTTTTTTCTAATCTTCTTTTCCTTTACCCAGGAAAATGTTCTTCTTTCAATCCTTGCTAATCAATCATATTAATGCATGCATGGCTGGCTGATGATGGTGTACTTGAAAAGATCGATCATCATTGTGTTTCTATCTATACCTTGTATATATTCACCCTCATGTCCTTGTCATCTAACATATTGCCTAGTCGTGGACAAATATGATGCAACCCTACTACCAATTACATGCCACCTACCCAGTCTTCTGATCAATCTTCTTCCTCCTCGACACTGCAGGATAGATCCCTTCCCACAATGTCGATATATCCAAAACATCAACATCCCCCGTCCATTCCGACGGGTACGGCACAGACAGTGTCCAACCGTGTTTATCAGCAGCCTCAAGTAGTGCGCGCCTGTTGCTCTCTGCATCGTTTAGACTGTCAGCCGACACAATGAAGGTTGTGCCGACAAAGTAGACAAACGGAAACTTCAGGTTCATCTCATTGTGAACATAGTATTGCCACATGCGTGCGGCCAGGGGGAAGTCAAAAGGCAAAACGCTCCAACGGTAAAGATAGCCTTCGGCAGTGCAGAATGTCGGGTATCCCAGCCAACCAGGCCTGACTGCTGGCATTGGCCATGCGCAGTAATGAACGTTTATTCGTCCTTTAGCGAAGACTGATCCCGGATGCACTGCTTGAATCTTACGCACAAATTCAGACAAAGCGCCAGCGGAGGTGGAAATCCGCATTGGATTGAAACGGCTCTGGGATGCCCGTGTCTCGTCAATGGGCCCGAAATTGTAATTGAAATAGATGTCCTCATGCCCATCGGTACCTCTCAGTAACATGGGGGAGCAATGAGCTGCTCCAGCCTTTTCCAGCGGGATAATAAGGCCCTTGGCCTCGATTTCCTGTACGATCTTGCATATAAGTCGTCGTTCTCTTATCGATTTCCGCTTCATGGTGAAGCTGCGCACGACGTCGGCATTTTTTTCCATGACATCCCATGCTCGCACTCGATTTCCTTCGTAGCATATGCCATCAGAACTCAAGCCATCAGATGAGGGGTCGTCAATGGTGATCCCTTCCAACCACTTCTCCTGTTTATCTAGTGGAACCGTGGCGCGGATAAAATCTCGAAGAACATCGTTCGGAGAAGGGTCACCCGCCAACATCATCAAAGCATCTGACACCTGGTATAAGAGTTGGAACTCGCGTCCTGGATGCCTGTCAATGATAATGAATTCCGTATAGTCTTTGTCTAGATGCCTTTCTCGCAATGTCCGAATAAGCTGTAGATCGCGATATATGTTTTGGAAAGACCATTCGACATTCCAGGCGACATCGTCCAATTGCTCCCCGACGCTGACGGATTTCGTGCGCGTAACCCAGGGATTCTCTTCCCCCTCAACTGTGCGAGAGAATAATTTCGGTGAGCCGGAGTTGTTCCCTTCGAAGTCATGTACAACGACAATGTAACGGCCAACGCGTTTGACGATGTCTTGAATAAACCTCACTGTCAACGGGTTGGACGTGGCCATTCTCCCTGCGAGATAACAACGGGACTCCTTTGCCGTGATGGTCCCATCTTTCTCAGATATTCGTGGGATTGGAGGATCGCAGTAACCCTTTGTCGCAGCCACGAAGCCATGGAGCACCGCAACGAGGTTTCCGAGAGACACAGCATCATTGTCAGGCAGCCATCCGGAGGTCTCGTCCTTGTTGCAATACCGCTTCAGCGCGATGAGCCTTTTGATAAGAAGGACATCTGCGAAGCCGAAACACAGAAACTCGACATTCCACGCCTCAACGATGTCCGAGAAATACATGTACAAGATGTCCCAAGCCCGAAGGTTCATCTGACGATGCTCGTTATCAGTAGCGACCAAGCCGCCTGCTAGACTTATCGATGAAATAACAGGCGGAGAGACATAGTCACACACAGCATCACGAAGGAGATGTAATGTGCCTTCCCGAGGAAATACTTCCGTGAAGAACTCGATATACTCTTTCACTTCACCCGGGAGGCTTCTGCGAAGAAAGCAATCAATGCTTTCTGCTCTGGTTGCTCGAGCTAAAACATCGGCATCCGCCTTCCAGAGTAGGAACCTCCGAAAGATAAAGCGCATGACCTGATCTCCATCATCAGGCCTCCGTTCTTCCTCCCCTCCAGCATTTTTGATCATCGGACCCGAGTCATCGAGGACCGGTACAATCCCGTATAGTCGCTCCACCAATGCATCGGTAACCGCTTGTATACATTCTTTGATAATTTTCACCGGATTGTTTCCCGTCAAATGGTTAAGCTCGGAGAGCGGCACTTCCGGGGAAAGAAGTGACCGATAGACGAATGTCCCCTGTTGCATTACTTTCTCATCGTCCCGCCCTATGCCCTGGGAAGAAACTTCCGCCCCTTCTCCTTGTCCCTCCTTCAACCTAACCCTCTCCTCCAAAGCATTGACTTCAGCATCCAACTTTAAGATCCAGCGTATATGCCCTCGATTCTGTCCCGACTGACTGAAGAAGCGCCGATTGACTTTGTTTCTCAAATCGAGGGTTTTCCTCCCAAGCCCGATCTTCTGCTTGACCAGCTCGACTGGGAAGTCATCCTTAGGTAGCACCAAGCTATTATAGTCGCTTTCTGCCTGCTTGTATTCTTCATAAAGCCGTTTGCGCTCTTGGTGATGAGAGGGGCAGAATTCTGGCCCATTTGTCTCGCGATCACATTCTGCTCCATCGTCTGATAAAGCGAAGCAGCGCGGATGCGGATTCTTCCCTGATGGACCTCTAGAACTAGGACCCGCTGAGCCGAAAGATTTAGGATGTTGTCTCATCTTGTGTACTCGGAGCATATTGGGCGATAGTAATAAGTATTATTGTCCGTCGTAATTTCTGGGACGCAAGCAATCTGCAGTAACGTTAAGCGCTGATGAGGAGCGAATAGCTAACAGCCAGTTGGGTTTGGCGAACAGCGCAGATCTGGGAACGGTTTGACCGGAAGACAAGATCGACTCGCTCGGGAAGTGTGGTAGATCGTAGCATAGCTTATATAGGATTGTGGGAGCCTTGCTGGAAGGTGATGAGGGGTATCGAGGCATGTTGATGTAGCGCTCAAGGCCAGCCTTGCATTAGGCCGTCCGTGCTCACTGGATACCATCCAATAGATAAGTCCCATAGCATCACCACCCCTGAAGTGCATGGTATGGGGGGTGGGGCTGACGTGGCTGGATGTTTCACTGAAAGGCGTTGTAGATGATTCAGATAGCTCGGCGGATCGGTAGAACAATATTGGAAAAGGGCCGGGTGACCAGCCTTCTACAGTAGAGCAGGGACATGGCCTAGGATTGACAATGTGACCGTATCGGCTATCATTACCACCGAGTATCATATTACTCGAGCATCAGCAACACATAGAAGTATTTGCATTGTAGAAGAACATAGGATATTCACATAGAAAAGTCAGCACCAGATCGTAACCGCCCACCAACAAACGCCCCTGAATGATTCGTCGCTCCCAACGGGCTATGAATACAATAAGTCATAAGATTAACTTGCGTGGTTAAAGCCTTCCTGCTGCCAGTCGTCTCCATGAAGCTGCTGGCTTCCATAGCCGCCGCCGCCACCGCCGCCGACACCACCACCGGCCATGGCTGCCGCAGCAGCTGCACCCAGGCTTGCGCTACTGTGCTTCTCGATCTCCATGCTACTCATCATATACAGCACGACAAAGAGGAGAATGTGTAGAGCAAAGCAATAACCCGCGAAAAGGTTCCGGCTGGTTCGGTTGGCGAGAATGATTCGGGTGAGAGAAAATACGATCCGCTCGGGCAGGCTCATGCGCTTGTATGCACGCGCAGACTCGCGGCCACGGAAAGCGGCGAACGGTGAGATTTGGGCCTCGTATGCGGATTGATACCGATCGAGGGAGAGCCCCGACGGCGTATCCGCGGACGAGTGAATGGAGGAAGTGTTGGGCTTGTTTGCATAGGCAGATGCCGATGATGATGCGCCTGGACCACGACTGTATGTTGAGACATATCGCGTCTTCTCATACAGGCTGAGGTTGTCCTTCTGGAGTGAGGCCACTTCCTGTCTCAGCGACTTCACCGTACCGTACAGCTTTGACAGTTCTTCCTCCAGCTCAGCATTCTTCTTCTTGAAGCGATCTCGCTGGGCTTGAATCATAGGCAAAAGACCGGAGCCACCTCCGACCGGCTCTCCGGCACGGATGGAATCCATGGCGTTGGCGGAAGCGGCGGACTGGTCAAAGCCCGAGATGATGGAGGAGGTGGGAGATACAGCCCCCCGGCGGGATGAGTGCGGGTATTTGGAGGTGTAGGTGCCTGCTACAGACATGGCTGATGACGGGAATGCGTTGGCAGCCTCCTCTTGTACACGGAGAAGATCATTTTCAAGCGTGGTGGACAGCTTCTGAGACTTCTCCAGCTCCTCTTTCGTGATTGAGAGATCATCGCGAAGCGCCTCAAGCTGACCTTGCAGATCGCGATGAGATACTCGCAAAATAGTGAGCTCATCTGTCAGCTTCTTATTCCGAGCCATCAAAAGCTGCTCCAGGCTATTCTTATTCTTGGAACCATCCTGAGCCTTGGCAGCTGCGCCGTTAGTGTTTGCAGTGTCCGTAAGATCGGCAGCATCGTCGTCATCACCGGGAGAGAACTCAATAGACTACACAACGTTAGTTAGCCAGTCGAGCTTCGAGGTCATCGCAATACCCACCTTGATCATCTCCAGTTCACGACGAATGTCTTCGTAGTCGGCTACCTTCTCCAACTTCGAGCGCAGCTCTTCCTTCTCCGCAGTAATGTTGGTGATCTGCCTCTCAGCCTGCGAGTATTTGGACTCCCATGAGTGTCGCTCGGACTCCTTATCGAACCGGGCAGCATCAAGCTTGCGCAAGAGGGAAGAGTTCTCCGACTGAAGACGCAGATAAGCAGGATCGTCTTCGACGGACGCCGCGTGGCCCGACTGCGAGTGCGAAACGGCTTGAGCCAGCTCGAGCGTCAGTTGCTCATTCCTTGCTTCGACTTCCGCCAATCTCAAGCCGGTCTTCTCCAACTCGGCGGACACCAATTCCAGCTCCGCAGCGCTAGCTCCATGGGCGCCGTCGCCACCCTCGTCTTCCTGGCCCAAGCGTTGTGACACCTCATAGCTTGCCTTCAATTCCTTCACCAAGCGCTCCTGGTTCTCCACTTTCTCTTCCAAGCTCTTCTCCTTGGCCGTCCAATTGTTCGTTTTCTCCGACAGCACTGCCGACCACGACTCCTCGACTTCCTTAATCTTCGACTCCTGGTTCTCCTCTAGCTTCTTCCTCGCCGCTCGTTCTTCCTGCAGACGCTTCTCGGTATCCTCCAACTGCGAGGTAAGACGGTCGACGGAGCCTTGCAGCCGATCACGCTCCGAGGTCAATTTGGGGACGGTTTCTTCGGAGTGGACGAGGGAATCGATGGATGCTTCGAGGAGAGGGTACGGATCGGGCGCCTCAGACAAGGACGAGTATAGCTGCAAGAACGCAGACGAGGAGGCCTTTCCCTGGTTCGTGAGGAGATCGATAAACCCCTGGTAGGCTGTTGGCTGTTAGCGCCGGCCCTGGCGGTTGCAGTGGACGGACAACAGACCTTTCAGGAGACCCTTATACTCTGTCAGCTTCGATGCATCGTCTAGCTTCCGGAAGTCTTTCGTCTTCTGCGCGAGGTCCTTTCGCTGAACGAGCGCATCGCGTTGCTCAGCGACGATGTCGGAGGCTGTACTGTCTAGCTTTGCGATGGTGTTGGACAGATCAATACCTACATTGAGCAGATGGGTCAGTAGCCGGCCGATTGGATCCGGGGATGCGTGGGCAGAGCAACGGACCTCTCCAGGCCGCAATGGCACGCTGGAACTTGTTAGCTCCTTCCGGCAACTTGGCGGCGGCCGCTTCGGAGTTGTGGGCATCCTGGTTGTTCTCAGGGACGATGCCTTCCGTGATGGCGAAGGCGTCCATGTTGGAGATTTCTGATATCAAACCGCCTCAGAAAGTCGAAAGTCAGCGCAACACCCCCATCCGAGACCAGACCGGCAACCACTATCCGGAGTGACAAGTAAATGAAGCCAGTTAACTACAGCGATGCGGAGGCCCTGACACGCCGACCGGCCCGATGATCTTCCGACCGCGTGACGACAACAACAACCGTGAGCGGATGCAACAGGCAAATGAATGGACTTTGGCTCTTCAGCAATGATAGCAGTAGCACTCACTGATCGGTGCAAGATGAGTTCTCCTGGACACCATGCCGGCAGGTCCCAGACCCATCGTGGTTCAGCCCCGTTATTAATAGCAACGCTGCCACGTTCGTCTCAGATGGGACCTTTTTAGGCAAAGATAGGCCCAGAGATCCCGGCCAGGCGGTGGCTTGCGATGCATCATATGTGCTATTGTGCTACGCTGCAACCTAAAGTCTGCTCCTTCAACTCGGGTGCGATGAAGACAGCCGGCCATTGAGATGGCACAACTTGATCTCTACCCTGCCACAGCCATTACACCCATTATTCGAACCTATTTCGACAGAGAGAAGCAGTCCAGCACAAGCACAGACACAGTGATCTTCGTACACTCGATTCCGTACAGCATGAGCACCATGGATACTCCGTATACTTCCTGTAGATGCCTGGCCGATCGCGATGGCAGGGGGCCCACCTGAGTCAGCAGCTAACCCCGGGCGGATCCACCCCGACCCGACCAGCATCGCCCGCCTGAAGCACTGAAGCTCCTCCCAGTTCCTGATCTTCCTTCCCCTCACTCCCCGAATCCTGTCAGGCACCACATCTCACACGACACCGAGCTGGCCTCACCATGGTGTCAGAAGAGGAGGGCGTCAGCCCGCGCAAACGCCGGAAGATTGGCCCTCCCAAAGCAGCGCCTTACGTGTTTCGAACCCTCTTCGACCAAG
Source organism: Aspergillus ibericus CBS 121593 (assembly GCF_003184845.1). Classification (NCBI taxonomy): domain Eukaryota; kingdom Fungi; phylum Ascomycota; class Eurotiomycetes; order Eurotiales; family Aspergillaceae; genus Aspergillus; species Aspergillus ibericus. Next base: position 484,848 of record NW_020292101.1, on the reverse strand, counting down.
TACCCTTGAATGCCGACAATGACGACGATGATGTCCATATTACCTGTGTTGAGTATTGGAGTGGGTACTGCGATGGCTTCCGGGAAAGCACTGCTAATTAGGTTCTTCCAGATGACAACCTCTATATCGGTACCTCTGCCGCCGAGATCCTGCATTTCGTCTGCCTCCCGCCGGACCCCTCGGACCAGTCGAACGAGCCCTCATTTATCCTCGCATCGAGACTCCCAATACCTTTCTCTCAAACCCCGTCAGCGAAGCTACCCGGGATACAGCAGATTGTGCTACTTCCGACGGTGAACAAGGCCTGTGTCCTATGCAATGGAACAGCAACCTTCTACCTGTTGCCGGAACTCAGCCCGGCCTTCGGGAACACCAAGGTTAGCAGTTGTCGCTGGATTGGGGGGCTGGATTTGAACGCAGCGGAGGAGTTCGAGAACCCGGTAGTTATGATTGCGGCCTCGAACCGAATTATGCTGGTGAGAATTGGCGATGACGCTCGACGTATAAGGAACATCGAGTTTCCCGGGTGCCTGGTGGCGTCGCGACGAGGCCCAATCGCCTGCGCTGCTGATACGCATACCTATTCGCTACTGGATGTGGAAAACCAGCAGAAGATTCAATTGTTCCCCGTCTCATTCTCTAGCGAGACATTCGAGTCGGGTCAGATGGAAGCGAGATCCCCGTCATCACCGTTTGCAAGTTCGCCGGTGGCAGAGAGCCACACGCATGACAGAACCACCGGTCCCAACATGCTCGCTGGAATGTTGCAGCCGAAAACCCAACCCCACCCGCACGATAGATCAAGCTCGGTCACCCCGGAGCTGTCTCCTGTTTCAGGGACGCCGAGACGGTCAATCTCGAAAGACCGAGCAGGCAGCGCTTCCCCAAGAATGTCTCCCGCACACCCGGCCCGCGACTCGCAGCCTAGTCCAGATGATCGAAAACCGCTTCCTGCCATACCAAAGCAGCCGCCTACACAGTTGAAGCCTTACATCCTGTCACCAACCCCGTCAGAGTTCCTGCTCGTTAGGGGGACCGATGCGACCGAGCCCGGGGTTGGGATGTTTGTCAACGTCGACGGCGATGTGGTTCGCGGCACGATAACTTTCCACAAGTATCCGGAGTCGATTGTGATTGACAAGGGCGACGAAAACCACATGATACCATCACCGGAGAACACGCAAGAGGAGCTTCTTCTTGCTGTCATCCAGTCCGAAACAGATGGCCAGCCACGCAAGTTCTTAGAAGTACAGCTCTGGGATGTTGATCCCGCGGAGGCAGAGGACCACAAAACCTGGGTAGAAATACCGTGCGCCCAGCCCACCCCGGTTGGCCTATGTCATACACTCAGCCCGAGCAAGCTCGAAATATCCGAGCTAGGGAATCTACTGCGCATGGTTCGTCTGAAAACTCCGTCATTGTCGCCCCATGTGCCTACGCATGACCCGAGAACGCAAGCCTCTATCGAACACCTACAGAAGGAAAAGGAACTATTCGAGGCCCAGGAGGTGACCGATTTCGAAGGCTCGAAGAAAGGCGAGCACGGTTGGGAGGCGGAGCGAAACGCCGAAGAAGCAAGATTTGCGCGTGAACTGGGCAAGACGCAGAGCAGCATGGTGATGTGGAACGGCAACCAGATATGGCGGGTGGTGAGAAACCCACTCACCACGCAGCTCAACGATGCTCTGCAAGGTGCTCAAGAGGCCGGCACTGGCGACTCAAGGGTCTACAACAGGAATGCGATTGCCGATGTCATCCAGCTCGTGCAGACTACTGAGCCCAAGTCCGAGTCGGAATTCCTGGGACTGAACTATGTGAAGCAGAAAGCTAGTCTACTTCTTTTTGCCGACCTCGTCTTCATGGACCCGGCTGCGCGAAAGCCTACGATTATCGACGACACGGAACGAGCGCTCATCGTTGGAAACCTGGACCCCCGGATTGCCTTGCTGCTAGTCCCTCTCCTGCGACGCGAGGTTCTCCAGGGCCCGCAGGGAATCTGGGTCCATGCCGGTCTGGCTGCGATCACAGAGACCTACGTGCAGCAGCTCGAGAAGACGACAAAGAGTGGGACTTCTGACAGCACAGTGTTGGACATGCTCAAGCGATTCCTTTTCTCCTGGCAGCAAAAGAGGGGATATGGCAGTATCACGGATGAAACGTATGTGTTTGACAGCGTTGATGCAGCTCTCCTGCACCTGATTCTGGAGCAAGACGCACAGATGTCAGCTGAACAGCGCTCGCACTCGCCAGTCCGCGCGGAACTGAACCGCCTAGTGGACAACTGGAAGGGCAACTTTGACCGAGCAGTGGCGCTGCTAGAAAGCTACCGACGCCTTTTCGTGCTCAGTCGACTGTACCAGAGCCAGAAGATGTCTCGAAACGTCCTCAAGACCTGGCGACGCATCATCGAAGGCGAGGAAGACCGCGGCGGCGAGGTTACCACCGGTGGAACGGAGGCGCAGATGCGCCGGTACCTCGTCAAGATCAAGGACGTGCAGCTAGTCGAGGAATACGGAGCATGGCTGGCCCAGCGCAATCCCTCCCTGGGTATACAGGTGTTCTCCGACGGCACGAGCCGAGTCAAGCTGGAGACCCCGGACGTTGTCCGCTTGCTCAAAGAACACGCGCCCAACGCCGTGCAGGTGTACTTGGAACACCTCGTCTTTGTCCGAAACGTAAATCCCCTCCCCCCTTATCCATCAACCCATACTAACAACCCCAGTACACTCAATACGCGGACGACCTACTCTCCTACTACCTCGACACCGTGCTCTCCGTCCTCGAGTCCTCCCCGGAGGCCCGTGCCTCACTCGCCGAATCCTACTCGACCTATCGCGCCCTACAACCCCCGAAACCGACCTACATGAACTTCATCACCGAGAACACCCCAGCCGAGCCATGGTGGCAATCCCGACTCCGACTCCTCCAGCTCCTCGGCGGCGGCAGCGGCGGCCACTTCTCATCCCTCCCATCCCGCAACCTGACCTACTCCATCCCAGCGGTGCTCGCGCGCATCGAGCCATTTCAAAACGAGCTCGTATCCGAGTCCGTGATCCTCGACGGCCTGCAGGGTCGTCACCGCGAGGCGCTCCACCTGCTGACGCACGGGCTGGGCGATTACGACTCGGCAGTGCGGTACTGCCTCTTCGGCGGACCGCGCAGCACCAGCTCGACGGGGGCGTTGGCCGAGTTCGCGGACCGGACACTGCAGTCGGAGCTGTTTCGCTACCTGCTCGACGAGTTCTTGCACATCCAGGATCCGTCCGAGCGGATCGAGCGGACAAGCGACCTGCTGGGTCGGTTCGGGGCGTGGTTCGATGTGGGCGAGGTGTTGCGCGTCGTGCCGGATGACTGGAGTGTGGATATCCTGAGTGGGTTCCTCGAGCATGTCTTCCGGGTGCTGATCTCGGAGGGTCGCGAGGTGCGCATCGAGCGGGCGCTCAGTGCCGGGCTGAACCTGCGGATCGGGACGGAGTATATTGCCGGGGTGGAGAAGGCTGGGGGGTGGGTGGAGGACGAAGGAGGGTTACGCCGACTGAAGGACGGTGCTGTCCAGGCAGAGGAAGGGAAAGACCTGGGGAGTGACTTTGGAGACATGGTGGGAGCGGATGCTGCCCCCTGATGTGGATTATGAATGATGTATATACAACCACCGCATTCTAATGGACGAATGATACCAAGAAGATCAAGATGGCCTAGATTAATCCAGATCCGGCACCGGCAACCCATTGACAATGCGCACTTTGCGGCCCAGTTTATCCAGCGCCTCCTTGGAGTTCCTGGCGCGCAGCTCGCTCGTCTCTTCATCGGACACCAAAACAAAGTCGTACGTGAGCAGAGCGTGATCCTCAGCGACGCCGTATTTGGCCGCGTACTCGGGACCAGCACGACCGATATCGACAACGAGGGAGTCTTTGACGCCGAAGACGGCATCAGAGGTCTCATAGGGGTCGTTGCGGAGGTAAAGTGCCCTACACATATGCCATCAGTTAGCTTCTACGATCACTATTATCCACCCAGGTCTGATTTCCAAACCCCACTCCCAAAGAACAAGGGATACCCACGTAATCAAGTGATCATATCCCTCCCCCTCAAACATGAAATGCATGTGCGAAGGCCTATACGGATGCCTGCCCAGTTTCTTCAACAGTCTCCCCACCGGCCCATCGTGCGGAATGGGATACGGAACTGGCGTGATCGCATTGAACCAAAACACTCCCTCCTTATCACTCGTCATCACACAACGGCCATCCGGCCCCTCCCGACCCGGATACTGCACGTCATAGTGGCCCGTCGAATCCGTCTCCCAGATATCGATCTTCACGTTGGGGATGGGGTTGCCGTGGGTGTCGTGGACGGTGCAGACGACAAGGAGAGGCTCGCCAGCGGGATCGTGCGAGATGGAGGCGCCAGGAGCGAGGGGCTCGGCATCGTGTGTGTGGAAGGGGCCGAGGACGGTGCCTTCGGTGCTGTTGGGGGGTTTGGGGTGGTCGATGGAGTCGACGAGGATGGAGAGACCCAGGATGTCGGAGAGGAGAATGAATTCCTATTTTTATCTCATCTCAGTCCATGTCATTGATCCTGGGGCGGGTTGTATATGGGGCGAGGAAAGGGAGGGGGGTTTTCTTACCTGCCTCACATCCGAACAAATCTTCCCCACTTCCGTAAGGAAGCGTAATCCCGTCATCCACTCGTCGGTGCTGAGACGCGTCTCACGCGCAAAGTCATGGAGGTGGGTGACCAGGCGCTCGAGGACATATTTCATGCGTTCGTCTTGGCAGAGGGAGTTGATCCGGATGACGTTCTCGGTGATGTTGTCGACCGTGAGGTCTTTCATGGGGGGAATGGTGACGTCGCTGGGGTCCATTTTCGGGTTCTCCCTTACTGGGTGTTTCTGGGGGGTATACGGGGGATGATTTTCCGGGTCAATTAGATGGGTGAGAAGACGTGAAAGAGAAAGATAGGAGCAAAAGGACGAAGAGAGGAAGAAAGAGGGTCGATGGGGAGGGGCATCAGTTGTTGTGGGGAGGCAAGAGCGACGGAAGATATAGAAGTATACCAAAGTCGGAAGGCACGCCCACCCCGCAGGTGGGCGGTTCCCCACATTGATGCTCAACTAGCCGTGTGGGTGACGCCCGCTGACTGGCTGGATCCTCCCGGATGGGGGACTACGTAAGCATCACTCAGCGCGCTCGGCTATGCCCACTGGCCCATTCCCGAGTCCGTTGCCCCTATCCACCTCGGAGACGGGGAATGATGACCAAGGTCCGACTCGAGAGTGGCCGCCTTGATCGGGAATTCATGTAGCAGGTAGCCGGGCTCCAGGCAAAGAGTCCGCGGGGTGCGGATCGTCCATCGGCAGTTCGCGCCCCTGCGGCAATGATTAACTCCGACATACAAGCTATTCCAACGAGACCCAAGAGAGATAGCATACAGAGTGGCAGAGGCATGCAATCATAATTCAAACCGGGATATCCGCTAACTCGCTCAATCAAAATCCTAGATACAACTCCTCCCAATATACACCAACCACTATGCCCGCACTAGCTTCCGCTCCCGTTCGCGCTCCTGCTCGCGCTCGCGCTCCCGCTCGTTGCTCACCTCATGGCCCTCCTTGACCGCCGCCGCCACCCGCGAGTGGTGGTCCACCGTATCCAAAATCGCCTGCATCAACCGCTGGTTCGCATCCGGGTCGTCGTCCTCGGCCTCCGCGTGCCGGTGCAGGCTGATCCGGCGATCATGGCCCACCATGCTGCTCCCGTGCATCTCGCTCATCGCCCGCCGCGGCGACACCTCCTTTGCCAGCGTGATCCCCGCCACCGGGCCTGCCGTCGGCGCGGATTCGCGGCGCACGCTGAACTCCGAAGGCCCCTCGCGCTCGTGCTCCCGATGGTGCTCCCGTTCATGTTCCCGGTGGTGCTCCCGCTCGCGCTCGCGATGTCGCTCGGCCTCCCGGTGGCGCGCCGCTTCCCGATGTCGTTCCGCTTCCAGCAACGTTGGTCCACTGACCGGTGTCGGGGCCGCGGACGATGGCGCGGGCAACGGGGTCGGCAAGGGGTTGGGCGACGGCACCTCCTTCGACGGCGGGTCCTCCGCCCGCTCCCGGGACGTGCGGTCCACGCGGGTCTCGCGCAGCTCATCCTCCTTGACATCCTTCCATGAACACTTGGCGTGCTTCTTGGTGCAGCCCATGCACGCCGTCAGATTCTTCAGGCAATCCATGTGCAGCCGGCGACACCGATCGCAGGGCGGCAGGATGCGCTCGCCCCGCTGCAGCTCCTCCATGCGGGCCACCATCTCCATCTTGTGCGGGCCCCCGTCATCCTTCTCGTGGTGGTGGGACTTGGGCGGGGGCAGCAGCGAGGATGGCGTGTTGGGAATAGCCACTGTAGCCGGCGCCGGCGTGTACAGATTGTAATCGGCTGCATCCGACGCCCGCGGCCGGGGCCGGGAGGATTGTCGGCTGCTAGACTCGGGCCCCTCTTCGTAGCCGCGTGCCTGGCGGTCCTGCGTCGTAAAGAATTTTTTCATCAGCTCGGCGCGCGTCGTCGGCGAGGCGCCCTTAATGGAGGTGCCATTAATGATGGTAACGTTATCCGTGTTGGAGTGCGAGAACATGAACTGCGACGACAGCGCATTCTCCTCTACTGTGGCCTCGCCCGCGCCGGGCCGGCCGGCATTCACGGCGACAAAGCCGGTGGAGGGAGATTGGGCGCTAGCCGGAGTGCTGCCGTTCAGTGGGTTCTGGCCGTGGCCATTGGCCTCGCGCCACGCCGGGCTGATGGAGCGATGTTGCTGCTGCCGCTGGGAATGGAGAGACGTGTCGTTCTCCCGACGCGTGACAATCGCCGTACGGCGGTTCTTCAGGCGGTGGTTAAGTTGGCGGGCGCGGGCCGACACTAGCGAGCTGAATTAGACTTTGACTTAGTAGGATTAGACGACGTGCGTACCCTGGTCGGCCACTTGGATGATCTGCTGGAGGTTCTTCTCCAAAATCTCCAATGCGCCCAATTCCTTCTCCTCGTCCTCGATGATTGGCTGCGGAGGAATCATCTTCTGCGGCATTCCCGATGCGATCAACACAAAGTCCTCCTCGCTGATCTCGACGCGACACTGCTTGGTGTAGAACTGGCAGACCCGCACCCCGTTGCGGGACTTCTCCAGGTTGAACTGCTCGGGCTTGTTCTTGGCAAACTCGACGACATCGAGCCAGGTCACGTTGGGCGAGTCCTTGCCATGCGACTTGAGCACGCGGGGCGGCCCGTCGAACAGGCGCTCGAAGCGCTTAATCAGGATGGGGCCCAAGGGGCACGCGCCCAAGTTGCCGGCGATGCTTTCGTGCCGATGTAAAACTCCGTCATATTCGCCAATGAGATGGATGATGGCGGGCATGGTATCATCGACGGAGACGAGGGGAAGGTTGTCCGGATATTGCCGGGCCAGATAATTGATTTGCAGGTGATTAGAATGCGTCTTGGGCACTTTGGACGCGATAGGAGGGAAATCGCCGGAGGGTGAGCGAGGCCGTTTACTGGGCGGCTCAGCCGTCGCGGTTCGGGACTCCATGGCGGCGGTGCCAGGTGAAAGAGGCGACCAAAGAAAGGGAGATTGCAACAATGCGAGAAGTCGCGAGGAGAAAAGACGGGGCGGGGAAGGGAAAAATGGGAAGAGGAGAAAAAGGGTTTATAGAGGGAATGAGTAATGGGAACACTGGCGAAAGACGGGCTGCCGATGGCGGAGCATCAGGCTCCAGAGTGCGGGTTCAGGTTCAGCCACTGGGCTGCGCGTGCTGCTTTCGAGTTAGGTAATCGCGACCCCCAACGAAATCTTTGGAAAATGAGGGGGGGAATCCAGTGGACGGGAGATTAGAAAACGTGGGGGGGGGGGGGGGGAAAGAGATTGAGAGACGGCCCTGAGATTGGGTAGAGGGAAGGGGTGGGAGTGGGAAGAGGGAGGGAGAGGGAAGAAGAGAGATGGGGGGGAAATGGGGGAGGGAGGAGAGGACAGGACGGAGAGGAGAAAGAGTGAGGAGACAGCAGAGGAGGAGGAGGAGACGGGGGAGGCAACCTGGAAAGATTAGCAGGACAAACCAGGCCGGGTGGACGAGGGACGAGGAGCCGTTAGGCGGGTTAGCACGGAGTCGGTTCCCCGTTGGGGTCGGAGGGTTCTGGTGCTGCTTCTGGTGCTCCTTCTGGTTCGTAGAGACGCGCACAGGATAAGAAGAATTGCTCCTGCTAGATACTAGATAAGTCGTACCGTCCTTAGCAACTCGAACGATAGAATGCAGGGACGGCACGGTGGAAGCGGTGGCCAATGATAGGGCCATCCGGGTGCTGGTGACGCTGCGGATGGCGGAACGGGCGAGAGGATGGAAGGATGGGGGATGATTGGGATTGTAGTGGACCGAGCTAAGGCCTGCAAGTGGGCGATGGCGATCTTCCGCAAAACAAATGGTAGCCTGATCACGCTGCGACGATAGGGATGGTCCCCGTCAATGTTTACTAGGTCTGGTTGGGTTCTAGAGAGCTGCTGTCTGTCCTCCGTGCACCTGGCGACCCTCCCCATATCCCAGTTGCCATGAGAAGGAGGCGGGGATCGAACGACTCCGTTTTGACTTGAGGACTGAATCTGGCTCGCGATGCGGCTTACCTAAGGTAGGGCGGAGTCCCGCCGGGCTCTTCCGCTGGCCACTCGGTGAGCGTGACCCGTCATGACCATACTGTCATTATCAGCCCGGGGGCCAGACCAGGCCTGTCCTACCCTCCTACCTACTCCTAATACTCCCTCCTACATTTAACTCCTGTAGACGCCTAGGGCGGTCATCGAAGGCTCTCATGTTGTGAGTAGATGGCACTGATCGATTCCGTAATCACAAGCAATCGACAGAAGCACCAAAGCAGAGCATCCCCGAGCTGCATCTCCGACAATCCTCCCTTATCAGCATTGCTCCGACCCCAAGCGCATGCGTCTGGGGTTCCCCCTTGCGGACGGACCACCCGACCAGCACCACGACCACTGTCCAATCTCGAGTAGCGACACGTTGTCCTTTCATCTTTTTGGTTGGGGATGGCGATGACCCTGCGGGAGTGGTCCAATAGGTCTGTCAGGCTGGCGTGATAGCAAACCCCAATGTGAAGGAAGAGTTTGCACAGGGAGCCGCTCGGAAGCCGGCCTGGGCCAGCTCATCCTTCGGACGGGGGTCGCGCTCCGCCCGTGGTGAGCCGAAGCCAGATGATCGATGAGCTCCGTCCTTCCGTGACACCGACCTATGCGGTTATTTTGGACCGCTAGTCGAACGGGGATATAAATGACAGGGGACGTCCCCTTGTGCAAGGTCCGGTCGGTGAAGACGGCTGCCTAAAAAGTGAAAACCGCTCATAGAAAAGCGCGTCGCAAATAGCAACAGGAGGGACAGGCCGTGTTCCAGCCACTTCCCCCCGACGATGGATGAACGATACACGCTAGGCCGGCCCGGTGGTCAGGTACCGTCAGCGTCCGTCCGTGACAGGCCTGTTTCGTACCGTGTCACCCGTAAAGAGTTTTCCTCCCGGCGTCGACCCCGTGACCTGAGCACGTCTTGAGTTGCAGCTGCGGTTGTCTGGTTGAGGTGATCGAGTCCGATTGTTGCTCTGCTGCTTTGCTGCTTTACTGCTCTACCGCAGAAAATCCCTCATACATTCCCCCCCCCTCCTCTCCATCACTCTCGCTGTCCTTTCCGCCCCCGTGAATCCCCGTCGGGCCCAATCTGGTTTTCGTCCACACACCGGTGCCATTCCTGATCCCAGCACCACCACCTGTGTCACTTCTCATCCCCGTTCTTCCCCTCCTTCCCCTCATTTCTTGCCCGACACCGCATTATCTAATCCACACCACTTTAATTGGGCCCAACCCAACCCACGTACATACTTCCACTACCGTCTTAACCCAGCCAGCCAAGCATGTCCGAAAGAGGTTCGTTCCGTGGAGGTGCCCGCGGCCGCGGCGGAGGTTACGACCGCGCTGGTCGTGGCGCCCATAAGAGTGGCGGTGCGGGTGGCGGTGCCCAGCAGCAGCAGGAGAAGCCCAAGAAGGAGAACATCCTCGACCTCAACAAGTACATGGACAAGGAGGTGCGCGTCAAGTTCAACGGTGGCCGCGAGGGTAAGCTACTTTGCTTTGGCTTTGGCTTTGTTGCACCGCTTGCTCACTGATTCTAGTTACGGGTCTGCTGAAGGGGTACGACCAGCTCATGAACCTGGTCCTAGATGATGTCAAGGAAGGCATGCGCGGTAGGTATCTCCCTCCTTGCTGCTTTACTGTTGCTAACGGAACTAGATGATGAGGGCAATGAGAACACTCGCTCGCTCGGTCTGATTGTGGCCCGTGGCACTCTGATTGTCTTGATCTCGCCCGCCGACGGCAGCGAGGAAATCGCCAATCCTTTTGTGCAGCCCGAAGAGTAAGCATGTTCGAGACGCATGCACCAGCTAGATGGCCTGTTAGGCTCTGAACCAGCCGTGGCACCGTCGCGTGATGAATGACGACGATGGCTCACGATCCAGACGATGTCGAGTCTGCGTGTGTTTGTTGATGAGTCCGCCCTGGGCGGTGATTACCTCTACGAGGCCGATGATAATGTATTATGTGCGCCTTGAGCGTTGATATTGTACCTGCATTGGGATGCGCGGACACCGAACAAAATAATCAATTGGAAGACAATGGTAGATCTGGCATGGCATCTATCTGCGTAGAATGATGGTCTCTCGGTCATGACTGGCCATGACATCAGTGGATGTCGTCATGAACCTTGGGAGAGAGCACCAACTGGCAGTTCGGCTGACGACGCGATGGATCAGATTCGGGTCTGGGCCCGTCGGCAGGCTGGAGCTAGTCTCGATCGTGTTTAGATAGTCGCATCATCATGATCGGCCGTCTAAATATATCATCCATATCAACACAGCCATCACTCACCCCGATCAGTATCCAGTACATGTCCATATCTGCACATAATTTGTATAGTGGCACGTCAACATGAAGCTCCCACTCTGGCCCCTCGTGGCCCTCCCTCTCTCCTCCGCCTTCCATCTCCCCCAAACACCTCTGCAAGATGTCACCGACGTCGATGTCGATCTGGAGCTGGACCTCCTCGACATCGACAGTCTAACCACCTCGCTGGCCGGTGCCCTGCACAGCTCCACGACCGACACCTGGGCCACCTACCTCGACGACCTTCTCACACGCGACGACAACCCGGAGAACCTGCCTCAGGAATTGTCCCAGCTGCCCCCGCCATTCCGCCATCCGTCCCCGCCGCCCTTCCACCGCCACCCGCCCTCCAACAAGAGTCTCTACGATCTGATCCTCTCAGACCCAGACACCACCATCCTCGCCAAATTCATCAGCCACGACCAACACCTCACCGATCTGCTGAATGCCACTGCTGCCAATCTGACCTTTTTCGCTCCCACGGACGACGCCATTCGCCGAATCCACCGACACTACCGGCACCACCACCGGCACCACGACAAAGACGACAATGCCAGCAACAATGACAATACCATTAACAACAACAACAAAGAAAACAAAGACCCCGACAACGACCACAACCACGACCACACCCGCAACCCTCCCAAATCCTTCATCCGCTCCATCCTCCACTACCACACCATCAACGGCACTTACTCCCCCGCCAAACTCTTCCACACCCACACCCTCCCCACAACCCTAACCTCCGCCGCTCTCACCCCCTCTTCCTCCTCCCACACCCCCCTCCCCCAACGCCTCACCATCCGCTCCACCTGGAAAGGCCTCACCCTCAACTTCTACGCCCGCATCACCTCCCTCGACCACCGCGCCTCCAACGGCAACCTCTACCACCTGAATTCCATCCTCCTCCCACCCCCACCCTCCCTGACACTCCTTAACCTCGTCCCGTCCGAATTCAGCACTTTCGTCTTAGCACTCTACAAAACTGGCCTGGATGAGTGGTTGAACCTCTCCACCCCCTCCACCACCACCACCTCCTCCCTATTCCTTACACCCCAAAACAACCCCACCAACCCCCCCACCAACACCAAGAACCAAAAGGGGGGATTGACATTGCTCATCCCCACCAACACAGCCTTCAAAACCACATTCTCCCCCCAAACCCTCGCATGGCTCTTCAACTCCCCCCGTGGCATCCACCACCTCAAAGCCCTCCTAGAATATCACATCGTCCCTTCGGAAACCGTCTACTCGGATACATTGTATACGAAAGAGGGGAAGATTGTCGAGTTCGGGATGAGGGATTCGGTCAGGTTGGAGGTGCAGACCCTACTGTCTAAGTGCCATCATCATGGAGAAGGTGGAGGGGGTGGGGATGATGGGGAGGGAGAAGGGGAGGGGGATGAAAAAGAGGAAGTTATTATTGATGTGGGACGGTTCGGGCCGTATGCGTCGCTGCGGGTTAATGGGTTCCAGCGTGTTCGGGTGGCGGATCTTTTGGCGGAGGAGGGGAATGTGCATGTGCTGGGACGGGTGTTGATTCCGCCGAGACGGGTGGGGGGAGAGATTCTTGAGGAGGGTGCAGAGGAGATGGGGATGGGGATGGGGATTGAGGAGGTGAAGCGGAGGTTGGAGGGGTTTGTTCATTTTGATGGAGATGGTGAGGAGGAGGCAGGGGAGTGGCTACAGGATGAGGACTACGGCCATTGGACTGAACTGTAAATTGAATGTGTGATGTGATATTCTGTAAGCATAAAAGCAACGACCTATCTAACCAACATCTTATCTTCAGTATATGCCCGCCGAGCCCACAGCGTACATCCAGACTGTCCTAGATTGAGCCAGGCATAAAACATCCACGAGCCATTCCTCGGTCGTGTCGCGTAACCCTACTATCCATCATATATATCACCTTCCGTAGAAGATAGATGCCTAATGAAGCCGTCGTCCTGCCGGCTTCAACAGCGCCTGGAACGACGATTCCAGCGCCTTCTTCAGTTCCTTGTAGCTGACCACAAAACAACTCTGCTCGTCCCGGCTCACCAACGTGATCTTCTCGTCCGACCCTGCATCCAACTTGTTCAGACACATCAGCACATGCCCCAGATCCACCGCCGGGTCACCCTGCGCATCCACCTGGTGGAAGACGTAATCGCGGAAGATCTTCAGGAAGTATCGCTCCCCGTTCTCGGACCACTGCCGATCATGCTCGTACTCCGGTCGTTCGTTCACAAAGTTCAGTTTGGTCATCAACCGTACAAGGCGCCCGTTCTCAAGCTCGCGGCTCAGGTCCGACGTCAGTTGGTCGTCCAGGTGAAGAGCCGAATCGAAAGTCGACATCAGTTGCGACGAGATGCCCGTGATAAAGAGATCAATGTTGCGGTCTTGATCCTTCTGGAGTCCGTTGAGCAGCCAGAAGACCGAATTCTTCAGTTGGGGACTGTACGCCCGCGTGAAATGATCCATCGCCTTCGTAGGGTTGTGCATCACGGTGGGCTGATTCGCGCCCAAGGTGACAATCAACTGCCCAAAATTGACGAGATCCTGCCGCTGCAGTTCGGCCAGCGACCGTTGCGTGTCGAACTGCACAACGTCCATGATGGCGCAGGCATTCAGCCGAATGCGGTTCCGTCCAGTCAGCAAAATCTTGCTGGCATCAATAATCCTGGCAGCGAGCCCGTTGCTGTGGATCGCCTTGAGAGCGTTGGCAATCTGAGTCATATAACCCCAGATGACCTGTTCCGGGATATGCGTATTATGGCGGCCCTGGAATCGATTTCCTGCCCCGAGGTGCTGCTCCGCAAGCGTCTTCGACAGGGGATGGTAGTCGGTGACAAAGATCAACGAGCTGTCCTGGAAGCTTCGGCTGGTGAACGCATCGTGGACCGTCACGACACTGCCGTTGCATACCCGCTTCCAGGCTTGCACGGAGCGAATAGCCTTTTCATTCGTCAATCGGAAGCCTGCAGACCGTTAGTACCACAGAGAAACTTGTAATCGAAGAAACCATACCCTCAAGCCTCCGCAGAGCATAAAAGTTCCCATCCTTACTGGACTGAGCTTTGTAAACCCAGCTGGGAAATCCAAAAATGGTTGCGTTTTTCTGATGGTTGAGATCCAGTGGAACGAGGGAGTGGAAGTAATCAACCTGAGCCGGGAGTTGGGTATCTATTCAAGTCAGCGTCGAATACATGCGTGCACGAAGAACACAACGTACTAGGCAGGGTCTGGAGAGTGGCGGCCGACTTCTTCTGCATTTCTTCACGGAGGTCATTCGGGAGAAAAAGGTCATGCACATTTCGCTGATAGCCCAGGGTGTTCTGACTATGAGGTCCGATCGGCGCATACAGGTGATATTGAACCTGACAAATGAGTAACATGTTCTGTATCAGGGAGGTTGAATGACTCACTGGCTGCTGAAATCCGGACTGATTCGCAAAGAATGCCCCGTTCAACGCCGCCGCAGTGTCATGAGAAAAGGGATTGGCCTGCACTGGGCCGACAGCGCTGGCTGCGGAAAGCGGATTCGGGGCCGTCACAAAAGGATCAAAGGCGCTCGTGCTGGGAACACCAGCGCTGCCATTGCCCTGTAACATGGTTAGTTCTGCGAGACAGCACCAACCCGGCAACAAACCCAACCCACTGGCAGCTTACCATATGCGAAGTATCAAAGCCCTGAGGTACAAATTCCTGTACCTCTGCCACAGACCAATCGGGGGTCATTGTGCCCGGTCGTGTAGTAGGAGTGCTCGAGTTCGATCCTGATATGGTCAGACAACCGTCGCATTCCAAGCCCAAATAACGTACTTGAGGATATACTCCTGGGTTGGAAGGGAGCTGCGCTCGCAGCCTTGGGCGATATCGTTGTAATTTTCTTCATACTTGCTGCTGAAGAAGTGGGAGACGAGCCGTTGGATGATAAGATGGATGGGGTGAAACTAGGAGAGTCGACGTTGAGCCGTTTTTTATTGCTGCCAAATCGTGAGTCACCGTTCACTTTAACTTCAGCGCTGCTATTCCGGATGACCAACCTGTCACTCTGATATGACGCATTCACTTTATGCGGGTCATGATTAAACGCGCACCCTTCACAAACCATGGACGGTTAGACGGATCCAGCGAGCATGTCAGGTGGAACAATGGAAAAGCCGCACCTTTATCTTCGTACCGGCATCGACCATAGATGGTCACGTTGCGACAAAGCGTGTCTTTCGCATTCTCTAGAAGGTCAGGATGTCGCAAAGTTAGCTGGACGGTCCAAAGAGCACGAGCCGATGGGAGCTTCAGTGACGGTTGATTCCCCCGAGCGGCGTCCCATGCGACATGGTCTTAGCAAACTAACCTCGTGCCTTCATTTTTGGAGACCCCGTCCCACGGCGGGCGTCATCCAGCGTAACTGACTTCCCCGTGGTAGCCATGGTACTTCGTATATCCACAGTTGGGCGCGGATTAACGGAGAGGTATATCCATTGAGTCAAGAAAAACCGGTCGACCTAATCTATCTAGAGGATACCACATTCCCCGGTGGAGAAGACCCGCAGACTAGTCCGACAACCCCAGACGCTTTGGTAGACTTGTCGAGGAGATAGTCGCTGATGGTGGCTGATGGCAGGGGAAATGTTCCGCAACGGCCAAGGACGGGCTGGGCTGGTGAGATTGGCGCCCCTTTCGACCGGGTGAGCGATGGAAACAACCGAATCAATCGATGGCAAGTCGTCCGGAGACAATATCGGACGGAAATTTCATGCCATGGATGAAGACAAGGTAGCAAAGCAGAGACCGCAAGGCAACATCCGAACCAAGGGCGCGCGGGGGGAGGGAGGGGAGAGGGGAACTCGACGGCAAGGCGTCGAACTCCGTCCCGTGCACGGGCCACCCCATGCGTCAAGCGCGCGTTTAAGGCTAACTGGAAACGGCCATGACGGAGCTGTCCTTCTGAGCCCGCCTCCCGAGCTTCCTCTCCCACCCATCTTCCAGCTACGACTCGGCCCTGTCCTGGAATCAGCACGGATCTGATCCCTCTTCTTCTCACTGCAAAGTCATTGCTGTATCCGTCATTGACATTGCCTCTACCTGGCGCTCGGTTACGATCTCCGGACACAACCCCCGAGTCTGGTCTATACCGCATCACTGAAGCCAGCTTCACTGGCCTCCCTACCCCCTCAGACCCGTCGTTCATGGGTGAGACCGTCAATTGACCATGTCATCCTCCGGGCTTGATATCTCGGAGCTCTCCGACAGCGAGAGGTCGGCCCTTGAAACCTACATTGCCGTCACTGGTCAGGAGCACTCAGAGGCTATTCCTTTGTTGCGCCGCTCACAATGGAACGTGCAGGTAAGCATCACAGCCGACGAGTCTCAAAGGCCAGGGAACTGACGTGCTGCTGGTCCTAGATCGCCATCTCCAAGTTCTTTGACGGGGAAGGGCCGGATCCCGTCGAAGAAGCCCGTGCTGCTCTCAATACCCCTCCTCCGCGACCCAGCCGGCAGACCCAGAATCTTATGAGCGATGATATTGCTGCGCAATTCGCCCCCAACACTCGTGCCGCTGAGCCGGCTCCCCGGATAACGACCCAACCGGAAGACCAGTCGGTCTATCGCCCGCCGTTCCTATTAGCCATTCTGTTTACGCCGCTCAATCTCCTATACCGATTACTCTACAGCTCCTTCCGCCTATTTGGGGCCCTCTTTCCCTTTCTCCCACGGTTCTTTAATACGACCGCAAGCCCTGCTCTTCAGGGTTCCCGGAGGAACACCAATGGACGCCGGGCGCTGGGGCCCAAGGACACGGCCGCCCGGTTTATTCGGGAATTTGAGGAGGAATATGGCACCAACTCGATCGAGTTCCTCGAGAATGGATATAACATGGCGTTGGAGAAGGCCCATCGGGACCTCAAGTTCCTTCTGGTTGTGCTGCTAGCCCCGGAGCACGATGATACGAATAGTTGGGTTCGCGACACTCTCCTTTCCCGGGAGGTAACCGATTTTGTCAATGACCAACAGAACAGTATCCTTGTCTGGGGAGGAAACGTTCAAGACTCCGAGGCGTATCAGGTGTCGAATTCCCTCCGGTGCACCAAATTCCCCTTTGCAGCGGCGATCGTCCACACTCCTAATGTTTCTTCGACGGCAATGTCCGTGGTTTCGAGGATCTCTGGAACGACGTCCCCGGCAGAGTTCGTGGAGAAACTCCGGTCGGCTATTGCGCAGCACAAAGAACCCCTCGAGCGCATTCGGGCTACACGGGCAGAGCAACAGGCATCGCGCAGTCTCCGCGAGCAGCAGGACTCCGCCTACGAACGTTCACTGGCCATCGACCGAGAACGGGCGCGACAGAGGCGAGAAGAGGAGGCGGCCCGTCAAAGAGAAGAACAAGAGGCAGCCGAACGTCAAGCGGCGGAAGAGAAGCGGATTCACGATCTTGCGCAATGGAAACAATGGCGGGCACAATCCATCCCGGAGGAACCCGGACCGGACGTCAAGGATGCTGTTCGTATTAGTATTCGACTGCCTTCGGGCGAGCGCGTCATCCGCAAGTTTGCGCCTGAAGCTCCTCTCGATGAGCTCTACGCGTTCGTCGAGTGTTACGATATCTTGAAGGAGCCCACGGAGAAAGCCGGCGAGGTCCTGAAACCGGAGGGGTTCGAACACCAGTATGGCTTCCGATTGGTTTCGCCCATGCCGCGGGTGGTCTACGAGGTGAATGCTGGAGGATCCGTGCGGGACCAGATCGGCCGCGGAGGGAACCTTCTGGTCGAGCCGATTGATGACGACAGCGACGAGGAGGATGAGGAATAGGCCGAATGTATGTATCTGTATCTTTGCATCATGGATGGCACAGAATGGAGCTGCCCGACATGGTTTGCAGGGTTCTCAGGCTGTACCATGTAATAACAAGCTTACGATAATGAACCGACCGATGACTGGAGAAGAGCCTCTGTGTGTTCTGTGTTTAGGAGCTAGGAAAATCACCGACCCTGGCCAGCTCCAGCAGACTAGCAGTGTCATGTGCAGGTGTCCGGAAGGATCTTGATAAGAGAGCCGCCCGGAATCTGCACCATCCGAAGCGGCTGCGGGCCTGCTAGGTAACCGAGTCATGACGAGTCGTCTGAGTCACGCAGAACTCAGAAGAGTAGTAGAATGAGTGTCTACTATCTAGGTTGGATGTAAGCTTTAGCACGGGACATAGTCACGTAACGGAGAGGTGTATGCATCGCAACATCATATCGATACCACCGTATCGTAACAGACCCGGAACTTAGCATATCCCGATGATGAACCTTAATGATGCTTAGGATGATTAGGCTGAAAGCATTACGAAAACAATCCGTGTTGATTACTGATTGGGAATCCTGGAGCGTGCTGAAGTGAAGGTTAGCTTCAGGCTGCGATCTTGTTCCGTCATGGGTTGGTTGATTGGCTTGGGATAGTCGCCAGTCACAGTGTCACAGATGGGTGCACAGCAGGGGAAACATGCTGTCCTCTCCTTGCATGGTAGGGTCAGACCAAAGATCTCACATTCCAGTCTTCAAGCGAGATCCTACTGTTATATAGATTTGATTCTACTAGGGCCCAAAACATATCATATCTACACCTACATTCAATAGATCGGATCAACCCCAGCTTATGCCAAGTATAGCTGACACACCCGCACCACCCACCTCGCATTAAGCTCTGTACCGCAATCTCGGATAGCCACTCCTCCGATACGGTACCGTAAAGGGGCAGCGAGGAGAGAAAATGGCCGGGCCTCGGATGGCTGGAGTCCCGCCCCACCCGGGCCCCACCGGGGCAGCTGCCATGCCTGTTTCGGTCAAAGGCCGCTCAGCGCCGAACCTCCTTCGCCACGTTTTCCAGGCCGCACACAGAATTCTGGATTTTGGTGTGATTCGTTCTCCTGCAATTAGGAGTGGTTTCGGTGGATTTATAATCTTGCTTGGTTGATTGTAAATGTCAATTGGGTAGTGTTGGTGTTTGGTGCCGTATGGAGTAATTGGTGCTGGGGATTGTGATTGGTGATATGAGTGAGCCATCGTGAGTGATTGTGACGTGTGTTATCGTCTGCATATCGAGTATTATGGAGTATGGACATGCTGAGGCTTACCTCAGATTTGTACCAGACAACGGTCTCCATGGCGTGGAATGCCCCTAGAACCTTGACGGCCTCATAAAAACAGCTGGTGGTGATGATCTCCTTTCCTGTTATCTCGGTCCACGATCATGGAAAAGTCACTGTTCAAGGCTTCAAGCATGAGAATCAAGCAGTGGATGTCCCTCCCGATCCTATATATGGTCGGACTTACGAAGCAACGATCATATATCTCCGATGCTCTGGACTGCGTTTAGCCTCGTACGCTGCGTATTGGAGCAGGGAGAATACGGGCATACGGGGATGGTACGCACGGAGAAGTCGCAGAGCCGAGTGGATCACGGCCGGATAGGCTCTGGTGCCTGATCCCGATTCGTCCACAATCTCTCGCCGAACTTTCTGGCATTCGCCATTCGCCATTCGATCCTGGCGATGGGGACCCGACTTGATACTAAAAACGGGGGCCCAGACTTGGGGCGCCTTAGCTAGATTTTTCGTAGATTACTTGCACCGCGAGAGGGTTCAGATTACGGGGCAAACGTATCGCTGTTGTCTACCTAGTTCAGGTACTTTTATGATTAGCGTCTGCTCACTTATTTCTCCTCCTCTTTCCCCTCCTCCAATCCACCTGTCATTCTTTACACCTCCACTATATCTCTCCCCCTTCGGGTCCTTATATCTCTTAATCTTCTTAATTCTTCTTTTTTCTTACTATTCGCCCCCCTCCATTCTCGTCCTTAATCCTTCCTATGCTCGTGGCTTCTCCACGTTGACCCCGTTCAGTCTGAGACTGCGTGTCTCCCTCCTACCTAATCACCATGTCGCTTCTAGGCACCATAAACCCTAATTTTAATCCGGGCCGCGCAGTGGAATCCCAAGGCGCCCACGAAAACGAGAACGAAGGCGAGGCCGCCGAAAGAGCTGCCGCCGTGAACGAAGGAGCTGAGGACTTGATCCGCGAGGAACACACCGTGTATACGACCCATCATGAAGAGCATTACGACAGTCTCACGCCCGGATATGGCAGAGCTGACCAGAGGGACGAGAGCACCCTGAGCAGCGCCGAAACCGCCATGGACAAGCGCGATGACAGCAGTGAGGAGGCTGCCGAGGATGAAAAGGCCGCTGAGGAGGAAGTCACTCGTCTGGCGCAGCAATTGACGCGCCAATCGACGAGGTTCTCTGTTAGTCATAATGCAGAGAATCCCTTCCTTGAGGTCAAGGAAGATTCTACCCTGAACCCGCATAGCGAGAATTTCAAGGCCAAGCATTGGATGAAGAACTTGTTGGCTCTTTCGTCGCGTGACCCCGAACGGTATCCTAAGCGCGAGGCCGGTGTTTCGTTCCAGAACCTCAGTGTTCATGGGTTCGGTAGTCCAACGGATTATCAGAAAGATGTTGCCAACTCGGTGCTGCAAGTCGGTGCCCTTGTCCGCAAGCTCACGGGTACTGGAAAACAGAAGATCCAGATTCTGCGCGACTTCGATGGCCTCGTCAAGAGCGGTGAAATGCTGGTGGTCCTCGGTCGCCCTGGAAGTGGATGTTCGACCTTTTTGAAAACCCTCGCCGGTGAAATGAACGGCATCTACATGGATAAATCCTCGGAACTCAACTACCAGGGTATCTCGGCTAAGCAGATGCGGAAGCAGTTCAAAGGCGAAGCCATCTACACTGCCGAGACTGATGTCCACTTCCCTCAACTGACTGTTGGCGACACCCTGAAATTCGCCGCCCTTTCTCGTTGCCCGCGCAATCGTTTCCCTGGCGTCTCGAAGGAACAGTATGCCACCCACATGCGCGATGCTGTCATGGCCATGCTGGGTCTGTCTCATACCATCAACACGCGCGTCGGTAACGATTTCGTCCGCGGTGTGAGTGGTGGTGAGCGGAAGCGTGTCAGTATCGCTGAAGCCACTCTTTGTGGAAGTCCTCTGCAATGCTGGGATAACAGTACTCGTGGTTTGGATAGTGCAAACGCGCTGGAGTTCTGCAAGACCCTGAATCTGATGACAAAATATGCCGGTGCCACAGTTGCTGTGGCCATCTATCAAGCTTCCCAGAGTGCTTATGATGTCTTCGACAAGGTGACTGTTCTGTACGAGGGCCGACAGATCTACTTTGGCCCTACCGATGAGGCCCGGGAGTTCTTCACCAACATGGGATTCGATTGCCCCGAGCGTCAGACCACTGCCGATTTCCTCACCTCCCTGACTAGCCCCTCGGAACGCATTGTGAAGCCGGGCTACGAAGGCAGGGTTCCGCAAACGCCCGACGAGTTCGCCGCCGCTTGGAAGAACAGTGAGGCGCATGCGAAGTTGCTGAGAGAAATTGCCGAGTACAACCAAGAGTATGCTATCGGTGGCGAGTCCCTTGGCAAGTTCATTGAGTCTCGCAAGGCTATGCAATCGAAGAACCAGCGCGTCAAGTCCCCGTACACCATCTCCCTCTACGAACAGGTCAAGCTCTGCTTAATCCGAGGTTTCCAACGACTCCAGGGTGATGCTAGTTTGACCATCTCCCAGCTAGTGGGTAACTTTATCATGGCTTTGATCATTGGAAGTGTCTTCTACAATCTGCAGCCGGATACGTCTAGTTTCTATTCTCGTGGTGCCCTGCTTTTCTTTGCCGTGTTGCTCAACGCATTCTCCAGTGCTCTTGAGGTAAGTTAGACCTATCTGTGCCTGGGACCATGGACTAACAATGGCACCAGATTCTGACCCTATACGCTCAACGTCCGATTGTCGAGAAACAATCTCGCTACGCCATGTACCACCCGTTCGCCGAAGCCATCGCATCCATGCTCTGTGATATGCCGTATAAGATTGGAAATGCCATCATCTTCAACATCACGCTCTATTTCATGACCAATCTTCGCCGTACCCCAGGAGCTTTCTTCGTCTTCCTCCTGTTCTCCTTCGTCACGACCCTGACCATGTCCATGCTTTTCCGTACCATCGCCGCCTCTTCCCGCACGCTTTCCCAGGCTCTGGTGCCTGCCGCCATTCTTATCTTGGGTCTGGTCATCTACACTGGATTTACCATCCCTACCCGATACATGCTTGGCTGGTCCAGATGGATGAACTACATCAATCCCATTGCGTACGGTTTTGAGAGTTTGATGGTCAATGAGTTCCACCACCGGAGATTCGCCTGCTCCGAGTCTGAGCTTGTTCCCAACTATGCCAACGCGTCCATTGCCAATCAAATCTGTTCCACTGTTGGTGCGGTTGCTGGATCTACCTACGTCGAGGGCGATGATTACCTCCACCAGAGTTTCCAGTACTATGACAGCCACAAGTGGCGCAACCTGGGTATCATGTTCGGCTTCATGATCTTCCTCATGTGCACCTACTTGCTCGCTACCGAGTACATCTCGGAGGCCAAGTCTAAGGGTGAAGTCTTGCTTTTCCGCCGTGGTCAAACCCCCGCTAGTCTCGAAGATGTTGAAACGGCCCAGCAAGTCGCCGCCGGCGAGAAGAGCGACCGGTCCAGTGGTCATGAGAACGCTGCTATCCAAAGACAAGAGGCCATCTTCCACTGGCAAGACGTGTGTTACGATATCAAGATCAAGGGTGAGCCCCGACGCATTCTCGACCATGTCGATGGTTGGGTCAAGCCCGGAACCTGCACTGCGCTTATGGTAAGCAATCCAAGCCTCTCGGCTGACAGTGTGTGTGTGTGTGTGTGTGTGTGTGTGCTAATCGATCTCACAGGGTGTCTCTGGTGCTGGTAAAACCACCCTTCTGGACGTTCTTGCTACTCGTGTGACAATGGGTGTGGTTACTGGTGAAATGTTGGTTGACGGTCGCCCTCGCGATCAGTCCTTCCAGCGCAAGACTGGTTACGTGCAGCAACAGGATCTTCATCTTCACACTACTACCGTGCGAGAAGCCCTGCGCTTCAGCGCCATTCTTCGTCAGCCCGCCCATGTCAGCCGCCAGGAAAAGCTCGATTACGTGGAGGAGGTCATCAAATTGCTTGGCATGGAAGCATATGCCGACGCCGTTGTTGGTGTTCCTGGTGAAGGTAAGCCATGCGTATACACTCACTTGCATGTTGCAGAGCTAATGCACCATAGGTCTCAATGTCGAACAGCGCAAGCGTCTTACGATTGGAGTCGAATTGGCAGCCAAGCCCCAGCTACTTTTGTTCCTTGATGAGCCCACCTCGGGTCTCGACAGTCAAACCTCCTGGTCTATTCTCGATCTCATTGACACCTTGACCAAGCACGGCCAGGCCATCCTTTGCACGATCCATCAACCCTCCGCTATGCTGTTCCAACGGTTCGATCGCCTGTTGTTCCTTGCCAGGGGCGGCAAGACCGTGTACTTTGGCGAAATTGGTGACAGGTCTTCGACCCTTGCTAGTTACTTCGAACGCAACGGTGCCCCGAAACTGCCTGCTGACGCCAATCCCGCTGAATGGATGCTTGAGGTCATTGGTGCTGCTCCTGGATCGCATAGTGACATCGACTGGCCCGCGGTTTGGCGTGAGAGCGCCGAGCGTAAGGGCGTGCTTGATCACCTCGCTGAGCTGAAGTCCACCCTTTCGCAGAAGCCGGTTGAAACCTCGAAATCGGATCCCGGTGAGCTCAAGGAATTCGCCGCCCCTTTCACTGTGCAATTGTGGGAGTGCCTCGTCCGTGTTTTCTCGCAGTACTGGAGAACGCCCGTGTACATTTACTCCAAGGCGGCGCTTTGCATCCTCACCTCGCTCTACATCGGTTTCTCCTTCTTCAAGGCCAAGAACAGCGCCCAGGGTCTCCAGAACCAGATGTTCAGTATCTTCATGCTGATGACCATCTTCGGTAACCTCGTCCAGCAAATCCTGCCCAACTTCTGTACCCAGCGTTCGTTGTACGAAGCGCGCGAACGACCCTCCAAGACCTACTCCTGGCAGGCTTTCATGACCGCCAACATCATCGTCGAGCTCCCCTGGAACGCGCTCATGAGTGTCATCATCTTCGTCTGCTGGTACTACCCCATCGGCCTGTACAAGAACGCTGAGCCGACCGACGCTGTCCACGAGCGTGGTGCCTTGATGTTCCTCCTGATCCTCTCCTTCCTCCTTTTCACCTCCACCTTTGCGCACATGATCATCGCTGGTATCGAGCTCGCCGAGACCGGTGGTAACATCGCCAACCTGCTCTTCTCCCTGTGCCTGATCTTCTGTGGAGTCCTCGCCACTCCCGCCCAACTCCCCGGCTTCTGGATCTTCATGTACCGCGTTTCACCATTCACATACCTCGTCTCCGGCATGTTATCCACCGGTGTCTCCGGCACCACTGCGGTCTGCGAAACCTCGGAATACCTTCACTTCAGCCCTCCCGCCGGCGAAACCTGCTCCACCTACATGTCTTCCTACATCAGCACCTACGGCGGATACCTCGAGGACCCCAGCGCGACCAGCAACTGCTCCTTCTGCACGATCTCCAGTACCGACGCCTACCTGGCCCAAGTGAGCAGCCACTTCAGCGACGCCTGGCGCAACTTCGGCCTGATGTGGGTCTACATCATCTTCAACATCTGCGCTGCCGTCTTCATCTACTGGCTCGCTCGTGTGCCTAAGGGCTCCCGCACCAAGGACGCTTAATCCGTCCCTACCTTTTTCCCTTCCTCTTCTTCTCATTCCCACATTTTGAACATACTCTTCTCACCTGGCTTATACACATATATCGAACATGCCTGTTAGATCCTGTACCGGATGGATACTATCATCTTTTGCTTAGAGCGTCTGCTAAAATCTTCCCTTCATACCTGCCAACTCCCTGTTCAACTGATCTCCTGGAGTTTCGTCCTTTCAAGACCTACTGCTCGCATATAGCATCCATGTATATCCAAGATCGTTAGACCATAGATAGGACAAACTCACTCAGACTTCAACAGCTCATGACTTTCTCCTTTCTCTCTCATCATCATCCGAGATAAAAGTAATCGCCTCCCCCGCCACCTTAATAGCAATTATCAACTAGCCGATCACCAAACACCGCACCACACCAAATACACCCCGAAATAACCGCCCACACTAAACCAGACAATACATACACGGCATGCATTAACCCCACCCAGCCCTCCCCCCAGTCCCGTTCTATTTGTCATGATAAATCCCAAACATGTATGTAATAACCTGCAGGGTATTCGTTAAGCGCCCATCTCACTTCCCACCAACCAATCGTTTCCCACCCATCTGTTTAGGCCGATTCAAAATAGACCCCTACAGAGTACATACTACTGCACAGTCTAAACCGGAATGTCGTCTGTTTGTCTGGCTGGCTGGCTGGCTGACCATCAATTAATAGGATAGAATAGCCGCCGGTCGCTGAGGAAAGGCAGGAAAGAAGGAAAGGGGGGTTAATCCCTCAGGTAGTGATTAAGGATATTCATGGATATGCAGATGGAGATGTAGATGTAGATGTAGATGTAGATGCATAGGAGGAAGGGGGTCGGAGATGAGTTAGTTGATATGTGCATGACTGTACTATGCACGCATAACTATCCGATTTTACGTAGTGTGGTTGGTAAACACCCTGGTGAGGAAGTGCAAGGGAGGGAATTGATCTAGTAAGTATAGGTAGTCAGGGTTTCGATCCAGTCTTCTTTGGTGTCTTCAGCTACAGATTGTGGTCTGGGTTGGAAGTCATTATGGTAAATGTCTATTCAAAAATCCTGGGGTTGTGTATGGAGTGTCTATTTGTATGGTGGGTAGGTGCTTGCTATATAGCTCTTGCTCTTGCTCTTGCTTTGCAATATGCATTGGCCAAAGTGCATGAGGTTTGTGCGCTGATGCTTGATGGAATGGGCTCATATGCAGTGGGAATGCTGAAACTGTGCGGACCCGAATTCAAACAGATGCTGGACTGGAAATGACTCGTACCATCGTGCAAACATACCAACAGGGAACGGTTGCCATGGGAGGTTAGACTAATAGAGGGAAAACTAGATGTACATTTGGAATGGAAATAAACGAAAGTAAGAAGAGAAATTTTAAACAAGAAGGGAAAAGGGAGGGCAAGATAGGTTCCAAGGGGTGGAAAATTATGGCACTACCAGGTAAAGGCTTCTTCGGCAAAATCGACAACGGCGCCCTTGCCGATGTTATTACGTGCTGCTGCACGTACCTCATCTGCAAATGCGCCCGGCCCACAGACGGAGACGATGGTGGCACCGACACGCCGGGGAATGACTTCGTTGAGAACCACGTCAGGACGACACCGACCCGGGAACATCTGCACCGTAGCGCTAGGCGATACGATCTCACGACTGCTTTTTGGCTTCGACACGAAGAGTTTGATGGTGAGAATCTCACGCCGTGATGGGAGCCGGAGGATCTGGTCCATCCACTCTCGCACCCAGGCCAGATGTTCCGTACTGCGTACGGACCAAATGAGATAGATCTTCTGCGTGGCTACGCGACCTTCCGACGAGCGGATGAGCAAATCGCGGACGAATAGCATATGATGCGTAATGCCGGCACCAGCTGAGAAGAGCACCGCCGTACCGTAGCTGCCCATGTTGCACGCGTGGGACGCATACGGCCCTTCAATAAGCCCTGTTGTGTAGAGTGTTTGTCCGGGAGAGGCCAACGCTTTGTTGTATAACTTTCGCGTCATGCCTTTTTGAGCACCGACGATGAGGGAAACGGACGTCGGCTCTTGGATGTTTCGCATATAATCATCCAGACCTGACATGGGCTGCTTCTCGAGAAGCGATGGGTCCAGGTCTTTCTCTGCTGTGGCAGGGGGAGTCACGGCATTGCTTGGCTCTACCCAGGCGACAGAGAACGGATGGGACATCCAGTAGGAGACACTCGGGATGTAGGCGAATACATGGCTGCCGGGGCTGATGTTCACGCGCCTGGGCAAGTGGAAAGTCACCCTGCAGGCCTCACCAGGAAGAGCCTCAACAACAAGCCGCGTAGATCCTTTCCGGGGGGAGATATTTAAGTGCAACAGTCGGCAGAGGCGAGCTGTTCTCTCCAAGACCCACAGCAGACCAAGTGCAATGATCCACGGTTTCTGAGGCAGATTGTCCAAGTCCAAGTGCATCAGGACCCCAAGATAAGCCAAAAAGGCAGCGAGTTGGTGCAGGTGCAGAAAGGTCTCATAAAAAGCATGTCGGATCGGAGATGGCGAGTGGAGACCGAGTGTGATCATCGAGCATGTTCCCAGTAATCCCCAGGTAAAAAATGGGGTGGTGCGTAAGCGCTCAAGCATGTTGGAGAAGCTAACCTCATCGCATGCGTTCACTGCCCAGGCGGCTGTGTGCACGACACTTTCAAGCACAACAATGCGACCCAGCCACCGATGAAGAAGATTGTAAGTGTCGAAACTCACGTGTAACAGGGGAATCAATGGATTGTTGCGGCCGGCGAGAAGAAAGAGGGGAACCATATTCAACACGGCCAACGTTCCTGATCGTCCGCGAAGTTCAGCGACCAGGGCTGCCTTGACGTTCGCATTGTAATCCAATAGGACACAATATGCCACTTGACTCGCAAAGTACAGCCCGATCAAGATGACCTGGAATCTGGAAGGCAGCGTGCCCACGTTGATGGCGGATGAGAGCTGGATCTCTCGATTATGCCGCTTGCTGCCTAAAGGCGCATACAACAGATGCTTCTTGACGTTTGCCCAGAGGGAAGATACTTCAACGCTCCAGAAGGTTTGCTCTCTCCTACTTGCCATCAAAGAAGTAATTTGACGAAGATAGGCATGGCTGATCTGCGCGATACGACCACAAAAGACGACCAGGGCGACGAATATCATCGACGAGAAGATGATTCGTGAAAATAGAACATCCCGCGGTACGTCGACGCCATTCAGACCTCTTGAATATTCGTAGACATAGGTGTAATTGGTCCCATAACCGCGTGGGGTGATGCGCTGGTGAAGGTCATCCATTGATATCGAGGCCTACGGCCCAGCGTAGCACGCAGTCGTTTAAGGTGATGGTGAAACAAGACGGAGATGTCAAGTTGTCAACAGCGTCGTGCGGGTCGGTAATGTCAGCAAATTCCTGAAAGCCACAGTTTCCAAATTTAACCCGGCCAATATCCGGTATGACGCAGGGAATCAATGGCTGGGGAACAACAAGAATGTGGGGAGAGGCACGCTATGTTCAAGGGATCTCGGACGGCAAAGACCACGGCAACGGTGGCGCAATCAACCCCGAAGCTTTGAGAATTTCCTCGTAACAAGAACGGCTTGAGATGACCTCTCTTCAAATACGTCCTGGTGGAAGCCGTTCTGATCAGGCGATGGAGATGATGATGTTGGCAAGCCGGTATGCGCAAATGACCAAGGCGCTGTCACGGGAAGTTGCAACTAGCAAAGCCGAAGAATGTTGGAAATACGGTACAAGGTAGCGAATCTGACGAGCTGAATCTTGCAAGTCCTCCAACATTAAGTCATTACCAGCGTCATGAGTGTGGTGAGCCAGCCTTCGAATATCACTTACCTCCACTTCCCTACATGCATGATATGAAAAAAGGATTCCAGCAAGGGGACAGGGGACGCACAGCGTCGTAAAAATAATTGGATAGTTGGGAAGAGAAGGGGCAAAAAAAAGGGTCCTGAAGAAGTTGACGTCTAGTGTGGTAGCAAAGAAAGTAAATTGTCCACACCCACGATGAATGACGTTTAGATGGTAGCGAATGTAACCGGTGATCGGCGGTATCCAAACAAAGATCAAAGACAGCCTTTACCCAAGAACACCAATGTCAATGTCTTGAAACAATAGACAATGTATTAATGGACTGGCACACAATGAAAGAACGGCTACCAGCCAGCTGGCTAAAAGAAGTGAATGTTGCTGCCAGAAAGGGAAAAAGCGAAATAAGGAACGAAGCACACTCTCAAGAGTAAAAGTTGAAGAAAGATTCCCTGTCACCCAAAGGAGATCCACGGCGCAGCAAGAAACTTTAAGCGAAAAGGAAAGTCCACCGCGGATCAGAGCTGCGATCATACTGTAGACAAAAAGGGACCAATGACCAGGCCCATAAAACCTGTAAACAGGCAATAATGGCGTGGTCCTGGAGGGGGGATCCCTAGAAGCGCCAAGCCAGGCGTCTGCGCTCGGTCCCGAACCCATTGAGCGGGCTTTAGAGCGCCCTGAAGAAGGCATCGTCGTTTCCGATAAAGACGGACAGGCCTTGGGGCTTGGCCGAGTGTTTGGCGCTCTTGGCTCCATCGAGCAACCGCGGAAACGGTAGCTTGCAGGAACAAGGCCGCTTACGGCCGACCGAGGGCGTCAACGCAGACCTCACCACCTTTCCATTCAGCCCAGGCCGCTCTCATCACCAGCCAGTTGTGCCACTTCAAAATGATAGCCGCCCTGAGAGAGCTGTACTGGCTGTCGGCTAGACTTTGCATGTTTCAGGTTGTGCAATCCCGACTGAAACGACCGAGCCGTATTGGCCATGACTGGCATGCTAAGCAGCGTCCACGGCCCACCAGGAAACCCACTGACACCGCTGCCCTGCTGGAGGGTTAGCCACGATGAATCTGCAGAGGTGTAACCGATAAGAAGGGTGTTCCTGTCATCATTCCCGGCAAGACATGGTGAAACAAGGCCACCCATGAACCTGCGTTGGGCGGCGGGTAGGAGAGCAGAGTGGTAGCAGAACAGAGTGGCAGTGGCCCAGCGCGACGGTGGAGTTGGAGTTGACGCCAGGAAATTGCCGGCGGAGTCACATGGCGGTCACGGGTCTGGTCCCTCGCCGGATCGCTAGCCTGTCCCTGTTAATCTATTTCGGTATCAGCCTATTACTCGACTTTTTCTCCCACTGCCCACCTCCTCGCTGCATACTGGGTCCGGCGCTGTGGTTTTCCGGACCAGTGCTTTCATTTCCGGAATAGTTTTCCTCAAGGTTATTACTTTCAGGTGGGGTTTGACAGCGGATGTGACTATTTCCAGCCTGGACGACCTTTCCAGAGCGCCGTGGTCCCTTTCGGATCCATCCATTTCATCTAAAGTTTCAACTAAATCACGGCTCTGTGCTCCCTGGCGCTTAGCAGAGAAGACTAATCAAGAGAGCACCAGTCCTTGGCGACGAACAGGATTCACTTAATAAATTCAGTGCAGCTGTCAAAATGGTATGACAGGCTAAGGCAAGAGTGACCTGATAATAGCATC
Source organism: Aspergillus ibericus CBS 121593 (assembly GCF_003184845.1). Classification (NCBI taxonomy): domain Eukaryota; kingdom Fungi; phylum Ascomycota; class Eurotiomycetes; order Eurotiales; family Aspergillaceae; genus Aspergillus; species Aspergillus ibericus. The sequence continues at coordinate 454,662 of NW_020292101.1, read as the reverse complement.
CTTCAGATATTGACAGGGAAATGCTAATGATAGTGTTGTGTGGTGGTGTGAAGTAGCTGTCTCAGAATCATCACTGTACATTCCATCTATGACTTGCAATAGGGCTCTAAACACGGCAAATGGCATACAAATAAAGAAAATTCGTGGAAGAAGAATGAAAAGAAAACACGAACAATCATCGACGTAATACTTTTTACCGTCCCATCCAACCACCATCAACACAGATGACTTCCCCTGAGACATAGCTACTCGCTTGGCTTGCCAAGAACACTATCACGCCCTTGAAGTCCTCTGGTTTGCCCCATCTGCCAGCGGGGATTCTAGCCATGATACCAGCATTGCGGTTGGCATCGTTAATCAGAGCAGTGTTCATGTCTGTGGCGATGTACCCAGGGGCAATGGCGTTGACATTGATACCCTTCGCCACCCATTCATTCGAGAGAGCCTTAGTCAGTTGCCCAACACCTCCCTTAGATGCTGCATATGCAGGCACCGTGATGCCTCCTTGGAAGGTGAGGAGAGAGGCGACATTGATGATAGATCCCCGACGACCCGTTGGGAATTCTGATTCATCTCGCGCCAACAGATAGGCGCCAAACTCTCGACATAACGTAAAGACGGACGTCAGGTTAACTTGGATGACCTACATAAATCAATAGTCGGGGATTTTAGCCTTCAGTCCCACTTAAGGAGAAGCAGAGATACAAAAATAGACAGAGGCAAAGGGTGACTAAAACAAGAGAATATGTTCACACATACCTCGTCCCAATCTTCATCCGGGAACTTCTCGCTTGGGTGTCTCCGCTGGATTCCGGCGCAGTTGAGCAGGATCTCTGGCTTCAGACCTTGGCTGGTCAGGGCTGGGATGACACTCTTGATCGATTCCCGATTTGACAGCTCTGCCACGTGGATCCAAGCTTTTCTGCCAATGCGATTGACGATCTCATCGCGAGTTGAGGTGTTCGAGTCATCCCTCTGTTCGCCAGACGTTAGTTCCACCCCCATGTTTCGTCGGGACTCCCCTCTCATTTCTCTGGCACCAATTGGAGGTTGTAACCGTGCGTACCTGAATCAAGATAATATCGGCACCAGCTTCTGCAAGGGCAAAGGCCATGGCCTGCCCAATGCCCCTGGTTCCTCCTGTCACGATGGCGGTCTTGCCGCCGAGGGAGAAGAGCGAGGCAACCGTTGCCGACATTGTGGCTGTTTCGTAGTTAGTTGGTTTCGAATCGCTGGCTGTCAATCGCCCTTTTATCCGGATTTTAATAAGAGATGTCTTGCTGTGCACGCCGGTGAGGGGTTTCCTTCAGGTTCTTGCCACCAAATCGATCATGACGACTCATCCTGGCACCCTGCCAATAATAAATACCAGACGCTGTTCCTCCTCGCGCGGGGCAATAGAGGCTATTTCCCTTTTAGGAACGTTACTTTGCCGACAAGACGTGTCAAACGCCGACGCCCCGCACTCGGCTATTGAACCTTCCTCGGCGGTGGTCCGACCTGCGTTTCGTACGGTAACCCGTACAAATCACATACCGTGGAGAAGAGGTGCTTGGAGATGAGAGATGCTCTGGCATAGAGTCACGGAAGAGTTCGGAAGATCATCTCTACTAATGCATCATTCCGGGGCACTGTAGCCTGCTTTGCATCGGGGTTACGTGATTGTCCCCCATGGGCGATATACAATCCTTCCAGATAGGCGTGCAAGCATCGTTAGATTGCATCATCACATCCAATAGGGGTCAGAGCAGCACTTCTGATATACCGTGCTGATAGCTATCAAAAACCTGATAAGCTGGCTGGCCGGCAAAGGCTCTATAGGCCGCATGTTGGCTTTAATTTCAATGGTGAAGGGGGCAGGAGGAGGGATATTCAACCTGGCTCATTGCTAGCTTAGAGGGCGGAGTATATATACACAAGTCAACCAGACACCTGAACTTTCAAAGCAAGTTGAGCATCCAGCACCAACAATACCGAAAATCAAAATTAACGGACGCAGTACACCTAGAAAAGAAAATAACTCAAATACCTCATCATGATCAATGCTGCTCAGCCTTGATCATAGGAGCCTGACTTGCCGACCGACCATGACCGGGTTTTAACTGATGAATACCCGTATGTATGGGCTGAGTAATACCAGACGGTTTCTCGCTCCTTGGCCGTGGGTCATAACACGCAAAGCTCACGAGTCTGCAGCTTTACAAATCCTCCTCACCGCGTCTGGCCCTTTTCGACTGCAGAGTCGATGCATTTGGAGTAAAAGGCGGACTTAGTGTGCGGTTTGGACATGCGACAGGCCTTGCTGGCGCCTTTAAAAGCCAGTTGTGTGGGGAAGCCACGAGCGCCCTTCCGACGCTCGAATTACCCCAACGATTAAATGGAAGCTGTCTGGAACATCCCCATATTCCCTTCACACTACACCGAGGGTATTCAATCTTATTTCCTGACATCGGGGGCAACTGACCTCTTTTCACTGATTCCTACAAGATTAGGGAGCGGAGCTTCTTGAAGGGATCTCACAGATTTTGCTTGAAAGTCCGACTGCCAGCGTTGCTGGGTGAAGATGTCGCTCTAGCAGCCTGGCACCTGAATTGTGATCGAAGCGGCTATTGCGCTTTACGCAGCATGGATCAAGACGATCAATCTCCGCCCGTCGAGGGAACCCCGGGGTCGAGAGCTAAGGCACGCTCAGATCATTTGATGAAGCGCGTGTCCAGAGCATGCCTGCATTGCAGACAGCGCAAATCCAAATGCGACCTGTAAGTTTGTTAGCCATCTGAGCACCGTCTCATTTGTCCCAGCCTCTTGATTATGCTTTTGCTGCTTCTGTCGGCCATCATTTCCTACCGCGGCTAATCGCAACGTAACACAGGGATAGCAGCGGCAGCCCAGGAGTTCCGCCCTGTCAGCGGTGTATCAGGGACAACCGTGAATGTGTCCTGGGTAGCTCCAATCGCGGAGGACGCCGGATTCGCAAGAATAAAATAAAAAATTTCACGCCGGACAGCAATCCTCCTGTACGGCGGGATTCTGTCCTCGAGGCACCAAGCCCATCCAATTCAGAAAATCGTCAAACGACGTCTAGTTCCTATCCCGGACCAGTTGTTTTTCTGCCTCCTGATCCACCGACCGCGACTTCAATGTCCGTGGATGATGAAGACGCAGAATCTATTGGCGACGTTCCCCGCAACCCTTCTGATGCCTGGCAATGCCTGACTGGCATTGCGACGAGAGGCACAGAAGGTCCGAGTCCTGAAACTGGCGTCGAACCTCTGCGTACAAGAACAAGCGGCTTTTCCTCGTACACGGCGCTACAAACCAGTTCTGTAACCGAATTCCAGCCGAACAATGGCATTAGAGCGTACAGGCTAGTGCAATCACGGTCATTAGACCCGGGGACAGTGTGGCAGCTAGTGGTTCGCTATGCTGAACACTTCCATCCGTACCTTCCTTTGGTACCACGAAAGTACTTTGACCGCAGCGCACTGGACTCGTTTGCCAATAATGAGAAGCATCTGCTTACCGCCGTCCTCACAATTGCTTCGAAAGATCTAATCGAACGGCCGGAGATCCACGAGTATTGCTCCAAATACATGCATGAACTGATATCTGGGATTGCTGCTGGAGCTGACTGCGATGTAGAGGCTGTGGAGGCTCTGCTTATCTTGGCTGAATGGGAACCTCAAGGCCTTCGGCCGCGTATTGAGCGCGTGGGTCGTGGGGAGGAGGATCGAGCTGCGTGGATGCATGTCGGACTCGCCCTGCGGTCTGGCTATTTCCTTGGCCTAGACAGGACGTCATTTCGAGGCGACTCTTCTGGAGATGCGGAAACGGAAGCCCGCAGGCGGCTGGCTTGGACCAGCTGCTACGTATCGGATCGATTAATATCTGTCCGTATAGGACGTGCTTTCTGGTCTCGCGGACCGGGTCCAATGACTGGACTGGTCAGCCAAGACTTTCCGTCGCTACAACCAGTCAAGGATGGCGACGAGGATTATGCTAGGATCTTCCAGGCCACTCTAGATCTTACTCAACTTTACGGGAATGTTCACGATGTCCTCTACTCTGGGATGCGAACGAGTAATCAGATGATGCTCATGGGTGACTACGTTAAATACGTGGATGATTTTCGCCTTGCAATCCTGCGATGGAAGTCTCTATGGGGATCTTTGCCATGTAAGCTCCGGCTCCCATGGAGGTTGGTACCAGATGATTGACTAGTACCAGGCTCGACGCCGATGAAGGCCACCCTACAGCTATCGTACGAATACCTGAGATTATACACCAATGCCTTCGCCTTCCAGGCGGCAATATCTCAGTCACTGGTGTCCCGAATGAAGAAGGACGACCAAGCCCAGAGAGACCATTTGCGAACAACCTTCAACAACGTGGCCTCCATGCAGGATGCTCGTTTTATCTATGAATCGATCGATGCGGCAAAGGCCTACCTCACCATCCTTGTTGACGTGGTTCATCCAGAGAAGCATCTTCATTTCATGCCGCTTCGGTTCTACCTGTATGGCATCTATGCAGCTGTGTTTTTATACAAGGTAGGCTCTGCCATCTACACTGTTCCTACATTCTGAGAAGCTGACCGTACACTTCAGGCACGTTCGTTTGGGGTCATGTCTCATTTAGAGGAAATGAAGGTGCGCGACCTTGTCACTCGGACCACCGAAGTCCTGAGGCGAGCAAGCGCCGGAACGGATGATATTGGATCGCGCTACTCACGGCTTCTCGAACTTCTTTGGAAGCAGAAGTTGATGCCCGCAACTTCCCCCGCCGGCACACACCACAGTAGCGATGTCTTGATGCAGAACAACAATGCATTATCGCACCACATGTCTGACCAAAGTAGCTACATGCACTTCAGTCCTGCGAACGATTTCTCCTGGCTCGATCTGGAAGCCGTTGGAGACTACGTTTCTGGGGATCAGATTTCCGGCGCAAATACACTTGCCTTGGATGCATTCCAGAACCAGGACCTTTTCCAAGCGGGGCAAGACCGAGCCCAGACATGGCAGGTCCCCACATGGTCGGGGGACATGAGCAGTAACCTTCTCTTCTAAAATCTGCCGGTCGCTCGGGGAAGGGGACCTTGGACTACTCCTAACTGTGGACGTGAATAAGTGAGTAACTTGAATTCTTTGCCCATACAAGCGATAAGGGAATCGGCTGGTGTTGCCCCCATTTTCTCCCCACGGCGGGTGCGGGGCTGTGGGGGTTGTCGGAATGGCACCGATCTGAGGCCACACCTCACTCCATGCGCTTGTAGAGGTTTGCATTTTTGATAGGTGAGAGCCTTGATCATTACTCTATTGCTCTAGCTGATCAGCCCAGAAATCTGGCCCAGCAATACCAAGTGCGTGGCTGACTGCGCCCACTCCACCCGGTTGCGACGGAGGAATATATGGAGACCTTTCCACCCACACCAAGTACACGGTTTTGGGACCGGTGCCCCGAATGCATTGCATCTCATGCTTAGGCAATTTCACAGGGCTCCTGAGCAGGCTGATGATAACTTTGCAAGTCTGTAGCACTCAGCTACACAACTGGGTAGAGTTGTTTTTTGCAAGGTTTCAGACATCAATTGGCTGCGATTGACGGCCTAACTATCTCTCTAAGAAGGATGGCGCGAGCCAGCATGATCGCCAGGCAAATGAATTGGCGATGGTAGTACTTAAGTTTTCAGGCAGCAGTCTCCGATGAACTACTTGTTCTATTGCTGATATATCAGCCATCTATGCCATGCGGAGACGGGCATTCTCCGCATCGGGATTTGAAGCCGAGGGTTAGTAGCCGACAGCGAACTGGGAGAGATTATGTCATGGTGCAGCAGCATCGCCTCTCCGTGGGGATGTATAAGAATAGGAAGAGATGTTAATCGTCGGAGCGCTGTCTGCCAGATACCAAGGTTTAGTCGACTGAACGAAAAAGACGAAGATGCCGTCTTGTTGTTCATGAGACCTGTCTATCAACTATGACGCACGCCATCCACAATAGCATTAGCCAGTTGATCAATGATAGATCGGCGCAGACCGGCAGGTCTGGATGATCCAAAAAGGGTTAGTGTCGGCCTTAGTAGGCCAGGATATCTTGGGGAACGCGACGGGAAAAAGAACAACGAGAAGGGCAAATTGCAAAGAAAGGTGAACCGATATCTTCTACAAGATCTAGAGCACATGATCGCGACACCATATAAGATATAGCTGCTCCAAGATGTCTCTTTAAATGACAACCTTTGACGTTGATGTTGCTCCGGACCGAAGCTAAAGACGGATACTGCCGGGCGGTGAGACACGCACCTGCCCCAAGCCGCCTAGTGTTAGGGCTCCAGTACCCTAGGCGGGCGCCAAGAGCGAAAAAGCGCACCACAACGAGCGAGCCTCGCGATCTCAAGTTCCAGCGGCCGACGACAGAAAACGACAAATCTTCTCACCCGACATCGAGGACCACCCGCTCGGCAACCACATCAAGATGGTGAGTGCTATGTTCGCGTTTGCTGCTATCGGTGAAATGGGAGGACCAGGAACATCCTGAAGAAAAACGCTGTCAAGATGCCCAACCCTTCGTTGTCCCGGAATTCTTTCGATCCTGCGTGCCCCTAGGGCCTATATCGAACTTTTCGACCCTGCCATGACCACCACCGCTGCTGCTATGGATTGTGCTTGGAAAAAATACACTGGAATTGGTTTGAATGGTCTTGCTGATGGGATTTTCTTTTTCGTCATCAGGTCCGTTACGCTGCTCAGGACATTCCGGCCGCTAAGAGCGCCCGCGCCCGGGGCTCTTACCTGCGTGTCAGCTTCAAGAACACCCGTGAGACCGCCCAGGCCATCAACGGCATGAAGCTCCAGCGCGCCCTTACTTTCCTCACCAACGTCACCGAGAAGGCTGAGGCCGTCCCCATGCGTCGGTACGCTGGCAGCACCGGTCGCTGCGCTCAGGGTGAGTCGATATTTCCTTGAGAGATCACGATGGATTGGATGGAATGGATTGAAGGGTTTGAAGGGATTTGGATCGTGGGAGGATTTGCGGCAATGATGAGGACGGACTGGATGGACAAAGTTCTGGGAGATATGGAAATTGTGTGTTCAACGAAGACTGACCGTCTTCTTTCTAGGCAAGCAGTGGGGTGTCAGCAAGGCTCGCTGGCCCGTCAAGTCCGCCGAGTTCCTCATCGACCTCCTGAAGAACGCTGAGGCCAACGCCGACACCAAGGGTCTCGACACCGGCAACCTCGTTGTCAAGCACATCCAGGTCAACCAGGCTCCCAAGGGCCGCAGACGCACCTACCGTGCCCACGGTCGTGTATGTTGAGACGGAATCGCATCCCTGCCGCCCGCCCACTAATTGTCGATAGATCAACCCCTACATGACCAACCCCTGCCACATCGAGCTCATCCTCACCGAGGCCGAGGAGGTCGTCCAGAAGGGTCCCGCCACCAAGGAGGTTCGCCTCAGCTCCCGCCAGCGTGGTGCTCAGATCCGCCGTGCCCTCATTGAGGCATAAGCGGTCTGTGGGTGTCGGGGGAAGTGAAGTGGTCAGAAACTGAATGGGAATGCCGGAGTTTGCTGTTGTACGGATCCAATACCTGGTCACGGAAGGAATACAAAAGAAATTATTACTTTTTTGACAAATGGAAAAAATTCGAAACCACCCGGCGAGACGGATGACGATGGTCCTACAATGCTATATCCCGAGGCGTATCTCGACCATGCTCTCGTTTCCCCCGGAGACATGGTCCGTCTAGACCGATCCCTTTTGGCAGTCCAGTTCCTGGACTGGGGCAACGGGTCCAGGGAGTTTCCTTCATCGTGGATGGATGGCGTGCGTCGGGACGGCAACTTCGGACATTCTCATACTTCAGGACACTTTGAGCGTTAATTCATGATGGGATACGGGAAATCATTTTTCTTCCATGAAAATCATATTGTAGAAGTGAAGTGCTTAGCGTGCTCGTAATCGGTCTGTAATCGGCCCTACGCTGTGCTCCCGTAACTGCGCCACAGCCCGACTCTCTGATCTGCAGGTTGCAGCGAACGGACAGACCTCCATCCCCAAACATCCACCGTCAGCAGGTTGCAGGTGGAGGGAGGATGTCTGGCCAGCCAAGGGTGGCTGTGTCACGGTGACTGGCTCCAATGGGCCAGACGAACAGACCACCCGAGGAGCTTCCCGCGCTGGTTCCCCTCCAATGCGACCCTGCCAGACGACGCATTCGCATGCCCATGACGACGGGCAAGTATGCTTAACCTGAGTCGAGGCCGACCTGCATACGTAGTTGCGTTCGGTTGGCCGCGCTGACAGAGCGGATGTGCATCACCGTGTGTGTCTGGGTAGGCAGCAGGCAGGCATCCAGATTCACGGCGCGGATCCAGTTGCGTGGAAACCTAGCTGTTCCTCCACTCCCGTTCCTATATAGACCGCATCAAGTCTGGATCGTCCCAAGAGCGCCGAGGACATGCTTGCGTGTCGCGCCTTGTCACCGGATCGGCTGCGTCGACATCAAACATAGAAGGTTTCGGGGTAGGCTGAGAGCGACGTGTGGAAGTTCTGACGGTTCTGCTCCCCGCGGCGCCTAATTCCAGATCTTAGCTTAGTCTCATCCTCCCCTTTCTTTTTTAACTTCTTCTCCCCACCCCATTTTTTCCGGTCGGTGCTTGGGCTTGATTTTTTTTTTCACCGCAGAGGTCGAGCTGCCATAGCAATCATGAAACGCATCTTCAATTCTTTGAGCAGGCGCTCCAGTGAGTCTCCCCGCAGATGATCGGCATTGCGACTGTATCAACGCTCACGCAGGAACAGGTCCGTCGCGCGACAGTCCCTCGTACCCCGATGATTCACCTGAAGGCATCGTCCAGAGAGAAGTGGTCCGTGTGATTCAGCATGTCTCTCGAACAATCTGACTGACCATATTCGTTGTGTACAGACTGCGTTCTGTGAATCGGGCGGTCCGAACAGCGCCGTATGTCTCCCTCTTCCCATCACCATCGCCTCCCTTGGAATCTCTCCAATATGCGGCCATACTTACCATGGCATACCAGAACGGAAACGAGTTTGTCCACCTCCCCGGCATCGTCGAAAGCGCCGAATCCAGCCCCAACGCAGCCCGGGAGGCGGCCTTGCGCATTCGCAAGCTGCTGTCCGACCCGGTCAGAACCCCGAGCAATGTGCAGTACAATGCGATCATGCTCATTCGCATCCTCATCGACAACCCGGGACATACCTTTTCGCGCAACCTCGACGCCAAGTTCGTGGCCACGGTGAAGGATCTGCTTCGGCAAGGGAAGGATGCGAACGTACACAATTTTTTGCGGGAAACCTTAGATGCTCTGGAAATGCAGCGGTCCTGGGATGAAGACCTCAAGCTGCTTCTGGGGATGTGGAGTAAGGAGAAGGGCAAGACGAGTATCAGGACGACTCATAGTGTATGTGAACTGGCATTTCCCCAAACCTCCGCAGGACTAACTCCAATTTTTGCAGCCCGGATTGACACAACCGCTGGTGCAGCCATACCGGCAAACGCCCAACTACTTCAATGTCCCCAACCACAACGGCTCCTTGCCATCGCCCGAGGAACTCTCCGCGCGCATCTCCGAGGCCAAAACCTCCGCCAAGCTACTCATCCAGTTCGTCCAATCGACACCCCCGGCGGAGATGCTCGAGAACGAGCTCATCAAAGAATTCTCCGACCGATGTCGCACCGCCTCCCGCGCCGTCCAGAACTACATCCACTCCACAAACCCTACCCCCGACGAGGATACCCTGGTGACGTTGATCGAAACGAACGATGAGCTGTCCGTGGCCCTGTCCAAGCACCAGCACGCGCTGCTCCAGGCGCGCCGAACCCAAGGCCAACCAGGCAGCCAGTCGCCTGCCTCATCAAGCCAGGTCTCGGCTTCCGGCTCCGTGCAACCAGCACCACCACTGCCCCCAGCACCGCCCGTCCCGCCCCGAGACACACAAAGTCCTCTGTCCTCGGGCTCCTCAACGGCCCCGACGGTTCCGCGGACCTACAGCAACGGAGCCGGCCGGTACGAGTACCGCTCGGAGGATTTCCAAGTGCAGAACCCATTTGCGGATACCAGCGGGACGGCAACACCTTTGCTGCATGGGGAGAATTCTCGTGGGGAGGGTTCATCTACCGACTGGTGGCCGGAGGGCCAGCAGCAGCAGCAACCGCGACCGGTGCAGCATTTCTGATGTCTGGGCTTGTAGAGACCCGACGTGTTTCATGATTCTTGTTCGATGTATCGATACCTTTGTGATACCTCTACGCGTATTAATTGGAGTTTTCGTGATGATACCACATGTCTATGTGTGTTCCGTATTGAGTAGATATGGGTGCGCCTACCTTCAAGGATCAGAATTGTGACGACCATGCCTTACTACATATCCTCCGAGAGCCTCCGGGCCACTCACTGGTTTCTGCGCGCACGCACCCCGCATCGCCGGAAATTAACCTAGAACCCTAGCCTGCCTACTAAAATCTCTTAACACTCCGACGCCCATAGGAGACTGGACCCACATACGATATCCCCTTTAAAGACTATTTATTCTCAGATGGATGATTCCTGGGTATCGAGCGACACATATCTACCTCCATTTGCCTAGGAATATCCAGAAGACCACCCCATTCTCTCTTGACTACTTTTATCAATAAGTTCTCGAATAAAGATGAGTACAGGTATCAGACCCCAACATATAGATTCTAGATAGAATACAGACAATACCGGCGAGAGACAACGTTCAGTATCTATCTCGTAGATAAGAGTTCTGGAATTGGGAATTGAGTATACCCGATCTACTTACTGAGTCTGGTTATGTTAGATAGAGATGCTGGATGATGGGTGGATGGTGGGGTCGTTTTGTGGAGAAGGTTCTTGCTTAGATCAGGGAGAAGATATGTTGTTGGTAAGTAGTCTATCTATATCTCTATCTAGCTATATGTCTATCTACTATGTGTGTATGTGTGTATGTATGTATGTATGTATGTACGACACCTGCTCACAACTACCCAAGCGACTCAACTAACTAGATAGACATTTATGTTCACTTCTTTGTCCGGAGTAGGGAGCATCACAACTCCTTCTTCAAAAAGTGTTCCGGCTTATGAGTAGTTTCATAATCCACATGCACATACGCGCGCTCCACATCCGGCAACGACTCCAACTTCATCTGCAATTCCTCAGCGACGTCGTGGGTGGCTCGGAGGGAATCATTCGGGTCCATGACGATGTCGACTTCGACGAGGAGCCGAGGGCCGGAGGTGTATGCGCGGACGGTGTCGATGGCGGTGATGAGGGGGGAGTGGGTCATTGCTGGTTCAATATATATTAGTGTATGTTTTTGGCAGAAAATGAGAGTGATGAGGTAGAGGAGGAGGAGGAGGAGGAGGTGGAGGGGCATACAGATGTAGGTGATCAGCTGCTGCATCTTGGTATCAGCCGTCACGCCAATCAGCAACTGAAACTCGCGATAGGCGCTAAACAACCACAGACAACTGACGAGCACGGAGAGCACAATGGCCCCCGCGGGATCGATCCACCAGCGTAACTTGCCGCCGCCGACGCTGGTGAGGATACCGAATCCGTTGATGAAGAGGTCATTGCGGTGATCTTCCCAGAGGATGAGCACCTGGGAGTACTGGTGTCGCAAGGCGAAGCAGTACACGAAGAGCGCGAACTTGGTGCAAAAGGCCACGATGACGGCGACGACGGACGGGAGGTGGAAGGAGCCCGTCTCGGAGGTGGATCCCTCGATGAGTTCGCGGACCGAGAAGGCGATCAGGATGAAGGACACGGCGGTCATGAGGAAACAGAAGCAGATGTTGCCGGCGGTTTCGATGCGGGCCTTGCCGGCGGGGAATTTGCGCGGGTCGACGCGGTTGACGGCCTTGTTGGAGAGGAGGAGGGTGATGTTGGAGAGCGGGTCGAAGACAGCGTCGGCCATGGTGGTGTACAGGGAGAGGGAGCTGGAGGAGATGGCGCCGTAGAGTTGGAGGACGCAGAGGATGACATTGGCGGCGAAAGAGCCCCAGACGGCGATTTTGTATTTCAGTTGGTTGCTGCTGTTGGTTTCGCGGGCGTCCCGGACGTGTTCTTCGACGGGTTTGAGCATGCGTTGGATGTTTTCATTCTGGGCCTCGTAGAAGGATTGCAATTCCTTGGAAGCCATTGAGGAGGCCAGGGCGTGGCGGGGGTTGGCGGTGTGTGGGAGACAGCCAGCTCGGTCGCGTTTGCGGGAGATGTTGGCCTGGGGTTGCATCTGCGCGATTTCTTCGGCGGATTTCAGCTTCGAGGCCAATTGGAAGGGATCATTTTCCGGGGTGTAACGCGGGGGAGGGTGAGATTCCTCGTCGGAGGTGGTGCTGAGACGGGATTCGAGGGCGGTGGTGGTGGCGGCATTGTAGGACACGGAGGCTGGGAGGTGATGGAGAGGGATGGCCGTGTGAGGGGGGTCGGACATGGTGGTAGTAGTACTCCGATGGAGGACGAGATGCAGGGATGAAAGGGGAGACTGAAGGAGACGAAGGGGAGAGACGAGGCCGGGAGAGAAGCCGGAGAGAAGCAAAAGATCCGGGCGGAGATCAGATACGATTGATATGCTCGTTTGGGTTAGCCAGGCACACCGCCAGGGACCGCTTATGTCAGGCGTCCCCTCCAATCAAGAGAGCATTCTACATGATTCAAGCCATGAACAGGGCCTACAGATACTGAAGATTGAATAGAGGGATGTGAAAAGATTGTCAATTGATAGTACCTAATGCAGTCATCTCTAGTGTCTCATTGTAGATGTAGTTTTGATACACAAGTAACCCGAAGCATTTCCAAGCACATCCAGCTCAGCTAAATCCCTCACGACAGCACCGTAATGTTCGTCGACGTCGCAGCACAGTTGAATGGAAGGTCCAGCGACGGGCGCCCCTTGCCCTCCAAGAGCGCCGTACTATAGTTGTAGGTCGGACTGAGCATCATGATCTGTCCCACCGTGGTATCGTACTCATCCGCAATGTCCTTGTACACGCCAAATTCTAACGTAAACGGCTTGATCGTGCACTCGCTCGGGGAGCACAACGGCACCTTGAGGAATTGGCCCGGCGCGAGCACCTCGTCGGCCGTGTAGGCGGTGTCGTCACTCATGAGGGACGCGGTCGTGATGTTCAGTCGCCGGGCGACAATGTCCAGCGTGTCTCCGTTCACCGTGTAGTAGAGACGAGGCCCCCCGTTGATGCAGGTCTGGGTGCGGGTGACGTTGGGCAGCAGACAGGTCTCATTATCGGGATCGCAGACCTCAGGCGGGATGACCAAGGTTTGGCCCACGTTGGGAATGATCGTCACATCGGCCATCAGGTTGTAACGGCCGATGTCGCAGACCCCCCGGTTAGTGGCCTTGGCGACATCGAACACCGTGGTGTTTTCCACCGTGATCGGATACAGGCCCAAGGTGGTGTTGAGGGCGGTGGAATTGCAGGAGGCCGAGGTCGCCAGGACTGAGGGCATGGAGGCTAGGAGGGTGGTAGCCGCCACAAGGGACGGAGAGGAACGGGGCCACATGTTGATTGACTAGGACGGAAGAGATATCCTGCAGAGAAAGAAAGAGATGCTGGTGATGATCGAGGCATCTGACCCGGATCCTGGCCAGATTTTATATCCCTCCCGCCAGCATGTTGTCGCCGGAGAAATGGGGGTCCCGTAGATAATCAGCCGGACTATCAGTGGAGGAGGTGTCGTCTCCCCGCAAGAAGAGCTTGCAGAGTGCAGCTCCAGTCCGAGCAAACTGCATCAGAGCCCTGGACATGGAAGCCCCGCCCATTGAGCTGAAGGAAGGTCGGCTACGCCCATTGCAGCTATTTCGTCCGAGAGGGTCTGTCTGCAGACCCGCCCCGAGGTGGGCCACTCCGGACGAGTGCACATCCCAATTTGGCCGGGTGACCAGGATTGGGCAGTTCTGGTCGGAGGCGGGAGGATTCCATTCATTGGAGTGGTTCAGTTGGAGGGATGGTAGTCGATAGAGAGATAGAGAGGGATTGTCGGGATGCGTGGAGCAGCACAGACCCCCGGGGGTGGAGCCGCCGCGGAGAGTTTCGGTGGTTTCTGCACTTTCTTCCGCTCTTTCTGCAGGTTGCAGTTGGTTCTTGTCTAGATAGTGCGTGCGAACCTGCACACAGCAAGAAACATGCATCAACCACCACGCTTGTGTCTCGCTGGGACGCGTCATGGTCTGCATCCGGATCCCAGCTCCGATCAAGTTGCTGCAGGAACCGAGCGCGGTGATTGGTCTGCTCCTGACCGGTTCCTCCGAGTCTAGTGAGACAACTTAATCGTTTTACCTTCTCGTCGCTGCTGCGTCCCCTCATTAATATCCCCCCCGACCGACATCACGGCGTTAGCATGCCACACTAACCCTCCTAGAAGGCACATGGACGGAGCAGATAAGTAACTGAGAGAAACCCGAGCACTAGATCAAATAGACGCAGCCGGTGGATGCATTCTGCGGAGCTGGCGGATAAAAACATGGAGGCGACGGATCCTCTTCACGTGTCCGTCGATGCATTAGCGTCGCTTTTGTCAAACCCGGTCATTCCGGTTTGCTAAATGCTTTGGCAAGGCCTCGAGTTTCCGGCTGCAGGGCACGTCCCAGGACTTGGCAACCTGAGGGAGAATGCCTGCATCGGACCCGGCGGGTATTGTTATATCCTGTTCAGCATGCAAAGGGTATCCCCGCTGCAACTAGACCGAGATATCACGTTGGCGTTGGGATTAGCGTAGGCTGACCGTGGACTAGGTACCTTGGCAGGTGAGGGTCGACTTGAACACTTGGGCCTATGGAAAATACCTCATAAGCCACCTTATTATATCTAACATACGGTCTAACAACACCACATTCAGCCTACAGGAAAGAATTCTAATGCACAGGCAGTTTGATTCACCTCTATCTAATCAACAACAACAACTGATACACACCACGCTTAGTTGGCGTACTGGAGGAGAGCCTTGAGCAGGCTAGCAACCCAGGTGAGCTGCTCCTCGGCGGTGCCGTCGGTGGGGATGGACACGCTCGAGGCCTCGGCGCTGCTGGAGGCAACGGCGGCAACGGTGGTGGCACTCTCCTTCACGCTGGTGGCCAGGGTGGTGGGGACGCTGGAGGAAACGGGAGCGACGTTGTTGGCCGTGGCGGGGGTGGTGATAGCAGCAGCAGCGGTGGTGGTAGACTCGGTGGCAGCGACGGTGCTGGTGGCGGCGGCCGAAGAAGACGAAGAAGAGGAAGAAGAAGATGAGGAAGAGGAAGAGCTGGAGCCGCCGACGGTGAAGTCAATGCAAGACTCGTAGGTCTGGTCGATGGAGGCAGCGTCCCACCACCACTGGAGCACACAGGCACCACCCTCGGTACACTTGTCGCCGAGGTCATCGGGGATGGTGACGCTGAAGTTGGTCTCGTTCTTGGTGACACCGGTGGCGGTGGAGGCGTAGACGCTCCAGTAGATCAGGGGAGAGCCAATGACGGTGTTGGTGGAGGTCTCAACGACGGAGACGTTGGCGGTACCGGTGTGGGGAGCGCGGATGTCGACGACAAAGTCGACAGTCTCGCCAGCCGTGTACGAGTAGACGTTGTCCTTGTTGTCGGCGTACTTGTAACCCTTGCAGAGCCAGATGTCACAGGCCGAGGCGTCGTAGTCGCTCTGACCGCTGGCGATCTGGAGCTCACCCTGGACGTTGCCGTAGTTGTCGGCCTCCTGGTTGTTGTACACCTGGGTACCGCAAGCAGCCTCCATGGCCGAACCGGGCATACGAGCCTGGGGGCTGGTGACGAAACCGTGACCCTGAGCCAGGGAGACGAGACCAGCGAGGGCGAGGATGGATCCAGCTTGCTTCATGTTGGCGGTTTGGAGGTAAAAGTCAAAGTTTTGGAAGGAAAAGACAGCGAAAGGACTGGTATACCAGTATACCAGACGGTTAAGGAATGAGAGGGTGGAAAGAGTGTGACGGTCACAGACCGGATGGTTGGAAGGGAATGTAGAAGGGAAAGCGAAAGAATCAGACAAGCCTGTGTGCGGAAGAGAGAAAAGATCGAATAGAGGCTGACGGTGACGAGAGGCCGTCTATATACTGGAGGGTGGTGGTTCTGGCCATGATGAAGCTCCATCCTGATCGATCGTGAAACGGTTCTAGCTTCGACCCAGGGCCCTCAAAACCCTTGAGGAAAATAATGACAGGAGCCTCTCCACCGGCGATGGAGCGATGGTTGACAGGTCGACAGCGGTGAATGGGCTGAATGGGCTGGCTCAAGCGCCGGGAGTGGAAAGTGGTTTCACTTTGATGGGCGTGAAACGGTGGGTGGAGAGCCGGTGGATTGGCCGGGATGCTTGGCACCGACAGGGTTTCACCTTCATTAAGTCCGCGCCTTGGCTGCCAACCACCTCACCCACCATTCCTGCACGCCCATTTCTATCTCTCACGTCCCACTGGTCCAGCTGCTCCTGAATTTCCTGTGCCCCGATGACCCGTCAATTCCGGCGATGCCCTCATCCCGGGAAAGTCCCGACCCTCACGGCGCGTGCTCCAAATTAGACTCGGGCCAAGGTTCGGGATCCATCGCGAACGGCGCCAATCAAGCCATGGGGGCTGCTGGGGCTCATTTACTCACGACAAGCATCAGCCCTGGCTTGATAGCCCTGCGCCACGTCGCCAATGACCGGTGTTGCCTGACTTGTTTATGTCATGCTGGAATTGTCAGGGCTTGAAGGATGTACCTGCATGCCTCGGCCATGTCTCGATAGCTGTTGACTTGCATTTACTCTGCCCTGTTAGCACGGCCAATCCTGTTACCCAGGAGGGCAAGGAGGTGTGCTTGCCTGCTGAGCAGCCCACTATATTTTTTTCAACCAAAACTAGATCATTCCTTGAATGATTTCTGTTCCCACGAAGGGTAGCATCATCTACAGCATGCTGCATTTGGCCCTATGATCACCTCCACATTGAGCAGACACTGACAGCTAAGGTTAGCATGTTTTCTTTGAGTACAGAGACTTACTAGGAGGATACCTTCAATCCAGAGCACTGATAGCAAGATGTGAACCTCCCTGCCGATTTGCTTCATTATTTGCGTGACCGCCCTTCATCGACATATCCGCGCCCCTCAAGGCCCTACCATGATACTGTGAATGGTGTTATCGATGGACCCATACAGCCGATTCAATCAGTAATCCTGTTCATCAAAAACCAGAGAATATGGGGTTAGAGGACAACAAAGTCAACGATATGAGGGGTGCTGCCAAGTTGGATGGATGTATTAACTGGCGCACACCGAATTCGGGCTTGTGCGTGAAAACCGCCCATGACCTTACAGGTTCAGCAGGCGAGGTGACAACCTGATTGATACTCTTGGTCAACTCTCGATCCGTGCTTTGCAAGGCCCGACTTGGCTTCACATATTTCCCGTGCAATGCGGCTGATAGACCCAGCATCACGGTGAGGTGCGGGCTTGTCTCTGGGGGAAAGGAAGAATATGCCATTGCTCACTACACCTTTCTTTTGCAGGGCTGGCAGTCCGTAATCGTATCTATTACCTCGCTCCACCTTGGTAGGGCTGGTAGTTAGCGAATAGGATACTCCGTACAGCGTCGGTAACCGAGCGGGAATCCAAGTCACATTAGCTGCTTAGCAGAGTCAGCAATTTCAGGTCAGATAGACATGATAATCCTGCTGAATATCTCATATGACTGAAAATCTGACTTTGAAAGCTCTTTGTATCTCTTCTCGTTGAAACAGAGGGGACGTCATCGTGTGAAAGTTGGCTCAAGCTACCTGTCGTCCTTTTGTCGTTTCGTGTGTGAGCTTGATCGGCGAGATTTGTGTTCTACCGTGAGCCGATTGTGCTCGCCGTAGATGTAATTGAAGTAATTCCAGATATCGGTAGAAACTAATTATAGAATAGAAGTAAGCAAATTTGATCTGGATCGGCAGCATATTCCACGGGGGCTTTGACCTGCCTTTCGCTTTAGAGACTTCTGTCATGCAGATATTCTATGAGAGTTGCATCGATATCGTCCGGTCTGTAGACTATGCTCGGCCTACTGTAAGGGGAGGGAGGTCCATGAATTGTTGGTTGAGCCCAGGTGGAGGTGCCGTTAACCAGAATGACGATGTCAGATAGATAGAGGATGAGAAGGATGGTGAGAAGGACGGCGAGGGAGGTAGAAGGGCCCCGACTGAAGGATAGTCCGGTGTGGGAAGGCCCTGACCAGTCACGGGATCCAGCTTCGCACAAAGAAACGAATCACCAATTTTTAGAAACACAGCGACTACGTATTATCACGCCTTTTTCTTCAGATCAGCTAGCCTGACACTGATGGAACATGGACGAGAATTGACTCGCAGACGACTGACCTTACTCATACGCTGGAGCTGCCGTCGGCAAACCCAGATATGGATGCAATAGTGCAACATGCGTGTCGTTCTTTGATTCCGGTGCAGCATCCTCCGGGCGGGCTATCATCGTGTGTCAGCCATGGTGTGAGAATGCCTCAAGAAAGGGGAAATCATATTATCTTTACTACATCCGCTATTCTTCCTGTGCGATTCCTTTGGACATGACCACATCCATCCGTTACCTGAACCTCAAGGAGTTACAAGACGAGGATTAACAATCACAACCAGGAGTCTACGACCGGCCAGTACTAAGAACATCCGCCAGATAGACGAAGATGGAATTCGAACAGCCCTCGCCAAACTACCCTGGTCGACTATCCAGCGGTGGAGTACGAAGTGACAGCGGACGGTCAAATAGTTCCACTCAACCATGAACCATCATGTTCCTTCCCATGAAATGATGAGATAAACTAGTTCAGTCTGAAGAGGAAAGAGGACCTTCCAATAGACCCACTTCACGATGCAGAATCATGTCATTCGAATGGTGAGTTGGTATCGATAGATCGGATGTGGCCCGCTATTAATGAGACACACTATCCATCACTATATTGACACTTATATCGTACGACGCAGCATCATCGTGACGGCAACAGTGATTCAATTCAAATGGTTCAATCGTTTGGTAAGAATTAGGAACACGCGGTAGGATACTATATCGGCCTTACAGGGTGTAGGGGCAGGATTCAAGCAGGAACTTTTGGCTGCTCTGTACGAAGCTGGGTATGTATAAAACAAAATTGAATAAATGAATGGATGAATGATCAAGTAACAAAGTGGTATCCACATGCATTGCCAACCTTCATCCTGTAGTCACAGGATGAATCTCTACTCACGTCCAAAATAATCAAATAGACGATGATTGCTCAAACAGCGCAATCGTCGAGCAGTACGAGCTCTCATTACCCTCCTGCGGCACGATCGAGTCCCCGCTGGACGAGGTGATCATGTTCGTACTGGCCTTCGTGCTCAGACCGTAGATGTGCACGTCCGAGCAGTCCACCTCGACAATGTTCTCCTGGCACGATTCCGTGTCCAGGCAGGTCTGCGAGTAGTTGTCGAAGAAGCTGTACAGACCAGCGCCGTAGACGTAGGTCTCGGTGCTGTTGAGGACACGGAGACCCCAGGCCTTGCGGCACGAGTCAGTCGTACAGTACGAGAAGTCGGGGTCGTTCCAGGCGGTCTGCGGGGTGAAAGGAGTGAGCGCGTTGGGGTTGGCCTGGTAGTAGGGCGTCTCGGTCTGGATCAGACCCATGAAGACGCCCTTGGCGTTCGACACCTGGTAGTTGTAGAGCTGGTTGTGCTCCGAGGCGGTACCATACAGCCAGACAGGGCCCTGACTCTCGATCAGCACACCGCGGCCGTTGTAGATGTTGATCTGGTTGTGGTCCGACATGTCGAGATCGTGATCAGCGGTCCAGAACCACGTGTTCTCCAGGTAGACGCTAGCCTTCTCGGTGGCCTGGAAGAGCAGGAAGGCGCCAATGCACTCGGTGTTGGGGGTAGTGGTCTGCTTGGGGGTCTTGGTACACTTGTCGCTCTGCAGCTCGGTACCCGCGGAGCCGCCGATGCGGGCGTGGGTGTCCCACATACCAGCAGACCCTTGAGAGGTGGCCTGGACGTTCCACTGCATCAGAATGGCACCGGGGGCGGGGCCCTTGGTCTCGAGGATCAGGTCGCTGATCTCGACGGAGCCAGTGTCGCCCACCTCACCAACCTGAAGCATGGGGATCGGGTTCGTCGCATCCGAAAACTTGTCGCCGTATGCCATGAGCATGGGCCACACCTCACCGGTGATCTTAATGTCCTTGGGCACCTTGATGGTGTCGGTGATGATGTAAGCGCCATGGTCAAAGTAAACGATCTGGTCGGTGGTTGCGTCGTCCAGAACCTTCTGGATGGCAGCCGTGTCGTCAGTGCTACCGTCACCCTTGGCACCGGCAGACTTGACGCTGACGAAGGACGAGGACGAGTAGGACTCGTACAAAGGCCGGGACTTCTCGAAGAGGCTACCGCTGCTGGTCAGCAGCGAGCTGGCCATGGCCTGGGAGGCAATGGTGGTTTCAAGGCGGGTCTTGGTCACGGTCTTGGTCGTGCACTGGCCAGTCGTGTTGCTGGCGGTGCCAAAGTAAGTACCAGAAGCCGAGGCGCTGGATGAAGCCTGCACGCTCGCGCCATAGGACGCAGAGCCAGATCCCTGGGCCACAACGGAAGCTCCAGTGGCCCCAGTTCCGGCGGAGGTTCCGGCGGCGGGGATTGAGGCGGCGTTGGTAGCCTGGCTTCCACCGGCGGTTGTGCTGTCAAAACCGGCCCAGCTGTAGCTGCCAGCAGATGGGTATTCGATGGACATCGAGGGCAAGGGCAGGACACGACCAGTAGTGCCAGTGCTTTCGGCACCGGCCTGGATGGTCGTGGAAGCCGCACCAGCAGCGGATTCGGTACCGTACTCCGCAGGGCAAGCAAGGATGGTCTCCACGACAGTTTGAGTGACCACCTGGACATCGGCAGCCGGAGAACGCTTGTTGACGGTGCTGGACGGGGTGTACACATTGCCCTGCACGTAGTTGTCGACAACCGAGCCGCCAGCCAGGATGGTGTTGCCGTTGACACCGGCAATGGCCACAGTCGAACCGGAGAAGTCAACATTGTCCAGAACCAGAGCACCGCCACCAGTGGGAATGCTATCGCTGCTGAAGGCAGTCACGATACCCGTGGGGGTGCTGGTGAAGGTGCTGTCCAGCATGAGAACGGAGCCGACCGTCTGGTTGGAAGGCACGGCGGACATGTTCAAGCCGACCTTACAGTTGTTGATGGTGACCGACTTGAAGGTCCAGGCCCAGTTCCAGTTCATGTAGATGGCGGTGTTGCAGTCGTTGAAGGTCAAGTTACGCGTGGTGAACTGCTGGTTGCCCAGGAAGGCACCGTAGTTGCCGCCGTTGAAAGTGAGGTCAGACATAAAACCACCGGAGCCGTTGTCCATGAAGATACCCTGCTGTTTGTTGTTACTACCGCCCTTGATCATCTCGAAACGGATGTTCTGCAGGCTAGTGGCCTGGCCGACCTGCCAGTGAATACCAGCACCGGACGACGAGGGCATAGCAGTCAAGTCGATGACAAAGTTGCGAACCGCGCGGAAGAAGTTGTTCTGGTTCGTGTACCAATTGGCCCCGGTACTGGTGTAAGGATCGGCATCGATGACGGCCATGCCGGTGAAGCTAGCAGCGGCCTTGAGCACAGGGAGATCATTGGCATCACCAACCATCTGCGTGTAGTAGTACTGGACAATGGGCTTAGACACCACGTAGGTACCCGGAGGGAAGTACACCAGGGCCGGGGTGGTGGTGGACGAGTCGCATCCCTGACCGCACCGGTTACCAGAGGAGATGGCCTCATTGATGGCATTAGTGTCGTCGGTAGAACCGTCACCTATGCTGGTCAGCCATGGATCCGAACAGTAACACGGAGAGACTCACCTGTGGCACCAAAGTCCTTGACGTTCCGGTAGATCTGATAGCTGGTGTTGTTGCCGAAGGGCACGGACCCCTGACGCTTGATATCGGCGACCCAGTAGTCCGAGGAGCGCGCCACGACATGCGAGGTCACATCAAGGGAACCGGGCATGGGGACCGCATTGGCCAGCCCCAGTAGCAGGAAGACGTGGGCCACGAACAACATGATGGAGGTGTGAAGAGATGCCATCGTCAAGACCGCGATGTTCACTGAACCGGCAGAGAACCCAGGCGCGAGGAAGGGCAGTTATATGTGAAAGAGGAATGCAATCGAGCGACCGACACTTCAGCAACCAGTACTGAAGGTATCCAGATCGGGTGATGTCCAGCCAGCCGATGGGTTGAGAACCAGAAGATGGCCGTCACACGACAGGGTCAGACGCCGGGCTGGATAAATACCTACCTACTCAGGAAGGCACAAGAATGACAGGCAAGAGGGGAAGAATAAGGAATGAATCGGAGCGAATGAATCCGTCGCAAAGGACTGAATAGGCAGAAAGAAAGGAATGACTGAATGAATGAATGAATGAATGGAAGAACACACGACACAGCTCAACACTCGAGACAGTCTGCCAACGACTCACGAGGACGACGACGACAAAGACAGGACTGACGAGGAAGAGAGGAAAAAAGAAAGCACAAGCTGCCAGGCACGGCCGGCGAGTCGGACTGGTTTAAGGGAATGGCGAAATGAAGGTTATTACTTTTTAGTCGCAGGCTTAATTAGGTGGGATGGCCCAATGGATTGATTCCAGGCACCGCCAGTTGGAGCCCGGGAAAGTTGAAGCTTACCGGCTCCACTCCTCCAACTCCGTCTTCTGGCCGGGCGATTGGATCACGCCGGATCAAATTACCGCGTACGCTGACGGTGGAGGTCAGGCTGCTGCCGCTCGACACCCAATCACACGGCGCGATCAATGCTCTCGGGCCAATTAGCGTGGATGATGGCCGTCTGCCGACCGCTGCTTGAAACGCCTGGGTCAGGGGATGAAACGATCGAGAAAGGACTAGACGGGGGTTAGCCCTCCGGGATTGGTGGACGCCGTCTCGCGGTCGCGAGCGATGGCAATGTTGCGGGAGCCTGGTGATGGCAATGGCGCTGCTGGTGGGGAGCGTCTGCAGTCGAGAACCTACCTCAGGTATGGCCGTAGTACTAGTAGTCGATGCCCAGTGACCCGATGGGTTGGCAATCGTATTAGGTGCAGGTCCGGAAAATCAAGGAATGGCCGGAGAACCCGTGGCGTTCGAAGAACACCTCCAAGGAACGAGAGAAGCGACCTGCCGGTGCAGTCTTACGTGAAAACGAACGAAACCTGGTCCAGGGTATCCAAATAGGAGAGGAGACGCCAGAGCGAGGGGGAGCCGAAAGATCGAAAGGCCCCAGCAGATCGGCGGGCCCAGCGGGCTATCTATATACTACCTCCCGGCCAGCTCAACACTCGTCCAGGGTTCTGATCAACATATTCGCGCTGGCCAGATCGTACCCAGTTCACATTTCAATCGGTCCTGGTATCGCGCGCCCCGATCAGCGGGCATGGCTTGGTGGCATGGCTTGCGGCTGGAATTCATTGTTTGACAGCGCGAAGGGAGGCCTCCGCTACGCACTAGTTCCAGGCTCTGGTATGGATGAGAGCATGCTTCGATTGGGACGCCCTCTAGCGAAGCGCGCCAGGTTCATTGGCGCTGGGGCTGCCTGATTGAGCAGGTCCAGACATTCCTCGTGGCTCATCCGCAACCTGATGCAGGGCTGGGCAGCAATGTTGGTCCTACAAGGCCGTCGTTGGATTCTCGTCCGATAAGATTCGCCCGCTGGCCAGATAATGGGAGAGCAGGTCGCGGTCCGGGACCCCATCCAGAGCATTGGAACCTCCCCTGTCTCTACCTCGACCCTCCGGAGGTACTTCGTACGGAGCGCTTTGAACACGCCGACACTGCAGGACGGCGATCGGACGGCTCGTCCTGCATGGCTGATGGATGGATGGATGGATGGATGCTGAAGCGCCCCACCGGGGGAAAATCCAGGGGCAAGACCCAAGAGACTCGGCAGATACTCCGGCGGTGCCTTGGTCGCCGCCCGAATCCCAACCAACCTCATGCCGTGAAAAATGAGTTACGGCCTTGGTCCATCGATGACTCGTTGAGTCGATAGAATTAGAGACAATAGGAGGAGGATGGGATTAGTCTCCGTATCATCCTCACTAGCTGCGATAAAAATATCCTACTTACGGGGCATCGTACGTAGTTCTCGCGGCACCAAGCTTTCCGCAGAGGGGACGGCCTTCTCCCTTAATTAACCACCCGACGGATCGGCCGCTAGTAACCTTGGGCCATGGCCTGTCCGTGAAACCCGCTAGTGGCTTCCGCAGATAATTATCACTTGATCTTGAAGATTATCTAAATAGAGGGCTTCGGGTTATTTGTTGTGCCCATGTTTCCTTCCCGGAGCGTGTCTGCCCCTCTGTCTCTTCAGGCAATGCGCTGGAAGAATGTCTTGGCGGACGAGTTATTTGACGCGTCCATTCCTCCCGACCGGGACGCTGCCTTAGCGCATCACGCCGCCTGGTCGGTCGGGATGATCATGTTGGCTCGTCGCTTCTTACTATTAGTTAGATATTCATAAGCCCGAATGCGCTACTGCGACTATATATGCGAGTGGCCTGCAGGTGCCGTGCAGAGGCGTCCCCAGGTCAGCTGCCTTCCTCCCCCGCCTCGGGCGTTTACTGGCCATTCTGCCCGCATCACTCAACCCCAGTGGAATCGGAGGGAACCCGGGGTGTTATCAACAGTCAATATAGTCGATGTTGGGGGGCATGGCTGCCCTTCTACGGTCTTGACGCTGAGTACCCGGTGACCGTGTCTTGTTCCACACTCATCCCCAAGTCCCATCCGATCCAGGGTCCCAAGCGGTCCGTTCCGCCTGTTCACCCTTGGTAGTCATCATCTGATGCCGCCACTTGCACACGGCCATGGCGTTTATTGCAGCGCTCCCCGGATGACCGAGGCAAGTCGACGCACTCCCTCCTCTAGCTTGTTCTCCTCTTCCCACGCAAAGCATAGGCGCATGCCATCATCAAACTCGTTCTTACCGGTCGCCGGATCTCTCTGCACCCTGAACACATTACCGGGCGCCACAATCAGTTTCTGATCCCGTTGGGCGATGGACGCAAGATCACTCGCTCGCAAGGGTAAGGGGAGTCGAAGCCAGATGAAGTAGCCGCCCGCGACTTCAGGAGCCGGAGGGAGCCCTACGCCCAAGGGAACAAGATGTTCACGGATGGCAGACATCATCCGATAGTATCGTCGCGCGTACGCCGGCTGCAGAGATTCACCAATGAAGCCTTGTATGATCCCCGTGGGGAACAGCTGCGCAACCACCGCAGCGGACAGCTGTGATGGAGCACCTCCGGATCGACTTGAGCCTCTGCATCCAACCCGAGGTTAGTCTATCGGACAGGAGAAGCAAGGGACATGCGGTAGCAGCGAGAAACACCAACTCACGGGGTCACCTACGTCTGCGACAGGCCATATGCTACCTTTTCGGTAGCTTCCGCCCAGCCAGTCCGGATGCCGGGCCCAATCAGCTTGCTAAAGCTTCCGTTGCTCACCACATTACCCCATTCATCCTGAGGTCCCCCGTCCAGAGACCGGTCCACATCCACAAGACGAGGTAGGGACGCTTGGGCGGGCTGCGGAAGAGTCTTAGCTGGGTCCGGTGACCATTGAAGGAAGTCATAGACATCATCCGTGATGATCAAGGCATCGAATTCTCGCGCGATCCGAACCAGCTGTTCCCTATCCCGCAATGACATGGTGAGAGTAGACGGGTTGGAGAAGGTGGGGGTTGCGTAGATGACATGCTTGTAGATTTTCCCCCATGGCCTAGACGGTTTGCATTTCTTTGAGAGTCAGTGATATTAGCCAAGTCAGTCCCATAAGTACCTACAGGGTAAAGAATTATAGACTAGACTTCACGCTGATCGCCAAGGCGCATACGTACCGGTGCACTGTTGTGTTCCTTCCCCGCCCTCTCCTCGGCCGCAATCAACTCCTGTCGGAGATAGGCCAGGTCCAACCCCGCATCGTGCTGAGGGATGG
Organism: Aspergillus ibericus CBS 121593; assembly: GCF_003184845.1. Taxonomy (NCBI): domain Eukaryota; kingdom Fungi; phylum Ascomycota; class Eurotiomycetes; order Eurotiales; family Aspergillaceae; genus Aspergillus; species Aspergillus ibericus. The sequence continues at coordinate 428,626 of NW_020292101.1, read as the reverse complement.
CTCTCAGACGACCAGCGAAACCGGAATCGTCAAAGATGCGACAGGCCAGGTGATACGTGGGGGCGACCATCCAGACATTGCGGGTGTAGATAGGATCAGTAAAGACCTGCAAGATACATGCCAGATTTTGACTGGCGCCACCCGTGATGCAGATGCGCTCCGGAGTGACGGGGTCGCGTGGCTGGTAGAACGTCGTTAGCCAACGAGCGATGTGTTCCCGTAATGGCTGATATCCTTCATCCGGCCCATACATCAAGGCAGGCGTCCAGATGGCCGGGGTGGCCATGACCGTGGCCGAGGCCTCAGCCAAGGCGGCTGTGGGCAGCAGGGCGGGGTTGGGCCAACCACGGGAAAGATCAACTTCCTCGACATCCATGCTGTTGGTTTCCGTCTCTCGAACGACAATCAGATCAACAGTTGCTGCTGGTGAGGGGGTCGCGGGTTGGAAATTGTCAGGGGCTCCAATTGGCGGGCCTTGAGAGGTAATGGATGTGTCACAGAATTGTGCCTTCAAACAATTCCAACGCCATCCGCGCCTCGTTATATATATGAGGGAGTGAAAGAACTTGGTTTGCTTAAGAACTCAGGCTCCACAAGCACTTTCTCAGGTTGACCCTTGGTGGTCCCTAGAAAGGTTAGTTGATTGACCAGATGCCAGATATCATTTGGTAGATCGGTTAATTATCTCCTTCCAGTTAACCAACGTTAGTCAGGAGAACGATATCGCGTAGGTAAGCCGATCACGAAATGGTTCTGGAAGCCGACCAGGGGAACAATGGAAGTTCCGCCGCCGACGGGGCAAGGTCACGGGGTCCCCTGGTGCGGGGCAAATCCTGATTGGCATCGGATCCGGGCGGCGGGTGCCTTCAATCCCTTCACACCAGGAAGACAGAGTTCGGAATTGGGAGGGAGTACTTCGGACTTTGTACGGAAATGGAGTAGGGAATCGAACAGAAGCCCCCCAAAAGATCTGTACTGTACTCCGAGTCTCCGACACCGGTTGATGGGCAGATGACTATCCGGACGGAGGACGGAGTACTACTTACTTGAAAGGGGTTGCCTAGAGGTTATGAAGAGCAGAGGAGCCACCCTAAGCGGTCGCGGTTACTATGTCCGAGGTCCAGATCAATTAGGATGACACGTCCATCCCCAAACTAAAACGCCCATGGTTCTCCCCGTTCCATCGAAACCCGACTACGGAGTCCAGCACCATACGCAAACACCATCCTTACGTAGGTCCGACTGCGTGGCTCCCATTTCCACGTCGGGTACAGCAGGCGCGGCGCTAGAGTCCAAGTACCTTTTTCCCCGTACAGTAGCGCCACTGCTTAGTGCCTCTGCTAAAGCAGGCAAGCAAGAAATAAAAAAAAGTCGGTACTACGGAGTACATAGGAAGTGATACTCCGTACGACCTACGAAGAACCTTGGGGTGGTGGTGGCTACTATTCTTAGCTCTTCCCCCTCTTAGTGAATTGCTTCTCCCAAGAAATCTCCTCCCTCTGGCTGGCAGATGGTGGGATTTACTTATTTCTCAGTGTATCCCTCACCCGACCAATGGGAGAGGACAGCGGAGGCATGGTGAATTGATCCAGCGATCGATTGGTAAGGATAGCGTGCTCTTCCGCTCCAGCGTCCAGCAAAAGGCACCGAGACAGGCAGATTGGCTTGGGTCAGTGGATTCCAGTGCGACGTGCCAGCAGCCGGTCAAGTATGTACAGTCGGAGTGGTTGTGTGGTAAGCATTACGGAGTCCGATAGCCCCTGGATCGGAGATGCCAACCCACCTGTCAAGACTTCGGTGCCTCTCCTTTTGTCGCAGGTCTCCAACAGAGGGGATGGAGTAATTGCGCAGATTCCGACTGGGCCAGAAAGGGGAGGGTGCACTACGGAGGACCGTGTAGACGGACCCAGACGCATATTTTAATATTAATTGGCAGTTGATTGACCGAGAAAATGGACTCCTCAGTGGTTGGCTGAACCGAAGAGGGGGGATGAATGGAAGGTGAATGAAATACTCAGAATAATGAATGGATGGATGGATGGATTGATGAATGGGGTGGATATCTGCCGAGATTCCGTCATCCGATCATCAGGCCGTCGTGCAATTCCTGAGGCTGCATTGCAACACGCCCTGCGAGGGCGAGGCGAATTATAATTATAATAAGAAAAGAGGCTGACGGCAGCGAACCCAAAAAAAGTCGGGACAGAATGTGTCTGCCTTGCGATCTATCTATACCTATTCACCTAGGGTAATAGGATTACCAGTTGGCACAGACGAAGAATAAATAGAATAGAACAACTGGCAGACGTGCAGTCCTCATCCCGAACCCCACGACGATTGCATGGAGGAGGGTCCGTCGCATCCTGACTGGTTCTGACCCAGCGAGCATCAGCCTCCTGAACCATGAAACCCTGCACTGCCTCTGGCCAGCCCACCTTGCGCCAACCAATGTACATACATCCTCGACAGTAGAAGAGGATCGATCATTCGGTCAGGCACTCGGAACGGGTGAGGGAACTCCAAAAGACAGGGAAAAGGAAATGAGATCATATAAAATGGTTCGATAGCACCAAGCGCACAAGCTTAGTTCTATTTACTCCGTACAATAAAGGAAACTAACCGCGCCTTTCCCCACTGGCAGAAACCCACCGGAAGCCAAAAGAACGAGCAGAAGACCACCTAACGACCCTAGAACCTCAGGATCCAGAGATTATCCAACACGAACAGGTGAATAATAGGAATCAAGAGGAACGGCCTAGTTTGGGTCCTAGTTCAGGCCTGCTGGAGGAGTGACTTCGCCGCTATAAATTATCGCCATCATCTCGACGGGGGTCCCGAGACCCTTCTGCTACTTTTCAATCTTTTTTTCTTCCCTGTCCTGCTTCCCCTGCGAGGTCGTCCATGGAATTTATTTGCATCTGATGCGAAGACAGTTTCTCTCTCCTGCCGTGGCTCCACCCGAGGGATAAAAATACCTGCTCGATTGGAGGGCTGAATAATAACCAGCTGCCTTCAATAATCCTGCCCGCCCGGTTCCCCCTCTGGGTAACCTCAATACCTCCTCAATACCTCCTCCTTCTCCTCCGTCCCCCTCTGCGGTTTTTTATTTTTCTTGACCTTCGTTTGAGGTACTTTTGGATTTTTTTTTTTTCTGGTTTCTGTTTCGTTTTCGATTCTTCCTCGTCTGACACAAAAGCATCCTCACATTCACAATCACTCTCTCTGGCGATAACCTCAGCTGCCTTTCCTTTCTCTTCCCCATATTTTCTATCTACTCCCTCGTCCGGCTTCCGCGGAGTGAACCACCAAAGCACCGAAAAACCTTCGTCCATTCCTCCCTCCTCCTCCCTCTCTGGATCCCTCCTGCCGATCCATTCCTCAGTCCACGCCGAGCGACCGTCATTAGTCGCCCGCCGCGGATTCTTGGTCCAACCCCGTCCTGAGCCTGGAGAGTTTTCGCATGGTTGGCAACATTCTTTCTGTCTTCACCTGTTAAGGTAGGTGCCGACCCTGCCCGCGCGCCGGTGGTGCTTCCTCTCCGTCATACTCCCTCTTGACCCGTCTCTCGTCTTTTCTCTTCGTTGCCTGCCGCTTCGTCCACTCCATTGCGCCCGGGGACTGACCGTTTCTGCTTTCCCCACTATACAGCGGCCTTTAAGATGCTGTCTGCTCCGGTAAAGTCCGCCAAGCGCATCTCGTCGCTTTTTTCCCTGGGCTCCAACCGGGATAGCTCGATTCCGTCGTCGCCTGCATCCCCGAACCTTCCGAAGCCCTCGCCCGACCAGCTGCCGCAGGATGCACGCCCGCAAAGCGCCGCCCGACCAATCCGGGCAGTCTCGAACACTCACAGCGACTATAACGACGCTCGGACGCCCGTGTCCCCCATTCCCAATGATGGATTCGACTTGGACGAACCGTTGCAGCCACCTCCGTCTCTGCTGGCTGTGAACCAGGACTTGGCCAATAGCGCTTCCAATTCGCCAGATGGCAGACCCCAGAGCAGAGGTCGCGGACGAAGTGGGAGTCGGCCCTCCAGTTCCGCGGGCCTATTTGTGCCCGGTACGGGCCCCGATTCGCGCCCGGGAACTCCCTCCTCGAAGAGACGAAGCTGGATGCCCGGGCGGGCGCGGGCAAGCTCCGTAGATCCCCGACCTAATAATAACACTGCGGCGGGGCCCGCTGCTTGGATTGCCGGGCTGGAACAGAAGATTCTCTACGATCTGGAGCCTTTGGCACGAGGAGATCAGGTACGCACTGCATCTGCTTGAAACAACATTGAGCGCCCCTTACTAAATATCGCTTTTCACGGAGATAGATCACCGAACTTTGGAACGATAGTGGTGATACCTATGTGTACTTGTTCCCTCAAAACACCGGCAGAGCTGCCTCCTTCAAAGTCCATCGCACAGTCTTTGTTGAGTCGCCATCTCTACGCGATTTGGCCATGGGCGGCAACCTCAGCACCCTCGAGCAACAGACGCGTACCATGTCATTGAGCAGCCCGGTGGTTGGTCCAGCTTCGCCTCCGTTGACGCCTCAGGATGCATTGGCCGAAAACGACAATGACAACGACAGCTCCGGTAGCAGGAGAATGGCCTACATGGAGGATGACGGCCAGGACGAATTCCAGGAGTTCCACCTCTATCTTCCAATCCCCTTGAACAGCGATGTATCCAGTGCCGGCAGTCAAATCTCCCAGGAGGACACAGAAACCCTCCTCCTTTTCCGCAACCTTTTCGCCTTCTTGCTAGGACAATCTCTGATCGCAACAGCCCGGTCGCCCTCGCTCTTTTCCATCTTCATGGACGTTGCAACGCTACTGTCTCGATTTGAATTCTCCAACTTCGATGGGACCAACTTCGGCGAGACCGCGACCACCAGTTTCGGTAACTACTGCGAGGAGTTGAGATTGGCTGATGTGCGCAAGAGCCGCGAGAAGACCATCGAGGCCATTGTTCTTGGAGAACGACTACGCTTCTTCCCACTCTACCTCGAAGGTTTCGTGCATGGCGTCGGCAAGCTGGACGAACTGAAGCAGCTGAGAAGCCCGAAATACGGTCTGATTAGCCCGGTCACGCAGAAGCGGCTGGAGCGAGGCTTCATTGATCTCGACACTCGTCTTCGCGTCCTGTACAGTAAGCTCGATGACTTCGACTTCCCCTCGGTGTTCTCCGGTATTGCCAACTCAGCCACATCTGCCGAAAGTAAGGTTGTGCGATTCAAGAACTGGCGGATTGCATTCATGGAGTTCCGACGATTCACTATGCAGTACTATCGGCAAAAGTACGGCTCTTGGCCGCCCAAAGCACGGTCGAAGAAGAATCAGTTCGAAGAGAGCGGTCTTAATCGTCAGGTGGTCAATGACCTTTACAACGATTTTGCCAGCCTCTACGATATGCTGGTCGATCGGGAGTCTCTGACCACTCGGACCGTGGACATGGCTGCCGAAACGTCCGCGAGCTCGGATCCGGATGAGATGATGACTAGGGCCCTCCGACAAATCATGAGCGAGTATGATCGGAGCACGCCTCCAGTCCAGCCACCGATTCCTTTCGACATCCCGCAATACCCCTCACTGCAAGCCCTGGAGCGAAAGCCCATGGATGCTAAGAAGGAGGCCAAGAAGAAGGCCAAGAAACTCAAGGATGCGGACATCAACGCGGTCCTCATGGACTCCTACACCCGGGAGGCCATGAAGCCCACGCCGTTTATTGAAGCCTTCATGCAGTTTGAGCGTCGATGCGCTCACGGCAAGAACGTCAATGACATGATTGACTTCCGGTGTGGTCAGTGGATCTTCCTCTACTGTGTCATCCAATCTTTGCCTCTCGTCGTTGTCGATGTCCAGGACGTCAAGTATGTTGACGGCGTGGAGTACTTCCTCTGCATCGCCCCTCGTGGTGGCGCACCCTGGATCCAGAACGACAGCAAGACTGCACGCAGTTGGTTCGGTGTTGCAGGCGGAGCCGGTGTGGTCAGCCTGCCCTCGGATGTGGTGATCAACGGTGTAGAGGGTATCTACCGACGCAGTCACTGCTGGCAGGTGGCCGAGCAGTGGGCGGAGAAGGATGCGATTCTGGCTCCTCCGACGATTGATGATCCTTATGACAACGAGTCATCGCTGTCATCGCCCTACCAGGCGCAACAGTCATCGGCGGATTCGTCCGAGCAGCAGCAACTGCAACTGCAACAGGGACAGGGGACTCCGCTCATGACCCCAAGCGGTCTCACGCCGCCGCCTGCCATCCCCCGACTCAACTCGCCTGCGATGAATCGGAGAGCGGAGCATCGACACTCCATCTACCCCGGTCTTGAGGCCCTGCCGCTACCCGCTGGCGTAGCGCCGATGGATCCCCCGGCCCGGCCCATCAGCCGATTCAACCCCAACATGAGTTTCGATGACATCCTGAAGCAGGTGCCGAACCAGCAAAAGAAGAAATAAAATGGAGCGCTGCATGTTAGAGTGTGTATAATGTCTGCAAGGGGACCGGAGCATTATGGGTCCCCTTGAATTTTTTTTTTTTTCCCGCTGTTCTCAGATCTTCTTTCTCTTTTTTTCATTTCCTTTTTTCCATCCTCTGCATTACTACTAACCATGGTCGTTTCAGCTTTTGTGTCCTGTCCTTGCACTTTCCTTTCTTGTTTCTATTGGCAATTTCCTACCACTCGTAATGGGCGCGCACAAGTGACTTTGAACCAAAAGGCTGGAACGGCGTAAATGAGCATCTATCTGAATCTTTTCCGGGTCGGAACCGACAGTCCAGACACGGCCGAACGTCTAATTCTCGGCGGAATGCATGCATTGGACCGATGACATTGGAAGCATGACTTTTTTTTGAATATTTCTCTCGTTCCCTCTCCTCCTCTCTCCGCCTCTCCTTCCATCGCATGGCCTGGCTTCGCTCACTCCCTCGTGCTTCTGGCCGATTTTCGTTAAATTTCCCCCTCTGTCCGACCATGCAGGGCAGCCCGATTTGTGGTTATTTACTATTAGAAGGGATAGAGATAATAGGTCCATGTGGGACTCTTAATATAATATACCTCTTGGGGATGATGCTGTAGTATCCTTAAGGAATAGAAGCGTACGCTACTACCTCTGCTTCATGTCTGTTCAGTATTCCAGTTCATTATCGCATATCGTGGCAGTGTTTAATACTATAGATATCTATACTCAGTATGTAGATAGTATACAGATAATGAAGACATCGAGACCTACCAATCTTCAACAAACACACATAGTATATTATCTATGTAAATCTCCAAGTCCTCATAATCTAGAAGAAGAAAGAAATGTGCTCCGATCGATTCACATAGATTACATACAGTTTGGTAATGAATGAATGTTGCCTGTTACTTGTTCCTGAACACGAAAAAAAGAAAAAGAAAACAGAAAAAGTAGATGAGTCCTAAGAAATAAAGAGAAGTGAAAAGGTCGGGTTGGGAGACGGATGAAAATGTGACAGATCTACGGTGTAGGCAGTAGGTAGTAAGTAGATAGGGCAAGTGGAGGAGGGTGTTGTGGTTGCTAGGTGGGGTTAGTTTATTGTTGATTACGGGGTGAGGTATGTATGTATCTAGGGATAGTATGGAGTACGTAGCAACTAGATACGTACTAGGTAGTACGGATACAGAATTTCTATGTAGATAGACAGATAAATAGTACCGGATTGTGAATAAAGGCTTGTGCATTGTTTGGCGGGGATAAAAGTAATGCATTCTCTACGGAGATGGTCCGAGGAAATAGGGCTAATTGCATGCTGTAGGTCCCATTGGTGATGAGTTGTTTCATGTGGGTGTTTGTTTATCGAAGATATGGATCTGTTCGATGAGATTGGCCGCGTCTTGGTTCAAGTGTACACAGTACATGAATGTTGGCGTACCCGAGTCAAAGGTGTAGTGTAGAGATGAGGAAGCGCGGAATTGAAGTCCGATGTTGAAGTCCTTCCCTATCGGGCAATTGGCCGAGGTATAATACCATCGTGGCTACGCTTGTCAATCCTTCAGCGAGGAGATACCTGAACGATCGGGGTATGGGGCGCTTGCTTGTCATGGAAGAATATTGAGAAAAATGGTGAATGATACCAATGCACGTATCATTTGAAAAAACCCTGCTCAACGCATCAACTCGGTTGTCTCATAGCAACATCTGCTAACGGAGCAAAGCATGGATCAGGCTAGACGATAGAGGACCTGATATTCTTGATGACAGCATACATTGTGACCTATCTAATTCCAAGCCAATCGGTAATTCATGGATGGAGAAAAAACGGTCAGCTAGTTGACGACGGCGTGATACCGTCACCGTTCTAGTGCTTACCGTCAACTAGCGCCGATGGACCAACCGTCCAGTGTCGGCATAAATCCCCTGCCGTCGCTCATGCCTGAAGTGTTGCCGACCCCCCGGTTGAATGGATATGGCGTCTACCCCAGCTCAGTCGATCCACATCGAACCTGATGTAAGATAAACTCCATCGTCGACGCCCTGTTGACTCCTGCCGATCAGTGACGGTTCTCTGCCTAGCCGAACTCCGACGATGCTTTGTGGATTAGCGACCTGCGCGACCCCGACACGTAAGCATAGTAGCAACCGAACCCTTCCTCCCCGGGGACATGGGGTTCCTAGTCCGTTAACCGCCACAGGGATTCCCTGCAATCGTTGACATCGAGTGTGCTTGCATATGAGTACCGAAATGGTCGTCGCTATGCCGTTTATGGGTCTGGCCGATATGTGTTGCCGAATGACGAGGTGAGTGTGCACCTGTTGATGATCGTCACATCTAATATAAACCATCAGTCTGAGTGTGACCGTATTGACCTGTTGCAACACATCTTCGGGATGCTCTTTGGGGGCCGGCTGGTGTTCGCGCCTATCCCTACCCCACAGCGGATTCTGGATGTCGGGACAGGAACAGGCACTTGGGCAATCGATGTGGCAACGTAAGTTGTCTCCCACTTGTTCTCCCCGATGGACGACAGCCAGGCTGATGAAACGGAAGGATGTATCCGAGCGCACATGTCACGGGTACGCATTGATGACTCCTGCGAAAACCGATCCGAGAAAGAGCTAAACGATCCGTGATCGTAGGAACGGACATATCAGCTCATCAACCCTCATGGTTTGTTCCATCTTCCAAAGCCACGATGGGGACCCTTGAACTTGCTCTTATAGGCTGACCACCGTTCAGGGTACCACCAAACCTAAGCTTCATCATCGACGACGCAGAACTCGAGTGGAGCTATAGTAGCCAATTCGACCTGATCCACATGCAGGGCCTAAATGGAGCAATCCGCGACTGGCCTCGTCTCTTCAAACAAGCCTATGAGTACGTGCTCGTAACGACCAGCACAAACCACAATGAGCGACTGACCAAATTGCAAGCCACCTGACGCCAGGCGGCTACCTTGAAGTAAAGGATACCGATTTCACAGCCACCTGCGATGACGATACCATCCCCGAGACCTCTAGCCTTCGAATCTGGGAGAACGAGTGCATCCAAGCATGCGCACGCCTCGGCCAAACCTTGACTGCCCCGGCGCACGTAAGAGGGTGGATGGAGGCGGCCGGATTTGTAGATATAGAAGAACGTCTCTTCCGATTACCCATGAATAGCTGGCCGAAAGACCCGGAGCTCAAGGAGATTGGCCGGTTTCAGAACTTTCAGTATATGGAGGCTCTCTCCCCGTATGCTCTGGGCTTGCTGGTCGAGGTGCTTGGGTGGGGGCGCGAGGAGACGGAGGTGTTCTTGGTGGGTGTCAGGGGAGATTTGAGAAATCGAAGGCTGCATGGCTATCATATTGTGTAAGTTTGCTTTCCCCAAGACACTGTTTGAGAATGACCGGGCATTGATGGCTTCTAGACGGGTTGTGACGGGCCGGCGCCCTTGAAGGAACCCAGCGGTCACATGCCTTCTCTCCATGTCGAGCCGCAGAATTCAGGCGATCGTTGTTTCTGCCCTTCCACTCTGCTGTGGCGGTGGCTGTAGGACTAGAGGCTTACATGTTCCTTGCTATTTGCCAGTGGGGCAACGGCGAATAACAGTCACTTGTGCGACAGGGGCACGAATTCACCATCGAACTATACGGGATGCCAAATGCTTCCACCCATATACTAAGATAGTATGCTATTAGAAGAATACCCACGTTTTAGACATTTCTATGTGCGTATTGTTGGTTACCTACTCCCACAACTGACCCCAGGTCTCCCAGAAATTCAAGGCCGACGATCCATCCAGGAGAGCATCGACCATACCGTCCATTTCCATCCCCAATTCTGCCTCGTGAGACATCATAGGGGCTACAACGTTGGGCAAAGCTGGTGCGGGTGCTGCCGTAGGGACAGCCACGGAAGCTGAAGCACTCGTGGTCTCGGCGGCCTCTTCGGGACATATCTGCTGAATGCCTTTTGCAAAGATCACACGGTATATTGAAGCCACAGTGTAGACTCTCTGGAATTCTTCCATGACCATCATGCATACATTGAGCTTGCTGAGCCGGAGACGGCGCGCCAGTGGACTGCCGGATCGACAGTTTAGAAGGTGTATCTGCATGGCAGGGATAAGGAGTGGGGGACTAGGGAATCTTAGCTCATGAAACGCTTGCTCGGTGTTGGGATTGCTCACGTCATTGGCAGGGCATACTCAAGTAGATTCTCCTCAGCGAGAACATCAAGTATGTCGTTTGTACGCGAGGCCGCAGAGTCGACTTTATGACGAATTGTCTGCTGCCATTGCTTTTGACTGGCTGGAGAGACATCGTCCGGTGTTTCCGTTGTAAAAGGGCGGTAGAAGACGATGAGAATTGCCCTATGCGGTATTAGTTTGGGTCCAGTTCAAGATAGCGGGCTGATGTCTTGTCGGACTGACTGGTAATGTAATTGCAAATGATAGAGATAGAACCGCGCCGGACGACTAAGTCCAGTGTCGTGCCGGTCAGGTGGACCACAGCGAAGAATGTCGGCCTCAAGTGCCTCCACCCGACCCATGGAGGATTTGGGACGAATGGTTTTGTAGTTCATAGTCAGGACCGCCCCGAGAAGCCTGCTCATCTCTATCAATCGGACCCAATACTCAGCTAGAAGAGGGAGATCATGAGGGATAAACGTGGCGACTATAGGCTCCGAGACATCTGGTAAATCGCTGAGCATGTCTGCCACTGACGGCATCGGTACATCGCAGTCATCGAGGTCAATGCGCAGAGGTCGTCCGAGAGTGAGGCTCAGCCAGCGGTCACGGAAAAAGCAGGTCCACCAAAGACGACGCCAGAGGTGTCGCTGACGGTCACTTATGGAGGTATTGTAGCGGGCTGCATCGGGATCACGGTGTAGACCGAGAATCTGGCAAAGGGTAACAGATAGGCCAGTCCAATACCAGGGCTGGCCATGCTCGTCCACCTCCGAGTGCCAGAAGCCTAGCAGGAGTGAGGCCTGAAGGAGAACAATCTTATTGCGTTCTCCGCCATTATCGTACATGCACTGCTCATAGTAGTTAGATGTTGCATCTGACTTCATTGAACAAGACTAGATAGGCAATGGGCCAGAGATGTCCCAGTCGGCTCCCTTAGAATCTGACACTACCTAATGAGTGTCATGCTGATTCTGATGGCTCATGAGTGTGGATCTTTGGCCAAATGATAAAATGGCGTCCTTACCACTCATGGCAGCAATTCACCTATGGTGTGAAGAGGGATAGCTCACCTTCGCACGGGAGTACATAGCTGCTTTCATCGTCTTCCGGGATTCATAACCTTCCAGTTCACAGATATTGTATGGGACAAACTGAAGGGATTAGCTGAGATCCACATTCCCGTTCATCACAAAAACCTACATTGACCGCAACAAAGAAAACACTCCACACTAGTAGTAGGTTATACTCGCGGAGGCGGCCGGTGCGGAAGAAGTGCAAGATGTGGTCAGCCTCAATGACAGGCATGATTGGGTGCACATGACAGAAGTAAGCCTGAAGGAGGCTGTTGCAGGCTTCTTCGCCCGGCAAGCTGAAGACACCTTTACTTGTGAGATAGGCTCGGTCTTCTTCCAACAGGGATGTTGGGGCATGCGATGGAATTAGGAGATGCCGGGGTAGAGACTCCCCAGGAGTGCAGAGTGTCAGGGTCGATGTGATCCCCGTTTTATCCCCTAAAAATTACATGTCATCAATACAAGCCAGACATTGCCATGGAGGTACAGAAAACAAAAGAGAAATACTCACCAGTGTAGAAGGGGACCTGTCCAGCTCGTTCGGGATTCCCCAAAGCTGCTTCTGCGATTTCAAGTCCATTGCGCTCCTCATCCTGGATGGTAAATCGCTCGCCAGATTCCGAGTTCCTGGATCCAGTCACTACCGGTAATTCAGCTGATTCGCGGTGGAGCGCTGGCCTCGGACTTGTTTCAGTTCGAGGCGATGGATGAACTATGTTACCACCTCCAGGATATACGCCGACACGGTTGGACGGGCTATTGGACGGACTAGGGCGCTGTCTTGTCGGGACATGACGCCGAGAATTTCGGACCCTGACTCAATTTAGCAACGATAGTTAGAGGGCTTCGATACCATTTCTCACCTTTCATTTCGCGCATCTACCACGCAATCTGCATGGTCCTGGGCACAGCGGATACACGGCACGCCGGTGACGTTGAGGCTACACCGAACCTTGCGTTGGCGGCAGGAATGACATGCCACAGTAGATCGATATCGGCGAGCCGACATCCTTGGCCGAGCACCAAGGATCGTTTGGCTTTGATCTGATTCGCTTTGCTTTTTTTGCTGATCGGTGTCAGGGATGCCCGGAGACTGATAAAGGATGCCGCGGGGAAGAGACGGAAAGACCGTGGCGAGGGGGCCTACCTCGGTAAATAGTGCGTGCCTGAATAATGCCTGAGTTAACTAGTTAGTTAACTAGGAGGAATTCACGCGCGCATGACTAATCACTCAGGGAGGAGACGCAATTGAGAGGACGAGTCCTTCACCAACTCCCATTCCAGTCTCCTTTCTCATGCCACGATTAAGAATCCGGTTGGCCAGTCACGCAGATAGGTCTAATATCCTCCACTGGATATTTGTTGAACAGGCGATATACGATAGGATATGGTCCTTTTTACACTTTGGATCCTCGTAAACGCCGGTAGAATAATGATTGTTTCTATATGAAAGATTCTGGAGGTACTGAATGACTGAACAGGAGGCGCTAAGAATGATTTGACAGGACTCGGCTCTGTCTATTTATTTTACATGCCCAGCTATTACTAATGACATGACAGCTTGGCTCAAAAGCAGAAAACTTGATCAGACATCTTTGCAACGGCACCGGGTGCTTGAAATCCCATGGACGCCAAGGCTTTCTTCGAAGCGTTAACCATCCCCGGAGGTCCGCAAAGCATGATTTTTGTATCAAAAGACGGGCCAGGGAGCTTGTCTCTCATGATGTCTGAAGTGACGTATCCCTTTCCAAAGGGCCAGTCGTGAGCCGGGCTATCCAGCATATACCAGATTCTGAGCTGAGGATGTCTTTGAGCGAACGCGTCGAGCTCACGTCGCAGAAGGATATCCTCCTCGGTTCGATTGGCGTAGATCAAGCTGATTTCTGTGAGATCAGTATCATCCTCGCAGATTGCTCTGATAAGCTGATACATTGGCGTGATCCCAGTGCCTCCGGCAATCATGCCAATCTTCTTGCAGAGTCCTTTGGTGTACTTCATTGCACCCTTAGGCCCACGGAGCTGAATCGTATCTCCAGGATTTAGATTTGCAAGATGTTGGCCCGTCAGCATCCCATCAGGATAGCACTTGATGACCAGCTCTAAAACGCCCTTGTCCAGATTGTTTGATGTGGGTGTGTATGATCTAGAGACTGTCGTTCCGTTGACATTGGCTTTGATTGCCACATGCTGACCGATTGGAAGCCCGACCACGTCCTGTGGGCTGGGAAGCTGGAACACGAATTTGAACACATTTGGGGAGAGGGTGTCCTTTCGAATAAGTGGCAGGCTCTTATATTCCTTGGGATCGAGGAACCCTTTGACGAGATGCGGATTGCATCGGATGACCTTGCGGCGCTTTACATGAGGCGGGTATTGCGTGAATCCTGACTGGATCTGCGTCATCTGCGATAATTTGGACCCAACAATTACCCCAACGGCCGAGGAGATCGCAGTGGCAGCAGCAAACCCAGTATAGAATCCACCAAATGCGAACGATGTCTGTGGTGATCGAATGAGGGATCTCCAGGAGCCCTGAACCCCAGTGAAGCTTGGCCATGATGCAGGCAAGGAGGGATAGCTGCGGCAGGAGAAATACAATGAGAGCGCCACACTGCCAATCGAGACTGTGGCGAGTGCTGCAGATCGAGCAGAGCCTTTGGTCCTTGCGGGAGCCACAGGAGGTGAAGGAGTCGTAGGTTGAATCAACTGGACAGACTTAGGGCGGGTGCGCTCGCGTGCATCTTTCAGCGTCCCGATCAGGAATGCTTGTAGGATCTCATCTGCATCCTGCGGATGTTTCAGGTTTCAGTCAGCCGCCTGATCTGTCATGGAACTCTCAAGCCTACCTCTGAATGCCCAACATCCTCATAACCTTCCGTGGCATCGACCCCAGCAACGTCAATCAGAACATCAGGTCCTCCCGGGTGGTCTCTAACGTATTTGGTAACATCATATACTTAGAAGTGTCAGGGCTCGAACGCTAAGCATACAAAGGCTGAGGGCTATCGGCAGCATACCTTTTCCATTGATTATAACCCACAAGTCGTCCCTGGTACTGTGAGCAGCCACCTCTTCTGTTGTGTATTCAAGTATGGCTGACATCGTGGACAATCACTTGTTGCTAGGACTGCACAGAGTGGACCAGATGTGAGATGCGTTCAATCCTACTTGAATTAGAAAACTGGAAAAAGGAAGGACATGATGCGTGTTGCCTCCCTTTATACAGCGCTAGAATACACGATCCTCAACCACGAATGAGAAACGCGCCAAAAATTGTTATTTGTCCTTCTGTCACTGCATCGGCTAGGACGATCCGATTGAGGTGGATTCGGAGCATTTCATGCCGCGGGAAGCCCGCTATGGCTGACACTTCCGCGGGAACCGTTTGATCCGCGGCATCTCTACCCACTCAATTAATTTAACACTACTAATTGAAACAGGAGGCTAACAGACCCATTAGGCAATATAAAGGATGTGCGGTTCGTGCCGTAAGGTTTCTGCGAAGGCCTCACAGTACACATTGAACGGGCACATCATGTCAAACCAGCAATTCTATCTTCTAGGTGAATCGGTGGCGTCCGCGAAGGACATCACCATCGAGGCGACTCTAGATTTAGACCAACTCAAACAACTCGTGGCAGCTTACTTTGCCATTGTCGATCCAAGCGGTTAGATACCTAAACTCTTTCTTTGTTTGGGAACACACTGACACAGCGCAGGGATCGGGTTCCAAACCGAGAATGACTGTCTGTCGGATGTCTCTGACGTCCTTGCTGCGAAAGGACCTGTAGCAATTTCAATCGATGGACATGCCGTACGGGAGCCCGGGGGCCCCAGAGGCCTACCCTTTGTAGGGAACCATTTCGAGGTGTATCCCGATCATCTTGGCAATCACCAGCGGCTCTTCGACCAGTATGGACCGATCTTCAAAACAACAAATCTGGGCCGTACGACATACCAGACAAACGATCCGCAGATATCGGCCATCGTATTTGCCGAGTCGGACTTCTTCTCGAAAATAATCAGTGACGCTCACCCCCTCTCTGCGCTGAAAACCCCTTCCGCAGGTGTCTTTCTCGGGGACACGGATACCCCGGAGTGGAAGGCGGCTCACAAATTCTTGCCTCCTGCTTTGGGTCCCAAGGCAGTACGCCACTATGCCCCGACTATGCAGAGAGCTGTGGAGGACTCGTTCAGGGTGTTTGACGCTTTAGATGAACAAGAGGAGGCGTGGAACGTCTACCAGTATATGCTGAAGCTAGGCTCACAGGCAGTGGGCGAGCTCACGCTTGGGATTGATTTCAAGCACTTTACTTCACCTGATGCGCCGGTGCATGAGATGGTCCACTCCATTGCGGAAATGCTTTCCCTCAACAAGAAAGTCACATCGAAAGGCGACTGGTACGGCATGTTACCATTTGGGGATCCACAGCGGTTGAGGAACCTGAAAGCAAGAATCGAGGAAATGGTAGATGAATCCATTCAAAACGCAGAACGGGCTGGAATTAGCGATTTGCCTTTGCAAGATGCAGCGCTGCTGTCTTCTAACATGGTCGGTGAGTTGAAGGTCATGTCATGGCCCTTTGATCTCATGCATAGAGCAATCACTAATCAAATGCCTGGCATCTAGATTACGCTCTTCGAGCCACCGACAACAAGGGTGAAAAACTGCCCAAGTCAAGTCTCGTTTGGGCTCTCGTAGTCGCAACAGCGGCTGGATTCACGACGACCAGTTCTCTCCTTTCCTGGCTAATCTACGGCCTCGTCACCTACCCGGGGATGCAGGAGCGGTTGCTCCAGGAACTGGTCGACAACGACATCACTGAAGACACCGAGCTCACCGCTGAATTGACCGAGAAGCTGCTCTTCCAAGATAAATACATCAAGGAGATGCAACGGCGACACAACCCCTCATTCCAGCCGGGTCGAACCGCGAAAGTCGATCTCGTCCTTCCTGGAGGTTACAAAATCCCCAAGGATGCAGTCATCATTCCCGCGCTCCACCACATCCACAACAATCCCAACCT
Source organism: Aspergillus ibericus CBS 121593 (assembly GCF_003184845.1). NCBI lineage: Eukaryota > Fungi > Ascomycota > Eurotiomycetes > Eurotiales > Aspergillaceae > Aspergillus > Aspergillus ibericus. The sequence continues at coordinate 411,904 of NW_020292101.1, read as the reverse complement.
CTGGGATAACCCTACTCGCTTCAACCCCGACCGATGGGACACCCCCGAGGTGAAGGCACGGCATAAGGCAGCATATATCCCCTTTGCAATGGGCCCGCGTATGTGCATTGGATTCAACTTTGCCCTGCAGGAGATCAAGGTCTTTCTTCCGAAGTTGATCTACCGCTATCACTTCAGCCGGGAAGGCAATGGGCCGATTGAGTATGATCCGATGTTCCAACTGATCCGGCCCAACAACCTGTATGTGCGGGCTGAGCGAAGGGTGAAGTGGCCGGCCAAGACGAGCAACGGAGGGGTGTCAAATAGAGTGTAATCGAGAGCTGTTACTACAGTCTATGCATGGTATGAAGGATCAATGAAATTGATAAATAGACTTGGGCAGATACTGGATTTGTACATAAGAACTTGCAATAGATTAAATCAAGAGCACGTGCATTTTCGCTTTCTTTTTACGATAGTATTGTACAAATACCACTCCGGTCTCCAGTCAATGCCACGGGTCGAATTTGCATACAACTTGACTGCTAACGAACAAAAAGTCAGACTACCTTCAATGCTAAACCACACATCGTAGAGATCTCCCAATCCACAGGCCTTCTTAGACAACCGCATTCACGCAGCGATCCCTATGAACATTTCAACAAGAATCCCTGAGACTTCGCTACCCTATCCAACGTTCCTCACACGCAAGGCGATAACCCGACCGGGATTTTGGCCGAGTGGGGCTGTATCTGAATCAGTGCCACCCCTGATGAAACCGTTATTAATAACGACAACCACATCGAGGCCCACTGGACGTCATACTCTATAGTCTCGAGCTCTATAGATAGAGTCTAGACACGCTGACGCGGCAGCCTGACCCGATGCCAGACATCCCGAGGGATTGATTGCCCCGGTGGGTCTGTCTATCCCGCTCCCGCGGCTTCTGCATCCCGATATCGATTGTTTATAGAAGAGCGAGGGACTTCAACGTCTTGATGAGCCGCGGATACTCGGAGAATACACTTCGAACCATGGATCAACAAGCTCAGGCGATCACTGCAAGGGCGATCAGGGTCAGGGCCGTATATATTGGCTGTTGCTGGCGAGGTTGTCTCGTCTATTGCAACTGAGAAAGGATCAATATCAACATCACCAGCATCTAGACTTGCATCTACTCTTCTGTGTTCTATAGACTCACAATGCGTCCAACCTGGTCCCCACCACACGACTACCAGAACCGTCCGGTTGCGGTTCTGGGCGCAGGAGTGCTTGGACGACGCATAGGTTTGTTCTCAGTCTTCCTCCAGCTTACTCGGTATGAGGGACGAAGACTAATTCTTCCATCGTAGGCTGCATCTGGGCCTCAGCAGGATACACTGTCCACCTCCGCGATCCCAACCCCGATCAACTCTCCGCCGGCATCGCCTACATCCAGGAAAACGTAGCCGCCTACGCCACCAAAACCGGCCGGTCTCCAGGCACCGCCCACTCCTTCACGGACCTGAAGGAGGCCGTCTCAACCGCCTGGCTGATCATCGAGGCGGTCCCGGAGAAACTCCCCCTCAAGATCACCACCTTCGCCGAACTATCAACTCTCGCCCCGACGGACAGCATCCTCGCCTCCAACTCCTCGTCCTACAAGACGTCCGAAATGCTCGAGCGGGTGCCCGAGACCGTCAAATCTCGCATCCTCAATATGCATTACTACATGCCTCCGCAGTGCATGCTCGTTGAGTTGATGACGGATGGGTTCACCTGTGAGGATATCTTCCCGTTCCTGGTGGAGAGATGTCGTGAGGGTGCGACTTCGCCGTACGTGGCGAGGAAGGAGTCCACGGGCTTCATCTTTAATCGGCTCTGGGCGGCAGTCAAACGCGAGGTTTTGACGATTCTCTCTGAGGGGGTGTCTGTCCCGAAAGAGATTGATGCCATGTGGGAAGAGATGTTCATTACTGGTCGGGTGAAGCCTTGTGAGATGATGGACAGTACGTACACACATACCTACCTACTTCCATCCACCTCCCTCTAACCACCCTCTCCATCAGACGTCGGCCTCGATACCGTCGCATTCATCGAACAGCACTACATCCACGAACGTGGTCTCCCCGCCGACAAAACCGTCGACTATCTAACAGCGAACTACCTCGACCACGGCAAACTCGGCTCCAAATGCCCCCTCGGCGGCCTCTATCCCCCTGCCATTACCAACAACAACACCAGCATCAACAGCAACAAGCGCCTCCTCATCCTCGACATCGGCCTCGCATCCTCAACCGCCGCTACCTCCATCTCCACCCCAGCCGGCCACATCCTCTCCCTAACCCCCACCCCCACCTTCACCCCAAACAACACCCAATTGCAAACCATCCTCTCCAACCAACTCCTCCCCGACGGCATCACCTACTCCCGTACCACCAACCGCATCTACTGGACCTGCATGGGCATCCCCGCCCACCCCGACGGCGCCATCTACTCCTCCACCCTGGATGGGAAAGACATCCGTTCCCTCCTCCCAAAAGGCACCCTGAACACCCCGAAACAAATCACCCTCGACCCCACGACCCAGAAGCTCTACTTCTGTGACCGGGAAGGATGCGCCGTGTACCGCTGTAACCTCGACGGCACGGACCTGACATGTCTTGTCTCTCGCCACAATCCCAAAGAAACAGCCGAAAACGGGACACCAACATCCAACGCCCGGAACTGGTGCGTCGGCATCGCCGTCTCCCCGCGCTGGAACAAATTCTACTGGACGCAAAAGGGCGCGTCGAAGAGCGGCCAGGGACGGATCTTCTGCGCGAGTCTTGACACGGCACACCCTATTGAGGGCGAAGAAGGGGGCCAATGCATCCTGGATGGATTACCCGAGCCGATTGATCTCGAGGTCGACGAGGCGAGAGGGGAGCTGTACTGGACGGATCGGGGGGAATTGCCGTTGGGGAATTCGTTGAATCGGGTGAAATTGGATGCGGAGGGGGTGCCTGTGCGGGGTGCGAAAGTGGAGGTGTTGGTGAGGAATTTGAAGGAGGCGATTGGGGTGTGTTGTGATCGGGAAACGGGGGATTTCTATTTGACGGATTTGGGGGGGTGTGTGTATCGGTGGAATCGGGATAGGAGGGAGAAGGTGAGGTTGTATGAGGAGGAGGGGAGGGCATTTACGGGGATTGTTTGTGTTTGAGGGGTCATGTACAGTTGTAGATTTTTTTGTGGTTCTAGAGTTTCGTTAGTGCATCTATAGATATTGTTTGGCTTCAGTTGATAGTCGACCCCGTGGGCTGGTAGGTGAAATAACCCGCATCAACATATGCTGTGCTCCAGGTGATAGAAAGCCTCCCCAAGGATCTTTTCCTTGACTTTCTTACCTCTATGAGTGATTTCGACCCTGGATTTAACTTGGTGAAAGTAAGCAATCGACTCGAAACTCACCGAACCCTGCACTAATGGCAAGCGCCTACCTTTCTGATCCAGGTCCAAGTATGAAAGTTTGATGCTGGTACTAGCGTCATCTTAGCGCTGACTGTGAACGATACTCGAGCCCCTTCTAGTCAACCAGACTGATAGACGAAGCGCCGACAACTGTATGTTACCGCCGTGCCATGCACGAAGCATTGCTTGTCTTAACATCCCGGTTCCCAGCCTCACGGGTGGAGCATAACCTGGGAGCAATGAAAACAGCCAGTGAGAAGCGCCGAACCCGGTGACAGCCCGCGGTGGAGCCGGCCAGGCTTAGGCTTCTCCAGACGGCGCTTAAAATTGGCTGGCGTACTTGATCGGCCTCGTATTCCGTCTGACACCCCGTCAACGATTTGTACCACTAACTAGCGGCTGGCCATTTCGGGCCCCAGCAAAATTCTTGCCTTTTCCATCCCACTCATCTCAAACCCAAGCTTCGGGGGTTAGGAAATGTAGATAGCAGGAAGCCTTCAGGCCCTGTCGTTCTATCAATGTCCAGGTCACGATCGAGTATCGCGAGCGACGGGCACGACCGCCTGGAGCCGCGGCTGCTGCGGGCAGCAGAAAGCGACCATGTTGAGGCTCTGCAGCAGGTGATCGAACTGGCGCGCGAGAATGGCCAATTCAGCGAGAATTTCCTGCGCGTCGGCCTCATGCGCAGCTGTGAGCGGGGATCGATCGCTGCGACTCAATTTCTCCTGGCTCTAGGGGCAAAGACCGATGTTGCGAATAATCGTCCCTCACCGCTACTACGCGCCGTGGAGCGCAACCACGTTCGCATCGCGCAACTCCTGCTGGATTATGGGGCTTCGCCAGAGATCGCGGATAAGAAAGGTCGGACGGCGTTGATGACGGCAGCATGGAAGAATCACTGGCATGTGCTCCAGCTGCTCATTGCGCGTGGTGCGGATGTCAATGCGAAGGACCAGAAGAAGAGGAATGTGTTGCACAATCTGGCGGCGGATAAGCAGTGTGACTGGGGCGAGGATGTTATCGAGCTTTTGCTCCGCACCAGCTGCAAGCTTGACGGTGTGTCTGGCCAGGATGAATTGGGTCGTACCCCTTTGCATTGGGCCTGTGCGACGGGGAAATTACGCTTCGCCGAGCTGCTTCTGGCTCGACCGCAGGGACCCATCGTGGATGTGAACGCAGTCGACATCAGGAATAAGACATCGCTCCATATGGCTGTGGCCCATGGCCGCGATGATATCGTTCAGCTCTTGCTCCGACATAAGGCAGATGTCAACTCAAGGAGTGACGGAGGCTGGACGCCGCTCCACAACGCGTGTGACAAGGGAGCTGAGTTGATCGTGCGGATCCTCTTGCGGGCTGGGGCCCAGGTCAACAGCCAGCTGTTGAACGGAGTGACGCCGCTGCATCTGGCTGCGCAGGCGGGCCATAAGGAGGTGGTCGAATGCTTGATGGAGCAGAAAGACCTGAAACGGAGGATCCGCGACAATTTCGGCAGCACGCCGTTCCTGCGAGCGGCCCAATTCAAGCGCAAGGACATTGTCTCTCTTCTCGCTCCATTTAACAACGTGGATGCACTCACGCCGGAAGCAAAGGGTGCGTGCGAAGGGTTCGAGGCTACCGTGGTGGACTTTGGAAACTTCCACAACGAGAACCGGGTGAAGAAGACATCCGTCTACAACCTTCTGTATGGTCGCGATTCCGAAAACCCGCGAAAGCAAGCCTTCAACACCTTGCCAGCCGATAGTCGGGCGACCGATTTTCGCTGGATTCATCTGCCTGCAAATAACCTGACCTGGGTCGAAGCCTTGCTCACCAAATCGTTTATCGAGGAGGGGGCCCACGATGTGGAGAGCTTCAAAGGGCTCGAGAGATCATTTAGGTACCAGCATCGCGGGCAAAGGACTCATTCGCACTTTATGCGACCGTTGTGCCAGAGCACACCTCGTGCAGCACGGATCCATGAGGATAGTTCGGAGGAAAAGGAGATGGTATCCCCCCAGATCCTTCTTAACGGGCAATCTCTGGAAACCCCAAAGTCTCCAGGAGATGGAAGCAGCCAAAGGGGGCGGAAACAGAAATCACAGGGCAGCAAAGGCGATCGGCCAGATACTCATTCGCATGATGATAGCATGAATGGCCCTCATGGGAAGAAGGCAAAGAGCACCACCAGGCGTGGAAAGATTGGGGCATTGGCGAAGCCTGAGTCCAGGAACCACTCACTTCCCGCTCAGGACAAGCATCGACCATTGCTCTCCCTGGGCAAAGATCAGGCGAACACGACCTGCAACGTGTGCATGTTCATGCCTTACTTGCATTTCGAAACTGACGAACGGCGGAAGCAGATGCAGGAAGCCATTAAACGGGCCGAGACGCGCAATCTGGGCCGTCCAGGCCTCACCCGAACAGCCACAAGAGACGAGCTTCTTATTAGCGCGCACCTCGCGTCGTCGATGTCTTCGCTGCATATCCGACGAACCTTGGATCAGTTTTTCTACCCCAACATTGATACGCAGACTCGAGACCAGGACCAGGTCGTCTTTCGCTACCAGACCCAGGGACAAGGTCGTGAACGTTTCTGGGCTGAGCCCAAGATCTTCATGGTCGATCAGCTCTGGATGTGGATCATTGGGACGAATCTGATCGTCACCGGGTTTCCTCAACGGTGGGACCAACCGAAAAACGACCCTCTTAATGTCCTAGATGGCATCATTGAAGATATCAATTCCAAGACCAGAGAGCCGGTGCGGTCCGTCTACGACCTGGCCATCATCATTACCGCCCGCTGCTCCGGTGTCTTCGACCGCCACCGCATGGGTGATGAGGAGTACCAGTTTTTGGACATGTTTGAGGCCTCTATCGGTGTGGCTACAGACCGTGAGACCGTGCTCTTCAACCGCTTCAACCGGGCATCCGCGCAGGCATCAGACTGGCTCAAGAACCGCCGCAAGCTTAGCCGCTTTGCCAAGAATCCGCCCACTAAGGATAATACAATAGAGAGTAGCATTGAGCGGATTCTAAAGGAGGATGAGGAAGAGGACGAGCAGCCCCTCTTCGTGGACAACCTGCTCGATATTGGCCAAGAAACCGAACTCCTTTCCGAGGCGAAGGATATCCGCGACGAACTCAACATGATCCGGACCGTCTTGCAGCATCAGCAGAATGTCCTCCTAGATTTTCAGGAGGCCATCTGCGAGATTTACTACGGACAACAGCGCTCGCAGTACGAAGTCAAGAAGCGGTTCAAGGAGCAGCAGCGCACGATCGACATGCACCTCAAGGATATCGACCGGATGGATAAACAAGCGGAACGGATCTATTCTTCAATCACCGACCTGCTGGATCTCAAGCAGAAGCACGCCAATGCGTTTGAGGCGCGGTTCGCCCGCGATCAAGCTGCCGGGACGACGCGCCAGGGTAAGATCATGATGGTCTTTACCATCGTCACGATCGTCTTCCTTCCGCTGTCTTTCATCACGTCTGTCTTTGCGATCAATCTGGCCGAGTTTCAGGGGTCAGACGGGTCTGAGCTGCTGCATCTGCCGTACGTGGCCAAGTACACTTTTGGCATCGGCTTTGCCATCTCTATTCCATTGATCTTGGTTGCTTTGTCTGTCGATGACATTGGAGACGGATGTCAGGAGGGCATGCGGCGGATACGCCGGTGGATGACGCGGAAGAGGCCGGCAGACTCCCCTGGCGTGCAAGGGAGTCCGAGGCCGACGGCGTTCGAGATCGAAAAGATTCTCAGTACCAGGCGATCTCGGAAGAGCTTGGACACGGACTTTGCGGGCAGCCTGCTGCCTGTGTCGACGCGAGGGACGGTGGTGTCCCGACGAGATGATTTTTATTGATGATGACCAAAACGACTGATGATTATGACATGTAAGGTATACGATAGATAGATGTTGTCTGATCATGCCACACGGGTGGTTGACGTAATTGGATAGCAGTCTTGCTCCTATATTAATCCTATTAGTCTCCTGCTCCCTAGGATGAGGTTGGTGAGTTGAGGACCCCCTCTCCATCCCTCACATCAATCACATGACGATGCCTCTCCTTCCTCTCTCTCTCTCTCTCTCTCTCTCACTTCACAGCTCCCCTCTCCCCTCTCCCCTCTCTCCATCATCCACCACCAACTCCCATCCCTTTCCATCCCACATGCACGCACACATGTCTCATCCATCTCAATCCGATTGCCTGGCATGTGCCTTATCGATCCCGATAGTCTCCCTCGGGGACACGACATATACGGCTACCGGATAACCCCGGAGCAAATGAGTTCACCAGCCAGAGATCCGGGCTGAGACAAAGCCAGGAAACCACAATGACTTGGGGTGGCTGCCTCAGCGAACAAACGCTATCCTTCCGATCAGGTGTCTTTCATGTGCTGGTCGGGCAGAACCGGACACTTCAACACCATGCTGCGCATGTGGATCTTGGTTCATGATTCTACGGTATGTGACGGGTGAGAGGAGGTCAATAGAATGAAGATCTCCCGAGGAATGAATCTTCACTTTTATATCGGGGAACCTTATCTCTCAGACTTCCCGTTCCGGAGCCATCCATCGTCGCCGAGAAATGATATCATCATGTGCTCAGCACCAGCCCTGAGTCCGAGACTTTCGCATCGCATATCTACTCCGTACGCCTTCGCTCTCTAGCTCAGATCCAGCTGCAGACTGATCCCCGCTGATTTACCTCATCAATGGCACAATGAGACTCATTCCAGCTCACACCATTGCTCACAAGCGCCCATCATCCTGCCTCCTCGTTTCAATCACGAAGTTCATCACCACCAGCAGATCTCTCGCAACCCAAATCAGCCACTCAACTGCCTTCCGCGAAGACCATGAGAAAGAACGCGTCGTGATCCTCGGCTCCGGTTGGGGTGGCTACAACCTATCCCGCCAACTCTCCCCAGACAAATACAATTCGATCATCATCTCCCCGCGCTCATACTTCGTGTTCACTCCTCTCCTCACCGACGCCGCCGGTGGCTCCCTCGACTTCTCTCACATTGTCGAACCCATCCGCGACCGCTCCTCAAAAGTCGACTTCATCCAAGCCGCGGCGCGGTCCGTTAACTTCACCGAGAAAACCATCACCTGCGAAGCCACAGTCGTGAAAAGCGGCGTGACCGAGACGCCTCGATCCAGCGAAGAGGAAGAATTCCAGTCCCACTCCACCCAGTCCAGCACTCCCCAACGCCCCTGGGAAACCGGCCAATCCTTCACCATTCCCTATAGCAAGCTCATCATCGCCGTCGGCACGGTCTCCAAAACCTTCAACACGCCCGGCGTTCGCGAGAATGCGCTCTTCTTCAAAGACGTGGGCGACGCGCGCAAAGTCCGCCGTCGAGTGAGAGAATGCTTCGAACTCGCCGTCTTACCCACTACCTCCCCTGAACTCCGAAGCCACCTCCTCCACTTCGCCATCGTTGGTGCCGGCCCAACAGGAACCGAACTCGCTGCTTCCTTACGAGACTTCATCACCAAGGACCTCATCGCCCTCTACCCAGCCCTAAAAGGCATCCCCCGAATCAGTCTCTACGACATCGCCCCCAAAGTCCTCTCTATGTTCGACGAAAAACTCTCCAAATACGCAATGGACACCATGCGTAAAGAAGGCATCGAAATCAAAACCTCCCACCACGTCCAGAGCCTCCGATGGGGAGAACCGGGCGCCAGTCCGCCCTACGAAATGGACCCTAAACGCTGCCTCACCCTCTCCACAAAGGAAGAAGGCGAAGTCGGCGTTGGAATGTGCGTCTGGGCCACCGGAAACGCCATGAACAAATTCATCCGAGACTCCCTTACAACCATTGATACCTTCCCTACGAATTCCGCGCTCATTAACAACTCCTCCGGAGACCAAACCCCGCCCTCCAATGCCACCTGGCACGTCAAAAAGCACCCTAAAACCGGTGCCCTTCTCGTCGACGGACACCTTCGCGTTCAACTCCAAACTGATTCCGATTCCCCCACCACCGCAACCCTCCACGACGTCTTCGCCATCGGCGACAACGCAATGCCCGAAACCGGGGCCCCACCAGCAACCGCACAGGCTACATTCCAAGAAGCGAAATGGCTCGCGGCGAGACTGAACAGTTATGATATCAACACCGCACCACCATTCTCGTTCCGAAATCTAGGTACACTTGCGTATCTCGGGGATGCGAAGGCGTTACTGCAGATTCCGCATCAGGAGGGCGGGAAGGGAGCGGGGTATCTTCCTGAGGGATTGACGGGTAGGATGGCGTGGGTGGTGTGGAATTCGGCGTATTTGACTATGAGTATTAGTTGGAGGAATAAGTTGAGGGTTGGGTTTAGGTGGTTGCTGAATCGGATTTTTGGGAGGGATGTTTCGAGGTATTAATCAAATTTGTGGATTACTTATGGGATAACCTTGGTGGGCTTGTGGAGTTGTAGTATATAGATTATTCCGTGAAGATACAAATCTATAGTCATGTATGTACATAAGAGATCCCTGGGGAGAAGAAGGGGGGCTATAGCTTGGCCGTTTCTGTTCCCTTAGTGGACTCGGATCGAATCGCCTGGTCGATGATCTGCATCGCCCGGTAGAGGTCATAATCATGCTGCTTGGGCGTGATGACCTGCACGCTCAGCGGCGAATCCAGATACACCCGTCGGTCGACGGTGGTCTCGGTCCCTATTGTTCAAGTCAGCTCGATATCTCAGCCGGTGTGAGTACACATACACAGCTTCCGATTCGCCTCATCCCAGCGCCCTCCCACAGGGATGGTCATCTCCCGCCCCAGCTCGAGATCATCCTCCCGGAACGTCCGCACGGGCACCACCCCCGCCGGATAATCCAACAGCACCCACGACGAGGTATACCCGATGGCATTGTAGCGGTCCATTTCAGGGACCGGATGTGGTGCCACGGGATGGATGATCGCATCGATCCGTCGCGTCTCATCGGCTGCATTTAGCGTCCACATGCGCATCATCGCCCTCTCCAGCTGCGCCCGCTGCATTTGCAGCTGGCCCAGCTCGGACACCGTGATCTCCTTTCTCCGTCCGATCCGGCCCTTCAACCAGGGTGTAAGCGGCTCGCCCGTTTTCTCAAGCAAATCCATCATGAGCCCGCCGCCGTCAATCCCCATCAATTTGTTCGCAAGACCCTGGCATTTGCTCAGGGCTGGAGGAACGGGAACCTCCACGACTTCTACGCCCGGCGTGCGGCGCAGGATTCGCGCGACTTCGTCCAATACCTTCGCGATGGGGGGAAGAGGTTCCACGATTCCATCTGAGCGGAGGACCCCGACTCTCAATTTCGGTTTCGAGGGGTTTGATAAGGGTGATGTTGGTCCCCAAGTCCCTGGGATACAATCTTCCCCGAACAGCTCCGCTCGGGGAACGATCTCCCCCATCACGAATCCTATATCCTCCACTGACCGCGCCAATGGCCCGGCCACGGGTTGTAGCCCGATCCGTCCTTTGGCGGGGATATGTCCCGCGTCCTGCTGTCCGCCGTACGGCAGACGACCTTGACTGGGCTTGAAGCCATACAAGCCCGTACACATTGGGGGAATGCGCACGCTGCCACCGATATCGGTGCCGAAGCCGATCATAGAGCCGCAGAGGGCCAGGAGGGCGGCTTCGCCGCCGGTGCTGCCGCCGACGGTGAGACGGCGGTTGAGGGGGTTGAGGGTGCGGCCGACGAGGTGGTTGCAGGTGTCGAGAGTGCCGACTGTTTGGGGGACGTTGGTTTTGGTGATGATGATGGCGCCGAGGGATTGGAGGAGGGTCACGAGGGCGGCATCGCGCGTGGCCGGGTGGAAGGCCAGGGCGGTGAGGCCATTGGTGGCGTCGACGTTGGTGATGTGGAAGGTGTCTTTGATGGAGATGGGGAGGCCGTGGAGGGGACCGATGGGGCGGGAGGTGGATTGGAGGTGGGTGTCGAGGGTGCGGGCGCGGTCGAGCGCTTGTGTGAAGAGCGGTTCGGTGAGACAACGGGTGAGTTGGTGGGCAATGGCGGCGCGCTGGATAAAAAGGATCGCAGTTAGTAATTTGGTTAACTAGAGGGGCGAACGAGGGGAGAGACCTTGCAGAAAGCGCGAGTGACTTCCTCCGCGGTGAGACGTTGGGAGTGAATTTCAGCGAGGAGGGCGCGGATGTTGTAGTCTTCGGTGATGTGGAGTTCGGGGGGCGTGAGAAGGCCACAGGTTCGGGGGATGGCGGTGACATTGATGCTCTCGTAGGAGGAGGTCTGCGTGATGGAGTCAGCGCGGGAGAGCATCCCCGCAGGGATCTGCGAGGCGTCCAGACGCCATTCGGGGGGGATGAGCGAGTCCAGGTGCTGTTGTTTGCGGGCGGCGATGGATTGGTAGTCGGACATGGTGATTCTTGAATTCGAGATGGAGGGGAGGGGAGTAAAAGGAGAGTTGGGAGTTGGGGTTTATCAAGGGGAATGCGGAGAAGGGCTCCGGCCGCAACCGAGGTTACCGACTGACTCCCCCCGTGAGGGTTCTACTATGCAGATCAATAGAAGTCTCAGATAAAACATGCGCCTAGGTAAAGAGAATCACTTCAGATCTAGGAGCCTCTATAAGATACATGAAGCTGAATGGCACACAGGATATGTGGTTATGTGACAAGGTTATTATCAAATAGACTAAAAAGGACATATACCTTCTAGCTACTGGTATAGAAGGTATAACAAATATCTCACCAGTATATCCATACTGGTTTAAAGGCTTGAGTGTAGGCAATAGAATGGCTTGGGTATGTAACGAGATCTAGAAGATAGGAAACCTGCTACTGTCCTCGCTCGCTGTGATGCCATTCATCAGCGAATGCCCGTCTGGATCGAAGCTTCATCGCATGTATCGCCAACCATTATCAAGCCCTATCCTCATTTCCCGTGCTCTGAGTCTCAAGGTGATCTTGTCTCTGCCTCCAGATCTTCAACAGTTAGGGGATTCCGTTCATCTTTATTGATTGTGTCACCCCGACGTGCTACTTTTCTTGCAATACAGTCAATCTTTAAGCAAGGACGGATGTTTCATCATGAGTCTCGCTGAGAGTAAGAGTTACCTCTTTTCTTCTGCGTATCCATTCGTTCCACTCTCTTTTGTTGTCAACTGTCGTTCGCATCGTCGCCGAGTAACAATGCACCCCATGCACTGCCTGGTTCCTTCATCGGGGGACATGACGCATATCTTGTCAAGCCGAGCGCAATAACACAAGGAGTCGCGAGAGGCGAGCTGGTAGACTCGATTTTGCGAACAAGCCGCAGCCTCTCAGTATGGCGATCTTGTTTTCCCATGAAGTCATCGAGACGGTTGAGGAACCAGGGACAAGAAACCTGTGGGAGGGGGCATTGTTGCCCTTATCGGCAGTGATCCAATCGACGGGTGCCCAATTGTAGGTGGCGCTTCTTTCGCCTCTGAGAAAAACAGATCTGCTGCATCCATCACAGAATCCGCATATTGAATAGCCTTCCATGTATTCTTCCCATGTTTTCCGACCACCAGCCTGAGCTTCGCTGAGAAACCGTAGTAGTGGTCCACGCCGACCCGCTGTTGTTGGAGAATGGGCGCTTTGGTCCTTAAGTCTGTCAACAACCTGTACCCTTGGGCCAGCCATTTCGATGCCTGTGTTACTCCAACATCAAGACACCCAAGAAAACTTGGAGTATACGGTCTTCGCGTGTTGTGGTTGAGTTTCCAGGTGGAGTCGGTTTGTACACAGAATCTCTTCGATCTTGTCTGCCAAACACTCTCCAATCCATGGAATAGCCAGGGCCTGCGATTGGTGACAATCTTCTTCGGCTGTCTCCGATGAGCGCTGAGAGCCTTGTGATAGGCAAGCATACGCCAGTGGTCGTCGGTCCTAGTAGTCCGACATGGAACCGTGACTGAGTTGAGCTCAAGACTGAGCGAAAGCTGACACACTCGGAGGATGAGTGTCATCCACAAGAGCAACCATGGCCTTCGTAGAAGTATATATAGCACTTAATCTCTCACCATCCTCTGTATCGTACTGGATCCACCGGTAAGCCATAGCATGTCCAGATCGTTTCATTCCGTCCAACATTGTGTCCTCGCCATAGCCTCCACCAGTATACCTTGTATTTCCCCACGCGAGGCTGTGGATCTGCCCCCACCAGCGTGCAGGACCATGAAAGGAAGAAAAATACCACTATGTGTGGGTAATATATAGGATAAGGATCTGCATGCCCGCGGCGACTCTGATGGTCAATGTGCCGGACTCTCTTTTTGAATATGTTCCAGGCAATAGGCCGTAGGCAACAATGCGGTCGTTTGAGTCCAATTCAGAGGCCTGTCGAGGAGAAAATGATGCTGAATTGTAGTTCTCCAAACCATCTCCTAAGGCCGGCTCAGGAGAGAGTTCCTCTCATCTGCGTCTGCCGCCACCATGTTGGGCCCTGCGATTTGGTACCGTTGTCAACGCAATTCTGCGGCGAGAAATGAGACAGATGAGGACCAGCCCGTGGGCGAGTACCATGATAGATCTATAGCCGTATTATATTTGATTCCTCGCAATCACTTTATATAAGATGAACACTTGTCTTCTCTAGCGAGTACATAATTTATTAGCTAAGATCATAGATATACACGACTCGGGAAAGTCTTACCATGTGGACAAACTCAAGAGGCGACGAGCCTCAAGGCGTCCTCATTCTTTCCAGCTTCCGTACGTCCCGGAGTTCAAGAGCCATAGCAAGCTCATCAAGGCTTGCAAAGCCTTGACCTGCTCACGAAAACCTTGTAATGAATCGACCAGTCCGCTTAACCAGTAGACACTGTTCGAATGGTATATAATTGCTGCGGGATTTTGCATGTAACTTTTGCTGAGGGAGGCGTGCAGAAGCCGTAGACGGGTCCCGTGCATGGTGATCAGCCATCCATCATGGAACGCCATTCTCAATATCACAGTGTGTCTGTTTCGGGATGAACATTGCGACATTTAGGTCTTGAAGTCTGTGTCAACCATGAACTCGCAGATCCCGGGAAAGAGGAGGTCTGTTTGGTGATAGATGTATGGTTTGGATTGAGGGTGTATTGCAGGATGGGGAACACCTTGCTAGACTTCGTTGGACGGGTCTTAGTTATACTATATATAGGGGAGCATTCCTGAAGCTTTCCGTGCTTGATATAGTATTTATATATAGGGTAGCAGAAGAAGAGAGAAGACAGAGCGGATGCTGGATTCAAAGCGGGGGACATTGGGGGTACTTATAGCTGCAGGATGAGGACCCTGGGGGTGAGAACCAGCGACCAAGATGAGAGAGTCTCTTGCTGTGACTGTCACCGGGTGGTAAATTTCACGAGAGGCCAACCAGACGCACAGAAAACATCGTGGCCTACTGCCAGCGGCCAAGCTGGAACGGTTTGTGTGACCCTGAGTGCCAGATATGGACGTTCAATCCCAACCAGAGTCCACGCTGTGCCCAATTACCAATTACAGTCGCCCTGTCAGATGAGCCCCTCCGTCGATGGGAATCACGGCTCCGTTCAAATGACTGCCCGCCCGGCTGGCCAGAAACACCACCAAGCCCGCTAGATCCTCCTGCCGCCCCAGCCTTCGATTGGGCGACTTGCCTTCCAGGTGCTTCAAGCCTCCCTGGATCTCGATCAACCCATTTGCAAGCTTCGATGGAAACATCCCTGGTGCGATTGCGTTGCACAGGATATGCCTTGGGCCCAGCTCCACCGCCAAGTTTCGGACCAGATGCATCACAGCTGCCTTGGAGGCAGAGTAACTGAAGGTAGCATTGGCACCTAAACTGCCCAGCGTGATACCTGCGACCGAACCTGTCACGATGACTCGTGCAGGGTCATCACGTGTAGCCCGTGCAGTCAGCAGGGGCGTGAATTTCTGGATGGTATAGAATACGCTCTTCACGTTCAGGTCCATGACCTTGCTGAATTTGTCGGCGGGGTAGGATTCGTATTTCTCGCCCCAGGTGGCCCCAGCATTGGCGAATAGTATATCGAGATGTGAGGTTGTCTTGGAGACCTCGGCAACAAGACGGTCCAGCTCATCGAGGTTTGAATTGTCGGCCGGGATGGCGATGGCGGTTGCGTGGGGAGATTTGTTGGGGAGGGCGTTGAGGGCTGCAACAGCTTCGTCGCAGGCGGACGACTTGCGAGAAGTAATGTAGACTTTGGAGCAGCCTGATTGGAGAAGCCTAAAATTATGAGGAGTGTCAATGTTTCGTATCCTGGTTGACTGGGGCGAGGATTCTGTCCTACCCACTGGCGGCGTGTAGTCCGAGACCGCGGGAGCCACCGGTGACGAGGGCGACCTTACCCTCCAGGGAGAAGATGGAGGGGAAGTTGTCCAGCTGGACTTGTTCGGAGACAGACATGATGGATATATGACGGAAATGAGAGCATGGCAGGAGTGCGGAGATCAATCTCTATCTATTGTAACTGGTAACTACGTTTGCTGCAGTCCATGGATGGACCGAGGCTGAATGCTACCCCGCATGGTATGTATGACCCTTACGCTTGGTGGTACTGCGAATACCGTCTGTTTCCGTTCTAGCTGGTCGGGGCTAGCCCGGCCGGAGAAAGTATGAGATCTCCGGGCTGCTGATTGGCCATGGCGGCACCCTCTGTCACCATCCAAGGATCGCCAGATAGTGGAAGTGCTTTCCTTCCATTCCAGTGCAGTCACACATGCCTCTGGATTAGAGAATCACCGGTGTTCTGAGTACCTATCTGTGAGATCATCGCTTGAAGACCCCACCGACCAGCTGGTGGAACACCCACCAATGACCGGGATCGAAACCTGCTCAATCGTGCGCAAGGTCCCCATCGCACAATCATCACCCATCGGGATTGGCGGGACAGAGTACCTTGTAGGACGATGTGCCTCGAAATGTCATGCTCGAGGGGCCTTTTACCCCTCTTCTGCTCTTATTTTGTCCTCTTCATCCCTCTCCAACCATCACCATCATCACCAGTTCACAGATACCGAGTTCAGCCCAACTCACTAAGAAACCAAAATGGCCCCTAATCACACCCTTCCCCCTCTTCCCTACGACTACGATGTAAGTCTCACATCTCTCAAGTCAGTCCATATCTCACAGCGAACAGGCCCTTGAGCCCATCATCTCGAGAGAGATCATGGAACTCCACCACAAAAAGCACCACCAGACCTACGTGAACAACCTCAACGCCGCTCTCACCGCGGAAGCCTCCGCCCTCGACAGCAACGATCTCACCCAGATCATCAGCATCCAACAGAAGCTCAAGTTCAACGGGGGCGGTCATATCAATCACTCTCTCTTCTGGAAGAACATGGCTCCCTATGACTCCCCAGCTACCAAGGTGGAGCGGTCGGCGCCAACTCTCTTGGCCGCGATTGAGAAGCAGTGGGGGTCACTCAAGAAGTTCACGGATGCGTTTGAGGCCGTGCTTCTAGGGATACAGGGCAGCGGATGGGGCTGGCTGGTGAGTAAGGGGAAGAAAGGGTTTTTGGAGATTGAGACCACGAAGGATCAGGATCCGGTGATGGGGTCAATCCCGGTGTTGGGCGTGGATATGTGGGAGCATGCTTATTATTTGCAGGTGAGTATCCTCTTTGTTTATGAGCGGAGATGTGCTGACTTTGGTATTACAGTATCAAAATAACAAAGCCAGCTACGCCCAGAACATCTGGAAGGTGATCAACTGGGAAGAGGCAGAGCATCGGTATGTGCATGGCGTGCAGGATATTGCCAGTGTAAAGCTGTAGCCGTCGTGAATCTGTCCATGATGCATGGACCGAATTGAGTATCTACCCATCACCATATCATGTATCTAGACTGACCAACATACGACTGACCTCATTGATTCCATTCTACCAATCCCCACCCTTCCCTCCCAATATCACCATATTATCAACCTCATCTAAACAAAACTCCAAAGCATACACATACCTTCCTTAACAATATGCACAAATTAATCATACCCCACAATCCCCCTCCCCATATCAACACCCATATTACCTTCTCCATTGCCCAAAAGACTAACCCTCACCAACCTCCCCACAATCCCCCTCTCCGAAACCCCCAACTCCAACCTCTCCGGCAAAGTCACCTCCACCTCCCCTTCCCTTCCTCCCATCTTCCCCCCCAAAAACGGTACCGTAAAGTCATACAACGGCGGACACGTAATAGGAACCGTAAGGTCTCCGTATTTCCTAAATACACATTAACATCCTACATACTAAACAAACCCATACACAATAGAAGGACAAAAGGAAGAAGAAAGGTGGGGGGGCATACTCAATCCGTACATTCACCCCTTTACTTTCCCTAAAGCGAGATAAAGTCTCGGGGGAAGTAATCCGAAAGGACGCTTTTGTTTTGGGTTCGTTGCTGGGTGAGGTATCTGCAGTAGTGCTTGTGGGGGAGGAATCTTGGAAAGAGAGGGAGTAGGATGTTTGTGCATCATTTATATATTCTTCCGAGGATGAGGAGAGAGAAGATGAAAGTGATGATGTAGATGATGTTCGTAACGATGAAGATGTAGAAGGAGACGAAGAAGATGTAGAAGAAGAATCAGGAAAAATAACAGCAATCAGTTTCCCTGAGCTGGGTCGTGAGGGACCGCACATTTTCTTCACTCTCTGTCTTTGACTATCTTGTTTCTTTTCGTAGTGTTTATATGATATAGTACGGAGTACTGTCTCCTTCGTAGTTGCTTGGTTAGGAAGATTATTGCAGGGTATATGAGAAGTAAAGTAGAAGTATACAAGTCGAGGACAAGCCTCTCTTTTTGTTCTCTACGGCTTGATATCAGTTGTCCCCAAGGTACATCGTGGCCTCTCCCAAGGTACCGGCATGTTGGTGACGGAGGAAGATGCTCAAATCTGCGCAAACCAGGGCGAGTGGGCCCGGGAACGGACGAGGAAGTGGGGCTGATGTGGGTATTGTTGGTATGGCTGGTGGTAGGAGTCAATAAGACTATGAGGGGGTTTGCGGGGGTTTATTTGTGTTTTCATTGTTGATTATGTCGTCTATTGATTGTGGAGTGAACCGAGAATGACCACTGGACTGGCATGAGGTTGAACTTGAGGTCCACAGGAATGAATCTTGGTGGTAGACGACTATATTATACTTTAACAATACCCTAATATATGCTCTAGTATCTAAAAATACTATGTACTCACCCGGACCGGGTGCGCCTCCGTGTTCAGCACAAACTTGTTCCCGCCGCCGGTCTGTACTTGCCACTCCGCCTCCTCCGAGAACGCCAGGTACGAGTACTTCATCACCTCCGCGAACAGGAAGCTCTCCTGGTTGTCGTACCGACCGCCTCCGTTGGCCGCGTTGACATCCGTCAGACCCGCAAATCCCGAGCCCGTGCGGCAATAGTCGTTGATGGCGCTGAACGCGCTCCAGATCCATTCGCGGTACTACATTCGTCAGATGCATCCTCTAGGAACAGATGGGTATAACTTACTGTTTCGTCCCCAGTCACTCTCCAGGCATAGTAGAAGCTCTCGATGACCTCCGGGCGCAGAATGTAGGCCCCGCTGGTGATGTAAAACCCGGCCTGCTCGTAGAGCGTCTGCTGGCTGGCTGGAATGGAGCTCGTATCCCAGCTAAACGTCTCCGGCCCAATCCCGGTCAACGTCGAGTTGTATGTATCATGGCATCCATTCACCAGGGCCAGGCCAAAGTTAATGAAGTCAGTTCGATTCAGCACGGTTCCACCCAGCAGGAAGCTCCCTCCATCGAAGCAAGTCAGGTGCTGCGAGCTCAGGTCATAGGTGCCGTTATTGTACGAGGCCAGGAAGGTCAGGTCCGGGCGAGACGACGGGTGCGACGCCAGATGCTGCATAGTCGACTGCGCCGCCGCCACCCAGCGGTCCTTGTAGAGACCGAACCGCTTCGGGTCATACACGTACATCTTGATCAGGTATTCATAGTAGGAATCGTCACCGCCGTTCCAGCTCACCTGCGCATCCGCAAACTGCCCAGTGGCGATGTTGATATTGCTTCCCACCAGGCCCGGGAATGGCTCCGCGGACTTGGGCTGCGGGTTGAGGAGATACGACTCGGCCTTCTGGCTCAAGTCTCCATAGGTGGGATCTCCCGTCAGATCGGATAGCCGCGTCCACTCCAGCGCCAGTGTGCCAGTCACAGCCAGACCGTTGGTCGTGGCTCCGTCATTACCCCCAGAGGTGATGTTGAGGTTGTTATACGGAACGCCGGAGGGGGTGTTGAAGGCGAATTTGAGAACGTCGCCAAGGTTCTTCGACTGGGTCAAAAGGACATCGACTTTGGATGAGTCCGACACCAGGTCGGAGGCGGGACCCTTCAACAGGTCATAGCCAGACAGCATACCACCCAGGTAGCGGATGGTTGTCTCGAACAGGCTCACGGTGCTGTCGGTCTTGGAATAGTCAATCGTGGCCACGTGGTCCAGAATCTTGTTGACAATGGTTGCATTGCGCATGATCACCGCCGTGGAGAGCGCATCTACAGCGGATGCACCCCATCCGTTCCTGGAGTCGCCATAGCCGTTCGAGACGGGGTGCAGCTCGTCATGAGGGAAGGCATATTGAAGATAGCCATCCCAAGCGTGCGAGAAGGCGGACTTGATCGTGTCTGCACGAGTCTGGGAGTCATCCTGTCGCAAGACCGGCTGAGGGTGAGCTATACAAGGGCTGACGATGGCCAAGGCCGTCAGGGACAGGGAAAGCGAAGAAAAATGCATGATACAGAGAAAAGAGTGACACAGGAACCGGGCGAGCAGACCAGAGATAAAACCGGCCTTGCACCGATGACGAAAACAAAGCGAAAGAATGAGAGCCAGCAAACAGGCGACGGATCGGGTATAAATAAGGCGATCGACCGGCTAAAAGAATGCGGAGAAGTGATCGTGGACGAGCTCAGGAGGAGTTATGCATCCTGGAGGGGGTGGGCCATGGCCCCCGAGCAGCTACCCAACTGGTAGTCAACCTGGCTGTAGTGGCTGTATATCAGCAGGAGTGACGGCACAGGGGAAGGCCCCTCCGCCGCGACCTGGCCCAGGGGTTGCCTAATCGGGTAACGCACAGGCAGTCCCTGGTTCCTGGTGGGGAGCCAAGCCCGAGCCCGCTAGCTGCTTCAGGCCCACCCCCGCCGATCTGGGGCTCCGATTGGAGGTTGACCCTGCAGGATCCTGCAAGGGTGGATTCCTCTGCGGTCCCCGGCTGGTATTTGTGACGGGTCGGTACCTGTCCCTGGCGGACCTTGCAGGCGAACAGCGAGGTACTTCAGACTCACTGCATACCGACAGGTACTTCAGGGTGGGCGCTTAATTTAGGCCAGGGCTTGGGGTCGTGCGACCGTCACATCGGCGGACGAGCTCCGAAGTAGGCCTTCGTCTCGAGATCATCCGGGCAGGTCAGACCGCAGGGCAGATGATGAGGGCGGGCAGATGATCTCGCTTCCGAAATTTGGATCAACGGGCCAGGAAAAGCAACTCAGCGATGTTCGGCACTAGGGGTAAAAAGGTTCGGCATATCAAAGGCAAAAGTGATCGGCTGAACTGGAAGTATTCTTGGAGATTCCCGATCCAGTTAGACGGAAGCCAGCGCGGGTCCTT
The DNA here is from genome assembly GCF_003184845.1 of Aspergillus ibericus CBS 121593. Taxonomy (NCBI): domain Eukaryota; kingdom Fungi; phylum Ascomycota; class Eurotiomycetes; order Eurotiales; family Aspergillaceae; genus Aspergillus; species Aspergillus ibericus. The sequence continues at coordinate 390,918 of NW_020292101.1, read as the reverse complement.
CGATCCACGCGATTTGGCTCCTTATGACTCCCAAACGGGAGGTGATGGAGCTGGCCGGAAGCTGACAATGTGAGGACTTGTTAGGGCCACCTTCTGGCATCTTCTTCGACTGTATTGTCATAGGGTCTCTAAATCCAGTCTCTATTTATTCCGTAGCGACTTATTCTACGGGGCAGCCAAAACCATGGATTCACGCTTGCAAGTGATCCGGCAGTGATCCGGCACAATTTGATGAAAGACACAGCGGCCGGTAATCATTTCGGAACATGTTTCCGTTTTTTGTTCTTGACGATCAGCAGGTTTTCTCACTGTGTGGTGAGGACGATGAAAGAGGTCGGCTCTTCCTGAGGCTGGACAACTAAAGCCATCATGACCTTCCCATAAATTCCAGGCAGAAGCTGCGATCCTCGGGGACACACACACCGAAAAGCTCGAATATCACTTCCAACACAGAGATCTGTCTGCGGTCTCTTCTCTGAATGTAGTGTCGACCATCACTACATTCTTGTCACCACCATTCCCTCAGGATGGTGACCAGTCACGATAACGGCATAAACTTGGAACTCCCGCTCATCATGACACTGACAGAGGAGAAACGAGCGAGATCCGCGTGCTCACTGGCAATTCGACGCGTGAAATTTATCATCTCCAACCCGATACTCAACCGCGCCTGTCTCACCCAGAGAGCTGTTCTTGGATGCCTAGACGGCCTTTTCCACAATCAGTCCTGTAGGTCTGCTCCAGCTACCGATATTGAAGGATCATGGGAAATGAAGAATCATGTGCTAAGCATGGTGGATCGACGTAGAAGAGTAGAAGCAAACGTGATCACTACTGAATGGAGTGTAGGAGTCTAGGCCGGCGTTTATACTATCACGTCAGCCCGATATAACACAAGATCGGCATGGTAGAATGCGGCATGCAATGAATACCGTCAACCAATTCCGTCGATGTGACAGCACATCGGAGAATATTGGACCACTCAGAATGCACCATGTCCATCAATGACTGTGACTATGACCGTGTAAGGTCATTCCACACCGGTGTAGAATTCATGATCCACTGGCAGCGAGAGCAAAGGAGTGGCCCGGAGCAGTCGAGATGAGATGAGGGGCACCCCGCAAACAGGATCGGGCAGAGGAATGAAGGATCAAGCTCCAGGGACACGGCCAGGCCAACTCAGAGTGCCTGTCATCCATGGACGAGGGGTTCTGATCCAATCAATCCCAGCTGATTCACGGCAGGCGGTCAGAGGCTCCGATGGCGGGGCTGGAAGAAATTGCTGGCGGAATCTTTCTTTATCTCCCCGGTCCGCCCCGGACTGACTCACGAATCTTCTCAATTCTCCTTCTTTTCACCGGCCTGACCTTGTCACTTATATCCCCTCCCCTTGCTGGGGATCTTGAATTGACTTTTGTACTCTCTCTTCCTAATTTCCCACCAGATCTCCCGCCCCTCTGCCCACCATGGCTACCCCTCTCCTCGTCTCCTACGACCCCGCCTCCCCCTCCCCCGGCCTCTCCCTCAAGCAGATCGCCTACTTCGGTCGCGTCCTCATCAAAGTCTCTAGCCTTGCTCAGGCTGAGGAATTCCTCAAGCGCAACTTCCGACTCCTCGATGTCTACGTCGACGCTACCGCCATTGCCTCGTCCGGAGACCTCGTTGATATCCTCAATGCTGGCGCTGCCAAGATCTTCATCTCCCTCAATCAGCTGACTGCTCTGTCTGAGGAACAGTCTGTGCCTTCGTCGCGACTCGTTGTCTACACACCTGAGAACCAAGTGGATGCCTTCCAGACTTGGGTGGGCCAGTCTGCCGAGCGCAAGGATGCAGGCTTGTCGACCGACGCGTCTGCCGTCCAGGCCCTCGCTGAGAAGCTGGGCATGAACCTGGAAGCCCAGAACCTGTACCGCACATACACGAGCACCCCCTCGGAGGACACCCTGAAGGACACTTTGAGCCAGGGTGGCGTCAGCGTTGTGTCTGCCGACGCATTGACCTTCGAACACAAGGAACCCAACGGCAAGATCGTCGCCGCCTCCCTCATCGCCGCTCGTGCTGTCGCCGACCAGAGCAACGGGCTCTACGCCACTACCGTGGTTGATGAGCGCGGAACATGCTTGGGACTCGTGTGGAGCAACGATGAGAGCATCGCAGAGGCTCTCCGCACTGGCACCGGTGTCTACCAGAGCCGGAAGCGCGGCCTTTGGTACAAGGGCCAGTCCAGCGGTGACGTGCAGGAGCTGATCCGTGTCGGCTTTGACTGCGACAGTGATTGCTTGGTTTTTGTTGTCAACCAGATTGGCAGAGGTAAGTCATGACAACCCTCATGGAGCGCCGTCTCGCTAACCCCACAGGCTTCTGTCACCTTGGAACCGCCAGCTGCTTCGGACCCTACAACGGCCTCGCCCGTCTCCAGAAGACCCTGCAAGCCCGCAAGGCCGATGCCCCCGCTGGCTCCTACACTGCCCGTCTATTCAACGAGCCCAAGCTCACCCAGGCTAAGATTATGGAGGAGGCTGACGAGCTGTGCCGTGCAAACACCAAGGAAGAGATTGCCTTTGAGGCCGCGGATCTTCTCTACTTTGCCCTGACTCGCTGCGTTGCGGCCGGTGTCAGTCTCGAGGATGTGGAGAGAAACCTGGATCTCAAGAGCCTGAAGGTGAAGCGGAGAAAGGGCGATGCCAAGGGTCCTTGGGCGGAGAAGGCTGGCCTGGCCGCTCCGGAATCGAAGCCCGCGGCCGCTGCGCCCGCTGAGCCCGCTCAGCCTGCTCCCAAGGCCGATGAGCCGATGCAGATGACGCGCGTTGTCACTGCTTCTACGCCCGTGGATGTTGTTCAAGACTACCTCAAGCGTCCTTCCCAGAAGTCCAACGATGCGATCGTCGCTCTCGTCCGCCCCATCATCCAGGATGTTCGCGAGCACGGTGACGCCGGCGTGCTCAAGTACACCCACAAGTTCGAGAAGGCAACCTCCTTGACTTCTCCTGTTATCCGCGCCCCGTTCCCGCCTGAGCTGATGAAGCTGTCCCCCGAGACGCAGGAGGCTATCGATATCAGTATCGCCAACATTGCCAAGTTCCACAGCGCCCAGAAAGACAGCAACGATGGCCTGAAGGTGGAGACCATGCCGGGTGTGGTCTGCTCTCGTTTCTCGCGTCCCATCGAGCGCGTCGGTCTGTACATCCCCGGTGGTACCGCCGTTCTGCCGTCCACCGCCATGATGCTGGGTGTTCCCGCCATGGTGGCTGGCTGCAAGAAGCTCGTCTTTGCCTCTCCTCCCCGCGCGGACGGCAGCATCTCGCCTGAAATCGTCTACGTTGCGCACAAGGTGGGCGCTGAAAGCATCGTGCTGGCCGGTGGTGCGCAGGCGGTTGCTGCGATGGCGTACGGTACTGAGAGCATCAGCAAGGTGGACAAGATCTTGGGTCCTGGCAACCAGTTCGTCACGGCCGCCAAGATGTTGGTTTCCAACGACACCTCCGCCGGTGTCAGCATCGACATGCCGGCTGGTCCCAGTGAGGTGCTGGTGATCGCTGACAAGGACGCCAACCCTGCGTTTGTGGCTTCCGATCTGCTCAGTCAGGCCGAGCACGGCGTGGATTCCCAGGTCATCCTCATCGCCATCGACTTGACCGAGCAGCAGCTTCAGGCCATCGAGAAGGAGGTCGACATCCAGGCCAAGGCTCTTCCCCGTGTGGACATCGTCAAGGGCTCTCTGGCGCACTCGGTTACTTTCGTCGTGCGCGACCTGGCGGAGGCCATGGCTCTCAGCAACGACTACGCCCCGGAGCACTTGATCCTGCAGATCCAGAATGCCGAGGCGGCAGTTGCGCAGGTGCAGAATGCCGGTAGTGTGTTCATCGGAGAGTGGACCCCGGAGAGTGTGGGCGATTACTCGGCTGGTGTCAACCACTCTTTGCGTAAGTTCCTTTTGCTCGACTTACGGATAATCGATAATGCTAACGATCACAGCGACCTACGGATACGCCAAGCAGTACTCGGGTGTGAACCTGGGCTCGTTCCTCAAGCACATCACCAGCTCGAACCTTACGGCGGAGGGACTGCTGGGCCTGTCTCGCACGGTGGAGCAGCTGGCAGCGGTGGAAGGACTGGATGCGCACAAGCGGGCCGTGAGCATCCGCGTGGCGCACATGAAGCAGCAGGCATGATTCAGTATCAGCGGTTACGATTCAACGCAGTATATAATATGAGCATAGCAATAAAAGGGTCTTGATGATCACTGTACATTAAATGGTATCTCGAACGCCACTCTAGTAGAATACACTGACTTTTCCCAACCGCACCTGATGCAACAAACGGAATCATCAATCATAGCCAGTGATTGAAGTAAACAAGTAAAAAAGCCCATAGATAAAGACGCACCGCATCACCTCTTCCGCTCGCGGATCTTCCACTTGACCCCATTCTTATTCGTGCCCCCGACGACATTATCCATGCGTCCACGCTGCCAATCCAGCTCACGCTCCGCCGCCGTGATATCCTTATACTGCTTCTGCAGGGCCTTGAGCTTGTTAGCGCGCGCCTCAGCAGCCCGCTTCTTCATCTTCCTCGCCCGACGCGCCTCCACAAGAGCCTGTCTCTCCGCCTCGATCTGCTTGCGCGACTTCTTCTGCGCCTGCCTCTTCCCAAACGAATCCTCCTCCCCATCCGACTCCTCCTCCTCCTTCTCGTCCTCCTCCCGCAACTTCTTCTTCTTCAACGTCCTCTGCTCCCTGCGATCATCCGCAAACACCAACTTCTTCGCCTTCTTCTCCTCCTCGTCCCCAAAATCAAAATCAAAATCCATATCATCCTCCTCCACATCACTCCCCCCCTCCTGCCCCCCCTTCTTCTCCCCCTCCCCATCCAATATCTCCTTCATCCCATCCTGCAACCGCACCTCCTCCTCCAACTTCTCCATCTGCCGTCTAATCCGCTCCCCCACGGTCCGAAGATACCCCGCATCCTGCGTCTTGAGCAGCTTGATCGCATCGTGACTGAGCCCACGCGCAGCCGCGGAATCTCGCGCCCCGGATCCGTGTTTTCCCTGTCGGGCGGAGGTGCCCGACATCATCCCGAAGGCGAATTCATCCGGGTTCCGGTCGCGGACCTTTTCTTGCAGACGCTTGATTTTCTCTTTTTTGGTGTTGTAGTCTTTGGCGCGGAGGGAGTAGTCCTATCCAGTTTAGCATTAGCATCTTGATCTTGAGATTTACCAGGAATGGAGGAAGGGGAGGGATATACCTTATGTTTCTCCAGAATACCCCATTTCTCACGGCCTTGAAGCTGGCCACGTTCACGGTGGTTCCGTCGTTGGACGGCGTTGCGTAGAGTCGACATGATGAATGTATTTCCTCGTCTTTCCCGGTTTATTCTGGGGTACGTGGAAGAAAAAGAGCAGCGATAATGTCAATAGTACTGAAAGATGGATGAGGAGGAAGTAAATTGAAAAGTCGGAGTCGGCGCCACTAAACCCGATCGAGTAGGCCCCAAGCAACTCTTCTCTCCGCTCGGCGGCGGCAGCATTCTGTGGGAGCAGCTGCTGTCTGTCTGATTCAGTTGTCAATTGCTGTTCGTGACGAGTATTGGCTTGGAGCTTGGAGCATTGAGTTGGAGATTTTGATGATGAATTGATTCTTTACTGTCTTCCATCTTTATTCACGAAAAACACGACCTCGAGATCTCATCCGACTGGACACACCACACCACACCACCACCATCACCACCAGCAATACTCCAGTTCTCTACCTACCGACCAACTACCTACCTACACCCCTCCACCAGAAACCACAAAGAAAAGCAACCCCAAAATGTCGTCCTCAGACCCCCAATCCTCCCAACCCCCCCGCAAACCCTACAACCTCCGCAACCCGCTCCCCCTCTCCGCGGCCCAAGAATCCGAAGTGAAGCAACTCTACTACAAGCGCGTTCGCTCCCTCTGTGCGCCTGAAATCAAAGGTATCCTATCCCCTCCCCCTCAACCCTCCCTTCCCCTCTTCCACATACTGGGAACCATACTAACGAAAGGTTCAGCATTCGCCGAATGCGCCGTCAACCGCACCATCACCGCAACATGGGTGTGTCGGGAACAACGACTCGCCATGAACTCGTGTATGGTTGCGCATGCGAAGCCCGAGGAAGAGGATCGGGCGCGGGAGGAGTGGTTCGCGACGCATGAGGAGAGACGGAGGGCCAAGGAGGAGGAGGTTGCGAGGGTGGAGAGGCGGAGGGAGGAGGTTATTCGGATGATGAGAGCGGATGAGGAGAGGAGGAAGGCGGCGGCTGCTGGTGCTGCTGGGAAGGCTTAGAGTTGGGGTTGGGGGGTGGGCGTATATAGGGTTTTTGTATACTTTGTTTTTGTGGTTTGTGTTTGTGGGTTTGGCGTTCGTTTTTGTGTGTTTGTGTTTGTGTATGCATACGGCTATTGTATAGTAGTAGCGGTGATGGTGATGAAGTTATATCGATAGATGGAAGGAAGGAAGACGAAGAAGAAAGAGGAATAGATTAAAATCTCCTGTCCACCAGCCGGACATGCGCCAAACGCCTCCATGCAGTAAACCCATCCTGACCAGATACATGCATCTAAACATCCGTCATAGCCTTATCCCCATCCCCATCACCACCCCCCGCTCCATCTCCCTCCCCCATAACCGTATCCTCCCCAAACACATCCTCCATCTTCCCATCCTCATCCTCATCCCCTTCCCCACCCTCATCATCCTCCCCCTTAACCCCCACCAACCCATTCTCCCTTCCCCCAGCACCACTACCACCCCCAACACCCCCCTCCCCAACCTCCACTTCCTCCTCCTCTTCCTCCCCCTCACTCTCCCACTCCCCCTTCATCCCCCACCCAAGACCCGTCAAACAGAACCTCTCCGGCGGCAACCTCATCCCCCCCATAACCACACTCTGATTCGCCTGTCCCTGCTTCACCGCCCCCAAATTATCAAACCCCCGACTCGCCCCGGGCAACGCAACCCGATTCCGCTCCGCCGCCACATCCATCAAAAACTCCTTCGGCAGGCCCGCCTGGAACTGGTAATGCAGACGGGAAGCAATGGCCAGTCGGAGCGCGGGGAGCGACACGGTGTTGACTTCGGAGGCGCCGCGAGTCGAGGAGCCCGGGTCCGTGGTGCCCGCGTAGCCTTCTGTCGCGAGGTGCACGGCGTCTTGGAGCACCGAGGACGTGTAGCGGTAGGCGAAGTCGAGGAGTTGGAGAGGGACGCGCTCTTGGTAGGCCGTGACGCCGAGTGAGGACAGGAGCATGTGGATGAGGCGGACGTCGCGCGGACGGCGCGATTTGCCGGTGTCTTTTAATGAAGTGGAGGGGATTTGCGTGGGTTGGGCGATGGGGGCGGCATTGCTGGTGTTCGGGGGGTTGGTGCTGGTGCTGGTGCTGGTTGTGGGGTTCGGGGCGGTGGTGGTGGTGTTGCTGGTTTGTGTGGCGGTGGGTTGGGTGCTGCTGGGTTCGGCGGGGGGTGTGATGGGTTGTGTGGTGGGTGGTTGGCCGTGCGTGGGTGAGGCCATTTTGAGTGTTGCTGATGGTGAGGATTGATGAGGTTTCAAGGTCCGTAGGTAGGTAAAGGTGGTAGTGGTAGTAGCTGACGCGCGTGGGTCAAGGCGGTCAATAGGGATGCGCTAGCATCGCCTTTGGGAGTTGCTGGGATGCGTCCAACGCGGTCGTGGATAAATGCGCGGAGATCAGAAAAGGTCGCTGGGGGTAGAAGCTGGGGAGATGGAGCTCAGATGGTGATGAGATGAAAGACGTTCTGTTCGCCAGCCGGGATCCGCGCTAGTCCCGCTTCGGCAGGGATAGATTCCGCCCAGCTCAGGGTTGAATCATGATGATTATCCAGGATAGCATTGAACAACACTGGCAACAGGGTAATATTCCACTAGCACTCTATACAGAATCCCCCCTCCTATCATACATTATGCGCTGCCGAATAAAGCAGGAACTATGGCTATGCGACCTGTGCAAACGCCTCATGCAAATCTATCAACAAACACCCATCCATGCAATAAATGTTCATCCAGGCACAGCGACATCGCTGGTAGCGTCGCTCTGCAGTTGATGCATCACGACCATCTATCACCGCTTGGGAGACCCAGGGTTTGACCGGGTCAGACGAGAGACCACCGGCTCTTCGTCCGACACCTCGTCTTCGTCCTCGATACCTTCATCGGCAGCACGAAGACTGCGGCTGTCGGCCAGCTCGAACCCATCGACCGAGTCCTGCGAGATGTAGCTGGCCCCGAGATCTTCTCCAACCTCATCCTCTTCGACATCACTCCCATCCTCCTCACTCAGCTCCCCGTCGTAGTCGCCATCCTCTTCCTCATCTTCCTCTTCCGGGTCGCCTTCTTCCGCTTCACTGTCTGTACACGAAAAGTCCTCTAGATCCGGCGGCGGCTCCCGCCAGTAGGTGAAATCGGTATATTCTTCGCCGCCAGCCTGTACCAGCAGACTCACCGGCGGAAAGAAATGGTCGAGCAACTCCGTCATCGAAACATAGCTGCTCTTGTATTTGTTCAGACTGAGGAGATCCAGGACAACCTCCGCATTCGAGTTGATCGTGAAGATCCGGGTAGATGGAATGTTCACAGACCGGTAGCTCAGCGCGTCCGTCAGGCGGTTGCCGAACCCGGCGTAGAAGGGATTTTCCTTGCCATTGAACAGATTGAGGATATCCCGCAAACAAGCCATCTTGAACACCTCCGGCTTCCGCAGGTAAATCTCTCGGCGGAGAGCCGCCATGGTTCGGTCGGGGCTCATGATCACCGGGCCCTTGGGCAACCGGTATCCGTCCTGATTAACCCCATACAGATAGGCCCGCGTGAGATCGGCTTGGCCGACCGATCGACTCGTTAGGTACATGATGTTGTACCCATTGTTGACGATGTCAGTATACAACTTGGCCACGCCCGCATGCGTCCAGTCACGGCCGATCATGTTCAACACATGGCCCAGGGCATCCGATCTATGCTCATTAGCGACACTATGACAACCCAGACCAGAGAACTCACTTGGTGATGGTTCCATCAATGTCGGAAATGACGATGGGAATGTTGCCGTTCCACAGATACATCGTCGCCGTGCAAATAGCCCGGTTGACGTTGAACGACATGCTGTTCGCACCAGGCTTCAATTTCAGCGCCTTGAGTTGGTTACTGGTCAGACGCAGAGTCTTGGCATAGTTTCGGGCGGGCTCCTGCAGAGACTCTTGCGTTGGGGACTGCGGCGGAGTAGGAAAACCGGGTTGGACATCGGACTGGGCGCGATGGTGCCGGGTGGGCATCGGCTTATCATGGATAGACCGGTCGCTATCACTGTGATATCCTGGGTCGGAGATCGCGTGCTCGCTCATGGCAGAGCCCGGCCGCATCGCATTGAACGTAGCACGCCGGTTGGCAGCCTCCTTTGCTTCCTCGCTGCTGTAGATCCACAGGTTGCCATGCTCGTCAGCCCCAATGAGAGCCCCGATATCATAGTTTCCTTCGAGCTCCTCAGCAAGGATCTTCCGTGCAAGGACTTCCGCCCGGAGAGCATCCTCCTCATTGCTCTTATAGCCGGTCATGTCGAGCATGAGATCGCCCGTTTCAGTTACGCGAGACGGAATATTCGACCCAGAGAGTTTCTTCGACAGCGAAACGGCGCGAGACATCGCCTCTTCCGGTGATATTAACGGAGGGCTTCGGGAGCGGCCATCGGGACCGACCTCCTCGCTCGAGGCGCTCGCGCCAGAGGACTGCACCGCGTATAGTTGGTCCGCTACGCTAACACTGTTCGAGCGGCTCTTGGTCAACAGCACCGGATCCGTAGCCGTCCGGTCGATTTTGCTTGGTTCGTCACCAAATGACCCATGCCGGGACCTGCCCAGGCTGGAGTCATCCGGCGACCGTGAAAGAGGAGTAATGGTACCTGCAGCGTCATGAGCATCCGCACTCGGTGATGGGTTCGCAACGATGGAACCTACCCAAATCGCTTGTTGCCCGCATACTCCTCGACAGCATGGGAAGGGCTGCACTGCCATTGGTTCGATCGAGATCTAGGTATTCGGGTTCCTGTAAGGATGGGGGGAGGTTTTCCTCGCTGCGCATCTTGGGGCTGCTCGTTGGCGACACCAGAGGCGACGTCTGGAGCGAGGCGGGGATCTCATCCGTTGTCTCAAAGACGAAGAAGGCTTCCCCACCCTCACCCAGCTTCATCGCGTAGTCTTGTTTGACCCCATTGACGGAGAATTCCACCTTGAAGTGTCTTAGTTATGCGGGAACGCGGACAAGGATCGATGCGGGCAGACGGTACCTTCTTCTCGTACGGGCGGAGCAATGAGAATTTGCCGAACCGGACATGGAAAGGCGAACAGGCCAGAGTTCCTATCCCAGAATCAGTACGGATTCTTCGATGAAAGGTGGCAGCAGCGGACCATCTTCTTGTTCAATCACGATCACATCGATGGCCCCACTCAAGGTGGCTGGATTGATGGAGTTCCAGGTCTTGGAGACCGAACCGCTGATACTTCGGACGTACTGCATCCTGCAATGGTGACAGGGAAAGTCCCGGACGAAGGTTGAACAATCCCAAAAGACAAAGGCGAACCACGGCACACAAAGACACGACAAAGAGAGGGGGTTGGAGGTCAGACGGCGGAGGAGCAGGAATTGCCGCCTACATACGGCCCATGTGACAAGGCCCGATAGACATGCCCCGGAGTGGGAATCACAAACGAAGGACGGTCACTTGCTATGCGGATGAGCTGGCATGCAAGCATCTGACCACGAGCGAGACCAAGCGAGTGGAACCTGCAGTATAGGCAGGGCGTAGCGACAGCGAAGTGAGACAGCAATGACAACGAGGATCCTCGAGAAACCGGGTGGCTATTGTTGGTTGTTGGGAGAGGCGCTCTCGGTGCTGCGGGCTCAACAGCCCAACGGCAACTGAACCGGGCCCGGCGGCGGCGGGCGGTCCGTCATGTGCCTCCTGGAGTCCTTGTTGCCTGGCTGGCTGGCCTTCCTCGGCTTGAAACGGCCACTAGCCCCCATCCGGCGGGGGCCGACTCTTTTTTTGGGACCGGCCAAACTCCTCCATGATCTGCAGGCTGACTCAGCGCTGCGTCAGCATCCCAACCCGGTCAGGTGACCCGTCCCACTCTCGCAGCCTCCGCGGAGCATCGGATTAATTCCTACTGTACCGGATTCGCAGTAGTGAATCGAGAAGCGTCTGCTGCCCTTCCTTTCCCTTCACTGCCCGCCCGAGGTTGTCAGTCCCTCTCCTTTCTTTCTTTCTCTCCTCCATGGGTTGCGGACGCTGGGATGTATGAGCCGTTGTTTCTCTCTTTCAACGCCTACCCCAGCGTGGTTCCCCGAGTGAGGGTCCGAGGCGTCATGGCTCTCTTTCTCGCCGTCACCATTCTTTGGGCTCTGATCTGGTATGTCGCATTGTGATCTCTTACAGAGCGGTTCCGCTGACTGGTTACTCTTTCCTGGAAGGCTACTGTACCGTGCGTGGCAGGTCTGTCAGACGCCCAACGACGTCCTGGTGGAAAAGCTCGGTTTGGACATCCCTCCGCCACCAGAAGTCACCCTCGAAGAGATCACCGCCCGTGAGATCCGAATCGCTTGGAAACAGCCCGAGTTCCACAATTCCATCCACAAACACATCATTCAGCTGAACGGCATCAAGGGTACTCTCGGCAATGGCTCCTTCGGATCTCTATCTGTTGATACTAATGAATTCTCAGTGGGCGAGTCGAAACGAGCCGAAACCGCAGTCGAAATCCTCAACTTGGTGCCTGGCAGCATCTACCATATCTGCGTCTTGTCAGTCAGTGCGGCGAACTTCCAGACTCCGAGTGCTATTATCCATGTGCGCACGAAATCGCTGCCTGGGTCCCAGACCCAGCAGAATGGCACGGTCGGCAACCCTACTATCCGGGCCTCCATTCCCCGGTCTACCGCCGGTCTTGCTGCCCCATCAGCCCCTGTGATGTCTCGAGAGCACAGCGGAGGACAACTCCAGGCGAAGCGATCCTCAGCCGGGCGGAAACCGTCTCCTGCAGCGAGCGGGACGGAGATCTCTCATGGCCATGCGGAGGAGTCTCAGAAGAGCGCGGCAAACGACGATCACGATGAGACACTCGAGCAACTCGCCGACCGATTGAAAACCTTGCAGCATGAGAATGAGACCGTAGAGAAGCAGACTGCCGACGAGGAAGAAGAGCACATTGCACTTTTGAAAGAGCTCGAGAAGCAGCGCGACGATCTGAAGAAGCGAGTCAAGGAGAAGGACGAAGCGAGCGGGGATCTGAAGAAGCACGTTTACAAGCTCGAGAGCGTCAACCGTACTGTGCAGAGTGAAAAAGCGAAGCGTGAGAGACTTTTGCAGCAGAAAGAATCCGAGCGCAAGAAGCGAAAGTCCGACATCGTCCGGTGGCAGGAGCGGATCGAAAATATGAATCGCGAAGCGGTCGAGTCGAAAGAGGAAAAGGCTCGACTCGAAGAGGAGGGGAATCAGCGTGCAGATGAGGTCCGGGAGAAGATTGCCAGGGAGCAGGCGGAGATGAAGGTCATCGATGACGAAATCCAAGACAAAGGTGGCCGTGTCAAGAAGCTCGAGGAAGAGAGGCAGAACCATCAGGAAGCGGACAGTGAGGATGGGAGGGAATTAGATCGGATTGACAACGAGCGAGCTCGACAGTGGGATATCAAATTGAGCAATCTCCATGCGCGCTATGCAACCCTCGTCAACCTCCACACCCAGGTACGTCCCTCTGCTTTGGCTTGCTGGTTGGGGCAGATACTAACTCACTCTACAGGCCCAGCAGCAGTACCAGGAGGCGCAGGAGCGCCTGAAATGGCTAACTACCCAACGTACTGGCAGCACAGGACCCTTCTCGCTCCCGGCTCTCGATCTGGACCTCTCCAACACTGCGACTATCCGACCCCGTCGACACCGCAGCTCACTCACCAGCAATGTTTCCTCTCCCATGAACTTTACCGCCATGGAGCCATCATTCTCCGGCGGTCTCACTTACAATCCTCCTGCCACAAGCTCTCCCACCTTCGGCCCGACGTCCGCCTTCTTCAATATCACCAATGGAATGACCCTCCCGAGCCTGTCGAGTCAGTCGGACACCGCCAGAGGATACTCGGATTTGTCTCTTGGAAATCCGCAGATGAGCCCTCGCGCCGATGCATTGCTCCCCTCCGACCTTCTTGGGGACGAGGAGTCGCCCGAACTTCCTCGCCCGGTCATCCGTTCTCGTTTCTCCAACCTTGAGCAGTCTAGCACCCCGCTCGAGTTCCCCCATGGACCACCCTCGCCGGATTCTACGGGCAGCCGGCCGGAAAGCCTTTTCGCCAGCCCGGAGAATCAGTCGCATGCGAAAGACCTCGAGTCTCAGCCGGTGAACCTCGAGGCGGGCGAGGCGCCGAAGAGTGCCTCGCGCCGGCTGTCTGGGCTCTTTAGCTTCCATCGCCCTCGCGGTAAAACGCTGGCCGACGAGCCACCTCTGCTGGGCAGTCTGAAATCAGGCCAAAGTCAGTCGTTCCCCCGTAATCTAGATGAGATGGATCCCATCGGGGCTAGACGTCGTCGGCTGAGCTATACAGGCAACTGGGCGAACCCGATGTCCTTGTTCCCCAGGAGCAACACAACAGGTGTTACCACGGATAGCTCCTCCGACCATCTGCCCTCTCGTCGCGCGGCATTTTCCAGCATCTTCTCGCCCAGCCGATTCGGTTTTGGCAGTGGGGGCAGTTTGCTCAAGACCAGTGAGAGCTCGGATCTTAGCACCGGATACAACCAATTCAGCCCTCGGCACGATCCTATCGACCCTTCCTCCATCTTGGGTACAGTCCGTCGGGATTCGCTGTCCCCACGGCCCTCATCGACCTTCTCATTCGAGAACCAGCTACCACATCCCTCCACGGATAATCGCCACTTTGGTTGGCCGTCAGCTGAAAAGCAAGGCCACCGGAGTCCCTTGGGGTTTGACTGGGCCTCGCCGTCGACGTGGTCAAGAGTGCAGTCGCGCCGGCCGTCTACGCAGTACGGCTCCTCTGGTCACTTGCCTTTGAGTCTCACTGGGGAGCCCGACTTCCTCCAGGATTCATTTGAGCGGCAGGGTCGGCCATTGCAAGCACCTATCGGTACACGGCCATCCTCGTCTCACCGGCCGGTCACTCCGAAGTTGAACCCTGCAGCGCCTACCTTCCGGACTATCTTCGGGAAACGATCGGACAAGAGTAAAGAGAAGGAGATGTCAGCGGATAGAGAGCTCGACGCCCCTTTTGATTTCCACATGGAAGAAGGCTCTCCGTCCGAATCGCGGACCTCCCGGGATTCTCGGTCTCTGTCCATGTACACGGGCGACTCGTATGAGTCTTTGGAGCGCATGCCCTCGGCGGGTTCGCTGGATAACGCAAGCTCGAAAGAGTCGTTTATCCGCAAAATCACACGCAAGGGCAGCTCCAGCAAGTTCAGTTCCTGGAAGGATCGGTCGGGTTTGTTCTCCAAGAAGGGAGACCCTTCGCAAGGTGACATCGACGAAGACGCACATAGCGAGGCCCTGCTCGCCAAGAGTGTGGACAGCACTGTGTCCAGCGCCCCGTCGGCAGACCGATCGACCCGAAGCAGCCTGGGATTCTTCAGCCGCATGTCCAGGAAGTCGGACCGGGCGGCCAGCGAGACGAGTGAACACCCCAGTGAACTGGTCAGCGAGGCAGAGGAGGAGGAAGTAGCGGAGGACGTCCATGCATCCTAGCAGTCTAGCATCCATCCATTCTTTCACATTTCTTAGATTCAGCAGTCATCAGGTGGTACTTGAGGCTTAGGCATTCTCTACAATTTCTTAGGTAGTGACGATAGAAGTCATTGTTCTGGCATTCTGCCTTCCTCCTCTTATCTATGATTTAATCCTCTCTGACCTTACCATATTAATTACCTGGCGACGGCTACGAGTAATCTACCTAGCGTATCTCAGCGAACCTTTTTCCTTGTAAGACCAACCATTCAGTTGACATCCATCGATGCTGGGAGATGCGGCCGGGTTGCCGTGACTCGGTTCGGTTCGTCCCTCATCCCCACCAGAATATTCATCACTGTGCCCGTCGGTTTTTGCCTGCGCAACAGTCAGCCACTATCTACACCTGCCAGTTTCAATCAAAATGGCGAACTCCAAGTACTCTATCCACCTAGCAAAACTAGATTGAGCTGCAGCTGACGCTTCCCAGATACGAATACGTCAAGTCATTCGAGCAGCCGGACGTTTTACTCCCCAATACATGGATTGTCGTCCGCATCGATGGCAAAGGCTTTCACAAGTCAGTGCTCCTCGTATCCAACTTCCACTGCAATGCTGCGTCCTCCAGGGGGCGCTTTGCGGTCGCTGTATCCAGCTCATCCATCCGGTGGCCCGTTTACCGCTGACATCAGATAGACTTTCCGCCAACTACGGCTTCATCAAGCCCAATGACCGTCGGGCCCTGGACCTGATGAATGCCGCTGCAGTAGCGGTCATGAAAGATCTCCCTGATCTATGTATTGCCTACGGTGTCAGCGATGAGTACAGGTCTGTGATGTTGCACCCCAACTGACTCCTGCGGGGTGCTGACATGACTTAGTTTCGCTTTCCACCCCAGCTGCCAATTATTCGAGCGGCGGAGTGCGTGAGTATCTCTCCACATCTATCGCTATTGCAGGATAGGTCTAATGTGTGATGCAGCAAGCTGGTGACGACCATTGTGTCCACCTTTACGGCGTATTATATCTATCTATGGGGGACGTATTTCCCTGACACGCCGTTGCAGCTGACCGGTCTGCCTTCGTTTGATGGGAGAGCGGTTATGTATCCCAATTCCAGGATCTTTAGGGATTATATGAGCTGGCGGCAGGTGGATTGTAAGTTTCTACTCGGTCCTAGGGGGCTCCCCGGCTGGCTGGGTTGCTGATAACAGCAGGTCACATTAACAACCTTTATAATACGACTTTCTGGGCTATGGTTCAGCAAGGTGGGATGGCCAATCGGGATGCTGAACAGGAGTTGAAGGTTAGTTTCCCTTGTTAGGAGGCGCTGGTGCAGTGCTAAGTGTGAATAGGGCACCATATCGTCCGACAAGAACGAGATTCTCTTCAAGAGGTTCGGCATCAACTACAACAATGAGGAGGAGATTTATAAGAAGGGCAGTGTAATCTACCGCCAGGTATGTGTGTCGTCAGTTGGTGCGCGAGCATACTAACCAGGATACAGTATCAACTGGAGGATGTGAAAGCAAAATCAGACTCGAGCATCCAGGAAGAAACGTCACCCTTGCAGGAGGCTACTCCTTCAAGGACACAACAGGACAAGATGCGTAAACTGCGGAACAAGGCACAGGTGGTGGTTGACCATGTCGATATCATCAAAGACGCGTTCTGGGAGAGACGGCCTTGGATTCTTTCTGGAAAGCCTGGAAAGCTGCCAGTGGAGCCTAAATAGATGAGCTTGCGATGAGACATAACGAAGAATGCATGTTTTCATGAGAGTGAACGAGAACCACGCAGCAAGCCATGGGTATCTATAAGTCTAGGTCTATTTATACACTCCATCTCCAGCCGGTCAACCTTAATCCGTCGACTTCTTCTCATCCTTGGACTTTTTCGACTTCTTCTTCGTCCCATCATCAGATGTAGACGCCTCTCGCTTCTTGCCCTTGCTCTCCTTTTTCTCCTTCTTGTCCTTCTTCGCCTTCACCTCCTGAACAACCGACTCGTCCCGACCACTCGACTCAGTCTGCTCCAGCTCCGTCGCCGGCGGCGTAGGATACTCCTCCTCTGGACGACGTTCCTCCTCCTTCTTCTTCTTCTTCTTCTCCTCCTTCAGCAACCTCTTCTGCTCCTTCTTCTCCTTCCTCTCCGCCCTCCTCACCTCCTTCGCCTCCCTCCTCTTCCTGCGCTCTTCCTTGCGCTTCGCCCTCTCCTCTTTCCTCTTCCTCTTCTCCTCCCTCCTCACCCGTCTCTCCTCCTTCATCTCTTTCTTCCTCCTCTTCTCCTGCTGTCCATCACCCTCCCCCTCATCCTCCCTCTTCCTCTTCCCCCCCTCCTCCTTATCCTTATCCGTACCCCCCACTCCCCCCAAAGTCCCCGGCACCGTCTCCCCGCGCACAAAGAAGCGATACAGCTCACTCGTCAACGCATTCGGCGCCCGTTTCGCCTCCCCACCAGACTTATTCTCCTCTCCCACGCCCTTCAACGCATCTTCGAATCCGCGCAGCCACCACTGATTCGTATGGTCCTTGGTCGTCTTCTTGCCCACGCCTTGGTTGCCTTGGCGGCGCGCAACGAGAATCGGTCTCGTCAGACCTAGTCCGCCGTGTGTGCCCGGTCGACGGTTCGGGTTGAGTGGGTTGCCGGGTCCGGACCAGCCGTGGCGGAGGAGGTAGGCTTGGGCGTCCATTTCTTTCTTTCTTTGTATCTGGTCTTTGGGGGTTTGGAATGACGGTATGTGGTATAATGTGGTGTGGTGAGTGGGTAGATGGGCGGGTATAAACGTCGGAGTAAGTTTTGCGACGGGAATTCTCGTTTCCCAACTCGAGAATTGATCAACCTCAACCGACAAGGAATCCAGGTAAGACCAGACGAAGTAAAAAATCGATTTCTTTTCAGATGATGAATTAAAGAGCTCCTGATTCCCGAACAACCCACCAACAAAAAACAAAGAACGCAAGTGAGAAGAGTAAGTCAGTCAAGGGAGAGGGTCCCAAAAAAAAATCGAATCCACCGAACCTCCTCACTCTCTCCGTCCGCCGCGATAAGATGGCCATCAGGTGCAAACCCACAATGACTAACTACTAGATGATGAAAGCAAACCAAATAAACTTTTTTTATCCACGAGTCGCGTGGTCTAATGGTTATGATTTCTCGTTCACATGATTATTATCCCTCAAGAGAATCCTCAGTACTTGGTATGGAGGAGGTTCCGAGAAGGTTCCCGGTTCGATCCCGGGCGCGACTATTTTTGTTCCTCCACCTCCGTCTTTTCTTCGGAGAGGAAAGAGGAGATTGAGTTCAATATGAGACCTCTATTTCTTACTACCTGGTTTTATTTATTTTTCTTTTTTTTTTATGTTGTATTGAAATGATTATTGTTGAGGAACTAGTACTAGAGGGTTGGCTTTTGGTGACCAATTACATACACAGTACGCACATGATATATATAGTAGTACTAGGAATTCATTCTAAACAATTGCACTTAGAATGGATCTCTAAGCACTGCATATCGTTTCCTTGTATTTGCAGTGTCGCTCGCTCTCTAGATCAATACCTTGGAATCCATCTGGTGGGATTAACTGGTACTAGTGCTTTGTTGTTCGCCTGAGCAATAGGGAGAGAACCTATCTGTAGAGTAGGGGAAAAGCCAGAAAGGGTCCGTACTATTCATGTTCTAGTACTCCGTAAGATCAATTAGGTTTCCTACGGGGAATCGGCGACTTCGGTAGTGATCAGGGCTATATCTAGGATTCTGGGATGGGGGAGCTGGTCTTTGGGGATGTCATCTGAAATCAGATCCCATGGTTTCTTTTCGATTTTTATAGTTGATTGAGTCGCTGGGTCCTGGGCAGGGTCCTCGGCATAGAACGCTTCGATATATATGTATGTAGAATTGGTGCGGGTCGGGAATTTGAAGCCGGCGATATATATCCCCGGTGTGACTGAGATGGGCGGTTTTCTTCTTGTGTTGTAGAATAGATACCACACACCGCATGGAGTACTTTATCTATACATCCTCTTTGATGCCCAGTCCTCAATGGCGACTCAGTAAGGCTTGTATCTCCCCCTCTCTTTGGTTTTCTTATCCTTCCGCGGCACCTTTGTGTCTGCCTGAGCTGTTCCCTGGGCTTCGCTGTCGGGCTTCCAGGCTCGAACGAATCCGTCTTCGCCGCAGGTGAATACAGATTGGGTCTAGTCTCTGTCAGCTAAATTCTACATACTCTGTGGGGAACAACATACCTGCTCATCCAGATAAACAGAACGTACAACCTCCTCGCCATGGGCACCCGGCAGACGCCACAAACTGTCCTGGTCAAATCGCCAAGACGGCGTCGAGACCAGTGGAATCAGGTCCAGACGGGTTTCCCTGCAGCGGTTAGTCCGGATGCGAATCAGCCCGCGTGTGACCAGTCACATACTGTTTGTTGCCCGCGGCAATGTATGGTCCCTGACTACCGACGCACAGCTGTGCGATGTATTCGCAGCCCAGAGGCTGTCTCAGGTCGCCGAACTGCACAGGCTCAGGCTCCTGCGTGGATTCGTCTGGATCGGTCGCCGGGTGGATGGAGAAGTCTTCGTCGTGGCTCAAAGCGTAGATGGTCCTCTCGCCAAGGAACCCTGCATGATGCACCGAGCCATGGTTGATGACTTGCACGAGGGCGTCGTCCTCATCGGCGATGGTCGTGTTGTAAATGTTGACTAGCCCGTCGGTACTGCCGGACAGGACAAGGTTGCGACGGACGGGGTGATATTGAAGCTATATCCCCCGGACGACCTGTCAGTAAGAGAGGGTCTGGGGTCTCGAGTAACACGTACTTCGGTCACGTCATCATTGTGGCTCTCAACGTATTGGAGGGACGTTTGACCGGGTGATCTGGTGTCCCTGTTGCGTCAGTTAGCAGCTCGTGAAACTGGTACGGCGTCCAGCCCCGGTAGCTCCTCCGGATAAGGCATAGGACTCTGGGGATTTGCGAATCAACTCACCAGAAGGCGACAATCGCCTGGAATGAAACAAGCTCAGTGCCAGCCACAATTCCATTAGTCTCCGGACAGCATGCGATGGACAGCACGGGGGCCTGCTTCGCTGTCGCCGGAACAAGGTTAGCGAGCGACCATTTGCGGATGGGTCGTGCATATGCACGACAAACTTTGGGAGAGTCTGACGGCGGGAAACCTTTGGACTCAAGTGAGGCCACGCCGTGAATGAGGCCCACCGGATCGAGCACCGAAAAGAGGGACAATCAAAGCGAAAGGGGGGCGACGAAAGGCTTACAGGTCTCCATCTCCACAGCCGCGGACTTCCTGCCACTGCGCAGATCCCAAAGTTTCACCTTGCCATCCCTTCCTGCCGTCGCCAGCACCTGTTGGCCGGCGTCATACGATTTCAGGGACGTGACGCCCTCATGGGCGCTCGCGGCAACGACGGACGCATGGCTGAGCCCGTTAGCGTCAAACACACGGAGGGAGTCGTCGGATGAGATCGCGGCAAACGACCCTGGGGACGACGGCGCGATGGAATAGATGTAGTGGCCCTCCGCCAGTGACAGGGAGGAGGATGCGGTAGCTTTGAGCGTATGCATGATTTAGATAGTGACAGTGATCGCCGATATAGACGCCCTGGGTTCCACTGCCCGATAAGAGCACGTCTTAGTTGACAGTTCACCTGTCTAGACTCCAAAGAAAGACTCGTCTGCTTCTATTTGATAACGACAATCCGCCTGATGTTTGTCGTTTCTGCTTCTGTTCCTGTCTGGAGAGAAATGCGGCCTGGTGGCTGGCCGGAATCCAGTATCAACCGACGTCGGCGGCCAAGTTCCGTTGCCTTGGTACCTGACGTGGCTCAATCTGATAGGAATCTAGAGGCAAACGACAGGATATACGAGGAGCGAGCCAGGGATCAGATTAATCGATTAGATAGATAGAAGCTAGCGTGACTGGTATGACTGGCGGTGCTGCGCGGGAAGCCAAGAAAGATTTCCCGCCGGAAAATTCGCACGCGAGACATGGCTGCCTTAGCCACCGGGCCGCCACACTCACGGGAGTTCGGGACTTCCAACTTCCATCTTTCATCCTTTCATTCATGGCCCAACATCCTCCCAACGGTCTCAGGCGTCTCCTCACCCAGCCGGAGCGTGGTGGCCAATTACATTAGCAAAGAAACAATCATTTGGAATACTTCCATGGGAGTGGTAGATTGATGAGGTGAGCATGACAAGATGGATGGCGATCCTATGAATGGTATAATGCCCGAAGGGGAAATTCATACGGAGTACTCCAGATACATGGTGGAAAATCCCTGGGGCTCTAGACTAGTCTCCATTGCTATTATTCAGCGATGTGTGGTAGTTATGCAGAATTCCATCAAGGGAAATGATTCCTGAGTAATCCCCACTCTGTCACATACCAGATCGTCGTTCGAGGCCATGGAAGAATTGGAAGGGGATGCGCCGCGGACGATGCAACCGTGCAAGACACTACACATCCATGCCTTGTCTCCATCCAGAAATATGGATGTGCATGTATGCGTGTGTGCGCGGACAGTGAGGATTGTGCGCCCTAGTGGAATTGGGTGACGGGAACTGCTTCAAGCGATTCGATTGATCTCGCACAGTCACACTAAGCGGTGCAAGTAATTCCGCCGCCTGGTACGTCTCCCGTAGGTCCTTGGCTACCCCTGACTCACCGAGAAGTAACCTTTGTGGAAGAGTGGTGACGCTAGAAGCTGGGCGTGGTCAGGAGGCGCATAACGCGGGCAACGTCGCTGCTGGCGAGGTAAATGTCAAGGTCGAATCAAGTCGGGTTATTGGATTACAAAGAGGTCAAAAGACAGAGGAGTGCCCTGTGCAAGGCATGGTCACCACAACAATCTAAGTCACCAGCGGGTTTGCGCACGGGATTGGTCAATGGTCGGGAAAGTCGCTCGCAGCATTATAGCTCTGTGGAGCCGGAGTGGGCAGCAGAGACGAATTGACACAATCCTTCCGGGTCGTCTCGTCGCCCCAAGACCGAGGGCACCGAATTAGCTAGATATCTGTGCACCTGCCGCCATGACGATAACAGCGGTAGTCACGCCCTTGAGGCTGTTTTGAGTTCCCGGAAGACAGACGCCTGCCTAGGAATGAGAATGAACTAGACTCCCCCCGGCTCAAGGGTACGGAGTCACGAACCAGTCCGCGTCCACGCAGAGCCCGACGGTCTAAATAATTGATCTTCAACGTAGGTAGTAGTTACGCCAGATCCCATCCAAAGCCACTGAGGCGGATTGGTGCTCCTTGTGGGACTAAAGCGGTAGCATCTCCGTACCTGCTCGAGGAGGAGTTGCACGGGAGTAGAGCCAGGACCAGGAGGATGAGCATGCAATGATCGGCATCCCCACAAAGCCCGCAATTGGATCACATTTGACACTCCGTCCAGTATACTCCGCGGTCACCGCGGTGGGTGTCGCCCAGTAATGCTGGAATGGGTGGACGTGGTAGGTGTGAGCTACACCAAGTTACCTTCCCGAAACGCAGGGAGCTGCTAGCTGCGAGTCAGGCTAATTGTCATTGCCTGCGTGTTGACCTGATTTAAGACGTGGATTCAATGTAGTATCTTGGTGGTGAACCATCACATGGGGGTTGTGTTGTGTCTGCCTGTCAAGCCTCATGGACCGGACGGGAACCATAGTAGATTGTCAACGGACGGGTAACGATTGGCAAGGCATTCCCGGCTGGAGTTTTCGCTCCCGCAAGGCGGATTCGAGGAGCAGGACGGGGCTGCTGCCTTGGGTAGGGAACAATGGCGCTTATCCGAGCATTGTGATATGGTACCAAACTCTGGAGGAGTGGCTGCGAGAGCCTGGATGGCCGTGGACCAGTTTACGGACCAGCATTACCAAGGTCGGCCACAACTGGGCCCAACATCCGCTCCAAAAGGAAGGTCGACGGGTGGACAAATGATGGGGCAGCAACTCGCCCGGTTGATATTTCCGACGGGGACGTTGAAACCCGGGCCGGTGATAGACGGCAGTGGATCATAGATGGTCGGTGCAAGCTGGAGGAGGATGGGAAAGAAATCAAATTAGAAATAATGGCGACGTGCAGCTCTGCGGTGAGGGCTTACGTTGGGCTTTCTGGTTGGATAATTGACCCAGAACTGCATGGGGAAGTGATAAATTAAATCGGGATGTTCCCTCGGTAAATCCTGCTAGTCATCGAAAGAGGACTAGCCAGCTAGTTGGCACTTAGTAGATAGCCGGCAATCTCGTCTCCCAGACTAGGATGTGTTGCTGCGGTGGCATTACCAGAGTGCTTTCCGCCAATATCTGAGACGCTATGATGAGGGATTGATTGGGGGCTCTTACTACTGATAGTAGGTGGACGTTTTTACCCGAAGAAGCTACTCGTCGCGCGCAGAAGCATTGGACACCTACAATTCTACTAAATAGGGAAGTACATCAGTCAGACCATCGTCTCGAGAAGTTGGCGGAAGCGTGGTTCAGGAAAGGAGAGCCAGTCGTCTGTGCGTGTGGTAAATGATGGGCGGCGGCGGTTTCACCAGGCACAAAGTACAGCGCATAGAAGGATGGTGCATGCATGCATCACATCATCACCACCATCGACCCGAGAGTCTGGGAAGCGGTGAAACGATCAGCCTGCGCTTCCTCCGTACAGTTAAGTCACAAGGCAACTGTCGGCGCCAAGCGGGCGGATGACCTTGGGCGTACCTCGATGACTCCATCGAGGACACATGTGCGATTTACGGAGTACAGGAGCGACGACTTGCATACGGAGTGCATCCTACATGCATCTCTAGTGTGCCCGGCACGGCGCTGACCGTCTTCCTCCAATCCACCATCTCTCGTTGCTTTTGGGGCGGCTTTTGGGTTTATTGGATTTATTTGGCCCTCACCCCTCCCCCGACCAAACGAACATCGTTGTCCAACCGCTCGGGGGTCACAGGCTCAGCTCCTATGCTGATCCAGAGACAGTTTGCTATATTAAGTTTTCTGGTACAGCCAGCCCGCCCAGGAATACTAGGTGGATGTAACCTGGGCCCCAGCCAGCCATCCACCTACCCTCGCCCCCCCGAAGAGGTCCGGGAATAGAACCATCCTTTCTCTGTCCCCTCCATTCCTCCTTGTCAGAAATTATCCTTTGACTCTTCACCTCCGTTGCAACGAACGCACATCGCCAATGCCCGAGCTACAGCGGTAGGATGATAATCTCCGATCATGATCCTTTGTGGCGGTAGGACTCGCCAGTGACCGCGGGCGAGCCAGCGACGGAGTCCAAGTGGAACCAACCACCATCAACTGATCCACCCCGGAGCGGCTGCACGCAATGCCGTGGTTAGTGACCCTGAGCGATGGAGGGTTGGATCCGGCTCTGGTTTGCCTGTTGCGGGCGCTACAGACGAGGATTGGAAACTTGAAAGGGGAGCAGGCCCGAGGCTTCAAATCCTTCAACCAGAGTGTTGGTAACGCTGCCTGACGCGGACGCCCGCGTGCCTGAGAACGCTGGCAGCGACCGCTAGGCCCACGGAGATATTGTGCGTTAGTGGCCCTCCCGAGGAAACTTACCTTCATTCAACTAAGTGTGGGAGACGGTCCGCATCCCGCCCGGAAGTCACTTGGCTAAATTGATTGGGGACCCATCCATGGTTGCTTTGCCCCCCTCGATCCTGGTTCGTTTCTCTTGGGCCATTTTTTTTTTCCTCGCGTCGTCCGCTTTGGCGTCGGGCAAACTGATCCTGCCCTAGCTGGATACTTGGCCCGTCTGCTGCACATTCTGATCTTTCTCTTCTATCCGGATGATTCCTTATTGTGATCACCATCTGTCTTCCCCTCTCGTTTCTTGTAAGCCGGATACATACATGCCGCATAGGGTAGTAGAACCGAGGCTCAGAAGGGAGCCTCAGGCAGCACGGCGTTTGATGCTTCTGCTGCCCCCGGGGCAGGGCAGGACGAGAGCCTCGTACACAGAGTGAACAATGTCCAAGTGTTGGACTTCAAGTTCAACCATGATTCATGTTCCACTAGCCTCTTTTGTGTCATGGTTCATTGTCCTAATTGAGAATTAGTACCAAACACTTGACGACCCGAGTTTGGGTAGGCGCGTAGCTGCTCTTGGGAAAGGTAGGGAAAGAGTTCGGGAACAAGAGAGAAGCGATAGGAGAAAAAAATATAAATAAATGGAGAATATCAAAAGAGGTATAGTATATATGGCATATAGGAAAAGGGAAAAAGGGTGGGAATTAAAAAAAAAAATAAGATACTAGATGAAAAAAAAAAGGAAAAAGGGAAAAAAAAAGAAAACCTAAATCGGGAGGGGGGAGGGGTTAAACGCTAAGCTCCCCCCCCAACCTGCTTAAGACTGAAGTAGAACTCGTGGTGGATACCGGATACAGGCTGGATGTATTCCTGCGGTATGAGGTACGGACGATGTACCCAGAATTGCCTGTGGATATGTATGTACGATGTAGGTCCGGGTGCACAACCTGGTAGCCACTTAGGCCAATTAGTTAGGGCGCCTGTCCTATCATGTCGTGGAGGCTGTATGGTACATACATGATAGTACCAACCTAGCCCATCGTGCATCCACCCTGGGATATTCTCGGTACCAGACAGACACACAGACGTTGGATGTATCGCCTTGGGGAGGCACCGACCGAACCTCTGCTGCTGGGACTGGGAGAGATTGATAGGACTGCCCTCACCTAGATCGATACCGGATTCTTGATCCAGACATCAGGGCCCTTTCGGGACGACCTTATTGATCCGCGTCGCTGCCTAGAGGTGCTAGAGAACCGATGTACCATGGATGGCAGAGGGGGCTCTACTTGTGGCCAGCGCCAATGATGCCCGGATGCGCCAGATCGATACCAGGCGCATTTCCCACCTGAACCCATGTCGGTAGTCGAGCACAACTGACTCGCAGCAGATGGCATTGACGGATGTACGACTACCTCTAGATCCCAGCTCACTCCCACAGTAGTCCAAACTGAAAACCATCATGTAGCCGCCAGTGGAACGAAAGGACCCCCTTGGTTCTTCCCCAAACTCTCCATCACCGTCTCACTGGAAGTTTCCCAGTCCAACGCTCGCACTTCCAGGCTCCAACCGCCCCGCCCTTCGCGCCCGTGGGCCCAACGGGGTCAAGACAGCGGCTGCAACAACCTTAAAGGCAGGGTTGCTCTATCCAATCCATCCATTCCTCTGTCGGCTTGTCCCTCCCTCCCTCTGGCCCCAAGTCGAACGGCCTTTAAGCTCCCCGGATCGGATTTTCCCTTCCACTTCCGATGCGTGACTCCAATTGACCTGACCCTCGATCGTCCACACCCGATCCATGGTTGTTAATTAGTTCGACGACGTTCTACCTAACACCAGTTACTGTTATCGACTTTTTTTTTTTTTCTCTCTATGCTGGGGCCGTGACCGCTACTTTACATTCCCTTGTGTGCTTTGCCCCGACGGCTTTCCATTTTTCGCGGGGAGGGCGCAGTGCTCTCTCTTTTTCCCTCCTTATTTAGTATCCACTCGTATCCTCTCGGGTCCCGGGGTCTCGGGCGAACTTTTACCAACTCCCTTGTTCCGCGTGCGGTTGTGCGTGCATCTTCACATCGCCGTGGGTTTCAAGGGGAGGAAAAGAAAGCCAAACACAAGAACACACCAATTGTGGACTTTTGCCATTCCTATCCTTGACTTCCCCTTTCCTTCTCACTCCGAGTTCCCACCCCTCTCCCTCCTTCCCTCCCCCTCGGCCACTTATTGATCCCGCAGAGGATATCGCGCGGGGCCACCCCATCTTTGCTCTGCAATCTATACACTGCCGGGCTGTTTTTGCCTAATTGGACCTCATTCTACTCTATGTGCAGCTTGATTTTGGCCCCTTCGACCTCATCTACAGCCTGCAGACATCCTGTTCAATAACATCAGCATTCTTCACTCCGTCGTCATCACGATTGACAAGGGCCACCCTCAACTATCTTCTCACTAGCTACAACCGGACTGCTTTTGCTTGTCCTGTCCTCAGACCCGTGATCTCCATGTTTGCCAACGGACGGGTCTTGCACCAGCCGTTCACCATGCCCTCTCCGCCTCGCAACCACTATGCCGCTCATTCCGCAGGATCTTCTGAGATAGGACGCTCCAGACAGAACTCAGATGCCATGGACATCTATGTCATTACGGACCGAGAGCCCCCTGGAAACGAGCCAGCCGGCAGTGAGCCTTGGGACCGCAATGAGTCTCCAGGCTCCAGTAGTCCGTCTAGCAAGTACCTCTCTCTATTTTCTTTCCCCCCTTCCATTTTCCCATCCCTTTCCCTACGTGCTTTTCCTCCACTCATCGTTTCCTACTACTACTGGACGACTAATGTTGGCAACGTTTTCTCCCGTTGTTCGTTCTTAGGACGATTGATAGATTTGCCTTCCATGAAGAAAACGGACGAATATATCATGGTTTCCGCAAAGGAATGTATATGCTCCCTTGTGACGAACAGGAGCAAGACCGACTTGACATATTCCATAAGCTGTTCACGGAAGCGAGGGTGTCTGGGAGCTTAATTTACGCCCCGCACCCCACCAATGGTCGAATCCTTGACCTGGGGTGCGGAACTGGGATTTGGTCCATTGACGTGGCTCAGAAGTACCCCGACGCCTTTGTTGCGGGGGTGGATCTGGCACCTATACAGCCTCCTAATCACCCCAGGAATTGCGAGTTCTATGCGCCATTTGATTTTGAGAGCCCATGGTCGTTGGGAGAGGATTCCTGGGATCTCATTCACCTGCAAATGGGTGCCGGCAGCGTCGTCGGTTGGCCGAACCTCTACAGACGGATCTTCGCACACCTTCGGCCCGGAGGCTGGTTTGAACAGGTGGAGATTGATTTCGAACCGCGCTGCGACGATCGCCCCTTGAGCGGCATGGCTATACGTTATTGGTATGAATACCTGAAGCAGGCGACGCAGGACTGCATGCGGCCCATAGCCCACAACGCGCGCGACACCGTCAGAGACCTTCAGGAAGCCGGCTTTACCGAGATCGATCATCAAATGGTGGGGTTGCCGCTCAATCCCTGGCATAAGGACGATCATGAGGCGAAGGTTGCCCGTTGGTATAACCTAGCAATCTCCGAGAGCATTGAGTCGCTCAGCCTGGCCCCTTTCAGTCGCGTGTATGACTGGCCTCTGGACAGAATCCGAGATCTCGCAGCACAAGTTAAATCGGAAGCTTTCAACAAGGAAATACACGCCTACAATATCCTACATATCTACCAAGCTAAAAGGCCGGATGACCATTGACAGTGTCGAGAGGACCAACGCGGGACCCGGTGCAATCTATGTCTCACGTCAGGTGCTTGTGTGCAGCATTGTTTGCGGGCGAAATCATGGACCCTCCCCGCATTCCCCTTACGCCTCCCACGAGAGGTAGTAAGGTTCAACCATTTATATATGCAACACCGCCCTTTGAGACGTATGAGCGAGGGCCCACCAGAGCGACCACCCACTGGGAATCCGGCGAACAAGAAAAAAAGGATGAAAGGGGATCACGAACGCAGGTTTCCTGTCATGGTGCCTCACAGGAGATAAGAGAGCCAGCCAGTCGGCACCTACAGATCTCGACAAGGTGGGGGACTTAGTGAACACAGACAATTTGCTGCGCCTGGACACATCGTTCGATCGGCGACAATGCCAGGGGCCTTTGAGAAAGGCAAGATGCTAGTGCTTGCAGGACCCAACTGAACAACTAACACCTTGACCTTGAACAATTGGCTTGCCAGGAGTCAGTGGAGGCTATCCAGCTCGGGTGGTATAGCTAAAAATGCCTGCATTCAGCCCGTCTGCCCGTCTGCGCCGCTTAAGTGGCATGATTGCGGTAGTCGATTACTGGGTTCTATTCTTGATTGACTAATGAAACCTCTGAGCATCACTTGCACTTTTTGAGCGGCGAGAGCGGCTCCATTCATGATGCTTATCTATTTGAAGAAAGGCTAAAAGCAAAGGCAGAGAGAAAAAACAGAAGTCATCGGAAAGCACACGAATTGTTCCGAGCTTTTGTCTTCCCACCGAGACTCCCACCAACCATGCACCGTATGTATACCGAAGAGCATGCCATACCCCTTGAAACTGGTTACCAAACGCCCAACAACCCACGACAGGTTAACTGACATAGAATTTAACAGATAACCCGAAAAGTGAGAAAGACGCAAGAGAGAGAATAGGAAATGGGCAGAGGTGAAAGCGGGGCATGCAAATCAACGCCTCCGACCTTTCTGACCTCTCGTGGTGCCGTTCCTACCGCCCGTGGTACTGTCTTTCTCTCCATCTCCATTCGCATTCGCGCGGTCCCGGCCGGCACCCGGACTGCGCCTCCGCATCGTCCCAGGCCCAACAGCGACAATGTCATCCTCACTTTCACTGTCCGATATATCGAGGAGAACAGGCATGCGGAATGAGGTGACAATGTCTTCCTCTGCCCCGTCTTTGTGCGGTTCGATCGTCAGCACGTCAGGAACTTCATCTTCCTGGTCTAGACGACGTTGATGGATTTCCTCTGCCGGATGAATATCGAATTCGTCTTCCCGTTCGACATACTCGACATTCTCTTCGACCTCACCAAAATCAGGGGCCAGCGCCGACCATTTTTGAGGGGTCACAATCGACCAGGTATAAATACATCCGGACTCCAAGCCACATGCGACCACCATCGGACGGCAAGGGTGCCATTCGACTACTCCCAACTCCTCACGGGGTCCTTCCAGGATCTTGACCAGGGAGCCGTGGCTCCGCTCCCAAACATAGATGTCGGGATTCATGAATGTGGATGCAGTAACAAACTCCCCGGTGGAAGAGAATGCAACATGATTCCAGCTTAAACGGTTAACCACATCCTGGAATTTATGTTCCACTTGGAGCTTGATGTTGGTAGGCTCCAGGTCAATGCCCAACTGCGAGAGATCCGGCATGAGAATTGTGCGTATAACACGATCGGAGCTGTTGACTAGTAGGTCCCGACCGTTACTGGCTAGGCGAAGTAGGATGACCACCCCATTGCAGAGGCGAGTGGAATGTATTGTGGTGCAGGTTTGTGTTTCAATAATATTGATCCAACCCTTAGATGTACCCGCTATGATGTGATTTCCCAGAGCCGTGAAGATCGTAACACATGTGGAGTGTTTCGCATCCTGGGCGGCTTGCTTTGCAGCAACGGCGGGATCGATTTCCTCGTTCTTTGGTGGCGGCGGGCGGAACGGAGCAGAGGGAAGAATGCGCTTGACTGGCTTGGGCAACGAGACGTCCACAAGAACCGGTTGATCTTCAAAAAGGGAAGCTACAAATAGTAGACTGCAGGGGAAGATATTAGCAATGCGCTCGTGGCTAGACAATCAGAGGGCTTCAGACTGGTTATAAGGATGTAGTTCCGCAATGTATACAGGCGCTTCGAACCGGACGGTGCGGACCCGAGAGCCATCTTTCAAGTCCCATAGGATACATTTCCAATCCTGGGAAGAGCTGAGGAGATATCGGCCGTCTCTGGACCAACTGCACACCGCTCAAGTTAGCATCTGGTGGTGGGGCGGTTCCGCGTAGTGAGTGGTGTACCTTAGTGACTGAATCTGCCTGGTATGGCCTCGTAGCTTTCGCGCGACCCCGTTCGTCTCCACGTCGAAAATGACCACTGTTCCATCAACCTAGGACCCGGTTATTGATTTGGCCTATACGCAATTCGGCTCTTTGTTGGACACCAACCCGTCCCGACGCTAGATAGTCTCCTTTGCGATTGAACCGTAGACACGTCGCATGCCCACTTCCTAGGATGGTCAGCAACAACCTTGTATTAACGGCAGTGGACAACATACTCAGCTTCTCGGTCAAGGTGTCGGGATAATCCTGCGCTAGGACGAAGGGATCAACCAGAGACAAATTCATGATGGTGGTTTCCGCCAGGGCATCGGCAAGCGCCGTGTCAAACCCAGGAAGTCAAGCGAAAAACAAAGTGAAAGGTTCCCAGCCTGCAAGAAAGGCCGGGAGATTCGCTCGAGAGCCAACATCCAGTGTAGTCGACAGCCACAGGAACTATCCACCGGCGAGGGGGGGGGAACAACACAGCTGCTAGATGAATGAAAGCCGAAAGAGAAAGAAAAGCGGCTGGCGGGCGGTGAAAAAGCCATTTAGATTTGTCATGGAACGCTCCACCGGGAGTGCAGTGACTGCACCATGATTGGTGGAAAGCTTACTGCCACTTCACAAGGACCCCATTCGGGGTTTAGCGTGGCTGACTTATAGAGGCCCCGGAAGGTCGCGCTAGCTTGCGGCTCAGAAAACTCGTTGCCCCATCGCCGACTGACCTGACGTCCAACCGTCTCCCTTTCATCACCTCGACACGCCTCCTGTCCATCGCCCAACATCCCCGACCATCGCGCTTCTCATCGCGATATCACTTTCCGAGCTGGAGATATCGCCAACTTCGACCGTGACCCTCTTTTCTTCGCCCTTTTCGAGCTTCGCGCAGTCGGTGGAGTAGGTCGCAGGCGCCCTCGTGGCAAGGGCTGCCAGAGGCCACCATCATGGCGAACGTTTACTTCCCCTACTCCAAGGCGCCTTTGCGCACCATCAAGGAGATTCAGTTTGGTCTCTTCTCCCCGGAAGAGATCAAGCGGATGAGTGTGGTCCATGTCGAATACCCGGAGACGATGGTTTGTTTTCCCTCGGCTGCCCCCCAGACCGACTGACCGTGGCAAAATGCTAACGCGGCAACACAACAAAACAGGACGATCAACGGCAGCGGCCGCGGACAAAGGGTTTAAACGATCCACGCTTGGGAACGATCGATCGGCAATGGAACTGTGAGACTTGCGAAGAAGGCCAGAAGGAGTGTCCTGGTCATTTCGGACACATCGAGCTTGCCACGCCAGTCTTCCACATCGGTAGGTTTCGACCCGGTAGATTTTCTCCATCGAGTTTTTCATTGCTAACGTTTGGGCTAGGTTTCTTGACGAAGATTAAGAAGCTCCTTGAGACGGTCTGCCACAACTGTGGCAAGATCAAAGCCAATACGGTTAGTCATCCCTTATGGGATGGCAAATCTATCACGGCAAATTTGCTGACCTAGAACCAGTCCGATCCCAAGTTTTTAGAAGCTCTGCGCATGAGAGACCCGAAGCGGCGATTCGACCATATCTGGCGACTGTCTAAAGATGTGCTTATTTGCGAAGCCGACCCTCCCCCGGATGACGACGAGCCGTTCTCGAAAGAGAGCTCCAAACCCCTGAGGATGCACGGTGGATGCGGTAATGCGCAGCCTCAAATTCGCAAGGAGGGTATCACTCTGGTTGGAACATGGAAGCCCAATAAGATGATGGATGAAATGGACA
The DNA here is from genome assembly GCF_003184845.1 of Aspergillus ibericus CBS 121593. Taxonomy (NCBI): domain Eukaryota; kingdom Fungi; phylum Ascomycota; class Eurotiomycetes; order Eurotiales; family Aspergillaceae; genus Aspergillus; species Aspergillus ibericus. The sequence continues at coordinate 358,810 of NW_020292101.1, read as the reverse complement.
TGCAGCAGCCCGAGAAGAAGGTTATCAGCCCGCAGGTTGCTTTGAATGTCTTCCGCACCATCTCCTACGAAGATGTTCGCATCATGGGCCTGAGTAATGATTATGCTCGTCCGGAGTGGATGATCCTGACCGTTTTGCCGGTTCCTCCTCCTCCTGTCCGTCCCAGTGTGCTTGTCGGCGGCAGCACCAGTGGCCAGCGCGGTGAGGACGATCTGACATACAAGTTGGCTGAAATCGTCCGAGCAAACCAGAACGTCCAGCGCTGTGAACAGGAAGGTGCTCCGGAGCACGTCGTGCGCGAATTTGAGTCCCTTTTGCAATACCATGTCGCGACTTATATGGACAACGATATCGCTGGCCAGCCGAAGGCCATGCAGAAGTCGAACCGACCCGTCAAGGCCATTCGAAGCCGTTTGAAGGGTAAGGAAGGTCGTCTACGACAGAACTTGATGGGCAAGCGTGTGGACTTTTCCGCACGTACTGTCATCACTGGTGACCCCAATCTGTCCCTTGAGGAAGTTGGTGTTCCGAAGAGTATCGCAAGGACCCTGACGTACCCCGAGGTTGTGACTCCCTATAACATCGAAAAGTTGCAGCAACTCGTTATGAACGGTCCGAACGAGCACCCGGGTGCTAGGTATATTGTCCGTGACAACGGCGAGCGCATTGATCTTCGGCATGCCAAGAGGGCTGGTGGGCAACAGTTGTTGTATGGATGGAAGGTGGAGCGTCACATCATGGATGGCGATGTCATCCTGTTCAATCGTCAGCCCTCTCTTCACAAAGAGTCCATGATGGGTCACCGCGTTCGCGTCATGCCCTATTCCACATTCAGATTGAATCTGTCTGTCACGACCCCTTACAACGCTGATTTCGACGGTGACGAAATGAACTTGCACGTTCCTCAGAGCGAGGAATCGCGCGCTGAATTGAGTCAACTCGCGTTGGTCCCGATGAACATCGTGTCTCCTCAGCGAAACGGTCCACTGATGGGTATTGTGCAGGATACTCTCTGTGGTATCTACAAGATTTGCCGGCGTGATATCTTCTTGACCAAAGATCAAGTGATGAATACTATGATGTGGGTTCCCGACTGGGATGGGGTGATTCCCCCACCAGCCATCTTGAAGCCCAGACCTCGGTGGACCGGAAAGCAGATGATCAGCATGGCACTGCCTCCGGGTCTCAATCTTTTGCGTGTTGACAAGGACAGCTCGCCGCTACATGAGAAGTTCTCTCCTCTGGCGGACGGTGGTCTCCTCATCCATGGCGGTCAACTTATGTACGGAATGTTCTCCAAGAAGACTGTGGGTGCTAGCGGTGGCGGTGTCATCCATACCATCTTTAATGAGTACGGACATGAGACCGCTGTGGCCTTCTTCAACGGTGCTCAGAGAATTGTCAACTACTGGCTGCTACACAACGGCTTCAGTATCGGTATCGGTGACACTATCCCCGATGAGCTTACAATCCAGCGGATCGAGAACTGTGTGCGTAACCGGAAGAAGGAGGTTGAGTCTATCACCGCCAGTGCTACTGACAACACTCTCGAGCCTCTGCCTGGTATGAACGTGCGTGAGACGTTCGAGAGTAAGGTATCGCGTGCTCTGAACAATGCTCGTGATGAGGCTGGTAGCGAGACCGAGAAGAGTTTGAAGGACTTGAACAATGCCATTCAAATGGCCCGTTCTGGATCCAAGGGTTCAACCATTAACATTTCTCAGATGACGGCTGTGGTCGGACAACAGTCCGTCGAGGGAAAGCGTATTCCTTTCGGATTCAAGTATCGTACATTGCCTCATTTCACAAAGGACGACTACTCGCCCGAATCGCGTGGTTTCGTCGAGAACTCCTATCTACGTGGTTTGACTCCTACGGAGTTCTTCTTCCACGCCATGGCTGGTAGAGAAGGTTTGATTGATACCGCCGTCAAGACTGCTGAAACTGGTTACATCCAGCGTAAGTTGGTCAAGGCGCTGGAGGAGGTCATGGTCAAGTACGACGGCACTGTTCGGAACTCGTTGGGTGATATTATCCAGTTTATCTACGGAGAAGATGGTCTCGACGGAGCTCACATTGAGAACCAGCGCGTGGATATCATCAAGTGTTCGGATGATAAGTTCCGTGAACGCTTCCGCGTTGACCTGATGGACCCCGAGCGAACATTGGGACCGGAGGTTCTCGAGCAGGCCAACGAGATCGCGGGTGATGTCGAGGTCCAGAGGCACCTGGATGAGGAGTGGGAGGCTCTGCTGCGGGATCGTGCGTTCTTGCGCACCGTCGCCAAGGAAGATGAGGAGATGATGCAGCTCCCGATTAACGTGCAGCGTATTCTTGAAACCGCCAGAACCACTTTCAGGATCCGGGAGGGCACCATTAGCGACCTCCATCCTGCGGAGGTCATTCCTCAAGTGCGCGCTTTGCTGGATCGTCTGCTAGTCGTGCGTGGAGATGACATTATCTCGCGCGAAGCTCAGGACAATGCGACACTGCTTTTCAAGGCACAGCTTCGCAGCCGTCTCGCGTTCCGGAGATTAGTTACCGAGTACTCGATGAACAAACTTGCCTTCCAGCATGTCCTCGGAGCCATCGAGATGAGATTTGCCAAGGCTGGCGCCAATCCTGGTGAAATGGTTGGTGTGCTTGCTGCCCAGTCTATTGGTGAGCCTGCCACGCAGATGACTCTGAACACGTTCCACTTTGCTGGTGTCTCGTCCAAGAACGTCACTCTTGGTGTTCCTCGTCTTAAGGAAATTCTGAACGTTGCCACCAACATCAAGACCCCGTCTATGACTGTCTACCAGGAAGCCGCCCGGTCCCACGACAAGGAGGGTGCTAAGCAATTGCGAAGCGCTGTCGAGCATACTAGCTTGCGTTCCGTCACCGAGGCCACTGAGATCTACTATGATCCTGACATTCAGACGACCGTCATCGAAAACGATCGGGATATGGTTGAGTCTTACTTCATCATTCCCGAGGATGTCACGGATGACTCGTCTCGCCAGTCCAAGTGGCTGCTTCGTATCATTCTCAGTCGACCGAAGCTTTTGGATAAGGGTCTTACGGTGCAGGATGTTGCGGCTAGGATCAAGGCGGCATACCCCAAGGACATTGCTGTCATCTTCAGTGACAACAACGCTGATGAGCAGGTTATCCGAATCCGTCAGATTCAGGATTACAAGGAAGACGAGGAGGACGATGATGTCGAGTACGATGTTACGCTCAAGAAGTTGGAGCAGCATCTCCTGGACACCCTCACTCTCCGTGGTGTTCCTGGCGTCGAGCGGGCGTTCATCAACGAGAAGAGCAAGGTCCGAGTCTTGGAAGACGGCTCCTTGTTCGCGAGCAAGACCGATCCACTTTGCAAGGAGTGGGTTCTCGAAACAAGCGGCTCTTCCCTGGGCGAAGTTCTGGCCATTCCGGGTGTCGATGCTACTCGGACGTATTCCAACCAATTTATCGAGGTGTTTGAAGTCTTTGGTATCGAAGCTGCTCGGACGGCGGTTCTTCGCGAGTTGACTCAGGTGCTTGCCTTCGACGGTTCTTACGTCAACCACCGTCACTTGGCGCTGCTGGTCGATGTCATGACTGTACGCGGTTACCTGACGCCTGTCACCCGTCATGGTATCAACCGTGCCGACAATGGTGCACTCATGCGTTGTTCCTTCGAAGAGACCGTCGAGATCTTGCTTGAAGCTGCCGCTTTCGGTGAGTTGGACGACTGCCGCGGTGTTTCTGAGAACTTGATCTTGGGACAGATGGCCCCTGCGGGTACAGGAGAGTTCGATATCTACCTTGACCAGAACCTCATGAACACGGTTGTTTCGAACAACGCTCGCTTCGGTGTTATGGGAGCTCTCGGTGCTAAGGATGCCATCATCTCGGATGGCGCCGCTACTCAGTATGACACGGGCTCGCCCATGCAGGAGAGCGCTTACATCGGCTCGCCTGATCCCGAGTCGAACTTTTCTCCCATCCGTCAAGGAGGTGCCGAGACCCCTGGTGGCTTTACGGAGTACCAGCCTACTGGCGGCTTTGGAGGCGGCTTCAGTCCAGCGGCTACGAGCCCTGCTGGCTATTCTCCCAGCAGTCCGTTCAGTGCGAACCCGACGTCGCCTGGTTATTCCCCGACCTCAAGTTACTCTCCCACATCACCGGGCATGGGAATCACCAGCCCTCGTTTCATGACGTCCCCTGGATTCTCGCCTGCGAGCCCGTCCTTTGCGCCCACGTCGCCGGCATACTCGCCCACATCTCCTGCATATGGCCAGGCGTCTCCTACGTCACCCTCTTATTCGCCCACTTCACCAGGGTTCTCACCAACTTCGCCGAACTACAGCCCTACTTCGCCCAGTTTCAGCCCTGCTTCGCCGGCGTTTAGCCCGACCTCGCCGAGCTACAGTCCGACCAGCCCTGCTGTCGGTGGCGTCGGCCGACACCTATCCCCCACCTCCCCAACATCCCCGAAATACACCCCTACGTCGCCGGGATGGTCACCCACGAGCCCCCAGACGTATTCTCCCACCTCACCCAACTTTGCCGGCTCGCCGACGTCTCCTGGAGGACCAACGTCCCCTGGCTACAGCCCGACGTCGCCGGCTTTCAGTCCTACGTAAGTCCTCCACGCATGCTGGTGCGATGTCTATCGTTGCTAACCTGCGCTGTAGATCACCCCGCCAGTGAAGTCCTTCATAGATGCTTTGCTTCGTTAAGACTTTCGCTGTATTGTACTATCACCTACCTCCCCGCGACCTCTTCGAGGAGAAAAGAAAAGAAAAACATCTTGCATTGTATGTTGCGGAATTGGTTGGTTATTTCATGCAGAATTTGGGGCGCCTGTAGCCTTTCCCTTTGACCCATCCGTTTTTCACTGTATGTTTTTCCTTCTTGCTCCAGCCTGCAGGTTCATCCCCTTTATCAGTATTAGTTTTTTTTTTTTTTTTTTCCGAGCCAGCCTGCTGAGATTGCGAACGGTTTTGTGGGTTGGTGATTCATGTTCGTCTTCGCCTTCTTCCCCCTCGCACATTGAACTACCAAGCGTTTAGACTTGAGGATGCCCGTGGACCATGACTCGGCTATGAGAATACGATGGTCTCTCCGGAGTGGTGTTACTTTGCGTGAATTTGCATGTATTGCTGCGATCGATCATTATTCCTATGCCTGTACACAGAGGACACGAAGGCGCTGGACGAGACGGATCCAATAATAATAAAAAATGGGTTCAAAAGATATGAGTAGATGGTACGAGGGACTGTACTCTGTAGATCGTGGGAATGTCGAAAGGACCTCGGGGAAATGAAGGTCCGCAACGCCAGGTGGCCCGTTCCGCTTCGGGGCCGAGTAAGCCCCAGCATCCATCGCTCAGTGCCGCCTTCAGCTCTCTCCTCTCCTCTCCTTCATTTCCGGAAGCTCGAGCACAGGGTCGCCATGCGCCTCTCACTGTTCACTTCTACCCATCAGTCGCGCACAACATGAAGAACCGGTGGCTAGGGCGTTTCCTGCCCTTGGCGCTTCGTGAGTCTCTCGACTGAGCCGCATCACGCGATAGCCACTGACCTTGGTTGGATATCTAGTGCTGCTGCAGGCGCTTGCGGTGGAATCACAAATCCCAACAACCGATGTTGCCCCCGGGTCCTATGCACATTCCGAGTCCTCGAGCGGGCCCGAGGACTCTCATCTTCGACCCGGACACGGTGAGATGCTCCATCTACGAGTCTGACGCTGATCCATGCTGACGGCCAGGGAATTGACGCGGACAGAACACGTTGAGAATGCTCTACGAATCCTCCGAGAATCCAAGGTCGCCGTTGTTGCCCCCGAGAAACCATCCGGCTTGGCGGGATACACCTTGCATTACGCCCAGGAAGCCTTTCGAATCTTGTTCATGAACGGACCCCCGTCGGATGCACCCGAGAAGCGAAAGCTCGACCCTACGGTCGCAAAGGCCGTGGATAAACTCAAGTATGCGGCGGAGAAGGACCAGAACCCGGATGCGATTTTCCTCTTAGCGGAGATGAACTTCTACGGCAACTACACCCACCCTCGAGACTTCAAACAGGCGTTCCATTGGTACCAGGCCCTCGCGTCGACTGGGAATAGCACCGCGCAGTATATGCTTGGGTTTATGTATGCAACGGGTGTTGGTGGTGCTGTTGAGCGCGATCAGGCCAAGGCGTTGTTGTACCATACTTTTGCTGCCGAGGCGGGGAATACAAAGTCAGAAATGACTCTCGCGTATCGCCATCATGCGGGAATCGGGGCTCCCAGAGATTGTGACCAGGCGACTTACTACTATAAGAAGGTGGCGGATAAGGCTATTGAGTACTTCCGATCTGGACCGCCGGGTGGCCACAGCATGATTCCTGAGTCCTACCGTTGGGCGGATGAGGAGGGTGGTGTTTATGGTGAAGGTGCCAGTGTGTCGACGAATACCGTGCGCGATGGATCACATTCCACGACGGAGGCCAGCTTGGAAGACGTCTTGGAGTATCTGGATCTGATGTCTAGGAAGGGTGAATTGAAGGCTACTTTTAGCCTGGGCAAGATGCACTACGAGGGTGGTCGCGGGCTGCCGAGGAACTTCCGGAAGTCCATGAACTATTTCCGACAGGTCACCAAGAAGTACTGGAATAAGGACGGATCGGTGAACCCCAATCACCCTATTGGGATTGAGAAACTGGCTGCAAAGGTGGCTGGTCATATTGGGATGATGTACCTGCGTGGTGAGGGGGTGGAGCAAAACTTTGCGACAGCGCAGATGTGGTTCAAACGTGGACTGGCGAACGGCGATGCGCTGTGCCAACACGAACTCGGGTTGATGTACCTGCATGGCTACGGTGTCACGCAGGATGCATTCCGGGCCGCGTCCTACTTCAAAGCGGCGGCGGAGCAGGATTTCCCAGCGTCTGAAACGAGACTGGGAGCTCTGTTCCTGGACCAAGGCGATGTCCCGACCGCCACCCGCTATTTTGAGCTGGCGGCGCGCTGGGGATGGATGGAGGCCTTCTATTACCTGGCGGAGCTGTCCAACAACGGCGTTGGTCGGAAGCGACACTGTGGCATGGCCGCCTCTTACTACAAGATGGTCGCCGAGCGGGCGGAAGTCATTCACTCATCCTTTGGGGAGGCAAACACCGCGTATGAGAATGGAGACAAGGAACGGGCTCTCATTCCGGCCATGATGGCTGCGGAGCAGGGCTACGAACATGCACAGTCAAACGTGGCGTTCCTGCTCGATGAGCAGCGCTCGTTGCTCGCACTTGACACCATTGTCCCTGGCACCAAGAAGAGCCGACCGGCGTTGCTACGGAATGCGGCTCTGGCTCTCATCTACTGGACACGGTCGGCCAAACAGGCGAACATTGATTCCTTGCTCAAGATGGGCGATTATTACCTGACTGGCATGGGCATTGCAGAGGATGCGGAGAAGGCGTCGACGTGCTACCACACGGCGGCAGAAGTCCACTACAGCGCCCAAGCGTACTGGAATCTGGGATGGATGCATGAGAATGGAGTTGCCGTGGACCAGGACTTTCACATGGCGAAGCGATACTACGACCTCGCGCTGGAGACCAGCACGGAAGCGTATCTGCCGGTGAAGCTGAGTCTGCTGAAGCTGCGGATGCGGGCGTACTGGAACTGGCTCACCAATGGGGACATTAATCCTATTCAAGAGGAAGAGGGTAAGATGATGTTCCTTGAGAGATCCGACGCAGACTAACATACTGCAGACGTGAGGCCGCATCGCACCTTGAAGGAGTGGATCGCCGCCTTTATCGAGAATGACGAGGAAGAGGAGGCCGCATACCGCGCGCAGCTGTACAAACGGGAGGAAGATGATGACGATCTGATGTCGAGCAACCGGTTAGACGATCGCCACGAGGACGGCTACTATGACGAGCTGGAGCTGGACATTGACGAGAGCGTGCTGGAGGGACTGATCATTGTCGGGCTGGCCGCGACTCTGCTCGCTCTGGTGTACCTGCGCCAGCAACGGAACCGCCAACGCCAGGATGGCAACGGGGCGAATGCCGCAGCGGGGAACCCGAATGATCGGGGTCTGTTTCCTCGTCCAGGGGAGCCGGAGTTTGCGCAGTGGGTGGCTGGGGGGGTAGGCCATTAGAGCTGGCATTGTCTGTATGGGTATATATTCAGTTCTTCCTAGTTTTTCAATCCACATGATGTAACCGACCACTTATCTTATCAGCTGATAAGCCTCCTCCCTCATTCATACTTCTCCCATACTTCTTCTCCCATCCATCTACCATTAAACTCCCCCTCAGAAAGCAATTCTCACAATGTCCTCCACAACCCCAACCCCAATGCCAACCCCAACTGCCAAACGCCGCCGTCTCAACGACGCCACCGCAACCCTCACCAAACCCTTCAAATCGCCTCTCCGCAGAGCACCACCACCACCTACAATCCCAACCCAATCCTCAGCCCCAGCTGCAGCTAAACCGACCCCCGAATCCCTCACCCTCCAAAACACACAAAGAGACTTACAATCCCATCTCACCCTCCTCCGCTCCGACCTCGACACCATCCAACAAGCCTACCGGATCGAGTCGTCGGGACGAGATACTGAGTTAGAGAGATTGATTGTGAAGTGGAGAGGGGTGGGACAGAAAGTCGCGGAGGAGGTTTTTGAGGGTGCGAGGGAGAGGGTGGGTAGGATGGGTGGTGTGAGGGGGTTGAATAGGAGGGAAAGGTCTTGGGGGTGGGATGTTGAGGGAGATGGGGATGGCGATGGAGGGTATGAGGGGGCTGGAGGGGAGAAGGAGGAGGAGGAGGATGTGCGTGAGGATGAGGATGAGGTTAGTGTCTCTTCTTTTCCGAGAGGGATAGGGGATAGGGGAAGTGCTAATGGGATGTAGGAATTCACGATGGAGATGATGCTTACGATGATGGGGATTGATCTCAAGGTCATTGGGTTTGATCGGGAGGGGCAGCGGTGGGTGTAAGCCTCTGTCGAGGGAGATGATCTGTGGTTGAGATGGGGGTAAGGGAAGGAGACGTTATATGGGGATTATGATCTTCCGTTTTCTACAAGTATGGGTTGTTACGGATTATGGAGGTGGAGTGGGTTTAATACCCTGACTGCGGAGCATATGGTATCCATTATTTCTACATCTTCTATGTGAGATTATTCCATTGATATTAGGACAGCATTCGTATCTAAATCCATCCCCTTTCTCAACGCTCCCACTCAGCATCAGCCCCTTCATTTCCATAAAATATAGAAGGTAACCTATATTCCCTCAGGCATTAATTTCCCGTTCAGTCGTTCAGGCCAATAGACCCATACACCCTGAATATCCAATGCAGACTCGTCTCAGATACCATAATCACCAAGAAACGAGACCCCAGCGGTGTTGACAATCTGCTCATCTTTGATTCTCCCATCAAGGCCATGAGGATAGTCGGATATCTTATAATCTGTATCCGACTATGATTGGCAAAGAAACCAAGGATGTCCAATGATGAGAACAATTCATCACACATAGTAACAACACGCCCACAATCGAGAAAGGCGATGCTGTCTAATCTAGATGATGCGGACAGCAGTATACATGTGACTGTTTCTAACATCTCAGAAAGTCGGTCATGGTTGATACCGGCCATACTCTCTTTGTATCCGTACATGCTATGAAACATACTGGTAGTTAGAATCTGTTTAGAGTATGTTAGACATATGAAGAGCATTCGTAGTGTATAGCCTCCATGTTATTGAATAAGCACGACTTGCACCGCATTGAAGGTCAGGATATCATGTGGCAGTCACGACGCTGACACCGGCCACGAGTTAGATGCAGTGATGCGTCCGGTCTGTATGGTCCGCTGTAACTGTATATACGGAACGAGCAGAAACTTGGGGTGCCAGTCACGGAGTTCCGTGGAGGCCAGGCCAGGCCAGGCCAGGCCAGCCGAATCTCAAGCTGCGACGGGTGGCTGTATGTAGATCTCAGATCCCAGTTCTTGGCTTGACTTGACTTCGATCCTATCATGTGCGTATCGTTCTGCTGGAGACTATGGGATCATCCACTCACAAATACCCGGTCACGCAATTGCAACGGTAGATGAAGGTACCCTTGCCCACGACAGCAGAACCTCGATGTAGGATCCACGGCATGTCGAGCAGTCTGCACGATGGAAGTGAATCGCTAGTGCAGAAGCTAAGCACATGACCTGGTCCTCTCTTCGATTCTGTGTGTATACCGAAAAACATCGAAAGAAACGGGACATTGTCGAAGTGTTACTGACTTCCCTGATCTTCATCATCATGCACCATTATCCTGGAGGGTAAAATATCCTTCAGTCAAAGTCTATTCTGTCATTTAGCACTAAAACCAGGTCTTCTTCATTGTATGTCAATAAAGCCACACTTCATCTTGAATCCTGTATATATGGCTGAGTATCTAGTATCGTAATTAGCTAGCCTGCTTACTTACCTAGTACGGGAAAGTACCTCTTGGATGTCTAACCCGACATCTTTGTCCTGCTAAGCTTGGGTCAGACCATATTCCACAATCCAAGGAGTCTTGATCTCTCCCACCGCAAGAGGGCACTTATCCCGGTGCGAAGCGAGGTTAGATTGCGTTATACAGTTTGTTCAACCCGAAGTAGACATCAAGACATTGAAAACAAAATATACCCCTTCCGTATAGATCGAATTTTTCAAACACTCCAGCTGTGGAAGACAACAAATCAGCCATAAGGCACCCATCACCAGCTTGCGTAGCTTCTCCATCAGCCATGGAGACGGGTCTATGGGATTGGGGGATTGGTATTGTTGAATCTTATGGGATACCTCGTTTCTTGTAGTAGGTTATAGGTGGGCATCTCTTTTTTTTGAAAGGAAGATGGTTATTTCTGTGTTGGTGGGATATGTCCTTCGATTGATAGTTCGATGGCTATTGGTGGGAGTGTGGGATCCTCATGGGTATGCACTAGGTCATTTGGTGAGGGCTTTTGATTGACTGGATGTATATTTATGGGTTGGGAGAATGGGGAGGATGGAGAGCTCTTATATAGAGATGGCGGTAATTCACCAATCTATTGAGATGAATATATAGATTGAAGATATACATTCCTCCCCAGTCACCCCTATTCACTTCTCAATATATTGGTTGAATATCGATCTGATCTGCTTCGCGCTGTCCTTGGGAATTCTCTTCTGTCCGTTCTCATAGTCCACGTAGGTCGACCCGAATCGGGTCTCGTAGCCCTCGGCCCATTCAAAGTTACTGTCGATGTTAGCAAGTTAATACGCAGAAACCGCAGGATGCTTACTCCATAAGACTCCAGGCCATGTAGCCCCTCACATTCACCCCATCCAGCGTATATGCGTCAGCCATGGCAGCAATATAATCGCGGAAATACTGCGTCCGGAATTCATCTTGGAGCAGCTGCTCCAGCGGCAAGTCGTTCTCACCCTTCAAGCTTGTCCCGTTCTCAGTCACGTAGATCTTGGGCTGGTCGTATCGGTCACTGAGCCACTTCAACAGCTTCCGGAATCCAATCGCGTACGGCCGCAGCCAGGCCGACTGGGTCTCGGGGCCGATGAATTCGCCCTCCTTGTTCTGCTGCAGGATCTCCAGATTCCCAGCGGTGTCGTTGGGGTGCGCATCGCCCGTCTTGGCTTTGATATAGTTGCCACAGTAGTGATTCATACCGTAAAAGTCGTTGCTTCCGTGGACGAGCGCAATGTCCTCCGGTGTCCACTGAGGGAGTCGGTCTCCCAGCTGCTTCACCATGCTGTCCGGGTATTTCCCGTGGTAAATTGGGTCTGCAAACCACGAGATGGCGAATTCAATCTTTCGGTCGCAAGCCTCAACATCGGCTGGGTCCTCCGGATCCCAGGGCTCGGCCCAGTCACCTAGACAAAACAGTAAGAGACAGTCCTACATCCGCCGGGCGTGCCTACCATTGAGCGTGATCCCAATTTCACCGCCATCTTTGGCCTTGAACTCTTCGCGATAGATTTTCACCGCGGCTCCATGGGCCACAAGAATATTGTGACCCACAATCCAGCACTCGCGCGAGCTGTCGCCCTCCGCGCTCTTGCTGCGATCACTCGTGCGACCCGGGGCAAACTGACCCACGTTGTATCCAAGGACACTGCTGCACCACGGCTCATTGAACGTAATCCAGTGCTTCACCTTCGAACCAAGAGCCTTGAAGATGATACGAGCATAGTTGGCGTAATCCGCAACAAACTCGTCCTTGTTCAAGAGGCCACCGTAGCGCTTATCCAATGCATCCGGAAGATCCCAGTGAAAGAGGGTGACGAGAGGTGTGATGCCTGCCGCCAGTAGGTCATCAACAAACTTGACATAATGTTGCAGACCCTTTTCATTGACAGGGTCATTCCGACCACCGAAAGGGATCACGCGCGACCTGACCTTGGCTTAGTGGGATCCCTATCCAATTGAGGTGATCGCCTACCATGAGATTGAAAACCGGTATGCCTGGGCGCCGCACTCTTTCAACAACGCAATATCTTCAGCGGTCCGGTGGTACGAGTCGCAAGCAACGTCGCCGCTGGCTCCTCCTGCGATCTTGCCAGGAATCTTGCAGAACGTGTCCCAGATAGAGAGGCCACGGCCATCCTCGTCAACCGCACCTTCAATCTGGTAACTGTGAGATTCCCTCGTGTTAGTCAAGCACCGTGACACCGTCGGGCCACGAAGGATGAATACCTGGCAGTCGCAAACCCCCAGAGAAAGTCCGGAGGCAGGGTTGAAGCTGTTGCCGAACCCATGTTGAAAATATCTTCGAGGATGTTGTTGGGAAGGATGTTATGAGTGTAATTGGGTAGATGAAGTATGAAGATCAGGCAGGCTGGCTAAGCGGCGACAGTGGAGAGTTATATAGTACTTTACCCTCCCGCTAAGTAGGGTCCCCGAACGGCGGGGAAAGCGGGGATGGTGCCACCGCAGTCAATGAATCGAAATCTGGTTATCGCCTGATCCAACCACAGGCTGTGCCACATACAAGGCAGAAAGAATGGCGATGCCGAGAGCAGCAGAGGAGCAAAGAGAAGCTGGAAGATGGCGGGGTCGCCGGTTAGACGGGCCGCGCCCCGAAGTGGATTGGGAATAGCGTGGCTGACGGTGCATCCTTCATTGGGGATTTCATTTCATTTCAGTCATTGGAATCTCAATTAAAGTCAATCAAAACATGCGCTAAACCATCCCCTAATTGCTGTAGAACTCCTGCCTGACGGCAAACTCCGGTCTCATAATGCTCATCCTGACCCAGACTTCGCCCCAATTCACGCCGAAACATAAATGCTGTATAGAAAGTCATGTAAGATAGAGAACGATAAGCCCGAAGCATATGACTTTTGACAAGCATGTCAAATAATCTCCATGTCGTCAATATCCTCACCATCAACGTCTTCCATGTTGTCAGCCACATTCCCACTCAGTGCCATTTGAGAAGGCTTGGTATCTTTGCTCGATCCGAACCCATCCCCAAGCGCTCCGACCATCTCCAACTCGGGCCCTGCAATGATGCGACCCTCGGCGTCGACCACCTCGCACAGTGCGATCAAACTCTGCCGGCTGAGGGACTTGAAGCCGTCGGTTCGGACAACCCGGCCCCAGTTGCTCAGACAGAACTGGGCGGCACGACGCATCAACCATTCTTCGTTCGTCCGTCCTGCGCGTTCCCAGATGATCGCTGCGTTCTCCACGTCCAGCTCGCGGCTCAACCGGTTGACACACAGCAGGCGCAGCTTCGGCATGTCGTACAAGTTCGCCATCACAAGCATCCCTGCCACGTCAATGATGTCGGAACAGTATTCCGGATGACCCGCAATGCTGTCCGTATACAGATAGTAGATGAACGCACGGACAACCGAATACGGCTCCGGAATGTGCATCCTCTTCGAATGGTATTCGGCCATCTGGGCGGAATACAGCCGCTTGAAATGGGGCCACCGCAGCTGCAGGATGATCCGGTGCACGTGGATGGGAGGGGAAGTGGTTGCATTGGGTGGTAGAAAGGCTGGCTGTGATTGTGGGGCTACTGCATCATCCTCATCCTCGGTGTCAACCTGGTCATCTGGGTTAGCAGTGATGATGAAGTCCGCACCGCTGCCGGCCTCGGGCGGCTGGTCGAATGCGGAGGAAAGGTCGGCTCCTAAGCCGGAGAGAGGCGGCATCCCGGCTTGTTCGGAAAGTGACGTCCTGCTTTGACTAGGTGAGAAGGAAGCCATTTCATTGCCCAGCAGACCGTATCTTTCAAGGTCAATGCACAGCACTTCACTCATGGAATTCTCATCACTGGTTCCGGGCGTGGTACCAGTGTCAAGACTGCAACCAAGCAACCATGCTTTGGTCCCGCTGGCGTTCACGGTGCAGTAATGCCATCGAAAACCGGGTTTGAAGATTTCCTGTCCGTCAGCAAGCCGCTGCCAGCGCAATGAGTCCAGATCCAAGGACGACAAGTTGCACTCATAGGTGCGCACAGTCTCGGACGGCGTGATCAGGTCCAGGAGCACTCCAGATGCGTAAGCCTGGTAATGGGTGCCAGAAAACAATGCCGGAACGTGAGGACCAGATTTGAACCGAAGACAAGAAATGGCGCCCGGGGCGATGGGCTTCCGGCGGTTAGAGTTGCGCACTTGGACACTCCCAGAATTCGCTGCATAGCTACCGGACCGGCCTGGGAGCTGCTGCTGTGGACTAAAGATTGCGTCTGGACTATAAGTCATCCTGTTGATGGTCTCTGGGGAATCCACGGTACCTTGCGAAGTTGTCATAGACGGGATGCCTTTAAGATCCAGCCACCAAATGTCGGTTGTACGCTCCATATCGGGATCGAGGCCCCCAAAGATCCAGAGGCGACCGCCCCAGACCCAGGCGATGTGATCGAACCGGGCTGTGAACCTCCACGTCCGAGACCAGGTCCAGGTTTTCAGGTCCAGATAAGCCAACTCATCAAGAATGATGTTGTTTTCTCCGGTGATTCCTCCCATGATGAAAAGCTTTTCGTCGTAGATGACAGCGGCATGACGAGCCCTGCCTCGTGGGATCGGTCCACGGATTTCCGGCTGAGTCCAGGTGGAGGTGCCGATGTCCAGAATGACGACGTCGGATAGATACTCGCGGTGTTCATTTTCCCCGCCGAACACAATCAATTTATCGCCTTGATAGAGGGTCGCGGTGTGACCTAACAGATGAAGGCTCGATTAGCATGGTTTCATCTTCTTGAGTATCCATCGGTGCGGGTAAAACTGACCCATGCGCACCCCGGGAATGTCGCCATAGTTATCGACTAGCTCCCATCGAAGCGTATTGAGATTCAAGCGTAGAACATGATTGTATACTATTTTTTCAGTATGGAACGTATTAGCATTTGGATATAATGGCTGGGTGGCAGGGGGGATGCACCTTCATCAGTATACTGATCGAAACCGCCAAAAGCGTAGATCTGGTCATTATTGCAATACGTCACCGAGGCATTGACGAGGCAGGCTGGCACATGGCCTTGAGCCTTACGGATGCTCGGGCGGTAACCCGCGCTGCCACGGCGACCACTTGGACTAGGGGGCATTAGGAATGCGGACGGCGTTTTCTGAGGAGTGGAGGAAAGGGGGGGCATCGAATTCGAAGTCCTGGACGACCCGGGCCAAAGCGGTGGGTCGGCGTGGAACGGCGAGATTGAAAAGGACGACGAAGCGTTACTATTCCGGGCGGTAGTGGATGGTTGCCGCGCCATTAGGGCCCGACAGGAGAGGTGGCCCAGGAAAAGAAGTGGGACGGAGGATCCAAAAGGGTGTCGTCCAGAGGAGATGTGATATCCAAAGTCGATGACAGCAACACCCAGCCTCACCGGCTCACACACGATGATGAATGATCTCACCGACCCCTCGTCTGCAGCGGCAAGCGAGTGAAAATGATTTGAGGCAAAAACCGGCCACCGCCAAGCCGATCGCCACCAAAAAGGGAAGAGCCGCATGTCAGGTGGCGGCCTAGCCGGAAGAGGCTTAGGGCAGCCGTACCTCCAGTAACCGCGTTGCCATGGGAGAAGCAGAACTATATCCTTTATTTACTCGCTCCCCTCCTCCAGCCCCTCGGCCGTCCTCCTTTTCCTCTCATCATCTTGCTCGTTTTTTTGGTGTTTATCGACTATTCGCTGCATACCATATTGCGTGGGATTCAATTTCCTACCTGCATTCAATACCAGTGTGGCATTTAGGTCTTCGTTGTCCGGAGTCCAAGTCAGTGCGTGACTGGCATTGGCCTCGCAACTGGACCTTGAAGGCCCTTGTTCTCTTGATACCCCCTTATTCCTCAAAAAATAATTATATACCAGCATGGCTACTCCTATTGTGTCGACTCCCGTCAAGACCCATCATGGGATCTTCTCCACTAAGACGGCCGGAGGCCGCATGCCCCTCACGCCTTCGCCGCGCACCCACGCAGGAAGTGTGACGCCAAACAACTCGTCTCCATTCACACCACCCTGTGGTGCCCATGAAACCGGCAAAGAGCACGGCAAGTCCGTCTACGGTGGTAATCTCTCTTCATATTTCGCCAAGCCCGTCTCGAGGACAACCCGCACCTACCGTGAATCCCCCAAGTCCAACATCGCCCGCGCTCGCACCCGCAAGTCACCCAGACATCTTGAACTGGGCGTATCCGAATGGGCCCTGACGGGTACCGGTCCTTCGTCACAGACTCCATCTAAGGAGCGGCTACGGAAAGAGGTGGTTAAGAAGGAGGTGGCTAGGGAGGTGACTAAGAAAGAGGTGACCCGAAAAGAAGTACCCAGGAAGGAGGTGACCCGGAAAGAGGCTCCCAAGAAAGAGGTCTCGAGGAAGGAGGCGCCCAGGAAAGAAATTACCACTCGTACTACGAGGTCGGGAAAGACAACCGTTCGCATTCCACACACCGCCGGTGACAGATTCATTCCGAACCGTACTGCCAGCGAGGGCCTTGTGACAGCAGGCACTGCCAAGCCAGAGGAGAGCCAGCGGCCAAAGACCAGCAGCAATGATGGATCCTCTGTCCTGGCAAGTGCTGCCAGTGCTTTTGACATTGGCGGCCGCGGAACCGAGGAAGACATCACTGCAGCTCTCGAAAGTCTTGGACTTGAGGACAGTGAGACAACGACATCATACACCAAGCCAGCACCGGACGCTGTGGCGTATGAGTCCTCGTTGGCTGATGCTTGTGGTGTCAACCTAAACACTCGCATTCTAGCCTTCAAGCCACCACCCCCAGAGTCGTCCAAGCCAATTGACCTGCGTGCCCAGTACAACCGTCCCCTGAAGTCCGCCAAGTCTCAGTCTGCTCAGTTCCGCCGGAGAGTTCAAACGGCTCCGGAGCGTGTTCTGGATGCTCCAGGACTTCTCGATGATTACTACCTCAACCTGCTGGATTGGAGCTCTGGAAACCAGGTTGCCATTGGTTTGGAGCGCAATGTTTACGTATGGTCGGCTGAGTCGGGATCGGTCAGCTGCTTGTTGGAGACCTCACCTGACACGTACGTGAGCAGTGTCAAGTGGAGTGGTGATGGCGCGTATGTCGGTGTCGGTCTGGGAACCGGTGAAGTTCAAATCTGGGATGTCGAGGAGGGAACCAAGCTCCGCAGTATGTTTGGTCACGACTCGCGGGTGGGTGTCATGGGCTGGTCCAAGCACACTTTGTCCACTGGTGCCCGCAGCGGTCTGGTTTTCAACCACGACGTCCGTATCGCACAGCACAAGACTGCCGAGCTGGTCTCGCACACGTCTGAAGTCTGTGGTCTAGAGTGGAGGCCCGACGGTGCTCAGCTCGCGACCGGCGGTAACGACAACCTGGTTAACATCTGGGATGCCCGGTCCCTCAGCGCGCCCAAGTTCACCAAGACCAACCACCGCGCCGCTGTCAAGGCTCTCAGTTGGTGTCCCTGGCAGCTGAACCTGCTTGCTACCGGTGGAGGTTCATACGACCGTCACATCCATTTCTGGAACACTACTACCGGTGCTCGTACAAACAGCATCGACACCGGCTCCCAGGTCACCAGCTTGAGATGGAGCAACCACTACCGCGAGATTGTCAGCTCAAGTGGCTTCCCCGATAACTCACTGAGCATCTGGAGCTACCCCACTCTGGTCCGAAACGTTGAGATTCCGGCCCATGAGACTCGTGTCCTGCACAGCTGCCTCAGCCCAGATGGTCAGCTCCTGGCCACCGCAGCCGCTGACGAGAGCTTGAAGTTCTGGAAGATCTTCGAGCGCAAGCCCGGAACGAGCGCTTCCGCCTCTCGGGAGGGTGGTGTTGGCAGCAAGGCTGAGATGACCAAGTCTATGACCATTCGGTAGATGGGTCGGTCGCCTTCGTCCTCTTCTTCTTATGTTTCTTTCTTTTCGATGGTCATGATATATGTCCATATTTTGGGTTCGATATCGTGGACCGGGTTTGTCTAGATATCATTGGTTCTATCGGTGTTCAGTACATTGGGGAAAGGTTCGGGTCATGGGGTGGAGTTCATCGGTAACCGGCGTCTGTATCTAGGTTCAACCGTATAATAGCTACTCTTGTATAGAAAGTCGCGTTGTATCATCACTGCTCGTTTCATGCCTTACAAACCCGAATCTGGGTTCTGCGTTAAGGTATGAACACAAAGCTGTCAGCCACAGGAACAGACCAGGTCATGGGGCCTTCTATGTTCGCTTCCTTCAGTAGAAGTTTGTTTGAAGGGGCAAATCAGAATCGTTCAGCAGCAGATCCCACTGCAGTCCATTCATTTCCGGTGCCACATCAAAGAGATCAGACCACAGCTGGCCCCAACTTTCTTTTCCAGCTTCGCTCCACATGACGTCCTCATTAGAGCCACTCATATGGTCCAAGGGAGGAACATTTCCGTCGGCTACTATGGTCCCATCCCCAGTTCCTACATCGGACGACTGCGGCTGCACCTGAGCACTCGCTGACATCCTGGAGGGTCCGGTAGCGGCAGCGTCCCTTGAAGGTGTCCCTGAGTGTTGTTGGTGTGAGCCATGGAGAATTGATAACAAAGTCTGCATGTTTTTCTGAATGGCTTCCATGAGAGCGGGGGACTCGTGCTGTGATTCCTCCAGTAAGCGGATCACATCCAAGACCTCCTGCTTGCGGATATCAGCCCCAAAGGCAGTCGGATACATGGACACGTCGGTGGCTAGGATCATCGCGGCGAAGAAAACGTGATTCATGACGAGGCCGTATTCGAAGGGGTTGGAGGCAGCGGAATTACCGGCCTTTATTAGCGAGCGGTGAAGGTCGAGGACGGTTTTGGCGGAGCGAATGCACGTTGTGCGCGAATATTCGTATCTGGGGTCCGTTATGCCTTCGCGGTGAAAGGGGCGATGAAGGCGACAGAGGCGGACGTGGAAGCTTAGATGGCCCAGGGTTCGTTGCCAGGAGAGGGCGGGTAACTCTTCGAGAGTTCCCTCGCTTTCTTTTAGGCTTTCGGGGTCGATACGGAAGAAGGCCGGGATGGAGTCGATGAAGGTGTGGAACCATTGGTCTATTTCGAGGACTGTGTTGTAATTGGGTTGTTTGGACTCGAGGAGAGTGGGGCCTAGTATGTCGACGACTTCGCGGCATAGTTCTGCGTAGTGGATTCGGAAGATAAAGCTGGACATTGAGGTTGGGACTTTTGGGAGGAAGCTGAACTCTCGTCCACCACTTGCTAACCAGCTGTCGTCGATGTTGCTTGGGTGGTTTACTTGGAAGTGCTCTGGGTTTATGAGGTACGAGCCTTCATGAGGGCTTTGCGAGAACGCTGTTATCCTGTGGCTGTTAGTTCCTTGGGTGAAATGAATAAAGGAGAATGTGTTACCAGTCAGTCGATACCAAGTGCCACCATACTCGTCTTTGGACTTCGAGCTCGACCAAATCATAGCCGGAGCGTTCCCTCTCCTCGCGATTCTTAGCTGTGTCTAAACGGTGGATTTGCATCGCTCGAGCCATGCAGATTGCGCTGGCTCTGAGTGTTGGGACTTTGTGGGAATACCAGTCCTCATGTGAGAGGACACGGGCTAAGGTGCAAATGGCTTCAAGGGCCGTCGTTGACGGAGGCACGGGTTTAATGGGATTATCAATGATAGCAATCGCTAGACGCGTGTATGTCGTGAAAGCTCCCTTGGCCTCTGCTTTGGTGGCGTTGAACACTTGTAGGACTTCGGGCGTCGCAACCAAAGCAGCACCAGCAAATATGCTAAACAGCAGCACCATAATTGCCGGACTTGGTTCCTCACCCTCAGCCATGTCTTTGTAAGTCTTTTCTACCAGGGTTCTGGTAGAGGGAACATGGAGGACTCCAAATGTCGGCTGGATGGTCATGATAAACTGATCCAGTAGTTGCCGAGCTTGAGTCCACGGGGGAAGACATCTGGACACAAATTTCGTGTCTCGCAGACAGTCATCAAGGCCGGCCAGACGTCTTTGGGATGACTGTGACAAGATTGAAAACGGAGTACCACACTCACTGCTCGATTCTTGTACCTGGACACTGCTTTAGTTTTCGAGTAGAGGGAGAATCCACCCGAGACAGGTATAACCATATCACGTACGCGGCTTGTGATCAAGCTCGGGGTTGAGGAATTGCTTTCTCCGGGTCCAGAAAAAGTTGCAGGTGGATCTGAGAACACGTCGATCGTTAACAAAGTGCCTCGGGCAAACAACGATGCGTTGGACCGAACAAAACATACTGGACAGAACTCACCCACGGCAGCTTGGGATCTTTCGAAGACAGCTTCTTCTAACTTTTGAATCCGGCTTAGAATATCAGTAGGATCCCTTTACAATTGTGTCAGCGGCGCGTAGTAATGAATTACAGTGAGCGAAACAACTCACAACGAGGTTGTAAACGGGCAATGGGATGGAATGGCTGTCGTTGGCTGTGACATAGACTCTTGTGATGTGGAGACTGTGGCAGCAGTGGGCTGACTGCTACGCAAAAGCCCTCCCCGCAGTTCGTCCGGAGAGTCCGATGGACCGGAGTACTCACAAGGTACATTCCTCAAGGCACAATTCGGACAGGGCTGGGTACGATCACACCGCAGCTTTTTCGTTCGACAAAGGCGGCATGAGAGAGGTGGTCGAGACCATCTCTGCATCATCGTGTCTGGGACGGTATCATGTTTCCGTTTCATTTCTTATCGACGGTAGCGCAAGGTTAACACGATAGTGATCTAGATGAATGGAGAACAACAGGAAGTGGAGAAGACGACGGTCAAAAGTCAAGGTTCGGCTGCGACTCTCCACCCACGCCTTGCCGAGATCGGTAAGCGCCGTGCACGAGGAGAACCCTAACTAATTGCCTGTGGCCAGGCTGGTCTAGATTTACGTTTCATACTTGAATGAATTCCTCCAACCTTCAATAATCTATGGAGAGTATATATCGGAGGATATATTATAGCCTCTCGGCCAAGTCATGCGTTGAGCTTCCAGAACAATAACATTGCATTTGCGGGGAAGCCAGTAGTTTTGTTTGCTGTGAGGAGCCCCACAAGAAAACCATTAATAACGGGACAGTATTGGTGAGTGCAATGTTATTGCTATGAGGATTTTGATTGTTGCTGCGATCCAAGCTTTCTGGTTCAGTCAACAAGCTACACCCAATCCGAGAGCTTCAGTTTCCCATCGGTCTTGAAGCAGGAATGCACTTAGGAAAAGCGTGTGCCTGGGTATCCTTAAACATGCTCGATGCTACGATACAAGGTATAATTGAACAACCTTGTGTTGAAAAAAGATTGAGAGAAACTTCAACATCTGTTTCACTAATGATTTATTGGACCCCCGGGCTTCCACGTACCCAGCAAGTAGCATTTGAGGTGTTTGCCCAAGTAATTCGAGATAGATTAAGTGGTGCTAGACACTAGTAACGGACCCACCACCCTCATTGGCTTGTTCCGGGCTTCTATGGTATCATCCCGGTCCAAGGATGCGTACATTTCGGGGGCATTCCTCATGATCGTTAGGAAGATCTAGGCTTATAGTTGTAGATAAGGTGTGCCCTCCCCCATGGACAGTTCGATATCGTAGGTAAGGAACATCCTAAGTACTACCTCTTGACATGTTAGCTGCCAGGCCAGTCGAGAATAATCTATTCTAGAGAGCTATCCGGAGAGAATCGAGAATCAAATTCGTACCTTCCTTTGTCTTTATCAGCCTGGGTGAAGGTGAGAGTGTTGGCATGAGGTTTGCATGAAATGGTCACAGCGTGAGGTCATTGATTCGCCAGAGGGTTAGAGAGGCAGAGTATCTGAAGACTGGCACATTGTGGCCGAGGAAGAACAAGCCCGTGGCAAGAGAATCGAAGAGGATCTAGTCCGTCGTAGTCACGCCGGGGCAGATCCCCCGGACATCCCACTAGGGACTAGCGGTGGTGGTGACTAAGCAGCGGGAGGAAGGCGGATTTCGCCCGGAACGAGCGACTTTCACCTCAACCACATCCCTCCGGCACGCTTGCCTTGCTTTGTCTCTACCGTCCGGCATTTCTTCCGCATTCTACGGCTCATCGCGTCCAAAAGGTCACAACATTGGATTTCTGCAGTAAGGAAGACCATCTACAGAAGCTGTGCAGGTCTGAGGGTGATCGGAAGTAGTGGGTTGAAGAGACTCAACTGTCGCATTCGCCCGTGGCAAGCGACCGCTGCGACGGCTAGGCTTCACCTGTGATAAGCCCGGCAACTCATCCACGTCGTGCTCGCGCGTGTTAATAGGTCTCCGTGGTTGGCTTTATCCCATCGTTAGAGAACAGAGCAACAGAGCAAATCATTTGTCCCGCCTTCACATTAATTTCTCTTTAACTGATTTGACGAGCATCCTCTCTGGAGTATTGTCCCAGTTCCAGCTGCGATCATGTCAAACCAGCAGGTGGTGAGTGCTATCTTAAACAGCCCTCCCTTACTAGAGTTGGGAGCTTCTCTGAGCCTAAGCTGGGGCTTTATACTGGCCTTTGAAGCTCCTCTTCTCCACCCCATCCTTATGAAGACGTTGGCTCATACCAGGTATCCCTAGGGCACGGTGTTCGATCGTGTCATCCAGGAGGTCTGTGATGGCTCCCAGGTGGACTTTGAGGAAAGCGGAGTGGATCAGCAAACATTGTTAGACCTGCGCAGAGTGAGTAACCTCCCATCTTTCTCTTCTTGGTGATGAGCAGACGAGGTCGTGCTTTCGGGGGGGCGCCCCAGGGGGAGCCCCAAGCGGGGTCCGAGAGGTGCGGGAGGCGGCGGCCGCTGGGGGCATCGCCTGCTTATGAGTCTCTTTTTATACCACGCCGCTTTTACCCGCCCTAGTCGGCTTCTGCCAAGCCGCCTCAACATCGTCATTCGCTGCCCGTTTCCCCTTCACCTCTCCATCCCATTTGTTTTTCTACCTGTTTACTCCTCCCTTTTACCACCCTCGCCGATTTAAGAAATCAAACCGTCATATACTAATGTACTGGTTATCTCCAGAGCTGGCAGAAAAAGCTGTCCTCGTTGGGCGTTGCTCACTTCCCCTGGGATCCCCCGCCGCCGCAACCCGCTCCTCCTCAGGCTCAAAACATACTTCCTCCTACAGCGACGGTCCCCTCTAATGCTCCCCGGGCTGGTCCACCTCCTCAACCACAGCACCATGTTCCCCCGCCCCCTCAACATCACCTCCCGCAGTCCGTCCCTGGTACGGTCCCCCCGCTGCAGGCTCCCGCTCCCGTTGGGCCCCCTCCTCACGCCATGGGTCAGCCACCGCACATTAAAACCGAACCTGGTCTCAATGGCCAGCCCGGAATGATCCCTATGAACAACATGATGATGTCGAACGCCCCGAACCCCCAATCCGCACAGGAACGTGCTGCCAACATGCTTCGACAGCGGTATGGCGCTGCGGCCGCTAACTCGGTCAGCCAGATGCAAGCGCAATCACAAGCACAGGCAGCCATGGGCATGCCCGGCCAGCACCGTCCCCCTCACCTTCAGCATGTTCCAAACGGCCAGGCCCCACAAATCAAGCAAGAACCGGGTTACCCGCCTGTGTCTCAGCCTCCTGTCGGGAATGCTCAAACAGATGGTGCGGGTGATGATGCCCTGTCTGTTTGGAAAGCTGAGGTTGCACGGAGACGGGAAGCTGCTGAACGCCAGGGGGGAGAAGGTGACCGTATTCTTCGGGAACATCTCAAGCAGCGTATGCTTCAGTTAGAGGGCGGCGGTCTCATGCTGCCTCTAGAGGAGCATCAGTCCTCATCCAAACCATCCCAAGTGCTGGCGAACCAACTAGAATCAGGCAACGATATGGGGCTTGCGGCACATGGTCAACCGCCCAGAATCCCGGGTGCTCAGTTTGATGGCCCGGGAGGCGATGATGAAAGGGACGAGGATGACGAGGACGCTATCAATTCCGATCTGGATGATCCTGATGACCTTGTTGCGGAGGATCATGACGCTGAAGACGCTGTAGGTCAGGTCATGCTTTGTACCTATGACAAGGTGCAACGCGTGAAGAACAAGTGGAAGTGCACGCTCAAGGATGGTATCTTAACCACCGGTGGCAAGGAGTGAGTTTAACAATCCGTCTCTCTTGGAGTCCCCACTAACGAGATATTAGGTACGTCTTCCACAAAGGTCAAGGAGAGTTTGAGTGGTAGATAAGCCTCCACCTCTTTCTCCGAACGATTCCAAACCTTGTATTTCCTTCCGCTTCTTCTCCCTTTCTTATCTTCCTTCTTTTCTCCTATCCCCATCTGTAAAAACTCCAGATCTGTCCCAGAACGTCATGAGCAATGAACCAAACCCAAACTCAACCCCAAATCCGGTTCCTACACATATTTTGATGGTCGGTGCAAGCGGAAATTTGCCTCAAACGATGATTCAATTTTTCACGAACTAAGAAAACACCACACCGGGATTCCTGTTTCCGTCTTTCGTTTCTTTCAACAATTACTTTCCATACTCACTTTTCCCCACATTGGATGTATGTGGCGCGTATTGAAGGCGGACGGCGGTTTTCTCCCAGTTAGCTGTACTAGAGTAACATATTGAATGAAACAGATGGCCTTTGTCCTTGCCTATTCCTCATAGACTAACTTAACTAGTCTATTCTAGACTACCCAAGATAACGAACATGCTGTTTAAGATCTTCATTCTCAAATCATTGTATTGGAATTAAGCACGTGGGTACTGGCATGCACCAGAGTCACTAGTGAGGTAGGAAAATAGTGAAGTGCCATCGTTCCTCAATAGACTGGACCTATTTGTCCCTATTGTGTCGGGAACAATGGACTTCCCCCACATCCTACCACCACGATCACCATCCAACTACATATTTTTTTTAAAAAAAAATAAAAAAGAAAAACAAAGAAAGCATAACCGAGACGGATGGAGTGAAATTGTTCATGTTCAGACTTTTTTTAAACACCTTTTCTTTTGAAACAGGCAACCTTCAGGACACGGGAATCCCAAAAGCAAACATCAAAGGAGAAAAGAGAGGGAAAACTCTATCGGCAAGAAGTCAAAAGCCCAGCAACGAGTATTCAACAGTCACGGGTAAGTCAAAGTCCCAAATTCTCCAACAACACCACAGGCAAAAAAAGCAAAGTGACGCAAGAACGAAAAAGATAAAGGACAAACGCAAAGCAAAAAGCCAGAAGCCGGTCTGAAACCTATCTACAGAACTGACGCCGCAGAGCCACCATTATTTTTCGTCTCCCCTTTCTTCCGTGTGGAACATCATGTATCGACAAAAGGGTTCAAAAGACAACTGCGTTGCTCCGACTGCACATCCAGCAAAAACTCTCGCGCAAAATTGCTTTTCGTTTTTAATCCGGGACTGCCCAATCATTCCCTAACAATGTGGTCTTCCAAAGTCCCTGGTCGGCAGGCTTCTGGGCTGCACGGTAACCTAGCGTGATGTATCGCGTAGGGACATACCAATGGAAGACAACAAATAAGAAGCCCATCTTTCTGTTTTGACCCGAACTCATAAGACTGTCAAAGCAAGCAAAATGCCAGGCGCAAGCAAAGAAACCGGGAAATCCAAGCCGATGTTTTATCGGCGGATGAGGCGTGGGAGGTCTTCAAAGTCTTGGAAAGGACTGATCTATTACCAGACCAAAACACGGTCGTCCCAAACCGCGATTGACATGACGTTCATACCATTAACTCCAAGCCACCGAACCTGTCATTAAATCGTATTCCGCACGACGAGGCCGTCAATATCGTCGAGTCGAATTAGTGTGGGAATAATGATGCGTAAAAATGAATTGCATGTCCTTCGTGATAAGGGGACCTCATAGGAGACCCTCTTCACCGATGCCAGGTAGGCCAGCCCCAGCAACGTTGATGTTCTGTCCTTGCATTACTCCTCCGCCAAATGCCAAGTTCCGACCTGCAGCAAGCTGGAAATCAGGGTTGCACGGTGGAGAGTGCGATTTGTGGTATTTCAGGCCGTTCAAGTTCTTATAACGCTTGCCACAAACCTCGCAGCGGTAGGGCTTCTCCTTCTCCATACCAAGCGTTCCAGGATACGGCGTTGAGGTCTCGGGGTTGACGATCGAAAAAGTTCCATCGGCGTTGTCATGAAGCTGCTGGTTGTTGTGGCCATGCTAGGAAAGGGTCAGACGATGTATGGAGTGGATCGATCGAGACAACTTACAGCTTTGTGATACTTCAGACCGTTCTGGTTCTTATAGGCTTTCTCGCACCCAATGACTGGACAACGGAAAGGCTTCGGCTCCTCGTTGGGAAGAAGGGCAGTGGTGTCAGGAACACCCGCCAGCAGCTGCTGCTCTCGGATTCGTCGAGCAATTTCACTGTTGGGTCCGTACTGCGCTCCACTGAGCTTAAAGTGAGCATTGGGGGTGTTGATTCCACCAGTGGGGCTAAACAATCTCTTGGCTGGTTCGTCGATACACAAGTCCACCATGTCGTTGTTGTTTCCAGCGAACCTGCCAAACTGCGACTGGCCCTGCATCATTGGATTTTGCATGTGGAGCTCTCCAAAACCTCCAACCATGCTGTCGTCCATCTCCGCTGGGGTCCCCGGTGCAGACGAATCGGGTGTAGTCCGGAACTGGGAGTTCTGCAGGGGATTTGCCATCAGAGTAGGCGTGTTAACGGATGAAACCGTCGGGTTGTTTTGCAGCGAAAGCGGACGCCCGGAAGCAACCGGTGTTCCAGGCTGGGAACTTTTGAATCCCTGATGTCCTGGAAGCATGGAGAGATTCAGGTGCGGAACCCTTTGGTTGGAGTTACCGAAACCTCCCTGGCCTCCATCGCGCGGCTGAGGCGCGAACAGCTGCGAAGTGGCGGCGTCGTGATCACCCATCGGCTCATCAAGTTCCATGTCATCAATAGTGTCCATGTCCGAGTGCTGCTGAGAGTGGGGAGTCTGGTTCAACTTTCGTTGCATATCCAGAGTCCTGTCTGGTTGCAATCCACGGCCTGAGTTGTTATTTTGCTGACCCTGCTGTTGTGCCATCGCTACAGCAGCCATCGCTGCCCTACTGTCGCCTTGACTAGGGCGGTGCCCCTGCTGGGGGGACTTGGTGGCGTGGGCTTCTTCATAATGCTGCAATAGATCGTGAAGCGTGGGGAGAGTCACCCCGCAGCAGGAGAAGTCGCGCATGAAGTTCGCTTCCAGCTTGGGTAAGTACGAGGAAGAATGAAACGAAGGGGACTGGAAAGTAAACGGAGAAGTGCCGGTCATAATGATACTGAATGATTCATGGTTAGCTGCTGGTGGCCAAACACACCTTGCGCAATCAGGGGAGCACAGGAGATTGCCCCCCTTTCAACATGGACACTCACTCATCACGAATCCAGCTGCCAACAGATACACCGCCCCAGCTCATTCCACCCACTAAGCTTCCTGCCAAAGACTCGCGGCGGGGTTTGTCGCGGTTGGAACCCGACATTGAGATGGGTTTCGTCCCGTTGCCCCATTGTGCAGTCGCTGCACCGATGGAGTCCTTGCGAGGAGGGGGAGCCTTGAAAACACTGAGTCCGACACCGTTCGCGTGGGATAAGCTGCCTGTCCGCTCTCCATTACCGGCTCGTTGCAGAGCAGACGTCAAATTCGACGCCTGCTGTCCGGGGGGAGAGACGGAACTCTGGCGGGTGGCAATGTCAATCGGAGCGGCTGCACCGGTCATGGTGTTGGTTTGTAGGGGGGAGGAAGGAAAGAGAGGAAAGTCGTGGTCTGGATCGAAATGAGGGTGAAGATGCCGACTGTCAAAGTACGGTGAGGGCGTGTCGCCGATGTCGAGTGAATTTCGAGTCCACGAGAAATCCGAGAGCTTTTCCCTATCCGGTCTGCGCAACGGTACGCCAAACCCGAGGGGCGTGGTGACGGGGGTCGAGTCCCGAGTAGAGGCGCAATCGAGATCCCCGACAGAGGGAGAGTAATGAAGAGAGGGAGGAGGAGGACTATGCGTCGCTTCTGAGGACCCGAGCATGAAGGAACGATTCCACGACGGCGGTTTTGGGCGGGATCACACAGGGAGTGTCCACCACCCTCGGATGTTGTCCCGCTTTGGCTGCGGAACTGTGACGGATTCGGGAAAGGTGGCGGCACGTAATAACGATACTGCCGCTTAAATCACAGGCACGACTAGGTCGATGAGAGGGAGGGAACGCAATGATGATGGATACAGATGATGATGATGATGGAGCGGTGATGTGAAGATGAGGATGGGGGAGAAAGGTAGAAGAGGAACGCAGGACAACAGACAGCCCAGTTTCACCGACAGCAGCAGCAACAGCAGCGAGCAGCAGCCAAAGTTAGGAAGCCGAGCAACTGGCGGCAGCAGCCCCGAGAAGGAGGAAGAATGACTGGTCCTGTCCGGTCCTTGGGGGGCAACACCCACGACAATGACTCTCAGTGACTCTCAAACATTACGGTTTTATTACCCAGATTACTTCCCCCCCGTCCCTAGGTAGATTACGGTACGTCCCGGACGATGTCCGTACTTGTCTGAAACGGGCAAGGAGGGCCCCATTAGTCAGGCATGGCTGGGGCCACCCGTGACCCGGTGCCGGGCAATCAGAGGTGCCCAGCATCTGCCCAGTGCCCAACGACGAATCCGCGGCCGACTTACTATTACGTATGAGGGTGTCGAGAGATCCATGGGAGTTTCGCCCACTGGTCCCAGTGGTCAGCGCAGCTTCTGGTTCCCTACGGCTTTTAGCAGGTGGGCCCAGTCGCAGCACTGAACTTGACACCGCTTGCAGTCTAGTCGACTCACTAGCGCTTCTTCGAAAAGTCGATGATGATGACGGCGGTGGACTGGTGGGAAGCTGCTGCTGCAGGAGATCCAGAGGGGCGTCACCCTTGTATCATCCGCCGGTATCGCGCGGTAATACGCAGGGGTGGCCCCCGCTCCTGATCCCGGCCGTCTGTAATATTACCGAGCTGGATGGTCTCGATGGAGGAAGGATAACCGCCGGCGGTCCTAATTTGGGTGCTACCAGCTCACCTCCTGCTCCCACCTGCGTTGGCCTTGCAACCTTCATCCCAATCCATCCCATCCCACGTTTCCAGCCATGTTGATGTATCAATCCTCCAAAATTCGGACACAGCCGCTTTTCGGAACCAGCATGACTCAACTCCCCCCCTCGCCCAAGAACAACATACCGACAACATGTACGACATCTTGACGGGCAACATCCCCCCCCCCCCCCCCTCGGAGCTTAGATGGTCACGTCCTACCCCAAGGAAGCAGGCTACCTACCCATGGTTCGCATGTGCACTCATTCCTGGCTGAAATCCCTCCACGGCCTTGGCCTATACTCATAGGCTGAAGTTAGCCGGTTATTCCGTCCTGGAAGCTGGTTCATTGATTCTAGCGGTGTCGAAAGGGTCCAAAGCTTGTCATGCCATACCAAACCAGGAGCGTTGGATAGGCCGCCAGCCAACTCAACCCAACCCCACAAACCCCGAAATTCAGTGTACAACTGTTGGTCTGGATATTCAGGCACTTGGGGGTGGGTGTGGAGCGGAAAGTGACGGTTCAGGTGCAGTCGTTGCAGACTCCAAGAATCAGGGGCTACAACGGTTTCTTGGTCATATTGGCTTCCTCTTATCATTCGCATCGGGCATTCCAAGGACATCCGCCCGGGTATGCTCCGCGACCCCCTTCCCCCGTACGGCGTAAGCATCGATCTATAGTATCCCGGGATTAACCCCGATATGGCGATAAGCATGGAGCACGGCCTCTTATCGCTCCTGTTCAGCATTGGCCATATTTGATGACATCAACAGTATAGCAGCCTCGCTCTTACACCACGAGACAAATGGGCGGTCTGTATGAGCGTCGCCGTACCAACGATAGGTCCACGCTGTACTCCATACAGGCGAGCAAACACTACTTGAGCGCTAAGACGGTCTAGCAGCACATAACACACCGTTTCCCGTTCAACATGATCTGCTGATGAACCAGATCTCCTGGTATTGGTTGAGATGGTAGGAATGGGATGAAGCCCCTTTTTTCTCCGGGTGCCGATCGCCGCGAAAGTCGGGGAGAATGAACTCCCATTCTCAGTCATGCAATCAGCCTAGAGCATATCTTGGGTCTTGGCTCCAACACTAGAAGCACTGCAGAAGCATTTCTAATGGCTAGCGGCAACTTTGAGTCTTTCACCGCATTATCGGTCGAGTGACTTTGCCGTCCGGGAAGACATGCTTACCAATGCGACTGCACTAGAATAATGTCTGCTGGATCGATACATCGAGCAATATGAGAGTACTCTTCAGATCAGAGATACCCGGGTAGTGTCTTCTACATCCACCAGGGACGATGTCTCGGTTCTACTGACTCAGGTGGCCTACCCCGTGTCGGCGCCATCCGTTTGTTTCATCGACGTCTCAACTCTCAACCCTCGGCTGCGTTTTCCCCGGAACCTAATTCGAGTCAATGAGGCGTCCGTATCCACTTGCATAAACCCGGACTAACTAGTCGTATGTTGGAAAGACAGTGCACTTAGCTAGATACATACCGCATGACTGTTCGCCGCACTCGATCAATCAACATTCGAGACGCCTACTCGACATGGACTCTAACCTTCGTAGATAGATAACCCGGAAAGCCCAGTACTTATATCTCGAACATCTACATCACAAGTGATAGATCTCCTACATGATCAATCATGTTTGTGGATACTAGCATATCCACACAGCCCACGAAGGAACTATAACATCGCATGTCCAGAACATCTATAGAAACTCCGTACATCGTACGTGAAACCCAAAACCACCACAGTAGTACAGTATCGTGTAAGAATGACAAAGTAATAATCAACCCACGAATCACAAGAATCATCCATAATTATAGAAGCACATTGCCACCCTTGCATTTCCAAGTCCACGGTTCTTGGAATGCCACATGTGCTTTTGTCCCCTTGGAGTGGATCCCTCCGCCCTACCGTGAGCCACTGTACTCCGTACCTGCCTTATGCATTCTGTAACTGCACCCTAGTCTATCCACCCAGCCCGCCTAAGGAGAGTATGGAGTACGTACATACTACATACTACATGGTAGTATTGAAAGATCGCCTCCCCGAAGACAGAACATACATACATACCAATTTTAAATTTCCAATCTATAACTATCGCTGGTAATACATATACACAGGAGGCAAAGTTCCCCGTACTTTATGCGTAGCTTGCACGACAGTAAAAACTTAATGTACATGTAACATGCATGGGGAAGGAATCCTCATGTGGACATATCAGATCAGCAGGTACAAGCGCTAAGCAAGAGGTACCAAATAAGAGGCGCAGGAAGATCTTCTCAACCCGCCGATACTTACTGATGTCTTGTGACCAGGCTGCCAAGCCAAACTGCAATTGACTTCTGAGTTTCTACTGTACTATGTATGTGAATAGGAGTAGGTTATGGGGGCAACGAACGTGATGAGACGCTGATTATTGACTTTCATAGGACTATTTCTCCGACTTCTTCCTTTTTACTTTGGCTGCAACGTGTTGTGCCGATAGTAACTATGATCATTGCCACAGACGGGTACGGAGTATACTATGTATGCTACGGAGTACAGTCGTCGTAACAATCGACAACGGTCCGAGGAACGAATTACGCGCTGAGTGGAGTATACGGGGACCATACATGGATTGGAGCCCGAACGCGAGACGGCTTCGCTAACGACAGGCTGGGCTTTGGCGAGCATTTTGATCGACCCCATCGACCGTCGTTTAAGTTCTTCTAGAAACCCAGAAAATGCGAGCATTAGTCCAACATTGGTGGGGCCTACCCATGTAAGATTACGCTAGCCTGTTTGACTTGGGTAATGGGGGAGAGCCCGGCAAGGCGACGGCAGATTCGCTTCCGTTCTACCGCGTATACCGCCATCGTAACAGTCTAACAGCACAATCCCATCTGACTCAGGATTTGGCTGTCA
The DNA here is from genome assembly GCF_003184845.1 of Aspergillus ibericus CBS 121593. Taxonomy (NCBI): domain Eukaryota; kingdom Fungi; phylum Ascomycota; class Eurotiomycetes; order Eurotiales; family Aspergillaceae; genus Aspergillus; species Aspergillus ibericus. The sequence continues at coordinate 326,439 of NW_020292101.1, read as the reverse complement.
AATGCTGCCTGCCCCAGGTTGCACCGTCACAAGTGGGCTGACCGCCTTCACCCGCCTCCGTCCCGCCACACTGGGACTGCCGCAAACGCCACTGACAGTGCAAACGGTGCAAAAGTACAGTCCGGAGGAGCGTGAGGGCCGAAATTTTTGCCCGCATTAGTCGATGCGGAGATTTCTTGAACTAGCATCATTGAATCGGAAGGGTCTGAATCAGAGCGCTAGTTCGAGCCCGACCTTGCGTTGTGCAGCTCTTTTTGTGAATCGAGAGCTGTTTTCCCAGAGGCAAACGATTGCTTACAATGGAGCCGACAACTACGAATCTGGAGGCTAATGCGCCCAAGCGTGATCCGCAGGCTGGCGATTCCGCTGCAGACCAGGAGCCACCCTCGAAGAGGGCCAGACTTGATGATGCTGCCGCTACCGATGGACAGACCGCTGCTCCAGCTCCGCGCGTGAAGGGTGTCGCTCCGATCAAGGCTGAGTATGTGGCAATTACATTTGTTGGCGCAGCCCAGTCTAACTGACTTGTGCTAGATTCATCATCGAACAACCCTCGAGGGGCCAGCCCGCCCCAGAAGCGAATGCCGATGACGCTGCGGAAGCTGCACACCATGATGGTCGCGCCGATGAGCAGAAAGGAAAGAAGAACAAGAAGAAGACCGGTCAGAATACGAATCGCAAATTTGGTCGATCCGAAGACGCAAAGGGACTCTGCTCGAGCGTCAACTTCCGGCCCGAGTTCTCCCCCGCCGAGTGCACCTTCGGTGAGAAGTGCCGCTATGAGCATAACCTGCGGACCTACTTGAAGGAGCACAAGCGAGAGGATCTTACAACATTTAACGGTCTTTGCCCCGTCTTCGATGTCAACGGTAAATGCTCCGAGGGCTATAAATGTCGCTTCCTTGGTTCACACGTGGAGGAGCGCGAGACGGCAGATGGAAGGAAGGAGTTGGTTCTCGTGGAAGATGAGGAGCGCAAGAAGAAGGTACAGCGGCTCGTCCCCTTCGCCACAGACGGTGTCGTGAATGTTGCCGCTGTGGAGGACAAGGTTGCTTTGGCAAGGAGAAAGATGGACTTCCCCAGGGCTGGACCTTATAGCGATTGGCTGGAGAACACTTCCCGGATTATGGAAAAGGAACTTCACAAGCGGAATCGTGGCGGAGTTGAAGCAGCAGAGAGCAAAGATGGAGAAAACAAGGATGAGAAGGAGGAAAAGGAGGACAACCGAGCAACCTACGTCGAGCCGCCATTCCTGCCATCGGAGAAGCGACGCCTGTACTTTGGACCCGAGACCCCAGCTCTGGCGCCTTTGACCACCCAAGGCAATATGCCCTTCCGGAGACTTTGTGTCGAACTCGGCGCACAATTCACCTACTCGGAGATGGCCATGAGTTTGCCACTGGTGCAGGGAAACAAGTCGGAGTGGGCCCTGATGAAGGCGCATGAGTCTGAAATGTTGCCTCCTACGCTCTTGCCGGGGGCAAATATCGTCCAGGGTTACGATAACTCCAAGGATTTCAAGTTCGGTGCACAAATCGCAGCGAACAAGCCCTGGCAAGCATTCAAGGCTACCGAGGCGCTGGCTAAGCTTACTCCGAACCTGCGTGTCATTGATTTGAACTGCGGTTGCCCTATCGACCTTGTCTTCCGGGAGGGTGCTGGCTCTGCCCTCTTGGAGCATCCGGCCAAGCTTGAGAAGATCATTCGTGGCATGAACACAGTCTCGGAACATATTCCTATCACGGTCAAGATTCGTATGGGAACAAAGGACAACAACCCGAATGCCTTGAAACTGACCGAACGTTTGCTCCTTGGAGGTTACGAGACAAGCTTGCTTCACCACGATGGAGCTGCGGGTGCCGCAGCCATTACTCTCCACGGCCGTAGTAGACAGCAGCGGTACACCAGACAAGCTGACTGGGAATACATCTCTGAATGTGCCGCTCTGATCAAGCGGTTGGGCGAGAAGACCGATGCGGTGACGGATACCGTGCGAGAGCCCGACGCGCGGACGCAGCCTAACGGTGGAAAGGTATTCTTCCTTGGCAACGGTGATTGCTACTCCCACGTGGACTACGATCAACACATCAACAATGCTGGTGTTGATAGTGTGATGATTGGACGTGGAGCCCTGATCAAGCCTTGGCTTTTCGAGGAGATTCAGGCGGGTCAGTACCTTGACAAGTCCGCTACGGAGCGCTTGGCGATGGTCGAGAAGTTTGTCAAGTATGGTCTGGAGACATGGGGATCGGATGAGCACGGTGTTGGTACGACCAGACGCTTCTTGATGGAATGGCTGAGCTTTACTCGGCGCTACATCCCTATCGGCTTGCTCGAACATCTTCCGCCGTCCATCAATGACCGGCCGCCAGCCTTCAGAGGCCGGAATGAGCTCGAGACACTGCTGGCCAGTGCAAACTATAAGGATTGGCTCAAGATCTCGTAAGTTTAATCATTTCAGTTGCAGTGAGCGCATCTAACAGCTTCTAGGGAAATGTTCCTCGGACCTGCCCATCCGGACTTCAAGTTCGAGCCCAAGCACAAATCGAACTCGTACGACGAGGCTGAGGGCTAAATATGCGCTAAAAGACGCGCTGATTAAGTTAGAAATGACGCATATAGATGATGTACATACGCAGCTGCTATCACACATGATACTACGAAGCACATACTAAATACCTGTAAAGACCCTGGGGCTATGACGTAGATGACAAAGGCCGAGCCGCGACCGAGGAGTCACGTGCGGGTTTCAGCTCCAGGCGGTGATGACGTCTTCCTCTCACCAGAAACTGCAAAAAGACCACCTCATCTCCTGAACGTGCTGTACCCTTTCGCTCCTCCTGGTACTGTCTATCCAGTATATCAGCTAGAGGTGCTCATTCGACCAATTCGGCTCGCTCTGCTGTTGTTCGAGCTTTTGACTTTTCAACCCGACCTACGTGACACCGTCGACTCCTGGCGACCTTTTCAAACCACCCCTCAACACAGCTTGATTCCAAGCCACAACCTACATTTGAAAGCTTTCTCAGAAGTTGATCTGTTAGCTTAAGCACAATGACTCTCTACTACAGTCTCGTACGTGACACCATTTTTGTCAATTCTCCTCGCAATGGCATGAGTTCGGGATTGTTGCAGCCTGCAGCCTGCAACCCCTGGCCCGCAGTCATCCGCAAACAGGCACCTACGTCGAAGTATACTTACATATGGCTTAGGTGTTCTGCCTCTTGGTGTTCGAGATGGCGGTCTTTATGGGCCTCATCATCCCCCTTCCGTTCACCGTGAAGAGGAAGCTCTTCGCTTTCATCTCGGAGAGTCCGATAGTAGCAAAATTACAATATGGATTGAAGGTATGTACTACAAACCGTCTATGGCTTACGATTACTTATCAAGCTTAGATCACGTTCATCTTCATCCTCATTCTCTTCATCGATAGCGTCAACCGCGTTTACCGTGTTCAGCTGGAGCTGGCCTCCTTTGGCAAGGAGGGAGGCACCATGGGGTATGCTTTTTTTACAAACTAATCCCTTTTATCGCTGCCTGGCATGAGACTTACGTACCCGCATATACAGAGCGGCCGCCCTCGGAACTGATCGCATGGAAGTCCAAGCCCGGAAGTTCTACTCGCAGCGCAACATGTACCTTTGCGGATTCACTCTCTTCTTGTCTCTTATCCTCAACCGCACTTACACCATGATCCTGGACGTCCTCCGTCTTGAGGACAGAGTCAGACTCCTCGAGGGCGACAAGAAGGCTGGCGGCAAGGACTCTGCCCGTCTTGCGCAGGCTGGTGATGCCGGTGAGATCGGACGTCTCAAGCAGGAGCTTGAGGCCAAGGACCGCGACATTGAGACCTTGAAGAAGCAGTGCGAGGGTCTTACCCGTGAATACCACAAGCTGGGTGACCAGGTCTCTGGTGAGAAGGACAACGGTCCCAAGAAGGACATGTAATTCTTTTCTCGAGTTTGCGACAAGAAATACGGCTGCGGCTTGTTGGTCAACCGGGGCTGGATTCTTTACTTTTAAGGCTGAGTGGTTTACCTTGCAAGCCGCCTGCAGGCTGCTCTCTGATTTCGATTATTCTTCGAATTCGGGTCTGGATAGGTAGATTGTTGAGATCAACACCTGGTGATCGGATGAACCCGATCTTACCTCCTGGAGTGCATTGAAGGTGTGATTGTGCTGGAGTATTTATAAAAGAGGAAGTTGTCCAAAACTTAGGATTATCTGGGATATCACTTTCAATGGCACTAACATATTATGTTGAAGTCGAGTCGTAAGATTCAGTAAGCCTGAGAGAAATACGGTCTCACGAGGAGATCACGAGCCTTCTATAAATACAATAGCCCACAGCAGTATGAGCCTCAGGCTAGACCCCACGCAGGAACATCGATACCATGGTCCCTCCACCTACTCAGCTCTCCATCACAAGAACCTCTATACCCCACTCCCCAGATACAACATGCATTCAACCTATAGAAGAACCAACCCCTCAATCCCAGAACAGCATTTCCAGAACAGATCTCCCCTCCTCCCTCCAACTAGTTCTTCAGCATCACGACCGATATCAAGCGCCCAGCAACCTCACCAGCTAAGTAGAAAAGAGATAAGCGTATATTGCTACTTCACCCCTTACTTTTCTTTTTCATCGTCATCGTCATCATCAGAAGTAACAGCTGACTTGAATACTCAAGGTAGATGAGACGATACCTGCTGACAGGCCCCCACTCTCCTACCAAGTACTAGATCCCGTCTTCCCTCCCTCCCGCCTGGGGCCGTTCCGGGACGGCTTACTAGATAGTCGGCACTACTTCCTAGCCTGAGATATATTACGGAGTACGTTTACTATGATTACCGGAGAGGAGGGCTATTGTCTACACGATAGGGATGCGAGTGCGGTGGTGAGAGTGTGTGGGTGTTTGATGCGACAGAAAGTTTCCCTGGAGGTTGGTAAAGGTCTGGTGATGTCTGGGCTTGCTTGGCTGACAGCGTTGATTGATACTAGGTCGCTACGTCACAAGAACAAGGGGGAGCTAATTGATGGAGTGAGATATCTTAGTTTGGCAATTATAGTATGTATTGTGATCGTGGGTCTGACAGCAAACATGTCGGGACTCGGCAGCGTGGGAACACAGGAACGCTTCCCGAAAGGGACGATTTCCGGAGGAACTTGGCATTGTTTGAGGGGAGATGCAGGCGCTAATCTTGATAAAACACTGCAGACTTAGTGCCATTCTGACAAATCGTTTAGTTCGAGGCGGTCTAGAGCAGACGGTGCGAATTCAAATGGTCGATCAAACCCTAAACCTCCACGGGCTTTAGATCAATGCGAGTTGACAACATTTTTCCGCGGCACAATTAGACCAGGAATGTCCAGAAACTAGGATAGACTAGCTCCTCCTCGAAGATCCGTCGCACCTGTGCAAGAACAAAACGTTCGACCTTGCCGACGTTCTTGAGGACCTGCTTTCCATCTTCTTTCCGGCCAATTTCACTTTCGACCCGGATTTCTTGCAGCAGACCACCTTGTCGCTTCGCAGAGGCGGTCGCATCTCCGCCAGGTCGTGAGTAATCGCTTTGGCCCCCGACATCCTGCTGGTCGGATCCAATCAGCGCGTCGGCGTCCTCGGATGACAGGAAGCAGAAGTGGATCCGCTTGCGGATGTAGGCAACCACTGCGACGCCGTCGAACGTGATCCCGGTGACGTTCAGTTTCAGGGGCAGCCCCACGAAGCTAGGCATGGGATAGTCCAGAAGAATTTCTGCCGTCAACGACAACCGCACATCCCCCGCGTATTTGGCATGACATAGAACCTGGAAATCCTCGGGCTTGCGCTCCCGCATCCGAGGAAACCGCAGCGGTTCCTCCGAAGGATCTCCCATATGCCCATGCTCCTCGGGGTGTGATCCATGGTCGGCACTGTCTGCTCCATCACCGGCGTTCTTGTTGGACCCGGAAGGATGAGAAGGTAGCGTACTAGATGTTGACGGGCGCGAGGTCGGATTACTGCTGTCGATATCGGCTTCCGGTCGCGATTGGTGCGCATTGAAGATTGGAGGGGGTGGGCGTCCCCTACTCCCAGGCCCCATCATCCCCGACTCATTCCACCCGCCTGCAAACGGCGATCCGCCAGCAACTGCAGCGAGAGGAGTTTGTGTCCCAGAAAGCCCACCAAGCGACATCAGGTGGTATCCGAGGGTTGATGTACCCCCGGGTATACCAGGGGTGCCGGCGCGGGGAAGGAAGTGCGGGTTGAGATGGTCGCCGAAAGCTATCGGAGACCGCAAGGCCGAGGGTTGGAAGCCTTCGGTGAAAGGGTCACGCAGCGGTTGATGCATCGCATTCTCGTCGCGGAAAGGAGACTCGTTGAGCTCTGAATGAGACCCATGCCACTGTGCCCCATGTCCCGAGACAAGCCCTTCGGATATGTCGGACGCTTCATCGTCGTCTTCATCCTCCTCATAGAAGTCGGCGAACGGCTCGCAAAGGTCTTTGATTTCGAGCTCGGGCGGAATGGTCCCAAAGTCGAACGAATGGACTTGTACGGAGCGGATAAAGCGTGGCAGAGCGACCTGCTGGAACTTGTCATGGATAAAGGAACGGATGCGCTCGGCCAGAGCCTCCCCATCCGGACCGGAGGTCGCGGCGCCCCAGTCAACTTCTATGGACATTACATGTGCAAGACGGCTGCTGTCCGGGGAGATGTCAGGGAAGAGGAAAAGATTCGAGAAATGGTCTAGAACTCCGGAAAAGCAAGTTAGAGGTCGATTAACTTCCCACCATGGTCGGTGACGTCGAAAGCCGGAGTCGGAGATGGCGCTTGTTTTTGTCGCGCTTGAGCGGATCTCGCAGCGTGTGGGGATCACGTGAGTCGGCGGTAACGTGACCGCATCCCCAACGACAATCCGACACGGCCACAATGCCTTCCATCGGCATCAACAGTCACAATGGAAGACTTTCAGTGACCAGAGTGAAATTTTGGCTTCAGGAAAACTTGTTCTTTCTCACGGTACCAATCTTGGTTGGAATTGCCGGCACAGTCGGTGCTCACACCGCTTTGGGTTTACTGTCCCAGCATTCTGGTACCCCAGTCCCTCCCGCCCATGGCCGGTCCAAGGGCGATGGCACAGCTCTGCGGCGCTGTTCTGACCATTACCCAAGCGGTGTAACATTGGCTGCACCGGACTGGTTGCTCAGGGGTCTCCCTGAGCCTGCCGTGCCACAAATCACAATACCGTGACCAGCAGATGGTCTTCATCGGCTCCATTCGATCACGACTGAGCTAGGCTATCTGGGACCCAACATTGCGAGTCTAGCACCAGCTACTATTGGCCTACTAAGGATCTCCCCTCCATAGGGACAACCAGATGAACTGGCTTGCTAATCGACCCCTCCTGTAACCTTTAAACTTTTGCCAACGGTATCTGCCTGAGCGTGACCAGGTTCAGCAACCGGTTTATCCCCAGGCCGATCCTCGCGCCGGATTCCGCGTCCCTCAAAATGAGAGCAGGCGATAACACAGGGCGCGACGGAGGACACCACTCCACGCTGCATCTTCGGATGGTCGGCCGATTTCTGCCGCACCTGTACACGCTGTCCTTTATGCTGCCTCTTCCACACCCGTGAAGCCGAAGAGGCACAGCTACCTTTCAGTGACTCCCATGATGGTCGGGCAGTGGGCACAGCAGCAACCTAGTGGCCGGCAGGCCCCAGTAGGACCGGCTTTTCACCCCCGATATACGCGCGGAGGCTCCTACTCTGACTGGCTCAGCACCACCCCCTCCGTCTGCAAGTGTTGTTGGCACCAGTCAAAATCGCTCGCCACTCGGCCACCTCGCGTCTGTGCCCCATCTTGTGTGTCTGATTTGCCGGTTCAGCATCAGGTGATAAAAGTCGTATGCGGTGCTAATGCAGCCATGATGTACGGGACTAATCAGGCTGAGAATTGGTTAGTTGGTCCTGCCTGACCCGACCTTTTCCACGCACAAACAGGTGCCAGCTTCTGCTGAAAGAATTTGTAAACAAAAAAATTGCAAACGATGAAGGAAGACGACACCAGCAGCATCTCCCATCTTCATTCTTTCGAAACCCTCATATTAGAACCGAAAAAAGTCCGACAAGTCTCCAAAGGATGAAGCCAGCGCGGTAAAGACCCCATCAATGTGGAGGGGTTCTCCATCCTGTTGACTCGCGCCACGAGGAAAGTAGGGCGACAAAGACAGGTTGGTGGTGGATTTGTGACACCCTAAGCGCCGTCAACCATGGTTCGATCATCCCGATGGGTCTGTCATGAGCGACTAATTGTTAGCCCCTCCGACACCCCTTGACTTTTGTGCTTGAGATTTGGTCTGTAGATTCATGTGAAGTTTTCTCCCGAGCTTCGTGCCGCAAACTGAGGGGGTAATCAAACCATCTGATTGTCATATAGATTGCACCATAGATGGGTAGATAGAGAGGATATGTGGCACCAACTGTATCCACTACCATCCTCATCACAATAAAGAACTACTGCTGAATATCATCTGATGAATGACGCTTCTTCATGACGCTACGTCTTTAATGTAAACCTCAAAAACAAAAAAATGGAATAATGTAAATAGAATGAGCGTCGCATATGCCAACAAGTCAACTAACTAAGTACCTAGTACAAATCAAGCACACAAAGCAAATCACAAAGAGCGAATAATAATGAAAGAGAACCAACAGACAAATGCCACCGAAATGATGATTGCATGAAAAAAAGGAATACCACATGTGCCTCCGAAATCAATCCTGCGATGAGACGGGACGGAACGCAAACGATGCATAGGTATGGGAGCCGAAATCGAATCACATAAACTGAACAACAACAACAACAGAAACAGAAATACAAACACAAACAATGATAGTGATGATGAGAAACAATCGAATCAAACAAACAGACAAGTAAAGCCAAGTGCGAAACCAATATTACCTCCCTCCCTATGAAATACAAATCCTCCTACGATTCAACAATTTTTTTTCGAGATTTTCTTTGCCCCGATTGATCTTCCTCCCCATCGAACAAACAAACAAACAAAGGAAATCCTCCTCTTCCATCCCCATTGTCTGAGTCTTCAACGACTAACTCAGACGAACACTTCCTCCGCCACGAACACCATAGCTCGCTCCTCACCCATCTAGCCAGCAGCCAGCCAGACAGACAGCAACCAAATCCCACCAATCCTTCCCAGAACAGTTAGCTCAATACCCAAAACGGCACGATCTGGGGGGAGGGGGCGTGGGTGAGTGGAGGGGTATGTGGTTCAGACAGATAATAGTAGATAGATAGATTGTGGATCTTCGGCAACTGAACTCACCAAGCTATGGCCCCCCTCTCACCCCTTCTTCCAAACGTATCAGGCCCCGATGAACGGATCTAGCCACCGTGGTTAGGGCAGTTGTAGCCCTCGCGGCGACGGATCTGCTGTCTGACGCCGGTGCACGAGGAGGTTCCTCGCTTGGCGCAGAAGACGACATCGCCTTCGGGGACGGTGCAGCCGCAGTCGTACTTGTAGAAGTATTGGGAACACATCTTGCGGGATAGTGGGTGATGGGGATGGTGGGTAGATGTGGATGTAGGTGTGGGTTTTGTGTATGTGGAGATGAGAAGAAATTGCTCGAAGTGAGTTGTGTTAGGTTAAGAGAAGCTGTGCTTTGAGGCAGAGAAGTGAGAGGAAGAGAGAGGAAGAGAGATTTGAGGTTTGAAGTGGAAGCGGAGTGGATTGAACTGAAGCTGCTGAAGCTGTGCTGGTTTTGTTCTGATGTCGACGGGGACTGCGCAGCCTTAAATAATTGCGAATGGAACTTTTCGTGTCGTTGGCAGCAGCACCGAAGTGGTGGTGGTGATAAAGTGAAGTGACTTTGACTGCGGTTGATTGACTGTGCCGCAACAACGCCGTCTACGCCAGACGCTCATCTCAAAGGACGAGGCTCGCGAGTGACTCAACTCAGCCAATGCCAATTTAAAAAAAAAGGTTTTTTAGGAAATTAAAGAGGGGCAAAAAAAATAATATTCATTGTGATGGTGGTGGTGGTGTTGATTGTCACATTGAGATGGTGGCAGCAGCAGCAACAACAACAGCAACAACATGAGAATGAATTGGACGACAGTCAGAAGAAGGTTCGACAAGGAACGGGCCACTAACTACGCTTCTCTTTTCCACTTTCTGGCGCAGCCCTCCTTCATCGTCTGCACCAATATGAACCGTTGCACCGTCGAAGAGTTGGTGATTCGATCTACATCACATTCAGATCACCCTCCACGAAATTCTAAATAATATCCAACATATGACTCAGTCGACATCTGGTTTGCATCACCCCCCGCGGACTGATGGTGATGCGAATCAGAGGGCCGAATATCCCCTCGCAGTCAGCCTGGAAAGACGTCTTTTCCTAGACCGGTAAATGGACGCGTACCGGACTAGCAGAGTCATGCATCGGCCGAAATCGATATCATCCTCGTCTGGGGAGAGCGTCGCATTAGACTTCCGCGCCGGCATCATGGGAGAGTTGACATCATCTTCACATCTACGCCTTCCTGCCGCAGGGAAAGGCCCGTCACATATGCAGGCCCACGCCCAACAATCGAATTATCAAATCAGTTCCCGCCCATGACCAACAGTGTGCCCTCCGCTGAAGGTCATGCCGCCGTCCAGAATGAGCCCTGGACGGTCCATCTGACGAATGCGAGTCGCAGACGACCCGGTTCGCCCTTCAACTGACCGAGACGGGGGACGGTCCCTCCCCATCAGGTGGAACATGGTGGGGAGCCCAGGATGGCAGGGCCACCCACAGTCCAATATGATCGCGCCGATATCAGAGTTCGGGGAACTCCCCACCAGCTGGTCTGACCGTCGGCACCTGGCTCTGTTGGTCCGGGAGCACAGCGCGGGATGAGTTCATGGATGAGCCACCTGCTCCTGTCAGGGGTCGCCGCAGGTCCTGGAGCATGCTTCTGTCCCACGTCAACCGCAACAGGCTTGCGGGTCGCTGGGATCAACAAGGTGTGTCAGAGCCCGGGCCCGACCTGCGGAAGCTAAAGCGATGAACCTGCAAGAACTGCTGCGCCGTCACAGACCGTTAGGTCAGTGCTTTGACAGCAGCCAATGTATGAACACCAGGGCTTAAACGCAGTTGGTGATATCCGTGATGGCATAGCCTGAACGGAGCCTAACTTGCTTCTCGTTGCTGTTGTTGGGATCACACGGGGGCCAGAAGTATGACCGCCATCGTCCACAGCGCTGGATAGGTGTTGGGAAGAGACTGAGCCCGTTTGCTCGAGTCAAGGCTAACTCGGTGGTTCGGCAGTGCCAGACAGTTTTCGCCTATCGATTGCCCGGAAATGCCGCCCTCAGGTAGGCTGAATGGAAAACCTCGGGCTGAGACAGATGCCGGCACAGACATTTGCATGTTTCACTGTGCCTTTCAGCCGCTGGAAGGCCGCGCCCCTCAGGCGATACGGCGCAGAGCCCCGGGGCGCTAAAACGGCGACGGTCGACAGGTTTACGCCATGGGCACGGCCTTCTTTTAGCCGCCGTTGGCTCCCGGGCATGAACGGCGCCGTTCCTGGCTGCGGACGGTTCCTGACGAGGCTCGGTTTTCGAGTTGCTGTGGTTGATTCTGGAGATTCTGGAGGATTCACGGCGGATTCCAGCGGGATTCTCGCAGTGAGGGTTGGCCACGTGACTACGGCGGTTAATAGCGGCCATCCTGCAAATGCAATTTTTTGGTGTTTACTGCCGGCAGAATCAATATAAAGTCTATTGGATCGGTTAATCTTACCTAATGAAGCTGTACATATGACTTGCTTGGCTTCACCATCTAAATGGCTACTAGTCCTGAACACCACGTAGAGGTGCAAGTCTTGCTCAGGTGTTGTACACAGGGCCCGTACAACTGGGAGTGCTGGTGCTGGTGCTGGTGCTAGTATTGATAAATTGTACGTACCTATAGGATGATGGGATCATCCTCATCCCCAGCCTCCTCTATGAGGATTGGCTGATTTCTGTTATGTCCTTCTTCCTCATCTATGAGGATAGGATTACGCGCAGTTCCACCTGTCAGTCCCCTGCTTGCAGCAGCAGCACCGATATCCTCTTGTACGTCCGTCCATACCTCATCCCGTACAGAGCATTCCGATCCCTTATCGGGCCACTTACAGTTGGCACATGCTCCCCCCCATGCGCCAGGTAAGTGGCGACATGAGGGAAAAGTCATCGTATCCGGACGGTCGCGGCACCTCGTACACGGAGAAGGGAGACGACTTCCACGGGATTGAATGAGGCAGGCATTTATGTACGAGGGCCGATGAGTCTCAAGTTGTTGAGCTTGGATCCGGCCGCGACGGAACTCAACATCTTGGCCATCCATGGCAGCCACCGCTCTCTGTACACGATTATGGACGTACGGGCTCAATAGTTCTGGTGTCCCTGTAGGGAGCACTGGATTCTGCCCAGGTGGAAGCTGCTCGTACATACGGACGAAGTATTCCTGCATATTGCGGGGAGGGGGGCCGCGGCCACGATTGTTGGTAGGGGGGAGGCTATACAAAATCATAACACAGCATTAGTTTTTGCATTCTGCCTTGCTCCCTGCGTACGTGTATATAGTATACACGTACGCTGAGATCATCAGGATAAAGGAAAGAAGCTCAGCTATCTGATTTTGATCATTCAACACGTACGCAGCCATGGTGGTGGTGGTGGTGGTGGTTGTGGTGGTGGTGGTTGTGGTGGTGGTGGTGGTGGTGGTGGTGATGGTGGTGGTGGTGGTGGTAGTGGTGATGGAGATAATAAACAACGAAGTGGTAAGCGTACGTGTTAATAGAGATCAGATTGACATATAGCACAAATATAACAAACATATCAAATTTTCTATATCACTCCAACGTACAATCAAATCCTAAATGGTAAAGGCCCGTACTCAGCTGCACGATTCTTATCATCCTCCTGAAGTACATACTTCCGCCTCGTACGATGAGGAGGAGAGGGAGATAAAGATAGAGCATGTTTAAGAGAAGCATCTAAACACTCCTCTTCATCCAGATCCTCTTGTACAACAGACTCTTCTAAATCATCTTCAATCACAGCCTGTCTTTCCTTGATATCAGGACTCTTAGAAACTTCCCTTTTGATCTTCATGTCTGTCCGATTCATCTCATCTGCAACCGTACGGCGCTGAATGATAACATAGATCTGGTACGATCCATTGGTGTGACTGAACCAATCCTTCAGAAACTCATGCGTTCTCATAAAACCTTGTACCTTTGAGGATATAAAGACTGGTCGTTTCCGTACAATGCCTGTTGATAGCCGGAATTCATCATTGATATCTCGTACGTATTTGCCGTCGTCGATATTCGGAAGAAGTTCTTGATGAAGAAAGTCATGTAGTGTTCCAAGTATAGAGTTGTCTAGACAAATCTGAACCTGTTCTAAAAGAAAAGATATTAGCTTTGTACAAGTCTAATAAGAGTTAAAGAATACCTAATAGAGATAGATTATTATCTTCAGATTCTCTATTCTGTACGAGATACAGATAGAAATAAATGATTGCTTTGAGTTTGACTGGACCCTGTGCCTTTTTCCGTAATAAAGCATTTTGACGAATATTTTCTCCAAATAGCGGCGTACGAGAAGAGCTACTGGATGATGAGGTGGATGGAATAAATAAAGCAGATTGTGAAGGCTGTAGTTCAGGAGATACAGTAAGATCAATCTCCGTACGTGCCTGTCTAGGCCTTTCAATCTGACTGGATGGTTGTGGTAAAGGATTGATAGCATGACAAGTTGGACACCGTACGAGGCGATTGGAATGACGCAGGCCATCAGCTGAACAGAACTTTGACCATGGAAGGGCCATTATGAGTTGGATAATGAGAAGAGAAGATGGTTACTCTCGTACGAAGCCAGAAATACATGACTTTAAGTCTTTAAGATAGCGGTGAAGTAAGAAGAATAACAAACAAAGAATGTACAAGGTTCTTAGATAACTATCCTAATCCCTGTTGTCTAATCCAATCAAAGGCTCCAGTTGGTGTCTTGGATAAACCTAAAAATGGTTTAGCGTGTGATTTCATATGCATTATCACCTGCTGGCGTAACCCAAGATAGATCGTACGAAAAGGGGCTTCCTCTGCTTCCTTAGAAGGGACTGGTGGTGGCTTTTCAGGGTCAAAGCCCATACCCCGAAGTATGGTCTGGCACCACTGGAGAGTCTCAGCTGGAAGATATTCATCCATATCCCAGTCTCGTACAGAGTTCTGTAGCTGCTGAAGTGCCTCCTCATGTACAATAAGCCCATGGTTGATTGTGTTCTCCGGATGATTGTAATTCATGTACGGCCGACCGGAGATAATATATGGTCTCTCTGGCTGTTTCCGTATATTATGATGATTCCAGCTCTGTACGTAGGATGGGATCTGAGATCGGAGAATAGGCATATAAACAGCATATAAAGCAATCTGATCTGGAATGAGATCTTTAGAAAAATCACCCTTTTCCAATAGAGCTCTAAAATAGTTCTAGATATAGATTAGTATCAAGATCTTTGATTTAATAGTCCGTACATACGTACGCGATATCGAAAAAGAAATGATCTACTTAGCTGTGACCACCAAGACTCAATTCTCTGATTTGCAGTACTAGTTCCAAAGATATAGCACTGCTCTGGCTGGATCTCTGGCTCGTACATTTTCCGAAGATAGTGATGGGCTTCAGCAAGTATAGATGTCTCTGATCCATGATCTGATCGGATCTTGTTGCATATAATCTTCCGTTGTTGTATAGTATCAAGATATTGTCGTACAACACTGACTGATGTACGAGTATCAACACCAACATAGATCCAGATCACAAATCGTGAGTATGCATCAATTGCTGCATAGATTTAGATACCATATGGCTCTAGTTTCATATAGCCATCCACTGACCAGACATGATCTGGTCCTGGAACTATATACGAGCCACGTTGTCGCTGCATGTCATTCTTCCGTTGTTGTACGGCAAGGGGTGCGATCGTACGATAGACATTAAATAACCGTTGCCTGTAGATAATAAAGCTTAGTTAGCCAGAGTCTTTAAAGCTAGAGATAGTATATAAAAACAGACCGTGGAATAAAAAGATATTCACCACGCATATAAGTAAATAAAAGCTCCCGTCCATAGCCTTGGATTGTCCCTTCATTATATACTTTGAGTAGATGCTTTGTGGCTTCATCCTCCTGGATTTATCATACACCGGGATCATCTGTTCGTCGGACAAGGCCTCGCTCTGTACATATCCATCAAAGTGTTCGTTTGGAGACTGTGTAGCCTTCTTCATGTAGAGCACGTAGAAGCTCAAGATCTGAAAGACATTGTTGGTAGAACAGCTCCTCAAGACGATCATGTAAGGAAGAATTAGTAGTAGCTGTACGATCACGCTTGCTGATACCCCAACTACTCAATCGGCTCCAGATCGTACGTTCACGAACTTTGATATGGTGTTTCTCCTGAATAATTGAAGCGATATCACTAGCTGAATGATTCTGATGGAATAAGCTGATAATCTCAGCCTTGAAAGGCTCAAGGTCAATGAAAGGAGGCATGATAGATAAAAGAATATAGTTAGGATTCTACGTACAGTGTCATTCTAGTTCCTTTTAAGGATGCGGTAGACTAGGCGGTGAAAGCACTTCAACGCATTTGCAGGATGGCCGCTATTAACCGCCGTACGTGACTGTTGAGCCGCGTGGTTCTCGTGGAAGACTTGAGGACGTCTCCCTCTTTTCTCTCCCCGCTTCGCTCTCGCTCGTGGTCTGCTGTCCAAGGCCTGCTGGTCCTTCAGATTGTCTCCCGTCAATCTGAACCACTCTCCGGTCGACCATGGAAGAATCCCTCTACCGTTGATCTCCGCCCGTCGGAAATCCAGCACATGTCTTTAAGCTTCCGACTTCCACTCCTCTCCTCCCGACCAATGCTGGTTCGCGCGGGTTCTTGGCTTGAAGCAAGGGGTCGGGACATTGGGGATAGGATCTGGCCTGCTCATTATTCAGACGGATCTCGCCTCCGGACAGGGTTCTAGAAGGCAATCTCCGGGGGCAACTGCTGCACAGTCAAGCAGGCAAGCAGCAGCAGAAGAAACGCGGGGTCATGTGGCCCTCGACGAAGAATGCGGCGACTTGGCAAACCCAAGAATGGGCCTCGTTCCTGACGGTGTCCGCTTTATCGCCTCCTCTCTGCGATCGCTCCTCCCACACGTTCCTCAACCCTCGTCACGGGATGGTTCGGTTTCATTCAATAGTGCCTTGGCTCGCTCTTGGTTGCTGATCATCCGAGGCTGGATGCTTGTACGGGACCCCCCAGGCGCCGCTGGTCCAACCAGAGACGGGCTGCACGCTGCTCGGGTATGACTATTGCCAGAGCCAAGCGATGCAAAGGAAAGGGGATTTGCAGGATGACGTCCTCCGCCCTTCCGGTGGGAGCGTCGGTTTCGCCGGCATGTGAATTACAGCTGGTCGGTCCACCGTCGGGTAGGAGGCAATGGCAGCCACTGCTTCTGCAGCTGGGCTAGAATCGGTAGCTCGCCTGATCGACACATCCCCGGTCAACCCCTCTTCCTGATACTGGCTTGGCTGAGCTCTCAGCTATAAAGCTGGCTGCCGACGACCTTGTCTTCACTCTCTACTCAACTCTTCTCAACCAACCTCAAGACTACCTCTACTCTGCTCTACTCTACTCTACTCTACTATACTCTATCTCTCTCTACCTCTATTCCTACTATCTACCATCTATCAACATGTACACCTACACTGCCACCTCCAAGTTCCTCGTGCTCGCCCCTACCGAGTCGGGCCCTGCCACTGCCACTCAGGGTCGTGAGCGCTCCAGCAGCCAGTCCTCCAGCAGCAGCGAGCAACAGCGTCCGGGTCTCAGCCGTCTGCCCAGCGGTTTCCTCTACCTGGGGGTTGACACTCGCAACACCACGCCCAGCCTGTAAAGGGCGACGAAGTCCGACGAATCGCGCTGGCCACGATTTCTTAGCTCTCACCTCATCGCTCCGGGGCTAAAGTCTGACCCCGCCGGTGCAGGCAGATCACTACAGTTCTTATGAATATTTGACGTTATTGGATGGCGATCTTGGAAGGGACCAGTGCGGGGTGTTTTTCTTTTTCTTTTCATTTCTCCGGTTGCTTTTGCTTCATGCCAAGTCATACTGTCCATACTCCATAGCTCTCCTTGCGCTGCCTAGACCAGATGAATGTTTGCCAAGGGCAGTTGATATGTGCCAAGCCTTGTGCCATCAGATAGACTGCGTTCTGTTCCACAGCCAAGCCAGGATAGAGCTGCCAAGTAGCTGCCTAGTGAAGACATGATAATAAGCTGAATTTAGTACGGAGTCCGGAGTAAAAGGGGCCGATAAGAGTTTACACCCTATGTACGGCGTAGTATGTTAGTGACTCTCGCGGATCTCAGATCTGGCCAGCCCCAATGCAGTCATCCGTAATATTGTGACGGAGTATGCTCACTTGATGATGAGATCCATCCGGTGTCTAACGTAATGCATTATGCAACGTGCCAGTTCAGCCCGCCTCCCACTGCCAACCCCCCCCTACGGAGTACTCCGTATAGACCTATCCGGAAGATAATCCATCACAACAACAGATTCATCAATGCCCAAATCAACCCAACAAACCTAATCATCCTAATAATCACCGATATAATAATATACAACAATAAGCAAACTAATAATATCTTATCACCCCAACCACAAAGGTCCTCACCCCTCCTCCAACAAAATCAATAAGATCAACCCCGAAATAATCCTACAATATCCCCCTCTAACCGAACCCCCGACCCCGGTCCCGGTCCCCCGAACAGCAGCTACCTAGATAGCTACGCTACCTACATAAGACCTATCTCATCAAATCCATCATCTCCAATCACAACCCCAGCAAGCCCACAGAATCCATGCACATGCATGCACGCAATCACCCAACCCTGTCCTGCACACCGGTCCGGACTTGGCTGGTCCATGATACATACCTCCATGGCGAGGGTATATTCTATCCTATCCTATCCTACCCTATCCTATCTTTTCTATGCCGTATCTTGCTGATTTGCTTGGTCCGTTCGTCCGGTTGCTTTTTTCGCCTAGGAGAATTGATGATCTTTCCTTCACTCCCTCGGTCCAAACTGGTCTGGTCTGGTCGTGTCGTGTCTTCGGAATTCCGTGTCGCGAGTGCAGATAGTTCCGTCTCGGCTCGGGGGTACGTGGTTAGGGATGGATGATTGATGGGATTTGGTTTGGGGAATTTCCGGTCGGTGATGATCGATTTCGTTCTTCGTTTGGTAGATAGAGGATTGCTGACTTGGTTTCTTTTCTTGGATTGATGATGGTGGAGGGGGCGTAGAGGGGGGCTGGTTTGGTATGGTGTGGTGGGGGGGGATTATGCTTACTCTTACGCTTACCTACCTACCTACCTACCTACCTACCTACCTACCTACCTACCTACCTACCTACGCTGACGCTGACGGTTGATAGATTTACCTAGCTTATCTCCTACTACTCTGATAATATGAGCTGTATGTATAGCATCTAGATCTTGATACCAGTAACTACCCCTCCACCTAAAAAAGATGATTACTTGGAAGAGGCAAAAAATGACAAGAGTGGGATTCGAACCCACGCCATCAAACGATGATCAGGAAGCTTGCTTAAGCGAAGCTGCGTATTAAGGTAGACCTTAACCTGACGCCTTGGACCAACTCGGCCATCTTGCCTTGGATGTTATTTTGATGGAATTTAATGTTGTAGAAGCCAGTTGCTAGCTGGGGTGTACATTACTCTGAATATGGGAGGATAGTGAGGGCTTCGCATACTCCGCAGAGGACATTAATTGAGGGGGCGTGCGAGTGAGTATCGTAATTCAGCGAATTTATCTATAATGAACAATTTACTCTACTCTATATAACAATGCCTAATGGGAGTTTTCATTGACCGGAATATATAATTCACCACCACCACAGCTCCAACCTAACTTCGCTTCCACCCATCATCTACCTACCTAGATACCTACTACTCCGTACTATACTCCCTACTCCGTCGCGAGACTTCCCTTCCCCCGACCAGCAGACAGCAGACAGCAGACTACGATCCCGTAAGCGCCAAAAGTAAATTAAAGTGGACCCGGCCCTGGAACTAGCGCCCTCCCCAGTCCTTAATGACAATCACGCCATCCAACCCAATCCTATTCCATCTAGATAGTCCAGTAGCTCTATCTAAATCCACACCGACGGATAAACAAGGTAATACTAATCCTCCACTCATCCTCCCCCCCTCCCGCTAATAGTACATAAAAACAAAGGCATATATATGAATAAGGCAAGATGGCCGAGTTGGTCCAAGGCGTCAGGTTAAGGTCCACCTTAATATTCAGCTTCACAGCTTCCTGATCATCGTTTGATGGCGTGGGTTCGAATCCCACTCTTGTCAGATTTTTTTGTTTCCCATTCTTGCCCCATATACTCCGTACTTAGGAAGTCGATGACCGTTGATGCATTGATTGGGTGAAGTTGGTTGTTTGATACCTTTTGTTGCTATACATAGCTAGCTAGAGAACCTTGGATCTGCAGAATCTATGACCATGGGACGTCCCTACTCCCTAGCGACATCTGTATTTGTCCACGAGGGCTTTTAATCAACTCATCTCTTCACGATCTCTAAACAACCACCCCCTCTCCAGTAGACGAATATCATCCTGGTCTCCCTCCGCGGTATCAATAAGCGAGGCTTTCAATTCCGCAAGTTTTTGAACAGCATCACTATACTGCTCATTGCTGATCCAGCCATCCTCGCTCACACCACCAAGTTGGTCCCGCCAGTGGTTGACGACTTTATTCAAGTTAAACCACAGCTCCTCCTCCTCGTGAAACCCATGGATTTCCGATTCGGTAAATTGGACCGGACACGAGAGTCCTTCTGTTTCCGGGAGATAAGGCCAGTAGTCGACCATGCGAACTAAAGCACCCTTCAATGTCATTAGATTCCCACTCCATTGCCTTCCTGCCCGATCCACGAGATGCTGACGTGGAAGGAGGATTGGATCACGAAGAGCGGCAAGATGTGGCTTGTTGGAATGACCATTCAAAATACGATAGTAATACGAGAGAAGGCGTCGGTTGTACAGTTCATCGGCTTCCGCCTTTTCCTGGCCTGTCAGAGTCTCGTACTCCACGGGAAGCGAAGGTTCTTGGAGATTGGAGGTCTCTTCGGACACAGGGCTTTCGAAGGCGCGGGGGTGACCTGCCACCAATAGTCGAGGCGCAATCGTCGTATGCTGCCAGTCGACGATACATGAAATGGTGCCGGACTCGGGCGAGATGAAGATGTTATTTGGATTAAGGTCTCGAACTTGTCAGGTCATATTCGGGAAGAAAAAGAAGAAACATACCGGGATGACGAAGAGTGGGTCGATTCGGTGCACTGGTTGTGTCTCTTGGAAGTAGATATGGAGCCAAGGCGAGATATTTGTCCAGCAGAGAGAGGTACTGCTCGGGAGATTTCTCCCCTGGAAACACGCCATTGTGTGGAAAGTCAAGTTCCATGGCCTTCCCGTACAGCCGAGTCCACTGGATTTCTTTTTCCGCGATAGACATGAGGTACTCCTTAGGATCGATCCCTATAATAGTCAGATTCACACCACGGATATTGATCGGGGGAACCCACATGGTCCACGATACAGGTCCAGGCCGGCCCGTTTTCCATACCAAAACATATAGTCCGCGGTTGGGCCAATACAAAGCGTCTCGTGTTCGGCATCGTTGTCAGTTTCAGGCATGTATAATGCCGCTTGAAGCTCAGGAGGGACATCTTTCTTGAAGTAAATACTCCCAGTAGCCCCAAAAGGAATGTTGAAGAAGACTTTCTCAATCTCAACAAAAGTGGATGCGAGCTGATGTCGTTCGCGTTTGCTCATGCTCGACCACTTCGTCTCCAGACCAACACCAGGAGCCTTTTCCATCACGAGATACTCTACCCCGGCAGGATTATCCTCAGAAGAGTCATACCCATACACCCGTGGCACCGGGATGCCTTTGGCGTGCAGGTAGTACAGAGTGGCAGCTTCACTGGCGGTCGCGTAGTGTTTGGGCCCGGTGATCGGGTATGGGATTTTGATAATGGCCTGGAACCCATCGTCCATGGTGAGAAGATATACCCGATTGAAGCCTCCTTCAGCAAGCTTGGTGAGACAGCGCGCGTGACCGTGGCTGGTTCCAAGATGTCTTTCGGCTTCTTGGAGCAGGGCGGGGAGGTCGAAGTGGGTATAGCGCTCACGGAGTCGGAGATTCTCATTGTAGAGAAAGCGGCCAGAGGTATATGAGAATAGGACCTGGTTTGTCAAGGCACCTGGACAAGAGCCTTATGTCAGTAACCAAAAGTTCTAATGATGGAATGCAATCAACTCACTCATGGAGCGGGTCCGCTGGTGTGTGTATGAAGAGCGCAAGGCGCGACTGATGAACCGCGTGATCATTTTCGAAACAGAGCCAAACTATAGATTCGTGAGGGCACCGATCATGATACGTTTGCTTGAAGACTCTGGTATGACCAATGTGGTGTTTAGTAGAGAATTTGTCTCTTGGGATCTGGGACTGGATAAATGAGGGAGCCCATTGTGACACGAGAAAGGGCCGAATCTCCGGGGAGTCTCCGACAGGAAACACAAGTCAGCCATCTTCCTCCTACTCTCCTCTACTTCTCCTACCCCATTTACTTTCTCCAACGCCTCCCAAAAACAAAAGGCTACGAATGTCAGATACATTTCTCAACTTCACTGAGAAAGAAAGAACGGCGTTCAATAGGATAAAAAACCATTATTGTCCTACCAGGATGATGACTACATTCTTGACTACGTCTTCTACACTATATCCGAAGTCTATTGAATACACAGCGCTCTGGAAGATCGAGGGCACGAAAGATATCGATTGAAATAACATGTGAGGTATCTATCTATCCTATCGTATCCTAGCTGTTTAGTATGTACTCCGTATCTAGATGTCCCGGAATCAACAGCGCGCATACTACTACAGAGTACACCCGCCCATCGGTATATCCAACAACAGATTATCACTTCATGCAATTATTGCTCTATCGATACCCAGTTACCAACAATATCCACAGCTACAGCTACAGCTACATCGACATCTACATCTACCCGAAATAAATCCTAGACCCCAACAGCTGAGCCTCAGGATATACAATGTAGTATACTATGCAGGTAAGCAATCAGCCAGCCCAACACATCCGCGGTTTCACCTCAGCTACCTCCCATCAATCCAGCTAAGTTCCCCAAACACAGACCAGCTGACCGTTGAGGCTGTGAGGATACCCCACATAGTCTAAGCATGAGGCTGACCGAGGGTGGATCGATTTTGGATCTACAGGGGAGGGGACAGGGATTCATCACAGCCACGGCCCGAAACCACTATGGTTCAGGCTTTATCCGGTTGGTTTTAGCCCCATGTCAGACTACTCACTACGGATGCAGCGGGCAGTACTGCTGATGCTATAGATAGATTGATAGAGGTATTAGATACATGGTTCTTGAGAATACGCTGCAAGGATGTACGCCTCAGTTCAATCAGTTGATCATCGCACTATACTATTGCCCACGGCATGCAACATCCACCAATGAACAGCAGAAGAAATGCTCACTGTTCACACCATCAATAACTATTAAATTAACCACAAATAATCCTGAGAGGAATAAATAGCCGCAGCACCAACACCACGTCGAGAAGGGTAGGGGAGAAACAAATCAATTTACAATCAGTACTATAGTGACAGGGAAGAAAACGAAAATTTGAACAAAGGAAATATGGCTTATGGGGCACAAGAAATCAAAACATGCGAGGTAGGGATATGTATGCGCAAACGGTTGCTGGTACAATGCGAAATCGAGAGCTGCAACTGGGAAGGAATCTGCGTGGGTATCACGGGGTATCCAATTAACCGTTCGGCTCTCCTTGCGGAATCCAAGCGCTGACGGCCACTCCACCGGAGGCCAGTCGACACGGCGAACCGGTCTCCTCAAAGGGGTGGCGCCTGCAGCCTTGGAGATCGACGTCATGCCCGAATCGCAAGCAGGTTTATTAGTTTAGAACTGCCTGTCGTTCTTGGTGGTTCTACCGCAGTAACCAACCGGCCCCGCCAAGGCCTAACGGTCGAGCCCAGTAGGTCGAAATTAACATGCTAGTACAGACCTGAAGCCAATCTACCGGTCGTCGCCGGCTCTCGACTTGGCGCGTCGACGGAAGAAATCCATCACTTTCCGGGCCGCCCCCGAGCTGCCTGGACGGTGCGCCAGGTCCCGCTCGTACTCGTAGGCGTCGGCGAACTTGCGGTGGTTCTTGGGCAACACGCCCCCGCGCCCAGGTCGGCCACCCTGCATCGACGGCCGCGGCGCCTTGTCCAACGGGCCAGTGTAATCCTCGTAGTAGTTGGGCGCCGAGTGGTTGGCGTACTGGTTCCGGTAATAATGATCGTTGTCATTCGGATACACCTGTTCGGCCGAGGTCACGCTGTAAGACGTCGGTTGGTAGATGCCCGACTGCCCCGACTGGTTCGAATGCAGAACGGCAAATTGTTGGTCAATCCGCGCCTGGTAGTTGACCGGCTCCTCCTGGGTTAGGATCTCATCCCCCGGCGCACCCTCGGGCGCCATGTTGATCGCATCCTGTGTCCCATAGCTGGCAGCGCGCGTCCGTGCCTGCATGGCGCTGGTCGACGGGCGCGGTTCCACGCGGTTTTCGGTAGAGCGGTCAGTTTGCGACTCTTCATCGGGGGTTTGTGAGCGGCTGGAAGAGAACCCCTTCAGCGAGAACGAGGGCGGTAGGAAAGAGAACCTTCGAGGCCTGCCCTCCACGCCAGCCTCGCTGGTCTTGCGGTTATACCCGTACTGGACGGACCGTCGTGAATCCACAGACATCCGAGTGTCGTCTCCGCCGTAGGGATCTTTCATGCTCGTGGGAGGATACCGCTTGCCACTTCTCTGCCGAGGACCGTTACCCTGCCCTCCCCGTCCGCCAAAAATCGAGCCAGACCGCCCAAACAGCTTCTCGCCGATGCTGGATACCGTGTTGGACCTCTTGTGGCCCTTGGGGGGTTCTTGTTGGGGGGTCGTATTGAACTTGGCAGGGAGCTGCTGCGTACTGGGCTGCCCGATGGATTGCTGCGACGAATCTTGCGGCAGAGGAGCGGAGATGACATATTGCTTGCTCTTCGGCTGGGCGAGTCGACCCTCGGCGTTCGTGGCGGCCACGGTCGGTGCCACCGGCTGTCCATACGATCCTCGTGATGGCAAACGACCAGCGTTGAACGAGGCCATGGAGCCACCGGTCGTGGGGCGTGTCGCATAGGGAGCCGGGGCCGTTCCGGTGAGAGCAGTGCTGTCCGAGGTGGAGCGAGGCAGATGCCCCGGTGCAGGCGCCGGCGCCGGGCCAGCAGCTGCCTTGGGTTCGGTCCGCATGCTTGATGCGCCAGACTTATCTTGAGCCAAGGTGCCCGATGGCATATTCGGCGCCACCCCTCGGCTGTTAGACCGGGCCCTCGTCGGTCGAGGTTCCGACGGCCCAGATGTCTCGGCGATCCCCGACTCCACACCAGGCGCTTCGCCTCTCACCGTCTGAGACTGGGGAGCAACGTACTCGACCTGGACCGTCCGTCGTTTCGTGTCGCGAGGGGTCTTGGACCGTTCGGCCGCTTGCTCCTGCGAGATATCGCCAGCATGGTGGATCAGGCCACCCACCGAAGAAACCGGGTTCTGGTAGGTCTTGGGA
Organism: Aspergillus ibericus CBS 121593; assembly: GCF_003184845.1. Taxonomy (NCBI): domain Eukaryota; kingdom Fungi; phylum Ascomycota; class Eurotiomycetes; order Eurotiales; family Aspergillaceae; genus Aspergillus; species Aspergillus ibericus. The sequence goes on along the minus strand of NW_020292101.1, from coordinate 301,602 downwards.
GGTTCGCGGACGGATGCACTGCGGGCCAGCGACGGGGCTTCTTTGTGCGCTTCTGCTCGATCAGCGACTGCACCGGCGGAGTTCGTCGGGGAGTCCATACCCTGAGAGACCGTCGTGTTGGCGATGTCCGCAACCTTGGTAGTGCTGCTGGTGATGTGAGAGACGATATGCGAGTACTCGCTCAGCCAGCTGTGCCGGGCAACCTCGAACAGGTCGGCCCGCTTTCGCGGATCGGGCACCAGGATTCGTCGCAAAAGATCGCGAGCGTGGGGGGTCACATATTCAGGGAAGGTTAGGGGCGTGGTGACAATGTACTTGTACAGCAGGTTGATATTATCACCGTCCGGGTTGGCCGGATCATCATCGAAAGGCAAATAGCCTGCGAGCATGGCATACTATCGAACCGTTAGCTTTGTGAATCGTGGACCGCCCGAGGGCTACCCACCAGAATGACACCACAGCTCCACACGTCGACTTTGCGTCCCGTGTAGAGCGAATCGCTGACCACAAGCTCCGGCGCGGCATAACAAGGACTTCCACAGCTGGTTTGCATCAAATCCCCCCGCCGCAAGCCCTTGGCGTTGGGTCGGTCGAGGCGCATTCGCTTCACGAACTCCTTGTTGGTCAGGTTGTATTCAATCTCCTCGCCCAGCTCATCCACCGGGTCAAAGGTATTGGCGAAACCAAAATCCGTGATGATAATATTACGATTGCGGTCCAGCAACAAATTTTCCAGCTTCAGATCACGGTGAACGATTCCCTTCTTGTGGAGATAGCCCACGCCCGAAATGAGTTGCGCAAACAGGCGTCGGGCGGCATTGTCCTTCAGATACCGATTGTTCAAGATGTGGTCGAAAAGCTCGCCGCCAGAGGCATACTCCATGATGATACCAATGTGACGGTCCGTCTCGACCATCTCGTGGAGCCGAACGATGTTCGGGTGGGCCAGGTCTCGCAAGATCGAAATCTCCCGATAGATCTTGGGTAACCGGCTGGGATTCGACCCCAGCGACTCCCGACGGATGAGCTTGATGGCGACCTGAATGGTGCCGTCGCGCTTCCACCCCAGTTTGACCTTACCGAACTCGCCCTCTCCCAATGTTTGTCCGAGGATGTACTGGCCGAACGTCGTCTCTTTGCGCTTGGCGGCCTGGTCCGAGTAGTCGTGTCGACTGCGCAGCCCACCTCGACCTCCATCGTCCACACCATCGCTCCCCACCAAGCCCAGCCCCGACGCCGGAGCACTCTCCGTCGAGGGCGATACCGATGAGCCTGCCTGCCGTACCTGCTCGCGCTCGATATCCACCGACGGATCACTCACTAGGACCTGGTTGAGAACCGTACTCGACTCCTTCATCAAGGCTGCCTGGCTGGAATAAGCCTCCATGTTTTCCTCCGGGTGCGGGGCGCTAGCAGAGGACGGTGCTGCCGGCGCACGGGCGCTCGTACCCTGTGAAAATTCCTCAGGCGATATCACTGGGTGAAACTGAGTATCGTCCCCCCTCCTTGCGCTCCGGTCCTCGGCTTTGTTTTTCCCGTGACGTGAGCTTGAAGTCTTCTCTCCGGGACCATGGTGACTCCGGTGGGTTGACGACGTCCGCGGCGGGGGGACAGGCGGAGCCCCCAGGAGATCAGGATAGATGGGGGAGCGATTGTAGTCCTGCTCGGACGAGGGCGCGGCGGGGGTCAAGGCTGGGGATGCATGGGTGGGAAGCGGCAGGGACTGCGATTGGGGGTCGTTCATAGCCGAAGAAGCTGTCAGGACCGAAAAGGAGGCTAGCTGCTGAACCGTTAGCGCTGCATCACTCACGCGGTGCGAACCGCGCTCTCTCGCCGTGACTGTCGCGCCGACTCAAATCAGGATCGGTGCAGCGGCGCATAGTCACCACGACGGAGCTGGAGCGGCAGGGATGTAGAGGAGGGGTAGATCGATCTTTGCAGTGCGGAGACGGTGTATGGCAGTAGATAACATACCTTCGATTATTGCAGACGCAGCAGAGCCTTGGAATGAGGACTGCTGCGTGTACGGTCCGAGACAGCCTCTTCAGGCAGACGTGGGACGGGCAGATGAGCGATCACCTCGGTTCGCTCTGTTGGAGCAATTGCGATCGGCGACGGAGGTCCGACACGTCCAAGCCCTCCAGAGGGTATCACGAAGAAATTTTGGTTTTTCTTTCTTTTTTCAGGGACCTGTGACCGATCGATCCGGAGCTGGAGGGTCCGGTCGGGCAGCTGAGCTGTGGTGTCGAGTTAGTCTCAGTCATCGGGGGTTCCATCTGAACCACCGATAAGGGATGGCAAGGGTAGCGACTGACAGGTATTGAATCCCAAACGACGCAGCGGTGGTTGGTAAAGGGAGGACACCAGGTCAGGCAACCAGCCAAGGTTCACGCAGCGAGACGTCGGCGAAATAAAGAACCAGAGGAATCAATAATCGCGTTTGTCAAAGAAACGCATAAGCTGGTTGTTCTTGCGAATTCCGATTTTTCTTTCTTTCTTTTCTCTTTTTTTTTCTCTCTAATTTCTGTTTTCGGTCACAGCAGGAAAGGGGAAATATCTGCACTGCAGAATTGACTCTCGTCCTTTGCCTCTGCCCACGAGTAATCGCTACCCAGGTGGGTAATGCGTTGGGGGGGAGAGTCTGCGGCTCGAAGAGGGAGGAATTGGAGATCGGAGCGACGAGACCGACGCGGGCGGGAAGGGAGCAGCCTCGGGAGACGCGAATTTAACCACCACGAGCCACTACTTGTTGCTAGCACGGCGGGACTCGACGGGACTCGACGGGAGAGCTTGGTAGACTCGTCCCAGGCGCGGCACCGATTTCAGCACTTCTGGAGGAATTGACAGGGCAGAGTGTAGACTGCGTTGAGGAGCATGATCGACGGGAAAGGGAAATTGAGGGAGGGGGAAGGGAAGATTGGAGATGCAGCCACCAGCAGCAACCGGCAGCAGCAGCAGCAGTAGTAGCAGCAGTAGCGGTAGCCACGACAAGAGGACAAGAGGGGTGCTGGTGGAGGAGGGACCGGACACGGACAGGGGGGGGCGGCGCGAGGGGAGAAGGAAGACCGGCGCGATCAAGGCCCAGGGAGAGACGAGCCAACCCAGGGGGGATGAGGTGCCCGAGGGAGGAAGAAGAGAAGAAGAAGAGAACACAAAGGGAAGAGAAGGGGAACAGGAAGGACAAAAAAGGAAAAAAACGAGGAAAAAGAAGATGGAGGAAGAGGAGGAGGAAGATGGTGATGGGAAGAAGAAGAGAGATGGCGGTAGTGAAGCAATTCGACTAGAAACTAATCATTATTGTCCTCATCATGCTACTAATAAAATACTAATATAGACCCGATATTATTATGATGGCTTCCTGCTAACATAGATACATGCTTAGTACCTACGTAGTGACTACTACTTACTGTATACATCGTGGGTACCTTACTACCAACCTACAGGCGCGGAATTTCGACCTTACCTGCCCACCGAATCATCCGTCACTGGCGGCTTTGCTTTGCTGTGCTGGACTTGCTGGCTGGGGAAAGCAAAAGCGGGTCAACGGGTCGGATCTCTTTGCCAGGAATAATCATCGCCGCCCCAATTTAAAATCAGCAGCAAACCCAGCGGTAAAGCGACATGGCATCGAAAAAGAATACTTTATTAGTCAAAATTACCCAAAACAAATCCCAGCTCCAGAGATTATCAGGGCAGCCCGATATTTCTGACTTCACCCATCACTGGGTACTGGATACTGTACTGATGCTGCATTGGGCTCGGAAATAATGGAGGAGTGAGGGATGCTACTGGGCACTGGGCGATACGAGTGGACTGGAACTGACTCTAGAACGTTAGTGGGGAAGACCAACTGACCTAGCTACCTAATGTATACATGATGGTCGCAGAACTCACGAGGTGACGAAATGCTCTTGTTTTCCTTTTTCCTTTTTCTTTCTTTTTACTTATTCTGCCTCCAGGGAGAAAAAAAAAAAAAAAATGAAGAGGGCGATGGACGCCCGATCCCAAGGAAAGACTAAAACAAGGGCCTGAACGTGGGTGGTGTCCCTTGCCTGGTTCGACCGGCCGTTGGGGGTTTCCCAGTCGGGTCAGAACTCGGGTTATGACCGTGTGCGCTGCTAGTCTGCTGCTTTCCCTGGATTAGACCATCTATCTACAACTTGGAACTTTGAGTTTTGTACTTCTAGATCACGAACATGTGCTGGAGGTGTCTGCCGTACGCTACCTCCAGCCGATCAGCAGACCACACGGGGCTCCCAATCGTGAATGGATGGATGATATCAGCCAGCAGCCAGGCCGACAAAGAGGCAGGAATGAGAGGATGCCAAGTCATCAGGGGCATCGAACCACTGTTTCAAGCCGGCACGGAAAGTCGCTGGTAGAGCCGCTGGGGCAGCCGATCGTCATTACAGCGACTAACCGGGCAGTCATCGCCTGCGCCCGGCCGCTGATTGGTGGTCCGGAAGATTACCGGCCTGGACACCTCAGGTACTGAGGTACCTCCGGTCACGCCGTCCACGGTACCTGCCTTAGGTACCACCGCCTAGCAGGGGACCGCGCTTAGCACTTACAGTAGTCATCGCATTAGCACTCAGTTCCACTCGAGAGATCATCCATGGATTCTCCAGAAACCTCTGTACACTAGACGGAATACACTGTAAATATTGTATCTCGCCCCGTCCTGACCCGTGGGTATTCTCTCCACGGTAGGGATATCCCACTAGGTCGATACTAGTCGTCTAGGGTTCGTCCAACTGGCGTGATCCATGATCGCGACCCAATGATTGCCTATCAGGGCCGAGCTTATTTAGGTTAACATCGCTGAAGGCTGTCCTATCCCTTGGGTTATGGATCATATTTCCAGATATCTGATCTTCTAAATTCATTCTACATGTTCGATAGACCTTCCAGTCTTCTCAACTCTACTCCATCGAGCGATACGACCTATTCACCCCATACCCTCCCTCCATTGCCCACCATTCTTACTTGACCATCGACTGCCAACTAAGACCATGCTGACTCTCCGCCGTCCCACGACCTGAAACCGAACTTGATCAGCTAGCTACCTTAGCCTGTAGCTAGGATGCAGCTCACTCAGCTACTTAAATTAAAAGCTGACAGCCTAGTCTGATCCGAGAGGGGGCCGTCAAGCCAACCCCTCCAAAATAGCAACGCGCGACAGGGATATTCCCAGGAAGGCCCCTGCTCAATCAAGGAGACTTATTGATTCGCTCCGCCTGGGCAGGTTGCAGTGTGACTCTCCGTGTTTGGGTACGCTACGCACGCCGCCGCAGGATGACCGGTTCGTTACCCCAGCATCGCGACTGTCGGAGATTTACCCATTACGTATGTCCTGGGTATGTTTGACACTGCCTATTCCTGACTATTGCGCCAGGATGAAGTACATCGGTTTCGATCCCTTGCCCGTCGGTCTGGTTGTCGGGGAGATCTCACAGCCACAGCCTTATCGGCTCTCCCCTCTGGCGGTTTCCTCCGAACCCATCGGATCTGGGTGGTGCATTCTGTGCCTAGGTTATCCCCTCGACATGGATGTCACGAACCATCACATGTCCACTCCCACTGCCCCTCTTACTACTCTTTTCCTTTCCCGGTTAGATGACACCAGTTTCTGCACTCACAACCACAAGCATAACATAATTCACTTGTTCTCCGCAATCACCCATCCCAGCACGATACGTCGCACAAGTTGTCACTCCTGATAATATCCAGCGGCAATCTGCATACATGCTAGGCGCGGAGGCGCTGTTCATTCAGGCACATCCAATCTTGCTGGTTACTCAACCGGCGATCATTGAGAATCCACTGACTCGTGGATTGCAGGGCGCTTCCGATGATCGGGATTTGTCTGATTTGACAATTTGACTAGTGTCCTAGCTTGGATATCTGGATATTGGAATTCTTGAATGGTGCTTTATGCAACTTGCGAAGGCTAGCTAGCTATGCTATGCGCGGTCTGCAGGACTAAGTCCTCGTGTCTGCATGTGGTTGCCAGCATGGTTGGATGGTATCCCTGAGAGATACCATATTTTTTGGATAAGTGCGTAAACCTATTTCTGCTTTCGTCGACGGAGTACTAGTACCTGGTGTTGTCACATGGGTGCCAGCTAATTCGACCTGAGACATACAATCTAGTCAGTATATTAAACCCTAGATATCTAGTATTCACATGTCCAATCCTTCCATCCAACATAGAACCATCTACTACTCCATACAACAGTAGACTAACAACCAGAACCAGGGACCAACCAATCCTCCCCACCCACTTACTCTATCCCATCCAATCCTATCCTATCCTAGGTATGCTATTAATCCAATCCACTCAAACCAAATCGGCATCCTCCGTGGAGCCAAAAAAAAATGAATAATAACATCTCCACTCACGGCACAGACCCACCACGGCACCACCACAGCACCACATGAATATCCACATGCAGAAAAAAGGAAGCCCACCAAGGTGGTGGGATGGAAAAAAAGAAACGACAACAGTCGGATTTGAACCGACGCCTCCGAAGAGAATAGATTTCTAGTCTATCGCCTTAGACCGCTCGGCCATATTGTCTTGTTCTTGAAATGGTGCTCATATTTTAAAATAATGTGGCTAAAGCAAACTCGTCACAGAAGGAAGCTCTAGGTGGAGGTAGTTGATTGTATATTATAAGCGAATTGGGAAGGATGGTGGATATAGAGGGATGGGTTGTGATTATTTTCGAGTTTATATGTGTTGAATTGTGCGCTATAGAGCCATGCAGGGTTTAAGATATTATTTCATTGTAAGTTTGTGTTTGCTTTACCATTATATATCTTGTTTGATGAGAAACTGGTCGTAGGGGGGTTATTCAGGACGGTTGGGTGCCGTTTGAATATGAATAGTAGAGCAACAGAATGATAATTACTGATCAATATGTGTCTTGAGCCAGATCAAACAGTATATTGCTCACGAGACCGAGTAACTCAGACCATATACTAATATCAAGGAGATGAAAGAGTAGAGGCACAGTGAATGTAAATACAGGAAATAGAAACAAACTTTGAGGACGTCATGGGGTCACTCAGTTGGAGGACTTCCAACGAGGGCACCGGGATGATAGCTCTCTATGCTGTATTTGCACCCATAGAATCTAATGACATTGGCATCTCAGCACCGGGAGGACGTAGTAGTATGGGGCCGATTGACTTTCGGGAGGATGAATGCAGTTCAGGCAACTATCGTCACTCAATATATACTACAATACACAGGACTAGACACGTCGGTGTTCGAATAATCCATATACATGCTAACTATGAGGTCGTAGTCAAGCTGTACACTGCATTACCCAGCAGACCATATCATAGATACATAAAGAACAGCAGGGAAGAACCACAAGAACAATCAACCCCAAGCATCAATCATAAGATCATAAGATCATACAGTAATCAGAGTAAAGAACCCGGGAAACAGTCACGCATCAGATACAGCAGATCCGAATCAACGCCGACCCCCAGACATAGATATACCGCCCAGCGAAGTAGTGCCCGGAGCACCGTATGCAGGCGGAGGAGTCGAACTCGAGGACGGACGTCTCACCACCGGAGGACGGCCTGCCCAAGGCTGTTGCTGGGGTGGACCTTGGGCTGGACCTGCTGCTCCAGGGGGAACATCCCCGCCGTCACCACTGCCGACGACAACCTGTTCCCCATTTCGCATGCGCCCGACAACCATGCCCCTGGCAACAGATTTTATCATCGCCTTGCGACTCACGCCCGCGGCATCAATGTACACGAGACCAACATTCTTGACCCCGCCAGTCAGATTGGAGGCCACGGAGCCCGCCTGTTCGCCGTAGCGATGTCCGATCATGGTACTGGCAGCAGTCGAGCCCGAGATCAGTACGTTACGGGCACTTTGTTCGATGCCATCCGTCAAAGTCGAGAACGCAATCATCGACTTGTTCAGAATGCCCGGCTTGTAGTCATTTCCATACCTCTCCACCCCTCTCTGTCTGTCATTCTCCTTGCGGCGGGCCAGGGATGCACCGATGTTCTGTGCGTATTTACCAACTTGCCCAACTGTCTTGGCAGAGAGGTCGGCAGCACCCTGCGAGAAGGTGCCGACTCTTCTGATCCGCGAGTGTGTGGTCTCCGAGAAGGTCATGGGCTTAGGGTTGGGTTTGGTCTTCCTGGTGAAACTTTCCGCACCACTCGTGAGGGCGTTCGCAAGATAAGAAGACCCGGTAACGATCAAGCGGGAGGCTGTCGCTGATGTTTGGACGATCGTGGAGTCCTTGTAGGCCGGGTGACGGGCCATCCGCAGGTATTCCTCGGAGACATTGCTGACTCGGACTTGATTGCCCTCACCCTCGTTAGGAAGTTCAACCTCCACAGGTCCTATCACAGCGACACCTGTTAGCAAAGCTCACAAATCAGGAGCAGCCAGTACGCACTCTTTGAGCCGGGTTGGACCCCAGGCTTCTCAACCACATCATATCCCTCCATCTCACCCACAACGCTGCCATCTTCCTCATCTACCAGAACAATCCGGCCATGTGAATCATCTTGGTCAAGGCCAGGAGAAGAGATGTACCCTTCATTAGGCGCATACGCCGCAGGGTTATACGGAGCGTGGTCACTGGGCGGGGGTGCGCGTTCGAGGAACGCAGTGCATTGCGCCAGGATAGTCTCAAAAGTATCCACGTCATCCTGTGTCACCCTACCCGGGCCGGAGCCAACTCCTGGAAACTGGATGCGAATGAATGCACCGGCCTCGTGACCCAGATCCCAGCGAGGAATCAAGTAGCTGTCGGGATGCTGGTGGAAGATCTGGGTGGTGGCAGGGAGCGCCAGATCCAGCTCCGGTGGTAGGTGCAAGTGAAGGTAGAAGTCTTCCTCAGCAGAAGTATCGGGGGGAGGCGTCGAGAAGGAGTTTCCAGGTGAGCTAGTTCTGGTTGGGACCATCAGGAGCGAGAGAGTCTGGGGACCAGACGGGGTAAGTTCCGTCTCTTCGCCATTTTGGAGGTGAAAAGCACGGATATTGTTAATGCTGTAGAGGAGTCTGGGGTCATGAATGGTGGAAGCCATGGCCGAATCCCTCAGGAACTGACGTAGGCAGAATCACGAAGACCCTGTACCGAGTGGGGGGACTTTGCGGGGAACTGATAACGCTGCGCAGCCGCTGCCTAGCTATTGATTAAGTGAGAGACAACACAATAGACCGCAGTCCAGAGAAGCCAACGGAGGGAAAATAGAGGAGAAGAGGAAGGATTTGGCCCCAGCACACAGACCGACAATAAATACCTGCCTGCACCACGGCAGGCAGACGATTGGGGGGGGATCATCGCTGAATGAATGGCAGAGGGCGAGTGACATAATCGCGCCGTCCGCTCTTGGCAGACTGCGCCACATTCCATCACATCACACTTGCACCGCCACTCATCGCAAAGGCGGCGTGTGAGTGGTCGAGCCCGAACAAGAATAGAACCGAGTCACAGTCGGCGGCAATAACAGCTCCAGTCATCCCCTGGAGGACCCTGAACGGACGGACCAGAGTGGAGAGGGCCCTCCGTTCCCCTCATTCATCGAGCTAGTCAGTGCGCCGTGTGATCCCCCAGAGCGGTTGCAGGGCTCCTGTCCGAGCCAAGGGCGCTTAACAGCTTGTTGATTGCGGACCAAGGGAGGTCCAGCCCCTCACTAGAGATGGCACGGTTCCAGATCGTCTCGGATCTGCACCTAGAAAACCCTGTTGCATACGATCTGTTCGAGATATCGCCCAAAGCACCCTACCTAGCCCTCCTAGGCGACATCGGCAACGTCAGGGACGATGGCTTCCTCCTGTTCATCGAAGACCAGCTGCGCAAATTCGAGATCGTCTTCTTCGTGCCGGGGAACCACGAGCCTTTCCATTCCAGCTGGCCGGAGGTGAGAAGGAAACTGCGGCAGTTCTCCGACGACATTAGCCGCAAACGAGCCCAAACCAACCCACGCGGACCTCACCAGCTAGGAGAGTTCGTCCTGCTCGACCAAACACGATATGCCCTAACCCCGGATATCACCGTCCTGGGATGCACATTTCACACCAAGGTCAGCGAGATGCAGGAAGAGCGGGTCAGCTTCGGCCTCAACGACTTTTACTACATCAAAGACTGGACGGTGGAGGATCACTGCGCTGCGCACGAAGCCGATCGTGCCTGGCTCAACGACCAAGTCTCTGACATCGCCAGATCGGACCCGCACCACAAGATCGTAATCTTCAGCCATCACAGCCCGACGGTTGCACCATCAGCGGTTGATCCCGTCCATGCGAAGAGCCCCATCTCGTCGGCGTTCGCGACGGATCTCGCCGGTGAACCGTGCTGGGAAAAGCCCCAGGTGCGGCTGTGGGCATTCGGGCATACACATTACAACTGCGACTTTACGGACAATCGAACCGGGAAACGCATTGTGGCGAACCAGCGAGGTTATTACTTCTCGCAGGCCAAGGTATTCGAGCCAGAAAAGGTGTTTAGCGTTTGATCGAACGGGGAAGCATGTGAACGGGATGGAGTTTCCTGTCTGAGGTCATAGATAGGCGTACTAGAAACAAATGCGATAATATCATGCTGCGGATAGCATCGGTGACTCGCATGCCTTCTTCCGTAGCCACTAAATAGATGCGACTGGAGACGTGCACAAGGTGAAGTGCGGAGAGACGGAGACGGCTGATCGACGGACGGCCCTCGGCCGCGTTTAGCCGAGGCCCGTCTGTCGCTCGTGATTTCTCCCCGTCCATCCCCAGCTTGCTCTCCTCCTCTTCCCCCCTTCCCCTCTTATGTCCTGTCGTGCGTTTCATATCCTCACTACTTAGATACCTTTGTTTATTGCAACCTCATAATGGCCTCCATCACCCGTGCGTTGCGGCCCCTGTCGCGCACTGCAACCTCCGCCCGCCTTATCGCAAGACCGCCACAGCCGTACAGGCTAGCTTTGAGGTGAGACCACGATTCAGCTTTCAACTTCCCACCCCAGACAGACCAACAGACTCGAGCATTTTACCACCATAACCTCCTCATTTCCCGCTAACACCTCTGAATAGCACCCATGCCTTCTCCACCACATCCCGCCGGCGGGATGTCGACCTATCCGGCCTGACCCCCACCCCGATCACCTTCCTCTCCGAGACCGAGTCCCTAATGGCCGAATCCGTCTCCAAATTCGCGCAGGACCAAATCGCCCCCAAAGTGCGCGACATGGATGAAGCGGAGACGATGGACCCCGCCGTGGTCGAGCAACTCTTCGAACAAGGGTTGATGAGCGTCGAGATTCCCGAGGAATACGGTGGCGCGGGCATGAACTTCACGGCTGCGATTGTCGCTATCGAGGAGCTGGCTCGGGTGGATCCCAGCGTTAGTGTTCTCGTGGATGTTCATAATACTCTGGTCAATACTGCGATCATGAAGTACGGGGATGCGCAGGCTAGACGCACATGGCTGCCTAAGCTGGCGACGGGGACTGTCGGCTCGTTCTGTTTGTCGGAGCCGGCCTCCGGATCGGATGCGTTTGCGTTGCAGACGAAGGCGGAGAAGACGGCGGATGGATACAAGATTAATGGCTCTAAGATGTGGATCACTAACTCTATGGAGGCTGGTGTGTTTATTGTCTTTGCGAACCTCGATCCTAGTCAGGGGTACCGTGGGATTACGGCCTTCATTGTTGAGAAGGATACCCCCGGGTTCTCCATCGCTAAGAAGGAGAAGAAGCTCGGTATCCGGGCCAGCAGCACCTGTGTGCTGAACTTTGATGACGTGGTGATTCCCAAGAGCAACTTGCTCGGTGAAGAAGGGCAGGGATACAAGTACGCCATCAGCGTGCTCAACGAGGGTCGCATCGGTATTGCCGCTCAAATGACCGGTCTGGCTCTGGGTGCCTGGGAGAACGCCGCACAGTAAGAACTCACCCCCTCTCACTTCATCTTACTTCACCCCGCTAACCACAACAGGTACGTCTGGAACGACCGGCGCCAATTCGGCCAACTGATCGGCAACTTCCAAGGCATGCAGCACCAGATCGCGCAAGCGTACACAGAGATCGCGGCCGCACGCGCGCTGGTCTACAACGCGGCGCGGAAGAAGGAAGCCGGACAGGACTTCGTGCAAGACGCCGCGATGGCGAAGCTGTATGCATCGCAAGTGGCCGGCCGCGTGTCCGGTTCCGCAGTGGAGTGGATGGGAGGCATGGGTTTCGTGCGTGAAGGCATCGCCGAGAAGATGTTCCGGGATAGCAAGATCGGAGCCATCTACGAAGGCACCAGCAACATCCAACTGCAAACCATCGCCAAGCTGCTCCAGAAGCAGTACACTCGCTAAACCTGAAACCCCATTCCCGTCTTTCTTTCCCTTCTCCACTGTCTTCTCCATCATCTACCGCCCTTTGCCATAGAATGTCCGTGTCGTAGACGTCGTATGCCTGCCTGCCTGCATGTATGTATCTGATTGATGTATGTGGGGAACATCAGTAGTGATACGTCGGCTTCAACCGACACAACCACTACCAACCAAACGAACGAAGACCTCATGTTTCAAGTTCCATAGCCTAGATATCCTCCATACTTCCGTATTTCCTCTCTCCATACTCCATACTGCTTCATTCATACTCCCCATCGATATCCATAAGCCCGCACAACTTAGGGTTCTCGCTTAGAAGATCGGACGGAAAATGCCTCCGGTTCGCTACCATTGGAGCCTTAGAATCAGATACCGTTCGTACATATTGCAGTGGGCCCCCCGACCGACCGGACCGACGACCGCGACGATCATTCCGGCATAAGGTTACCCAGACGAGCGGTTGGGATGGAGACAGACGCGAACCCGCTGTTGGTGTCAGGTACTCGTCACGGGGCTTGGATGCATTATTCAAGAGGCGAGGAGGAGGGGGACCCTTGGGAGTTGGGGGACTGGAACGATGGGATGGAGAGATGGGGATGGGATCCGATCGGATGGAAGGCGGAGGAAGAGGATCGGTAGTTACTCTGGTCCGATCCTCCGGCATTTGTCTGCCGAGCTCGAATCAGAATCCCATACGCGGTCCCGCGTCTGGCTGGTGGAGGGGTTTGTCTGTTTGCAGTATAGGAAACCCGGTAGAGCCGGTGCCGGGCCGAATGGATTTGTTTCAGTGGAACAGAGATTGAGTCTGGGAATGGGACAAGAAAAATTTACTGGGTGAGATGAGAGGATGACGTTGGAGGTGTGTTTTGGTTCTTCTGAAACCAACCAAGTGGATTCGGGGTATCTCGGTAATCGAAATCTAGTCTATCGCGCAATCTGATTATGCAGTACTTCCTCCACATGGCTGGCGAATCGTGAAAACGTGGAATTCCATCGGCACGCCCGATAGGTGTGTCTCGGTAGGCAAACTCTTCTCGGGGCGGATTACGGATGTGCTCTGTTGCGGGTCGGGCAAGTTGCGAACGGGACAGACCTGCCCCCCCGTCCCAGCATACGGTATGGTGACCGCCAGAGCCGGTGAGATACCCTCTCACTGTTGTGGACGCCGATGAAAGTCGTGCACAGATCGGTCCAAATGGGCCCCCGATCATAGGCTTTGCGTCCGATTGGGGAAGCCTGATAGGAAATGGCTCACTCCGTAGTGGGAGGTCCGCGAGCAACCCACGCCTTTGCATATCGCTTCCCAGAGAGGGTGCACTCGCTGTTCTCTGGGTCGAGAGTGCTGGCCGAAGCAAACGGTTGATCGCTCGCTGAGCCTTCAGGCCATAGCCGCAAGTGCCTTGGGTCGTGCTAGAAAGTTTCTTCCAGAGCCCCATCGACTAGGCAGACTCAGGACTGATGCGGAGGCCAGCCATAGCCGTATTCGTTCCTTGTCTGAGGCGGAAGGGTGTGTTGATGATATTGCTGCGGCGCTTGGACGACTGGATATCCTCCAGGTCTCTCTATTGGCATCGCCGGCACTGACATAGGCCGCTGGCCGGGTACGCATGGGAGTGGTTGCGGGGGATGCTGTGCAAGTTCTTCCGCGGGTCCGCGACTGGCGTTTCCGGTGTGATATGCTTGGGCATACGAATGAAACCCCGTCTCAGGCTGAGTACAGACCGGGGCGCTGTAGCTAACCTGCGGCGGCGCGACGGAAATCGCCGTAGACGGTTGGAGTTGATTGTCGAAAAGGTAGGACTCGGCTCGGCTGCCATAATTTGTCTCGCTCGATTCGCATGTTGACGGGGACCGTGTTGGACCATAGTGTGGCCACTCCGACCCCATGGACACCCGGCTAGACGTAGAAAGGACCGAGGGAGCTCTGGAAGCTGGATTGATCCCCATCGGCTCTGCGAACTGCGAGGCAGGGAGCATGGATCCGGAGGCATTACTATACGACCCTTCTGCTGCACCGGGACAATTGTCAGCAATTCCAGACCCATCCCATAGCCTTCTGCGGACGACGGAGACCGGTGACCTACCCATGCCCGGATATCCTTGCCTGCTCGCCACAGCGAGCTGATGCTTCAGAGCGCGAATTTCATGTTCCAAGGCGACATTCCGTCGGACGACATCGTCGAATTGTTCTCCCTTGGCCTTCAGCTCGGCCACTTGGTGCTCCAGCCGCTCGATATGCTCCTTGGTCCGTTGCCGAATGGTCCTCTGAGCCTCCCGATCGTTGGCACGCTTCCTCTCCAGTTGTTCGGCAGAGAGCGACGTCACTTTACGCGCCCCAGCACGGGACTCGCGTTTTTTGGTCGCCGGGGGCTCTGGGGTAGAGCTCATCCTTCGCTGCAACTCGGGACCCAGCTCGGCGGTGGTGGAAGGAGAACGGAAGAGGGGAGTCACGGAGGATGGAGATGAGCGTTCTAGGGAAAGTGAGGCATCCCAGTCGTGCGTGGGCCAGCAGAGGACTCGAGGCCGCCTCTCAAGATGCGACTATAGCGGTTCCAAGTGCGTGGGTCGCGCTAAACTAGGTATATATACCCAAGGGGACGGACGGCGGCCGCCTGATAGGAACAAGGTGGGCGGGTAGATACGTAGGAAGACAGGCCGTAGGGAGTGGAATCTTTGTTGAGCGTTTGGAGGGGAATAATCAGGGAACTGCCCGTTTTGGGCATGGCTGCCAGGACCCATTCCCAGGTCAGACTCGCGCAGAAATTAGGCACAGATGGCCTGGGAGGATCTAGTCCTGGCTTGGTCTCCAGATCGTCACTGTCTTCTCCCGGACAGCTTGGACGCTTGACGCTGGAGTCTCCGGCTCCCCAACATTATTCTTAGTTGTTACGCCTCGTTACCACCCGTTGTTTTGGGGCCCGAGAACGCGCCAATGAGCAGGTCCCACGGCCTGGAAAATCCCCTGGAGGAAGGGGGGCGGTTGTGGTGCAGTGCTTTTCTTCAAGAAGCTACTTCTATGGGTCGACGGCGCTGCGCTATGAGCACCTTCCGACCCTCCCGACCTACAAGCACGCTCTAATTCGCAATTCGAAGGGGGCCCTCAGCACCCTAGACGGGCTGGCTTAGTTGCGTGGCGGCAGTGCACACCAGTCAAGTAACCGACACGGTGGTGTTGGACACCTCGAGGACGGCCAGAGGAACCGAGCAGGTGGTTGCTGTCCCTCCTAGTCCGTGGGCGTTGTCCAGCTCGGAATTTGCGCCTGGAGGAGCATCCCTTCGTACGGTAGTAGAGACCACTCGGTGGATCTTAGTCCTTCCGGGCCACATGGCAGACCCGGTTCAGTAGCGGATACATTATTCTGTTTAAGCGAAACGAGAAAGACAGCAAAGAAAAAAAAATAATTCCAGGACGACGAAAGCCCTGGGACTTGTTCGGAAGCTGCACAGCGTTCGTTCGACCACTGGAGAATTCCTTGGCACCATGCTGGGGCCAAAGCAGAGTTCAGGCTGATCAGAGAACGACTGACCGACAAACAGAAACTGTGCAGGCGGGACGGGGAAATACCGAGCGCGACGTACTTTGTCCCTAGGGGTTGGGACGTCGAGAGACCAAGCGGATCGGACCACGAGGAGTGGGTTTTGGCTGTACTGCCAAAGTACGACGGCGGCTGACCAGTGACCACACCACCTTGGCCAGTGATCTGCGGGTTTTGGATTGGGTATGCACGATCCCAGCGGTTCCAGGAGCCGAATCTCAGATTCCAGGATCTGCCAGGCTATCAGATGCGGACAATCTTTACTGACCCCCCCAAGAGCCTCTCGTCCAGTGCTCACGGCTGAACGAATCGCATGCCGTCGCTTTTCGCGCCAACGACAAGAGAGATCTTCTCTAATTTCCCCAATAAGCTGCCTTTATCCGGCTTCGGAAGACTCCGTGACACTTAGGTCGGAACTTGGGAAGCGAATAAATAATGGGCAGCGAGCCCCTTTGGAGCCAGTTGCAACCATGGTAGCGCTTGACTGGTGCTCGCCACGAGGGGAAGTAGATCGGGCCCACTGCCTGGCCCTCCATCAGGGCCAACTACGATTTGCTGAGCCGAGCGGAAGGTTGACCCAGACTGCCCTTCTGAGTAATCGGAACCAATCGACTGCCGGATAGGACTCTCGTGTCGGGCGAGAAGCCCGGCGAAGAAGCCCCGTAGAACATCGAACCCAAACTTTTCATATTAGAATCACCCAGAGTGGAAATGTAGTGGGCAACGTGCCCGGAACTAGACGGCAAAAGCCGACGAAAAGGCGAGGATTTGCAGCATCGCCGAGGCTCTGGAGCCGGAAGGGAAGGCTGGCTGAACGCTGATGCATGACGCACACAGGGCCTGCCATCTCAGGTTAGTGGGTTTTAACCAGAAAGGTTCAAATGGAGTCTGGATCCCACCTCTTCCCTCCCTCGCTTTTTCTGCCCTATTTTTGCTTTTTCTGTCTCTTTGCCAGGGCCCCCGTTCGGACTGGGCTTGCAAGGGTGGAGGACTGGACAATGACGTGCTATTGGCATAGCAACAAAGTTTCAGGAACCACTGTTGACTCTCTCCAGGCACCGGGAAAGCCGAGGTGATGGTGTAATCCATGTCCAAGGCCTCCAAGGGCAGGTCCATGGCATCAATGTTCCCCGGAGTACGGAGTACATACATACCGGTCATCGGCCAAAATGGCCCTAAAAAATAATCTCCTAAGGTAAGCCGTACTAAAGCCGTACGGTGGGCCTGATAGCTGCATATCATTGTCCCAGGCTGCATCCGCACGGGAAACGGCCGTGTACTTTACTGGAAATCGCTGATGATCATTTCCTCCCCGATGGATCGGCTTTTGTTGATGCATCACACGAAGTTTTCTTATCGGTCTTCTTTAACCTCAACCGAAGACCAGCGGAGCGATGTCTTGTGAGCTAAATCTCGGCTGACCCAAACCTGTTCTAGCCCGAAACGACGACGCAGGGCTAAAGCAGCTTCGTGCGTAGCCGTGCTACTAGGGGACACGGAGAAACTCCGTCCCCTCTGTGCTCACCTTCGCACCCCGGCCCCAGTAGTAGTAGCATGGTACCCCATAGTAATGCGCAATCTCAGTGGGTGAATTCTGGTGCGTGTCATGCTAGAATCTGGTTGGCCTTCTTGGGAATGTAGATCGGAAAGTATGTGGAGGTTCCAGCAATGGCAGCCTGGCGGGTTGTAAATAATGGGAGTCAGCACTTCGGTCGGTGCAGGCAAGATTGATCTGCTGCGAGTCTAGCGACGTAAGCACGATATTTCCCAGCAGATCTTAGCTGACCGTTTGCTTTTTGGAATTTCTTTCCCCTTTCATTCCACCTCTACCTCAATCGTCTACTCATGCATTCTCACCACGACCATAAGACTCAAGATCTTCTCAAGTTGTCGAGTGGAAGAGTGGGAAAATGTGTCTGTTTACAGATCGATCCAAAATCGATCGAGGCAGATGTGAGACAAAGCGATGAAAGAGGGGTGACCACAGGGGTACTAGCTGCCATCCATTGGACGAGTGCCACCCCCAAGTGAGATGTTGAAATTGGCTCCCAAGCAGGAAAAACGGCAGCGGATGATTTGCTGAGCGGAAGGTCGGCCATGGAAAAGGTGGGAAAGTTGCACCTCAACCTTGGGAGGGGCACCGAATCGATATGGCAAAAAGGCGGGGATGTATTCGGTTTACCATACTGGGTAATCCAGGCACACCAGGCTAGCCCGATCGGGGAGGTAGCTAGCCTGAGGTGTGAGCCGTCCCGTAACGGCCAGTTGGACCTGTTTGTTTGCTGGCTGTCTCCTTCAGCGTCATCGCTGTTGTTGCTGTTGCTGCTGCTGCTGCCCAATTCCTTGCGCCGGCCACGTCGCAACATCTGCAGAATTACCTACTTATTTACTTACTGATGCAAGATTAACTTCAATCGATCTGCAACGTCGTACCCATCTTCTTCCCACTTCCCCCTCCTCCCTCTCCTTCTTTCTCTCTCGCTCAATTGGACCCGAGCTCGGAAGTGTCAGCATGGACCCAGACTACAAGGCGCGAAAAGAGGCATTCGTGTCCAATCTGGCAGGAGGAGACATCCTTGAAATCAATGCTGTGACGCTGGTCGCACCGGTAAGTCTCCTTCCCTGGATAATGTGCCTAGTAGAAGCATCACCTAGATACGTCATTTCTCTCAATGTCGCTGACTCTTCGGGATTTGCTCTAGGCTACTGTCCTACTCTGGTCTGCGCTACAATCACGTCTCTCCTTCTTTACTCCTTACAGTTCAGCAGCGCTGGTGACCGACTTTCTCCTCAATGTCCTGGCCATCCTATTTGCCACGACCGTGTACTCCTCTGCGCCATGGACGCTCAACGCCCTCTTGATCGCCCCTGCCCTCCTGCTCCTCCTGAATTCGAGACCTCCCCGAAGCCAACAGAAAGCCAAGCCCCCACCGAGATCAACCTCGACCGACAAGGACACATCGGACATGTCCGAGTCTCTGCCCATCCACCCGTTCCTTACAACGTATCGTGCAGCCATGATGATCATTACCTGTATTGCCATCCTGGCGGTGGACTTCCCGGAATTCCCACGACGGTTCGCTAAGGTGGAAAACTGGGGCACGTCACTCATGGACCTGGGGGTTGGCTCTTTTGTGTTTTCTGGCGGGGTAGTGTCTGCTCGTTCAGTGCTCAAGGGTCGGAAGAACGGGGCCAAGAAGACTTCCACTTGGCAACGGTTGACAGGGTCCACGCGGCACTCGGTCCCGCTGCTGGTATTGGGATTGATCAGGCTATACAGTGTGAAGGGACTTGACTATGCGGAGCATGTGACGGAATATGGCGTGCACTGGAACTTCTTCTTCACCTTGGGTCTGCTGCCTCCCTTTGTGGAGCTTTTTGATGCCCTGGCTGCTATCATTCCATCCTATGAGGTGCTTTCCTTGGGTGTGGCTGTATTGTATCAGGTCGCTCTCGAATCGACCGATTTGAAAGGCTACATCCTCGTTTCGCCTCGCGGACCGGACTTGCTATCCAAAAACCGGGAAGGAGTCTTCTCTTTCCTGGGATACTTTGCGATTTTTCTGGCCGGTCGTGCCGCTGGAATTCGGATCATTCCTCGCGGCACAGGCCCTTCGAGGTCCCCTCAACAGGCTAGGAAGCGCGTGCTTGTGACCCTGTGCATTCAAGCCCTCTCGTGGACCGCGCTGTTCCTTCTGAACTCCACCTATGCGATGGGTTACGGCGCCAACATTCCGGTATCGCGCCGCCTCGCTAATATGCCCTATGTACTCTGGGTATCTGCCTTTAACAACGCCCAGCTGTTTCTGTTTTGTCTCCTAGAGACGGTCTTCTTCCCATCCGTGCATCGGGCATCGGGGAAGGATGGTGAGGCTGAGCGAGTCTCGTTTGCAACGAGCCGTGTCCTCAAGGCCTTCAACAAGGGCGGACTGGCTATCTTCCTGGTGGCCAATCTACTCACTGGGGCTGTGAATTTGAGCGTCCCGACCCTTGACGTCAGTACTGCACAGGCCATGGCCATCCTGATCGGATATGCCGCGCTTCTCACGGGCATTGCGCTGGGACTGGACCGGGCGAACATCAAGTTGGCATTATGAGGTTTGAATGGGGTGAAGCACGACCCCCTCAAAAGTAACAATTGTACCAATAGTCCGACAGCCTACTTTTCGTTGTCGTTGTTGTTCTTCGTTGGCGAGTGTAGCTTCCGTAGTATAGATAGTAGATAGAGAGATGGCTTGTGACGGCGGGCTTGGCACCAGCTGAACCGCGGCTGGAACGAGAGCTCTGGCGGGGAGCACCGCAGCTGCCCAGCTTCCCCTGTTCTTCTTCCCCCGGGACCTGATCGCAAACCTCTTGTGTTTCAGACACTTAGTTGATCGCATCATGGGCGAGAAAGGGCAATTTTTCCACTATCCGGAGGTCCGGCCGGGACCCGCAGTGCCGTACAAGAACGAGGACCAGGTGATTCCGGTCTTCCGCGGCACTCCCTTGGCCATCGGAGCTACCCTGTAAGCTTCCTCCTGCTGCTCCTGCTGCTGCTTCCATTCGCTCCCTTACTAATTTTCCTTCAGTATCCAGAATGTTGGCCTCATTCAGAGTTACTTCTGGCGCAATGCCGGGTTCGACGTCATCCGTAACCTCCCCCTCGATCAGTACTCCGCCCGATATGATCCTACCGTGATCCCCGTCGCCAACCCCGATCTCTCCCTTGCCAACCTGCCCATTCCCACCCAGAAGCGGAAGGGAAACGCAGGCTACTATACCTCCGCCGACTATGTCGCTCGCTACGAGTCTGGGGAATTGACTCCCACCGCCGTCGTCGAGACCTTGCTTCCCCTGATCCGCCGCGATGCCAACCGGCCCGGCAAGCACTCGGTCGCCTTTCTAGATGCGAAAGCCGAGAGGATCCGCGCTGCAGCAGAAGCCTCTACCCAGAGATACAAAGACGGCCGCCAGCTGGGCCCCATGGATGGCATCCCCGTTGCGGTCAAGGACGAAGTGCACATGGAGGGCTATCGGCGGACACTGGGAAGTAAGATTGACTTCACCGGGGAGTTTGGTGGTACCTCCTGGTGTGTGAAGAAATGGGAGGAAGCCGGGGCCATCGTAATTGGGAGGACCACGATGCACGAGCTGGGCCTAGGTGAGTGCGCGGTCCTGCGAGCCTACGACAACCCAAAGCTAACAGTCACCTTCAACGCCAGACACCACCAACAATAACCCGAACTACGGCACCCCCAAAAACCCCCACAACCCCAACTACTACTGTGGCGGCTCCTCAGGAGGATCCGCATACGCCGTCGGTGCAGGCCTGGTGCCCATCGCCCTGGGCGCCGACGGTGGCGGCTCAATCCGTATCCCGTCCTCCTTCTGCGGAGTCTGGGGTCTCAAGCCTTCTCACAGCCGAGTCAGCGGTTCTCCCACCGTCTCACTCGCCACAACCGTGGGCGTCTACGGGCCTATCGCCGCTAGCATCGACGACCTGGCACTTGCCTACCGCATCATGGCCGCGCCCGCTCCAACAGCGGAAGATCCTCTCTCAGCGGCCTTCCCGCCGCCTCTCCTCGAGCTCGCCGCGGCCGAATCCAGAACGACCCCACGACCCAAGACCATCGGCATCGTGCGAGACTGGATCGACCGGGCTGAACCCGCCGTCCGCGTCGTCTTCGATGCAGCCCTGGACTACTACGTCAAAGAACAAGGCTACACCAGCATCGACATCAAGATTCCCTACCTCCCCGAAGGCCAACGCGCGCACGTCCTCACGATCATGAACGAAATCGCCTCAGCGCTCACCCCCGACCAAATCAGCCAACTCACCGCCCCCAACAAAGTCCTCGTATCCATGGGCATGTGGCAAATCACAGGCCAGGACTTCCTGGCCTCCCAGCGCCTCCGCAACTGCCTGATGACCCACCTCGCCTACCTCTTCCAGCAACATCCCGGCCTCTTAATCCTCAGCCCAACCACCCCAATCCCGGGCTGGAGGATCGAAGGCGGCGAAGCCGATCTCGCCCGCGGCGTATCCGACGGCAAATCCTCCGTCCGGAACATGGAATACGTCTGGCTAGCCAATTTCACCGGCTGTCCTGCAATCAACTGTCCCGCTGGGTATCACGCGCGGGATGGATCCCGAGTCCCGATTGGACTAATGGCGATGGGCGAATGGGGTAGCGAGGAGGATTTGATTGCGTTCGCAAGAGACGGCGAGGCCATTCTGGATTTACCCGGGGCTCGGTCTGATGATGCGGAAGAGCAGAGCTCAGGACTGACGGTTCCCCGGGGTGAGAATGCGGTGTGGGAGGATGTTATTTCCCAGGCTTTGGAAAGGACTACTGCTGCTACTAGCTCTTAGTGGGGTTGGGTCTGCATGTATGTGACTTGTATTCTTTATGCTTTTTTCTCGGGTCAGGGTTATCTTTGGGTACGGAGCAGTGTTAACATGATGCATTTATGTTGTGGATTATATCATTGCGTGCGGTTCTTGATCCTTGGGTATCATGTATAAGGGTATGCGGGAATTCGGTTACTTTTTTCTCCCTTCTCTGCAGTAATCGAGATAGTAGGGATACAGATGGCGTCTGCTATTCATTCCAGCAAAAGGGTACCGGATGCCTCATAGCCCTGCCTCATCGACAATGTGCTCGAATGTACAAGTGGTATCTGCTTAATGCACAAGTTGCAGGGAAAAATGATCAGAAGCATGACTTTGGTCACAGCAGCCGCGCCAAAGAAACATTATAACAAGCAAGATATAAAGCCCATCGCATGAAGATAAGGTCCGGGCGTGTGGTTCCAACGTCCCCTAGCAAAAACATACAACCAAATTCATCGTATGTCTACAACAAGATATGTAGCGAGTTGCTATATTTCCTTGGCATACGTCGATCATCAAAAGAAGTATGGAGCACTGCTACAGTGCAAGGGGATGAACTATGAACCTGCAGCGGCCATTACCAATCGGCGATCAGATCAAGACACTCTCACCACGTGTGGGTACACGGAATTCACATCCTAACCCGGCAGTCTCCCCCTGAGCCTTGAGTTCCTGTAAGATGCGCTCATGTGGAGGGGGACCATCGTTTAAGTCGTCTTTGATATGTATGATGTAGACTAAGAGACCAGCCAGAGGCGGTTCAGGCCACTGGAGTGGCATTAGAGGGTCCGAACTCTCAGCCAATGACAAATCTATCCCAACCTCACTAGGTGCGTGAGAAACGTATGGGCTGGCTTCCATCATGTCATTAGGGTCTTCCAGAGTGACTCTTGCACGCGTATGGCGGCGCGTCGTTCTGGCAGACCCTCGACGAGAGCTTCCGCTTTTCTCTCCTGCGAGGGCTGCCTTCTTTGATTTGGGGCTCAGGGCTGGATCTCCGGGTACCTCCGGGGCGCTCGCACGCTTACGCTTTTTCATCATGAACGATTCTGGATGTTTTAACTCCGTGACCTTCTGCGCCAATACAATCAATTCATCGATTAAGTGGCGCGGGCAAAGATGACCGTACAAGGACGCGTCATCAACATCATCATTATAGGAGCATTCGATGAAGATCGCTCGCAGTTGAGCGGCAACGATTTTCGGCGCTGCTGCTTCCCACACGCGTCGATTGCGCGGATTGAGTGAGACTGTGTCGGGTTCCACGTCGCCGAAGATGATCACTTCTCGCTTCGTAGCAGGTTCACGGATAAAGAAAGCCGAGGACTCGACGGCCGCCCAGCCATCCTTCCCAGGCACACGAAAGCCAGGCGAACGTGACGGAGAAAAGTAGCCAGTCTCTGGTTCGTCAAAGGAGACCGAGTAGGCCCTTGGATTAAGCCTTAGCGGATCGAAACCAAAAGCGGCGCTGCTCAGCCGGTGTTGAACCTCAACCTCGGGGTTGGAACGTTGTCTGCAGCGCCCGTGACTGATGGCCAGGCATTTCGCCAACAGGCCCTCGCAGACTCGTGTATAGCCCCTCTCATCGCCACGGCCCATCATAGGGTTGCCGCCCTCCATTAAGCGCTGGTAGGTAACAAGGCCAGCACCGCCATCTTCATCGGACAAATTAGGCCAGATCACATCATTGAACACGTGAGTCTTGATCGCAGCGACTACGGAGGGTAAGGCAGCCAACGTCTTTGCTCCACATCCTGCCTCCAGAACCGGCGTATTTATGGCAAATGCCGACAGATGATCTAGATGAGGATGTGTGATGCAGACAGCCCCAATGATGTGCCGGAAAACGTGCGCTGCATTTGCCGGAGCATTGTTGTGTGGGAGTTCCAAACCAGCAAACGGGCCCCGGTCTGATACCTCCTGGTGGTTATCACATGGCTCTAGAGTGTCAATGATCCCACAAAGAAGGGTACCTGCATCGACAGCGACCACCGAGTTCGATGACCACTTGGTTGACGTAGATCGAACCAAAAGTCCTGTGACTCTATCCTCACGGGGGCCCCCTGTCGGACCCTTTCCAGGCAAATGTTAGTGGTCGACTTCCGAGGTAGAAACTCACAACCAGTGAGCAATGATGCAATGCACGGAGCTTAGGACGGGACAACAGCGGGGAAGAACGTGAGACATGGCGCATGGCTGCCAGTGATCGGGCTCGCCAGAAGGCAGGCTCTTCGATCGAAAACATGTGAAAAGACGTCAAAGCCACATGGGGGAGATGGACGCAGAATATGAGACAAGACCTACCAAAACGATGATCTGTAAACCTGGAGCTTCCTCTGGACCATTAACTTGTGGAGGGTTTGGTCCAACATATGGCAATTCGGCCTGTTGCATTTTTGAAAGATTCACTTAGAGAGCAACAGAGCTCCAGGGCACCAGCTGCAATAGGAATTAATGGGATGGTTTGGCCTCCAGAGAAAATCGCCCTTTCGAACGAGCTCTAGCCCTCTTTTTCAGCGACCACTTGGGGTGGTGCCCGGACCGTGTGGGGATTCAAGGGAAGCTAAGATGCAGTTTCCACCCGGCATAAGGCTGGGCGCGATCGCCGCTGCCGTATCTACTGCGTATTTGCCCAAAGAATGAGCAAGGGTAGAACCAAACGGCGCCAGATGTAACTACTCCACCCAGTGCGGCTGAGCGCAGATATTAAATGCCCTCCTCCCTCGCTTGGCTGTGCGGGTGTGACCGTGGGTGGCGGAGAACCTCCTCGCTCAGACACGCGTCACTCCCGGAATATGAAGAAGAGGAACCCCGTTGGAGGAGAACTGTACAACGCTATTCACGTTAGATAGCGGTCAGGCTGGCAGCCAGGCCGATGTGGTAGGGATTCCAATCGACTGCTCCCGATTACCGCGAGGGTTCTTCCCCATAAATCTGGGGCAAAGATCCGTCGCGCCTGGCGAATTAACTTGTGCTCAGCTTGTTGGCAGTCGCCCGCCCGCCACTGGCCACCTGCAGGACGCTAATGTCCGAGCTGGTGAACGGATGATTCGGTGGCTGGAGGAATGATTGGGAAACGGCGTTGGCAACAAAAGCAAAATGTGGTGGCTTGTGCGAGAGCCAATGGAGACGGGATGGGAGAATTGAGCTTGCAGAATATGCGATAAGCATGTATAATGCGATAGAAGCTCGAGAAACCGTTATCGTGGCCAAGTTCGCTGAGTTGCTAGGGTGAAGTGGGGTGTGATCGATGAGGCGAAGGTCGATCGAGCGGAGTGAGGATGAGCATCTCCAGAGGAAGACCAACCAAGGAACAAGGGACAGAAACTCTATCAGGGCGTGGGGGACCGATTATGATGATGACCAACGAACCCGTTCGATGCAGACAGGGACGACAAAGAACGAAGAGGATCAGCGGGAGAGGTCGAGGCGGTTTCTTGATCGCGGGCAGAAGAGAGCGATTGGCTGGTGATGACGCGCCGGCCGCTCTGGATGCGGAAGGCGCAAGGCGAGGCCCTCCAGGGACGGAAGGCACTCCCCTAGACAGGGAATCCCTATAAGAGTCCAGAGTACGGAGTACAGAGTATGAACCCGTGTGGTGAGTGTCACTCACAAACCATCCATTGCAAGTTATACAGAGCCCAGCACCAGACAGTGTGATAGGCCGATTGCCAACGGGCAGCTACACGTACACGAAGAAAATCGCCAGGCAAGGAATGATATAAATAGCCACTGTATGTGTTCGATCAAGAGAAGATAACCCCCGGACAACACCGCAATAAATCCGCCCAATTCAATAACAACCATTTTTGACACGAATTCGGAAGGAAACAAGGATATCATGGGAACAACATGGCCCGTCTAAGCGACCTGCAAACGCCTTGAGAGAGTAGCAGTCGATGGGCCACAGGCAGTTGTTCCCACAACCGAGCAAATCGATCCAAACGATCAAGACAGAACGACCAAACCCTATATACGTAATTCATCATTGCCACATCTAGCGGCGTAACCGTGAAACCTAACCTGCAGAATCCGCCTGTGGAACGCCGACCGTGGCCGCTAAAATCAAGGAACAGTAGAAATATACCCACGTAGTCAGTGGCTGAAACATGCCGTATACACATCGAAGAGACGCTTCGCCAAGAACTGATGAGGAACAATAACAATAGAAACTAGTAGACGGGGGCGCCCTTAGCGGGTCTCGTCCGTGGGTGGGCCGTGGCCGTCACGGTTGCCAACAGCAGCGTCATAGCTGGGTATCGGGTGCAGCTCCTCGCTGCCTCTTAGACTACCGTTCGGGCTGGAATACTCGGGAGGCGGGATCTGGTCGAGGTCGTCCGTATGCAACAAGGGAACTTGCTCCCCATCGCCAGTGGCCCGACTCGACCCTTCTCCGACGTCCTCATTCGACGGAATATGGGCAAGCTGAGCTAGGGAGATGTCGGTTGGAGACCGCACTGGGCCAGGGCTAGCCGAGGGTGCCACACGGACAGTCGAACTTGTGCGCGCGTTATTGGCATCCTGGTAAACCCGCTGAGAGATCTGAGCCGCACTCTCCCGGCCCGATTCGAGTAGGATGCTGCCTTGTTCGCTTCCGTAAGGTGGAGGAGGGGCCAGACTGCCAGTCATCGGGGCCAGACCCCATTTCTTGACATTGGCTTCAATGAACACGAATCCCATCTGACCAAAGTTTACGTGCACAGCACAAGGGCCGTTGGCTCCGACAGTAGGGAAGAAATTCTGCGTCTTTTGGCCGTGGACCACGTCTTCCAGCTTCTTGCCGTTGCGAGTGAAGAAGATCGTGCCCGAACGAGGTCGGTACCCTACGCCGATCACATCGCCCTGCAAGAGTTGAGGGCCATATGGCATGGGCGCGAACGGCTGATTATGTCTCCTATGGCCCGTGGACTGGTATGCGACCGAGGTCTTGTGGAAACCTGACATCATAAAAAGGAATTAGCAGCCGAAGCATAGGCCTAACAACCAACACCTATAGACGCACCTGGTAACTTGAACAGGGGATACGGTTTCGTAGCCATGCCGATACTGATAAGGGTATTCTCGGGTTTGTCATAGATCTTAGCCTCCCAGTAATAGACGTCATTTTGTTTCGGAACAGGCAGGTTGGTTTGGACACTGCATTCCGAGTCATAGAACTCAATTTCGGTCCGGCCTTCGACAAAGCAGTTGGCGATTTCCAGCTCTGGCTGGAACTCCCATGCGGACACTCCTTTTTCTTGGATTGCAAGGAATTGCGATAACGATATGTCGGTCTGCATTGACTCGGGTGGATTGGCTTCAATGAATGCTGCATAATGAGTTAGCGACAAACGCACGTCCTTCGTCGAGTACAACATCCGATCGTCGATGATAGCCCCAGAGGAACAACATAAAAAACAGGACCACAACTGAGTCCAGGGATGACTTACCCTTTGCTCTTAAATATTCCGATCGCGTCAGGTCATCCATCACCTCCAAGGCTTCCGCCTCCTCGCGCGCAAACGCCTGCTCATCGTCGAATTCACCCGGTCGGCCGATGCGATCGAGTATGATTCTACCCCGCTGAGTATACTTGAAGAAAAAGAAGATCGCGAGAACAAGGACTGCGACGGCGGCTGAGCCAAAGGCCGAGAGAACGCCTATCAGGATACCCTTGCCGGTAGAACCCGATGAGTTGCCACTGACGCTAACCAGACCGCCATTGTCGTGGGACATTGCTTGCAAGACATGCTCGATGTTCGAGGCGACCAATTTCGGATCGGTCGGAGGAGAGGCCAAAGCGGCGGTGGGATTGACTCGGATGGACGTGGCAAGAGTCGAGGGAGCATCAAAGAGAGCACCGGGCCCCGATGCCTCAGATCCCCGCATCGTTCATTGACTGGTTGGAGGTCTCGCGTCGACACGGACTCGCTGGTGGCGGGATGATGACGGCCGAATGAATATTGAATAACGAGAGAGAGGGAGTAACCGTAGGGGATGGGGAAAGAGATGGAAGGAGCAGATAGGGGAATAGACGGAGAGATGGGAAGGATGAGAGGTAGGAGGAGACAGGGCGATGATGAGGAAGTCAAACGAGGAGAGTTGGAGTCGGACCCAGAAACCAGCAACCGGAAACTAGGACGAGAGCGAGCGAGGCGCATGTGGGGGGGCAAAAGGCAGCGACGCTTCCGGGCGATGCGCTCGATGCGTTCGGATGACAGCGCCTGGGCATTCGTTCGTCTTGCTGTCCCTGAAGACGATAGACGGGCCACGTTTTAGCTTAGATTTAACTCTACATCCTACATATACTACTACAGAGGGCTGCTGTCGCGACTGGCATCCAGAAATGCCAGTCCATGCAAGGCCCCAAGGAACCCGAGGAAAAGGGATGAGCGTCACTCCCTCCCTCGATGCCTGATCAGGGTCTTTAATATCGGAGTCCCTAATCAGAGGTATCTCCGGCCCGTAAGATACGGTATGAGCCGCCTGGCCAGGCCGCCCAGCCCACGCGATTCCGGGTAATTGCGCTGTTCCGAGGCTGTATGAGTGATGACGGGCTATCTCTAGTCCCTTCCTTCGCGGGTTAATCGGCCGTCATTGTCACTTGTCCCTCTCCTCTCTGACTATCTAGGCGCCGGCTTATCTCTTCTTGTTTCACAACCCTTCGTGTGCCTTCGTTCAGGTCTTTCCCTTGGTCACGGTCCTGTCTATATAGGCGCCTAAATCTCCACTCCATCTGTAGATCCGTGAGCAGCAGAATGCGTGTTTCAATTGCGCCAGAGCTTGTCGCGGGCATCCAGACCCGCGATATCCGTGTGACGGTGCGTGGCGCTGGCTTCGATAAGTACCCAGGTATGTCCTGTGTCTGAATTTGCCCATTGAACAACCCCTCCCTTGTCTCCTCCTTCTTTCTGCACCCTTTTGGGATGCTTGGAGACTGACAGAGTCCGGCGCAGCCAAACAACATGCGCGCAAAGCGGCGATGAAGCTGGGGGTTTCCAGCGGCCTTATCTATCTCGCGGGAAAGCCGACTGTCAATTGGGGCGATTCGGACCAAGAACAACCCTTTCGACAGAGACGGTATTTCTACTATCTCAGTGGGGTCGACGAGCCGGATTGCTTTCTGACCTACGACATCAACAACGACTTGCTGGTCCTTTATGTTCCCGACTTTGACTTGCACCGCGCAATCTGGATGGGACCCACGTTGACCACAGACGAGGCTGAACGCCGATTTGACGTAGACAGAGTGCGCTACTATTCTTCCCTCCAGAGCGATGTCGAGTCATGGGCAAAGAAGTACAATGATGCCGCCCCAATCTACATCCTCCATAGCTCCCAGCAGCCCGAAACCACATCCAACGAGCTTAACCTAGATGATAAGCTTTTGCTACCCGCAATGGATGCGGCCCGAGTGATTAAGGATGACTATGAGCTTCGTATGATACGCCATGCAAACAGAGTCTCAGGACTGGCCCATCGAAAAGTCCTCGAGAAGATCCACAAGATGACCAACGAGGCCCAGATCGAAGGCCTCTTCCTGGACACATGCGTGTCACACGGAGCAAAGAACCAAGCATACGGGATTATTGCTGGGTCTGGGCCTAACGCAGCCGTCCTCCACTATATGAAGAACAACGAGCCCCTCAAGGGAAGACAGCTGGTCTGTCTGGATGCAGGTGCAGAGTGGGAGTGCTACGCAAGTGATGTGACCCGCACATTCCCCCTGGCCGCCGATTGGCCCAGTTCATACGCCCGCGACGTCTACCGCATTGTAGAGGAGATGCAGGAGGAGTGTATTAGGCGCATCAAGCCAGGTGTGCGGTTTCGCGACTTGCAGGTGCTTGCTCATGAGATCGCCATTGGAGGTCTGCAGAAGCTAGGCGTTCTCAAGAAGGGCACCTTGGAGGAGATCCGTGTGTCGGGGGCGTCGTCCATTTTCTTCCCCCACGGGTTGGGCCATCATGTTGGACTGGAAGTCCACGACGTGTCCGAAAAGCCAATCACTGGTCTGGGGTGGTCTGGCAGAAGTTGCAAGCCTGACTTCATCCCGGCCATGAGCCAGTCAGTTCCCCTGCTCGAGGAGGGCATGGTGGTCACCATTGAACCCGGTCTGTATTTCTCCCAGCTTGCTCTAGCGAATGCTCGCAAGCAGCCGCTAGCGCGGTACATCAACTTCGACGAAGCCGACAAATACATTCCCATCGGTGGCGTGCGCATTGAAGACGACATCCTCGTCACCCGGACCGGGTATGAGAATTTGACGACGGCGCCGAAGGGCGAGGAAATGTTGGAGATCATCCGGCGCGGGATCGACAATTAGCCGACCCGTCAGGTCGACGATTTAATCCTTGGCGGTGGACAGCTGCTCGTTTCACAATTCCCGCAGTATCATGATGTATGATGTAGCCAGTCTAGACCCTCGCATGGTGTGGAGCGTTGCTAGCAGTAGCATTATCCGAGTTGCACAATGGTATGATTGGTAGCTGAAAGGGACTCCATATTCCCTCAGCAGTCTCGATTCCATCAGAGGGGGTCATACCTGGTTCTGCCGGGCGTAATGCCGTAGTGTTTGAACTCCGTCATCCCTTTCAATAACCGGGCAATCCTATACCCAAGGAAGTCCAACCCATCAACCAGTCCTTTACATCCGAAGGTCATTATCCCAACCAAAGAAAGCCAAACAACAAAGAAGCGCATGAAACAAGCGCACCCACCATCTCAGGCACCATAATTAGAATCCAGCACAACATCCCAAACACCTCAAACAAACAAACAAACCAAAGCCAAACAAAGACTCCCCCCCCCAAAAAAAAGGCAAAAAAGGAAAAAAGAACCACCCCCACCCCCAATATTAGCAACACCGCGAATAACCGCCCTCCAGCAATGATTCACCGTCGTCGTACCTAGAAGGTCCACGATCTTTCCATAGGAGCTCCACCGTCACAACTCACAACAACACGAACAAAAAGGGGCCGCCGGCCATCGGCCACCATTATGCCCTACTCCCAGGAGGTTAGGGCAGTTACACACATCCACAATCCACATCCCACCCACCAAAACCCAATTGCCGAAAAGGGGAAGAAAGGAAGATGGGGCCGGGGAGTCATCGTGCATCGTTTCTTCTTCTCCATTTGCGGGGACGCCTCGAAACGGGACTGCGAGAGTCTCGACGGTCGTTGACACTCGACACGGGAGAAAGTGCCCACGTCGGTAGTAGTTTGCAATTTGCAGATTCGAGATTTGTTTGGGGGGGGTGTGGTGTATGTGTGTGGCCAACGTTCACCTACGTGGTTTAAGTAAACGGATGGGAATGGATAGCCTAGCTGGAAAGGCAAACGAAAACCCATATTGGATCCAATCCACTAGTTAGGCATGCATGTAGGTAGATGCCAAACCAAACACACATCATTAACTACCTACCTACTTAGGTAGGTACATAGTTTGTCCGTGAAACTCTACCTAGTACTCCGTAAGTACATACGACATGTGTCAAGGTCGGATTAGAGCCACGTCAAAAGCCCGCCGCCGCAGCAAGAGGAGGAGGGAAAAAATCTCTCTTTCCTCTTTTTGCGCCGAGATCTGCAGAGATTTGGGTTTTTGGTGTTCCCGTGGGTTTTTGTGGGGATACACATAACCCTGTTAGTCAAGGGCGTGTTTGTAGATTGGACGATTATTTGTCTATTAGGGAGTAGTACCGTAGGTAGGATACTGGGATATGGTTTCCGGGTCTTTATGAGGGATTATTATTCGAGATTATTATTGCTACTTAGATGGGTAGTACCCTTCTGGTACGGTACCTGTCTGTTATTGATCGACCAAGATGGCGCGTGGAGACGTGGGGAAGGGGAGAAAAAGGAAAATTGAAAAAGAAAGTGCAATATTAGGGTTGGAACATCCCACGACTTTTGTCCCCTTGTAGTAAGTATCTGCTTGATACGGAGAATCTATAACTACATACTAGTATATTTTTGAATGCATACATAGCGTGCTAGGATCTAGATGCGGAGTAAATAGGAACCATCATCCCTGTCATGTTGCCAACATGCCCCGATTCCCCCCGTAGTCGCGATGCTGCCGAAGCAGCCGTGGTGGGAGGATGTTGTCATCTCCTGACTGGCCTGGCCCTGTCTGCAAGGTAATTTTGGGCTCTCAAAAACCGCGTCATAGAACCCGCTCGGCCCGTACGGCATCCACAGCTCGCCACCGGGTCTGGCTGAAACGAGTCTGAAATGGTCGTGGCAGTAAGTACCCTGGGGGTTGTTCTTAGGTAATAGCTATCGGGAAACTGGGTGGATATGGATTCCAAAGTGCGTGGCTGTAGATAATTGACTCAGAGATCCCGTTGCCGATCGAGGTCACATGACCACAAGCTGGGGCCAAGCGGCATCGGAGCCGGTTTGGTACGGTAACCGAGAGGTCCTTGTTTGCTCTTGATTCGGGGCCGAGAACTCTCTGCATGGCGTCAGACCACTCCAGTTTTTGGTGATTTTTTTGGGTGTGGCTACGCCTTTGTTCAACGTCTCCTGATGTCGAATTCCGTTTATCCCGGGTTCGTCGCACCGTGGATGACGGGGCCACCATTCATTTTTTGGTGACGCCCGGCAATCACTCAATTGGTTCGTTTGAAAGAGTCAGGCAGCCGGGCTGAGATCAGAATTTTCCTTCTCTTTCATGGTGGAAGGCAACGGATGATTCTCACTGGTTCTCGATGCAAGCCATCAGGCAAGGAACCTTAGGCATGGATAAGAATAGGTTTTTTTGGTGGCTACTAAGAACCAACAAGGTACATTAGTGAGGTGACTCAGGAGAACCCTAAAGTGAGACTACGGAGTCGGCCCTGTGCTCCGTAGGGCCACTAGGCGATTTGGTGCGAGCTAAATCACTACGCAATCCAGGTTCGCCATGAGACCAAATTTCACCATCGGCAAGCAGGGTTAGGTATTTCTGCTTCTAGACTGCATCAGAGTGGAGTTGGCACTCCCGAAGTAGGGGATGCTGGTGGATCCCCTGGGCCGGATGTGAAGATTTTCGTCCTGCTTTCTGTGCCTCCGTAACCTTATTGGGATGTAGTGAGTCACACCACAGCTCCCAACTCATTCGGTCATGGTGTATATATTCCCGCGCTCCGCTACGCATCTCCTGATCCCTTTACTTTGATTCCCTTCTCACCTCATCTCATCCTTCCCAGGGGTGATGGTCACTCCCTTCCTTTTCGTCTCATAAAAAAGCTATACGGACAATATTCCCTCGGGATTATTGTCTTGACCTACCTACCTACCGGCTTTGATTACGACGACCCAAACCACACATAAAAGAAACAAGCTATCCATCTGCACCGAACTGGACGGAGAATGGGCCAGAGGCATAACCGACGTCGCACACGACCCCGATCTCGAAACCGCAGTGTCAACAGTCTTCCGTTCGCACCCTTCCCACGACCTGTCGACCTTTGCACTTCAGCTGTTCCCT
This sequence comes from Aspergillus ibericus CBS 121593, assembly GCF_003184845.1. Taxonomy (NCBI): domain Eukaryota; kingdom Fungi; phylum Ascomycota; class Eurotiomycetes; order Eurotiales; family Aspergillaceae; genus Aspergillus; species Aspergillus ibericus. The sequence goes on along the minus strand of NW_020292101.1, from coordinate 267,886 downwards.
CCGCACTCGACTGTCCTGAAATACCCGCCCCGACCTGGCACTATGGGCATTTGATATGGCAGAAACGTGACCGTGCGCTGAGGATGGAGGCTTCTACGCTGGAGGCAGAGCAGTGTCGTCTTTTTGGTGGTGTACCCGGTGACGATGTCGGTCTCTGTTATCGCATGTTGGAGTACTTCGGTGGACTCGACTACATCGATTGGTGAGTTCCGCCTGCCGGAAAATAGATCAGGAACACCGTTCTAACCAGCCTTCTAGTCCACAATCCTTGAACGCATTACCTGGATGATATATCATGCCGATATCATTTGCCTTTTTGCAGCAATTTTCATAATTGTCGTCCAGGCGGTGGAAAAAATTCTCAAAAATCAAAAAAGGGACCGAAGGCATACCCAAATGGCACGCAACCTCAGCCGAACGCCAACGGGCCCATCCCCACGATAAAATCCGACATCAGCGAAACCAGACGCTTACCAGCTCCCGACAAAGGCGCGAGAACCAGTTTCAATGGAGGACCCAAGTCCATGACTTGCAGCAATGAAGATCCCGCTTTCTGTGAGAAGAAAGAAGGTGATCGGATTGGTCTTTTGAAAGGCTTGGCCATGTGAATTCTGGCATGGAGGAAACCTGCACGCTTGCGACGTCGAGATCAAAGGCTCTGCGATGTCGAGGACCTTGTTCGCTTGGTGGGTGGAGTTCGTGTCCGACCCAGATTCCGGTCATTGACGACGCTTGAATTCCCCACGAAGCGGGTAAGTTGCCCGCATCATGCTGAGCTCTTTTCGCATTTCCGCCTGCATAGCGTGTAGGGGACTCCGTTCTCACGCTATTATCCAGAGCTGGCTCTGATGCTCGAAGTTATGAGGAAACGAAGATCAAAAGTTTGGGCCGGCGTTATTTGTTGTCCATTTATGGGAGACAAAAAAAAGAGGGATACCAGTTTTATGATGAAATGAAGCCTGGATGTGAATGCTTGTATGCCTGGAATACGGGTTCCTTAATGCTAGTAGATAGACCAGAGAGCTGTACAGTATGTACCAAAATGACACGATGTCCGTATAGTGACAACAACGATTCACCATAAGAAAACGAAGTATTCCGTAGTTAGGGGAGACCCGAAAGTAACTCAAAAGTAAGCGCATGACCCTGAATTCCTGAATAATTGGGCCCAAGAGCCACCAAACCCAGCCGGGCAGGCGGTGTGGCCCCCTACGGCCCCGTAAAGGACACGGTCGATCACAAGGTACACCCGGCGCCGATGCGATAATCCCATCTCGAGATACTCCGTCGTGCACCACCTCTCCTCCCTCCATCTTCCACACTCTTTTGCTGCGTCTGAAGGGATCATGCTCCTCCAATCTACCACCTGAATCGTGAATATATCCCTTCGATCTGCTGGACATATCTGCCGCGCAGCATAGTTGGTGTCCAGGAGACACTCTTTGTTCCGTTTTGCCCGCTGCGGGCGACCGTGTCCATTGTGAATTTGCTTCACCATGTCTACCGACTACAATTACGATGACAAGGTCGGTGCTTGGTCGGATTTAACGCACAAAAGATACAGTAACTAATCTTCAAACAGGGACAATTCTTCCCGTTCTTTGTCCTGACCCTCACCAGTCTTGTCACACTCCCTCTCACATATAACCTTCTCCGACCGAGCAAGGGTTCGTTGAAAAATTTTGCCCTCTATTCGGGCGATTCACCGTCTGAGATGCATACTAACATGTTCCACCACTGATAGGCCTCGAAAACACCGCTCCCCGGATAAAATCCGAGTTCAAGCCGGAACATGCAGAGCTTATTGAGGCGCAGAAGCGCAAACGCCTGCGCAAGGAACGCCGGATCAAGCGCATAGTCACCGTCATCGTCGGTTACGCTGTTATGGCATGGATGGTATACTTGATCATCGTTACCGCGAGAGTTACTCCCAAAGTTTGGGACCCGTATGACATTCTGGGTGTTTCAAGGGTGAGTATCCAGTCCACCTGTCGTGTTGGACGCCTCCAATCACCACAGTTTTACTAATCGAGGCCTGTTTTCCAGAGCGCCGACGAGAGAGCCATCTCAAAGCACTACAAGCGCCTTTCACTTATCTACCATCCGGACAAGATTCGCCCGGACCCCGCCAAGAATGAGACTATTGAGATGCTTAACGACCGTTTCGTCGAGTTGACCAAGGCTTACAAGGCGCTCACTGATGAGGAAGTGCGTAACAACTACATCCAGTATGGTCACCCTGACGGCAAGCAAAGCATGAGCATCGGTATCGCTCTGCCCACGTTCATTGTTTCGGAGGGAAACTCCAAGTATACTCTGCTGGTCTATGGTGCTCTGCTTGGCGTGCTGCTTCCTTACATCGTCGGAAAATGGTGGTATGGCTCTCAGCGCTACACCAAGGAACGGGTTTTGGTCGCAAGTGCCGGAGATATCTTCCGGGAGTACAGAGAGGACATCACGGATGGCGGTATTGTCGACGCCTTGTCCACTGGCGCTGAATTTAAGGAGATGCTGCAGGGACCGAAGACGGATGCTGGATTGGCCAAACTCGAGAAGAAGGTCCTCGCTGAGGACTTGTCATTCATTTCGCCCGAAGACCGAGAAGTTATCAAGAGTCTGGATGAATCCAGCAGACGCAAGGCCCTGGCGTTGCTGTGGGCTTACCTTGGTCGCATCGACCTGGACGACACTACGCTCAACGGAGGTACGTGACTCTTACTACGCTCAAGACAGATTGCTAATATCATGTGTCTACAGAAAAGTACGAAGCTGCCCCCATTGCTTTGTCGCTGAATGAGGCCTTCACCGCTATTGCACTTGCGTTCGGCAACGTTCGGCCAATCCTGGGTTCTTTCCGCACCTCTCAGCATCTTATTCAAGCTGTTGCTCCAGGATCCTCGCCCCTTTTGCAATTGCCTCACTTCACCGAAGAGGTTGTCAAGTCCGTCCAGGGCGCTGACGCCAAGGAGCACTACACCGTCCAGAAGTTCATGAGCCTCCCCGAGGAGAAGCGTCGCAGCCTCACGGTTGGCGCAGGTCTCCTGTCTGAGAAGCAGTACACCGCAGCCACCACCGTCGCCAAGCAGCTCCCCGTTCTCGAAGTCTCCCGTGCCTTCTTCAAGGTTATGGGTGAGAAGGTCATCACGCCTAGCAGTCTGGTTCAACTGGTCGTCAAGGCCCGCTTTGTCCCCCCCGGTTACTCGAACGTCCCGGAAGTCAACCCAGCCGATCTGGAAGACATTGACCCGGATGAGGATGATCTCGACGCTATCATGGGCCGTAAACCCGCCAAGAACAGAACCACCAAGCTCGTGAACGGCGTCAAGGTCGAGGAGAAGGTCGAGGCTATCCAGCCGCCCTTGGCCCACGCCCCTTACCTAGCTCGCGACCACTCTCCCCGGTGGCACATCTTCCTGGCTGATGCCAAACAGGGCAAGATGGCCGTCCCGCCCTTTACCTTCACCACCTTCGACAAGCCCGTGTTTGACGCAGATGGCAAGCCTACCTTCAACGTCCAGACCCTCAAGATGCAATTCCAGGCTCCTCCCCAGGTCGGAGACTTCAACTTCGTCCTGAACCTCCTCTGTGACAGCTACCTGGGTCTCGACACCAAGATGGAAGTCACTCTCCACATTGACGACCCCGCCAAGGCAGCCGCTTTGGACGAGGAAGACGACATCAGTGAACCCGATGAAGGTAAGCTAACCCGACTCCCCCCCCCACCAACCCGTCACTACTAACGAAATCCCCTCCAGACTCGATAGCCGGTCAAATGCAGGCCCTGAAGACCGGCCAACCTCCCAAGAAGAAGGCCAGAAAGCCTTCCGAGGAATCCACCGACGACGAGAGTGATACCGACGGAGATGCAGGAGACACCAGCGACACGAACACGGAGACCGACATTGATGATTAAGTTTCAAGAAGCCAAGTAGTCAGCAACCCTTGCCAGTAAAGAAGCAACGGAATATCAAAAAGGGAAAACGAGTCCTACCTTATACGTCCATGGAAATTATTTTAATTGGGATGATTGATATACTACTACATACACACACATACATACAGAACAAACGAAAACAAAATCATACTTTCCATCGTTCCTTCCCTCTTGGTACATTTTTCCTTCTTTACATCTCGATTGACTGGTTGATTGATGATTGATTGATCAATTGTTTGTGTCATTTCTATCTAGCATGAAGCATGTTTGACCTCGTGTGCATCTTCGCATCTCCCTATTTGGTATTTCCTATCACTCATTTTTTCATTTTGATTTTTCTCTTCGAGAAATACACCGCAGGTCCTCACTTGTGGGGCGGTTGCGTCGCGGGTGTGGCTTGCATGAATCGGCCCTGGAATGTTTGCTTGCGTGCTTGCTTGCTTTGCTGTTTTGTCATCATCGTTTCATTACAGATACATGTACCCATTTCCCTCATCATGGGTTTGACTGTTGCTTTTGACCTCATTTGCTGTATGGGTTTGCCTGTGTTAGAGTGTTGAGCATTGATAGGGAGTTAAGTTTGTTTAGTCATCCATGTCGATGGACGTGTGTATGGGTTGTCTTATCTCGGATCTTTTCTTTTCTTTTCTTTTCTTCTTTGTTTGTTCCTATTGATGCATGGATGATTTGTAGTGTAGTATAGTTAACTTCTCGCTTATCATTTCTTGTCGTGGGACAGTGGAGGAAAGACATATGACCAGAAGAGAAGAAAAGCTGCGAGTAGAAGTCGGTGTATATGATCGAGCCCAAGATGAGACTAGGAATCGATGCCTAAGGCCCAGAGGCAGAGGCCGAGGCCAAGGTCTAACGAAGGAATAAGTCGAAGACGGTGAAGGAACCCCTCAACGCCTGTGACCTTGTTTGTACAAGTTAGTGAATCCTGTCTCGGTTGGATGAGGCGATCATCCAACCGCCAATGAAACGCCATGCCGGGCATGTAAGATAAACATTGCCGAGAGCTCGCAGGAACAACCCAAGGTCATGATAGGCACGATGCTGTACGCAACAAGATACAGGGCTAGCAGGTGCAAAAGGCGGACAAGAGAGGCAGTCAGCCTGTATGACGTGTACGTACAAGGAACGAGAGATGGACGACAAGTGGACGCCTATCCGAAAAAGAAAAGCAAAAGAAGGTGGTAGGAAAGATAAGAGAAGGAAGGACCAGGGCCGCTGGATAGAGACTCCGTGGCGTGTTCACCATCTCTATCCACACGTATACGCCCAGCCAGCAGGAAGAGATGGATAGACGGACTGATGGTCTTGTACATGTAAGTTATAGTCACTCATCATGATGACAGGGAATCCAGATGCCGTGGTAGGCTGCTGCGATCCCGGCCTGGCTACCACTTCAGCCTCCAGGCGGTTCTTGGCAGGCCCTTCATCACAGCTGGCACCCATATAGTAATAGAGTGAATGGCCATGGTCGGCCATGGAAGGGATGATCTCCGGGGTTTTAGTTTCACCCGGAAGGGCAGCTGGCTCCAAGCTCGGCCGTGGCATCGCCATCGGGTGGTATCCAGGATGAGGGTAGCCATATTGTCCGGAGTTAAGGGGCTGGACAGACTGCAGCTCCCACTTCCAGGGCTCATTCCCCTTGGAGGAAGGAGTCACAGGGCTGCAGTTACTGGGGGAAGGTTCCGGAGGGGTGGCCGGTTCGGGCGAGGGATCCGTTGTAGCGCTGCAGTCAGTCGAGGTGGACAGAAACCGCAAGTAGCGAAGATCTTCCGAATCTTCCTCGGGCTCATCCGGATTCTCCTCAGCTTGCTTGATCAACCCTAGACGATCCAGGATCGCATGAGTTAGAGGATGACCATCCGAGACCTCGACCAGAGGCTCGCCAGGAAACCCCTCTTTATCGAGACATAATTTGTAGAGCCTCTGGAGTGCCTTCACAACCAGCGAATGGTGGGATTCCAGCATTTCGACGAATCTGCCCATAGGTGCGGCCACCAGTCAGCCACAACAGCCCAAGGGCATGAATCTACCAAGGGCGCAAGATAGAAATCATAGTCTTACCCTCGAGAGTACACTTTGGTCTGCGTGGCCTTCCTTTCCCGGAAAAGACAAGGATGGTTGTGGGCCGAACACCGGTTGCATGGCTGTTTCCCATCACACTAATATGAATGAGCATGGCTGGCCTCCGAAGACTGCACTGAGACCCAGATAGATGCAAAAGAGGACATAGAAGAACCCAATACTTCACCAACCTTGGTCTTCTTGACTCGACAACGATCGCACGCCTTCAACACATGCTTGCGCTTGACACGAAAGACGCGCTGGTCATGCTTCTCCTCCCCCAGCCCTGCGCGAGACTCAAGCTGCGATAAGGAGGAGACTGCAGCAAGATTGTAGATGGCGTCTGGGAAGCCTGGGATATGCGACTTGGGTCGCAGTTTCGGCTGCCGCGACATCTTGCAGGAAATCCAGGCGCAGTCAAAATAAGAACAGAGATGAAAAAGGCAATGGCGCGGACGGGGAGAGAAGAGCAGGCGAGGGGCCCTGATATGATATGGGCCCTGACTAATCGATCGCAGGTCGCGACAAAGGAGGGGAAGGGGTAGATGTCAGATTGCTCGCGAGGAGCAAGCAGGTGGGGTGCGAGATATTGCTAAGGGGCAAAGAGGCTGAGAGCGCATGCCTGAGGACATGTTGATATCATTTTTTTTTTCTGGTCCATCGGGAAAAGGCCTGCATGTCGAATGCCCCGCACATACATTCGGCGCTGCTACCCCACTCCGACGAATATCGCCTGAGAATGCGATGGTGACGTGGAAAGCGGCCTGTCACGATATCAACCGGGCCGGTCGCTCGACGTCCTTCAGGCCGTTGTGGCTGTGGCAGCCTAGCAGGTACACCAGGGGTCCCCGCATATCTGGACAGATAGTACGGAGTCGAGTAGCTTGACCTTCTGCCCATCACGCCTGTCGATACAGGTGACCTTCTCAATTTGCTGGCGCCAGACACGCCAGCAGTCATGCCTGTCGACGGTCCGAGCCGTCAAGAACCAGAGAATGCCCATGGCACCGCTCATCGGCACTAACCGGGCACAACCCTGGTCATTTGGGCAGCGAAACGCAGAGGAAGCGCAAGGTCCTTTGGGGGAGGGGGCATCGCAGGCAAGTCAGGTACTGGCCTCGTCGCGTAATTGCGACGGGTTTGGCTGTCCGAATTCCGTATTCTTCTTACGCTGCTCTATTTTCCTCATGCACGGTTGGGTGAGACATGACCATAGAACAGAAGGCAGCAGCTGCAACCAGTCTCAGGCGAAGCTTGGAACCGGTGAGGAAAATTCAATACCACTTGGTGTCTCCTAGGCGCCTATCGGGAGATTCGACCGCGGCCATTGGCACACGGATGACCGGCTCCATAATACTCTGACTACCGCCATGCAATCGACGAGCGCGTGCATTGCGCTGGGCTCAGCGTTACGCCAAGGTGATGAGTCGTCGTTGGCCCAATCCCGTGGGCTGTCACTTACCTTGCGATTTAGGATTTTCACTTTTCGCCCTTTTTCCCTGTTCCTTTTTCTTTTTCTTTTCCTTTTCTTGTTTCCTTATTTTTTTATTATTTTTGTTTTCTCCCACCCGCAGATTCCAAGGTAATCACCTGCACAGGCATGTTCCGCTTGACTAGGCTTAGTAGCAAGCAGAGGATGTCCAACTCCCGTGAGGAATGGCCGCGGCAAAGTCGGGTGGCTCCATCCAGTCAACAAAAGCCGCATAATGCTTTTGTCTCCCGGAGAGCCAGTCGTCTGGGGCCTTGCAAGCGCAGTATGATGGACGGTCTAAAACAGGGTATGGGGTCGAGGTAGTGCTAAACCCACCCCCGTTATGCCGGCCACAACGTTCTCGATGCGGCGCTGCTGCCATGTTGAAAATGATAGGGACACAGGGAGATCACCTGATAGAAAATTGTGATGCCAATCTATGAATGGATACCCTGCCAAGGCCAATCGTAGGGGATGCGCAATGGCATTGTTGGTGACAATTGTGTAAGAAACAGTGAGTAAGCGTCAGCTCAGCAGGCTGCAGTTTAACTTGCAAGGCGCAGAGGGGTTGCACGACGTGTGCTTATTGCATCTCTGCACGAGTCGAGTCGGCCAGGGAAAGCATCCGTGCATAATGACCTGTGTCGAAGGCACAGCCGGAAGGGCGAGAAAAGCATGGCATGGACATCTTGCATGGGCCCTGTCAATTTCCCCGGTGGTCCGGCTTTAGGACCTGTACAAAGCCATCCCATTCAGTGTTGATGGTACGCCCACAATTTTCCAGAACCTCGACAAGTCCAGGCAATGGTTATCTGATGGCATAGCAGGCCAAACCGGTCACGAAGATCGGATAACACGCCCCAGTCTTAGCCGTGGGACTTCCCCTCTCTCGCCCGCGTTCATTGAGGGGGTCCGAGGATCCTGCGTGGACGCAAGTCAACCGCACGGGCGACTTGCAGGGAAAGGCCCGTCCACCTGCAGGGCCTTGACCAGAGCGGAGGGGTAGAAGCTGGGTCTGAGGGGGGGTTTGGTGGTGTCTCCTCGTCTGCTTAACCTTGAACCTCCTGTAAATTAAAGTTCCGTCATAGAAAATCTATACATCTAATTGCCGTGTCTCCTCAGGAACGTGCTGGCAATGATGTGGCGCAGGCAAGGCGCGGGGCATCCAAGATGCTCCTTTCCTGCCCACCCCTGCTGAAAGCTAATGTCAGTTGTGAGCATCCTGCCGATCGTGGGGTTTAGGCAGAAAGGATTGCGGTAGAGGTCATACAAATGGACCGAAGGCAGCCGGACATGGGATTGGAAGCGGAGGATTGCAAACGGAACGGGGGGATTTGAGGAAGGGAAATGCGATGAAGGGAACTGAATGAAGCATCAACTTGGAAGGCGACGACGACAATGGGTGGGGCCAATCAAGGCCCGGCACTTGGGAAGTTGGGGCCCCCCACGGAACTGAAAGGGCCTCGAGAGCGACTCGTCCGCTCTTCCTTCCGGTTTGTCCTCGTCAACCTTCAATCATTATCCCTCGTCCTTATTATGATCATGGAATCATCGTGCTATAGCTTCCGCCATCCGAAGTGAACCTCTCGGGTGTACAGAGCACTGGTCTCATGATTCTGATCAACATCACCACCACCACCATCATCATCATCATCATCATCATCATCATGACACCCCGACAAACATCGAATACCGAGTGACTGAGCCCACGGTAAGAGTTGCGAGCAGTCTATACATCCACCGCTGCCGCAAGCCCAGCCATCCTAGTATCACCTGCATTGCATGGCATAAACTAGCATGATCGGTTGCCATTTTGCCCTGAGAGACCAGCCAAGCCAATGGACCATGCGAGAAAGCATCCTTTGCGCTTCTTTTGCTTGGATGAGCAGCAGGGATCGAGCATTCCATCTGGCACAGAGTAAGTGAGGCCCGGCATGCTTGGTTGGTCTGAAGCGGTAGTGCTGATGCTGGGACGCTGCGGTTCGGGACAGGCAACTGCTCGCCCCCGACGACCATCGCGCATATGCTGAACTGTCAGACTACACAACACGGGTAACTGTATACGTATACGGGACAGCGGGCGTATGTGCATACGGATTCTCCCACTCGTGGCTGCCACGAAGGCCTGGGTTAAGCCCGACTGAGATCCGTGGCAATACCATCTATGTAGTGCCCCGACCGACTGGCTCATGGGAGAGCTGAGTCTGCGCTCCTCAAAGCACCGGTGACAGGTCGAGGAATAGAACCGAGGATGTGCATTCTTCTCCCGTGCCGTGTAGGGCACGTATCTCCCAGATGCCAAACCCGCAGACGGGGAGGGCATGCCCTCGGACATCGACCGGTGTTCGATACGGAGTGCCAATACTCCGAGGTCTGTAGCCAATGAGTAAATGGGCGAAAACCGGAGTGGTCTTGGGTCAATCGCTACTCGTCAGAACCCAGCTGAAAACCGGAAGAAGCAAACAGGCGCGGCTAATCACGAAAGGTTCTCGTGAAAATCCAAGGATCACATAGATGAGTCAGGAATGGGGCATGGAAATCGATGATTTGCTTTCTGTACAGTAAGACAGACGACGGGAGAGGTAATAAAAAAAAAAAAAATAAAAAAAGAAGGAAAAAGAAACAGTGAGGCAATAAAGTACACAGTCACTTGGATGATCGTCAGCCAACAGGAATCCCAGATCTGGCCATTCCAGCCGACCACCCGCACTTTGGAGAAAACGCGCTCCGTTTTGTTTGCTACTTCCCAAGCCTTCCGTCGTGATTCTGTCCCTCACGCGCGGTGATCAGGAAGGACAATGCTGGCCTCTCCCGCCGCCAGGAAATCAAAGCTCTCTTCGCTGGTTGCTGTGGTGGGAGGACTCAGACTTGTTCCGTCTGGCAAGCCATGGTATTTCTCGTTCTCTAGCGCGGGCACGAACGCAGCCTGACGGTCCTCCTTCATTTCCCAGCGTTTGTCCCCGATCCACTCCATGCCGTCACCAGATCCTCGGACGTCTGCCCTCCGACGAGCTTTTTCGCGCTCGAGAAGCGGGAGGGCAGCCGGTCCGGTAGAGGTCGATTCACCTTCGCTACCAGGCAAGGCAAGATTCCGGTAGTGCCACTCACCCAGGAACATGCCGTCAGGGTCCACATCCTGGCGCACCTTCAACCATTCAGCCATGTCCTCGCCATACAGATCTTTCAGCTCGTTTCTCGTCGTCTGGAAATTCTTAGCCCAATGCGGCCTTGCGCCCATTTCTCGCATAAGCCACTCAAAAGCCTCGTAATACCGGTCCGTGCAGGGGGGATCCCGATGGTACGGGCGATAGAGGGTCGCATTAAGATACAACGTCGGTCCTTCGGAAGAGGTAGGGTCTAGGAAAGGACGAGGCGCCTGGTTGTATGTAGAGTCGGCGACTCTGACCTCGATGGGACAATGCACCCACAAGCCGTCGACGGGAAAAGGGATGCGTGCCGTTTCGGAATCACCATTTAGCCAGGCGGAGAGTCGAGTGATGGCCTCCGGGCCCTTCTCCAGTGGCAGTGCCCATTCATTGACGAACTGGGAGTAGAGACAGTTCATGAGAAGACCAGCGCGGGCCGGTTCGACAGCTTCCGTCACTATTGCGTTTTCCTTGAAACCATACTGCAAACCGAAGACAAGCCATTCTACCCACGGCAGGATCCGAGGGAAATAGTTGGCCAGGGCCAGCAAATTGTGGTAGACATGGTATCCGACTGTCTCTCCATAGAATGTCTTTGGAGGAGCACGCAGCGGGAGGTCAGTTTTGTCGGCGTGCCAAACGACCGCACTTTTCTCATAAGGCATCCACCACACCCGAACAAATTCATGCGATGTCCATAACCCGGACGACCACTCAGACAAGACACTGGACAGCTTGCGCCGCGTCTGACGCCAGGCAACCTTAAATGTGGGCTCCGCTTGCAGAGTGATCTCAACGATGATACCAAGCGCTCCTAGAGAGATAAGCGCTGCGCGAAAGAGAGACGGGTTACTGGTGGCACTACACCGCACCAGTTGCCCATTAGCCAGCATGAGAGTCAACGATAAGATGCACTCGGAGATCAGGCCATGTTGAAGGGAGCTTCCATGGGTACCCGTCGAGATCACTCCCGCGACAGACTGACTGTCAATACTCCCCAAGTTGGACAATGTCAAGCCATGCTTTTCCAGTTGCGCACCCAGATCTCTCAACCGGATACCGGCCTCCACCGTGACGACGCCCGTCTCAGGAGAAACCTCCAAGACCCGACTGAAATCATCCAGGTTCACGAGCCAGGAGGACGTGCAGGTGAGATCGGAGGGGGAGTGGCCGCTACCGACGGTGACCAGGCGACGACGACATTGGCGAGCCAAGTTCACCAGTTTCCGAATTTCCTCGAGGGACTGAGGGCGTACGTATAGTTCCGGCCGCGCGTAGAAGGTCTGCGCCCAGGTATGATGGAGGTGATCGGTGGCTGCGCGGAAAGGAACCGCGGGGTCGACTCGGGCGAGCTCGCGAAGCACGGCGGGGTCCATGGTGGTCCTGCACGATATCTGCACGACACGATATGACAGGTCGGATTCGGGCAAAGGGCAGAATTCCGTATCTAGAGTGGTAGGCGATGAGGGATGATCGCGTGCGATCAATCACGGCATACTGAAGCCGAGAAGAGATCTGAAGTCAGGAAAGGCCAATGACTGCAGCAGCGATGGATTAGACCGAGCAGGACTGAAAAGAGAAGGCAGTCCAGCCATCGAGTCGAAAAAAAGGCGGAAATGGATGAGGGAAGCCCGGCGGCGGATGGCGACCGTTCCTTCCCGAGTGGGTCGGCACCTTCCGAATCGGGGCCGTCTCCGCCGTGATCTCATCACTTTCCCCTCCTTCCAGATGGATGGATGGATGAATGCCACCCACTACCAATAGGAGAACAATTACCCGGCCAGTGCCGATCAAAGTGGTCTATGAACCCCAGCGACGGAAATGAATTATCATACACAAAGAATGCCAATATCTCCAGCGAAATAAAGCAACGAAGAAAAGAACCGCAACATCCGCCCAACTCCCATCCCTCATCCACACCTATGCACAAAAGGATTGCCTCATCCGCACCCTCCCATCAATTAACCGCACTCGAGTAAGTCCCCTAATTTTGTACAGATCGCCCAGGCCAAGCCAGTATATGCACAATCTAACCCGCGAAAACGCTATGCACAGCTAAAAGACCAGACGAGGAAGGACAAGAAGGAGAGAAAAGAAACGAAAAGAAAGAAACCGAAAGCAAACTAGGGAGACCGAATGGATTCAATAGCTGCGTTGAGGGGGAACACCTGGGGCAGGCATTGAGAGGGAGAGTTCGGGTTCCATTTCCGGAACGCACTGCTGCAAGACTCTGGAACTCCACCCAGGGAGACGAAACTCTTTGGGATGAAAGGTCGATCTTGGAGCGATGCAGCTAGAATGCCATACTCGTGCGCTAGGACTACCGCGGATGCGAATTCGGCAGGGCGGTTGGATGCTTGCTCGCCCACGATTCTAAGCAGAAAATGTTAGTTTTACGGCTGTGGCGTAGAGGGTTGGGGCCACGAATGGAGGAGGCACGTACACGTAGATCTCGAAGAATGTGTCAAGGACGTAGATCCCCTTGGGAGTAATGTCTTTCTGGCAGAAGGGCTCCACCTCTTGGACGGTGTCATTTGGCCGGATGACTGGTGAAGGTGAGCGCATCCAGAATCCTGAACGCTGGCCCAGCTCATGGTCAATGCGGAAAAGGCGCGAGCGGTAACGTTCAAGATTGGGCTTCAGCTGCCAGTAGTTGATGCTGTCGTTGCTTGTCTTCCGCTCGTACTGGATGAAGTCCTCAAAGAAGCTCGCTGGTTCCTCGCCCTCGGCCACTTCCTCGAATTCGCCAGTCAAGCCAAGGTCCATACCGATCAGGCGAGCCGCACCGATCTCTTCTGCCGAGCTGCCCTTACCCTTCCAGAGGAAGAGTTTGCCGAACATGGCAGAGATCACGAAGGGGTAACCGGAGCACAAGCTGCTGGGCGAGAAGTTGACTTCGTCGAACACCATCTGGCCGAGATGCTTGCGCCCGCAGAGCATGAAAATGGCGGAGGAACTGGACCGGGAGCTCGAGCCGCGGCGAGTGATGAGGATTCCCCCCAGGGCCTGGATGAAACGAGCAGGTTCCTTGCCTTGCTTGATGATCTCCAGCTTGGACCCGTTATCCTTGGCGACCTTGCGAGAGAAGGGCTGGGCATCATCTACCGCTGCATCGGGGACGTCGTCACCGCACCAGAGGTGCACTTCAGAGCGCACAGTGCCATCAGCTTCGAAAAGATGCATGCACAGGTACATGCTCCCTTCATACAAGATATATTCCTGATTAACAGGCAGGTCTTGCTTTTTTCCATCGCCTGTAATCTCCCACAGTTGTCTCTTGAGGGTCCGGATCTTTGTGTTATCGCTCCTGTCTGCCAGCATCAACTGAGTGTCGATGTTTACGCGGTCGCTCGACTTTGGGAAGGTCTTGAAGAAATCAGAGATGGCTTCCCATGATTCATCGGCCTGAGGTACAAGCGAGGTCGAGGATCTCGAGGAAAACCGGTCAACAGAGGCCCTGGATCCCTTGGGGGGAACAGGGGGAGAAGGCAAGGCTTTGTCTCGGGGCGACGAACTTCGTGACCCGATAGTGGAAAAAAGCGAAGAAGCACTTCTTTGCTGCGTTGGAGGTGCATGGCTTTGATTCTCTTTGAAGCTTCCCCTTAGAGGCGACGGAGAAGGTGATGAGAAGTGGATTGGGGAGCTCCGTGTCTGATTAGCCATAGGGGTCGATGGCAGTGGTGCCGTTTTTGGCGGCAAAGGAGGCTTAGCCGAGAATGAACTTCTTAAGCTCTTGAAATACGCACTGGCGTTCTCCCAACTGGGGGAAGAACTGTGGGAAGCAGCCTTAGCCGAAGCTGTTGATGGTTTGGAGCTCACATCATCGGGCTTCTGCACGGCCTCTCTCTCAATCAAGCGATGAACGCTTCTCTTAAATTCAGTTGGCTTGTTGGCCACCGGCGAATCATGCTGGCTCGGGCTTGATTTCGGTTCAACATTCGGTTTGATTTGGGTGTCGGGAAGTGGCCAGCCGCTGGAAACACCACCCGGGCTACCGATGGGTGAAACTGGGCCCCGTGTTTTCAGAGAAGATGCTGGGGACTTTGGAGCTGCCTCATTTGCTTCTGAAGCCGAGAACAGAGCTTTGGGCTCCTCGTCATCCAGCGATGGAGGCTTCTGAGAATCATTATCGTTCTCATTCAAGACCGAGTGTGTCGACACAGGTCTCCGTGCATTCAAAGAAGATGCCGGAGATTTCGGAGCTGCTTCATTCGCTTCTGAAGCCGAGAAAAGAGCTTTGGGCTCCTTGTCATCCAGCGATAGAGACTTCAGTGTATCATCATCATTTCCCTCCGGAACTGAGTGTGTCGATGCTGGTCTTCGCGCATATAAAGACGATGCCGGGGATGTCGGACCTGCCCCGTTTCCTTCTGAGACGGAGAACAAAGCTTTGGAATCCCCTGTATCCAGTGAAGGGGATCTCAGCGTATCATTATCGTTCTCGTCCGTAATAGAGTGTGTCGATGCTGGTCTCTGCACATCTGAAAAGACTGATGGGAGCCCTGGAGTTGTATGATTCATATCGGCAACAGTAATCTCAGACACTGAGCTTGTGGCCTCGATTTTGTCTGCTTCCGTTTCTGAGGACTCCACCGCCTTATTGCTGTTCTCTTCCGGAACCAAGTGTGCGGGTGCTGGCGCCTGTGTAGCCGGGGGGAGCGATGAGGACTCTGGGACTGCGCCATTCACCTCGGGAGTAGTAACCTCAGGGAGCGAACTTGTGGCCTTGACTTTCTCTGCCTCCAGTGCTAGAGACTCCACCGCCTTATCGTCGTGTTCTTCCGAAACCGAGTGTATCGATGCTGGCCTCTGTACATCTGAGAAGACCGATGGAGACTCTGGAACTGTGCCGTCCACTTCGGCAACAATTACCTCCGGGATTGAGCTTGTGTTCTCGTTTTCTTTTGCATCCAGTGCTGGAGTAATCACAGCGTCATTGTTCTCGTCCGGGACTGAGTGTGTGGGTGCCGGCACATCTGGGAGAGATAATCTGAACTCTGAGAACTTATCATCCGTCTCAGAGATCTTCACCTCAGGGATAGAGCTTTTGACTTCACCTTTTTTAGCGCCTAGCACTGGAGATTCTGGAGCATCGCTCTCTTCTGAAGAAGAATACGCGGACTCCGGTCTCTCTGCCTCCGACGTGATCGATAGAGGTTGAATGACCGTTTCATCGACCTTGGAGATCTTTGCCTCAGGAAGCTGCGCTTCAGGAATCGGGTATGTGGTGCCAAACTTCTCAGCTCCCTGAGCCCCCAGCACTGGAGATTCTAAAGCATCGCTCTCTTCTGAAGAAGAATACATAAACTCCGGCCTCTCTGCCTCCGACGTGATCGATAGAGGCCGAATGACCGTTTCGTCGACCGTGGATATCCTTGTCTCAGAAAGCTGCACTTCAGGAATCGGGTATGTGGTGCCAGGCTTCTCGGCCTCCTGAGCCCCCAGCACTGGAGATTCTGGGGCCTCGCTCTCGTCTGAAGAATACATAGACTCCGGTCTTGTTGCATTTGAAGAGGTCGATAAAGGTTGCAAGGCTGCTTCGTCGACCTGAGAAATCGTTGCCTCGGAAAGCTGCACTCTAGCAAACGGGTACGCGGTACTAGGCTTCTCGGCCCCCTGAGCTCCCAGCACTGGAGATTCTGGGGCCTCACTCTCTTCTGAAGAAGAATACATAGACCCAGGTCTTTGTGTCTCCGACGAGATTGATAAAGGTTTAGGGGGCACTTTATCAACCTTGGAGATCTTCACCTCAGAAACCTGTAACTCAGGAATCGAGCCTGTGCCTTCATCTTTCTCTGCGCCTAGAACTGGAGACTCTGGAGCATCGCTCTCGTCTGAAGACGAATACATGGATTCTGGTCTCTGTGTACCTGAGTAGACTGATGGGGACTTCAGAGCTGTTTTATTAACCTCAGAAATCGTCCCCTCGGATGTCAGCGCTTCAGGAATTAAATTTCTGGCTTCGGCCTGAACTGCCTCCAGCACTGGAGACACTGGGACATCACTATCTTCTGACGCAGAGTACAGGGATTCTGGTCTCTGTGTATCAGAAGAGATAGATAAGGCCTTCGGAGCCGTTTCCTTGATCTCAGGGGTCTGCACTTTAGGAATTAGGCTTGTGGCTTCTGCCTCCAGCGCTAGTGGCTCGGGAACACGACTCCTCTCCTCTGAAGAGGAATGCACAGACTCTGGCCTCTGTGTATCTGGGATTGACGGAGATTTTAGAGGCGTTTCATAGGCTTCAGAGACTTTCATCTCCGGGACGTGCACCTCAGCGATTGGGCTTGTGGCTTCGGCCTCCTTTGCATCTAGGGTTGACTCGAAAGCATCATCATCATCATCATCCTCTTCTAGAGCAGAGCTCAGGGATTCGGGTCCCTGTGCATCCGAAAAGACTGATGGTGACCTCGGGACCGTGTCCTTTATCTCTGGCAAGGAGCTCATAACCTCAGGCTCCTTCTTGTTCACAAGATCTGAAGGCTCCGTGGCATTGATAGTCCCTGCCCGGGCTGGGCTCGCAGACTCGAGTTCCTCATGCACAGGTACCGGCAGCTCTAGTGTCTCGAAAGTCTCCTTATAGACTGGGCTCGAAGCTTCGAATTGCCCTTCCTCCGCATAAACCGACGGTTGTAGGGTGTCAGCAATCTCCTCACGGACTGGATTCAAGGCTTCGAATCTATCCTCGTCCACATATATTGACGGTTGTAGAATATCGGCGGTGTCCTCACGAACTGGGCTCGTAACTTCAGGTCCCTTCTTATGCATCGATGATAATGGCTGTGGAAAATCAAAATTCTCCTCATGGACTGGGCTCGCAGGTTCCGACTCCTCCTCGTCCTTGTACATAGGTGCTAACGGCTCTGGTGCATCAGTATTCCTCTCGTAGGCTGGGCTTGTAATTTCGAGTCTCTCCTCATCCACATATACTGATGGCTCTAAGATATGGATATTCTCCTCTAGAGCTGGGCTCCTAGCTTCAGGCTTCTCTTCGTCCACAAGAGCTAACGGCTCTGGAGTATAAATATCTTTTCGTACTGGGCTAGCAGGTTCAGATTCAGGTTCCTCCTTATCCATATGTGCTGACAGCTCTGGTGCACCAGGGTTTCCCTCGCAGACTGGGCTCGTAACTCGGCTCATAACTTGCATAGCAGCTTCGGGCTTTTCCTCATCCACAGGCGCTGTTGGCTCTGGAGCATCCTTTTCCTTCTCTCGTTGCGATTCGACGGTTTCGGGTTCTTCTGCGTCCAGGGGTGCTGAAAACTCTGAAGCATCACTTTCCTCCCCTGACTCCAGGTACATTGGTTCTGGTCTCTGTGCATCCAAAGGTGTTGGCGGAGACTCTGGTACAAAATTGTTTTCATCGAAGAGTGAGTTCGTACCTTCCGGTGTAGTACCCTGAGGGAGACGTCTCTTTGGTCCTCTCGCGCGACCTTTTGTCAGATGAGTGAGTGCGGCAGCCTGTGGTTCCTCCACCCCTAAGCTACTTCCTACGGCACCGTTGGTAGAAGGAGCCCTCATCGACAGGTCCATTGCAGCGGGCGGACCACGGGAGAGAAGGCCCGCTAAGGCAGGATTTAATCGGCCTGCGAGTTTACTTTTAGCAGCAGGACTCTCAGTCACGACAGGCGCACTCGTAGCCTGCATGGAATCCCCCGGTGGCAGAGAACGCACCGGATTGATGCCCTCCTCCTTCGATTCTTCTTCAGCGTTCACGTTCCCCTCATCCGTGATCTCCTGCTCATCTTCTTTCACATCGTTTGTCAACTCCGGCCCCGCGATCTCTGTCTGCTTCTCATCAACATCGGGCTTTTGTGATTCTGCGATGGCCGGCGAAATCTGGGGTTCCTCAATACGATCGCCAGCAGAGAATAAAGGCGAAGAAAGCTGCGGACCATGTGCACTTTTTGGTGTATCTGGCTCTCTAGGCGAGAGTGGCGATCGTGGCGACGACGTATCAGCGGCTGAAAGATTGCTTTTGATACTGCTGGACTTAGTCAAATTATTTCGCATTGCAATCGCTTCTGGAATGAATTTCATGGGGGCATCATTCTCTCCAGCAGTATTGCGCCTCAACGAGCCCCCGCCGGCTTTGATTGCTTCTTTTTGCTTCAAGATGCTATCTTTTAATTCGTCCACCTTCTGCGATTTCTTTGGGCCGCTTGATGCACTGAGAGAGGCCTTGCCTTTGAGTATGTTTTCTCTCAGCTGGTCCGGCGGTACATAGCTTGAGGACTCTGCTTTCTTCAGCCTTCCAAAGACATTCTTAAACTCCGGTTCCGCCTTTGGCGCTTCATCCTTGACCACTTCTCGTCGCCGAAGATTTGCTCGGAAATCAATCACGGGAGACAGGGGTTTGGGCCTATTCAATAGCGGATCGCGAGGAGATGCCAAGGGCGCATCGCTGGTGGTCTTGGTGATCGGGCTCAAGGCAGATGGTGTAAGTTTGGGCTTCGCAGCATCATCTTCTTTATTCTCCGGTTCTACCACTGTCTTAGTAGGAGAACTCTCTCTCGAAGGAACGACCTCTGTTGATTTCTCTGCTGGCGTCTCCGCTGGTGGTAAATCAAGATCCTTGGGATCGGCATTTTCTTGGATGGGTTCGGGTTCCCCTTCTTTCGCCTTTCCTGCATCTTGGCTGGAGAATAAGTCCGGGATGCCGGTAATACTTGATGTCTTGGAGTGAGTGCCAGGGGCGGTAGTGCGCATAAGTCCCACGGGTGTGACTTCTTTGAAGCTCGCAGTCCGACCTAGGTCAACGCTGCCTCTTGATTGCCGATCTTTGGCCCAGGGTGACTGTTGGGAGGGCTGCCGTTTATGTCTGGGTGATTCATCACGGTTCAATGCACTTTCTAGCCAGGTGGCTTTGGTCGGGCTCCACCTCTTAGGGTCCATGGTCCTCGAAACTGACGGACTCGTCGGAGGCAATGAACCAGAATCCGCGCTTCTTTCAATCGTACTAGTAGACCGTGTATGAAGGCTGAGAGACGGTCTGCGAGCTCCTTCATCCAATCGCGTGATGTTGCTGCCGGGAACGGGAGGAGTGGCCGGCCGTTCGTAGTCCTTGGGGGGATGAACAACGGTCGCTTCGCTATGGCTAGAACTAGGTCTGTGGCTAGAACCTGGTCTATGGCTTGAACTGGGCCGCGAGGGTGAGAGGCTTGAGCCTTCTCTACTCAACCTGTACGAAGGTGTAGTTGAGAATGCATCGCCACCGGAAGGAGCAGCGTAACTGTTGCGGTTGCTAGCAAAAGGATTGCCTCGATTAAGTCCCGACGGGAGTTGAGCGCTCCACCTTTTGGACACACTGTCTGATCGCTTCATCATGGCGCTTTGAACAAATCCACCGAGGCCTTTGGTGGGAGACGTAGAACGCTCTGGAGACAAACGCCTAGGGGAAGGAGGAGACGTTAAGTGGTCTTCATCGTCGTCCTCAGCCTTCCGGGGCTCGAGCTTCTGCGCACTAGTCAAAGGCAAAGGAGAGCCAAGGCCGGTGGCTGTCGATACAGAAGATATGCTTGAATACCGGTGGCCTAAGCTGCTTTCTGCAAACGTCGAACTTGCTCTTGACGGGGAGCGCGATCGCTCTTCTACAATCTCTTGATGCTCTGTTTCCTTTGTCGGTTCTGTGGTGCTTTCCTGGTCTGGTTCTGATTCCTTGGTAATCGATTCAGAATGCAGAGGATGCTGTGAGTCGTCTTCTTCCATCTGCTTTGTGCGGGTGGGAGAAGCGGACCCTCCATCTGCGTGACGAGACCAAGGCACGTCCTTGAACGAAGGCGATGACGCGAACGGGCTCCGGGACGCACCGTGGTCTTCATTAGAGGTTATTGACATGCCTCGAAAGCGGCCCTCGCGGGAAGGAGATGTGGAGAAGAAGGCCCTGTTACTATCTCGGGACGTAGGGCGCTGCTGCCAGGAGAGAGTGCCGGCTCTGCTCCGTAAGGGCGAGAAAGGTCTAGAAGCCGTTTCTCCATCGTTGGCTATCAAGGTAGACCCTCTCCGGCCACCATCCGTGGTTGTTGATGTGTCATCCCGGATCGAATCCGCCCTGCTGCCGGTGTCATGTCCCGGGATGTGAGGGGTGGGTTCAAGGTGTTCCGGAGGGTCAATCGATCGCAGGCTAAAAGACGACATGCTCAACCGAGCGGGATCTAGTATGGGTGAGTCTTTCGTGGGGGAAATCGACCGTGCCCGCTCTACAATGGGTCCAGGAACCAGACACAGTCAGCATTCCAGGAAATGACAGTCTTGGAAGGGGTTCCAGCCGTGCGTGAGTCATGACGACGGGGCGTTCGATTTGAAAGGGGGCGGGAAAAAGCAAGGGAAGTCAAATACCAGCTCGTCGAGCCTGCCTTTCCTTTCGACCCTGCAGAATTTCCTCCTCCAACTTTTTTGTGCGTTCCTCGTCTTCTTTGTCGCGCTTCTCTCCTAGCTCCCGAATGCGCAGTAGGAAGTCGTTGACATCCTCCGTGCCGTCAGTGTCGGTTGTGGAAGTCATGGCCACCTTGACACTTGATCAATGGGCCCAAAAATGGGTTGAGAGAAGAAGGGGGGTGGGGGAAAAGGGAACCGATGAGAAATGAGGAATCGAAAAAGAAATGAAGTTGTTTCAAACGGAACAAACACCGACAAGGACCCCCAGGAACGGTGGGGTGAGTGGCAAGAGACACCAGAGAGAGGAGGGGGGGTTCGTGAACAGGTGGTGGTGTAGTGATTAGGAAGAATTAGTAGTGGTGATGGTGGCGGCGATGGTGGTGGTAGAGAGGAGGGAAACTCTCTCGCTCTTGCCGGCAATTCGTGTGGGATCTATCTAAGCCTCAGGAATCCGAACGGGCGTGTCCCTCCAGCTCATGTTGTTGTTGTCGTTGTTGCTGGTGAGGGTCTCCGCCTTTCACCCTGGGCGATAAGTGAGTAGTAATGGCTGTGAGCCGGGCAGCGTCTTTTTCCTCCTAGTAATGGCCGTCATCGTCAAATTAGACCCAGCGAAGGCACGCCCATCAGCTGCCGCCCCACTGTCGGAAGCCCAGAGGAAATTAGGATGAGGCGCCCGACCGGGTTGACACTGTGCATCTTGCACTGCGGCTGTGAGCTGATCCCCTTACTTTCTTCCGCCCCAGCACCGCGATAGGAGATGTCACAAGAGACAGACACTCGATCTGCGCGCGGCCGGAAAGTAAGAGGGGTTCTCGGAGCCAAACACGCATCATCCATTAGGTATCATCGGGATGGGCATGTTTGGGAGTTGCTCTACACGGAGAACTGTTTACTTTCCGGGACCCGGCTCTTGCGGTGGAGCAAATCTCAACTCTCTGCCGCCCCGCGATCGGATACGCAATCATCATCATTTCTGGCTGCAGTCCGTTGTGACTTGTGACTTCTCTACCGCTGGAGACTTCGGTTGGGTCAAACTCGGCACACAAAGCTTGGTCACCCGGGTGGAATCCACGGATCACTGTTGCCTTGGAGGCAGATGGAGCTCCATTCACCGTTTCAGGTCTGATGACATTCCCTTCCACCGGCTCAGTCGCATCGTGAACGTTGAGACACTGGATGGCAATCCTTGCTGGATGGCAATCCTTGCTGGAGCCTCGTGGTTGACGTGAATTACATAGTAACAGGCGAGCGCTCCCTGGTGGGAACACCTTCGATCCTAAGCAAGTTTGTCTTTACCGTGTTCGACAAGGGCCATCGTAGTGTCGTGGACCCTGAAGGGGGATTGTCTGATCGCCGTTCCGAAACCCGACCAGGCACTAACCAGGATTCAGGACAGGGGCTGTGACTTGCCACTGCTAGCAGGCAGTTGGGATCACTATCCAAGAGCGTTTCGTAGGACCTACAGACCATCCCATATTCTCATAAAAGCTACCGGAATTTGAAGGGAGTTGTGCAATATGGTACGGAGAAAGTTTGGCTCATTGCCAACTAGACCCAGCCACGGAAGCGAGTTTTCCGTAGAAATTAGACTAAATATATATTGAACTAGAGCTGGCGTACTTGTAGGTTCACCACTACCCGTATTCGTGTCTTGCATGTCATAACCACTTAACGTGTGGCCTAGCGACCACTGCAAGACTATTACCAGGACATGAAAAGGGGAAAATCAAATGTTGAAGCATTGTAAATCATAAAAAAGTGCTAAAAATGTCATGCCACGGCAGTCAGTAGAGGAACAGTCTGTCCTTGGCGTCTTGCACCACCCAATCGAGCCCTTCCTGTAAGTTCCTTCCTGTCATCGCACTGCAGGGTAATATCGTCCACTTGTGGGTTTTGATAGAATCCAAGCAAAGCCGCTGTAGACCAGGACATCAGTATCCGCTGGAAACCCGAGCACCAAAACCCAACATAGACTGAGCATAAACTTACTTCCCGAACTTCAGTCTCGTCCATACATCCTTCAACATCGGTTTTATTCAAGAAAATCAGGAGACTTGCTCCCATCAAACGCTGGGCGGTGGTGAGTTCATACCCGACAGAACTTTTACAGACGGGCGCAGCTGTGCGGGGAGAGAAGCAACGAACCTCTTCCAAAAGAAGGCCAGCGAGCTCAGCTCGACAATCATCCACTCTGAGACGGTCGGTCGCATCAACAACCCAGACCAATGTATCGGTCTTCTCGAAGTAGTTTTTCCAATACGATCGGAGCGTTTTTTGGCCCCCGACGTCCCCTGCCGGCTATTGGTTAGTGGAGACTGGGCGACATCGCTGGTCGATATTCTTACAGATATTGAGTCTATACCTGCGCAAAAGTCAGTGAATAGCTTTGGGAAAACAAAGGCAAATAGGAGAATACCCCTGAAAGTCTATAGTCTTAATAATAAATCCCAAGGTCGGACTGACAGTGGTGACATCTTCCTTCATAATCTGCTTGACGATAGTGGTTTTCCCTGCATTATCCAGACCTCTATCGCAATCGTCAGTGTACTAGCCCAGGAAGTAGATCAGAGGCGGAGACTCACAGCATTAAAATTCGCATCTCCTTATCCTTCAATCGAGCTTTCCTTAAAATGGACAACATCTTCACTGGTACTTCCCTACGTTGTACCGTTTCGTTGCAGTAGTGGTGAGGGGAAAAAAGGGAAGGGCGGGCCAGACCAAAGATATGGAGAAATCCCTCAACTGAGAAGTATACCCTTCACCAAGGGAAAATTCTCATGTAAGGCAATACTCAGATAGGATTAATTAGCCTACCACATGGCCCTAGATATAGTGATAGTCATGGCTCTCGTCCGCTCTTTCTATTGATTCACTTTTCACACGACACGTGGGTGCAGCTGTTGACTTGTGAGCGGATATTAGCGGGACAGTGACGGACTATGATACCTACACACATATTAGAGAACTGCCTAAAATTGATTTTATTCAGATTCACTGGTCATGAAAACGTGATCTGGGAAACACGTATTTTCATCCCCTGGAACAGGGTTGCATGCCCCTACACATGCTTCTATCCATATCAAGGTAGGAAGACCCTCACTTTTATCTGTTTTGGTACCGGACCAGCGAAGAAGCTTGAGTGTCTATCAAAGAGTAGCTTTTTCTTTGGCACTGGGAAAGGTTTGTTTGTGATCATCATCCAAGAGGTACTTGTTGACAGTACGGACGAGCAGAATCTGGTAGAGATGGGCTTGTTTGTAATGAATATAAGAGTGATGTTAACCTTGCATAGATGTCACGAAATAGCAGCCAAATCAGTATTCAAGCTGAGAAATTCCAGGTATGTAAAGCGTGCTGCTTCAACCAATACGGTCGTTATGTAAACTGACAGCCCGCCGAGCACCGCCGTCGACCTAAACCTCACATCATAGTGAACCTGGCAGGGACGAATAACAAAAAAGAGGACTGTCCCAGGTCGGCAAAAGGCGTCACAGTCACTAAGGCGACACCAGAGGCTATGGCCCTTATCACCCCGGCGATCTCCATGTTAGAAACTTCACCCACTCCTGTTGCTACCAACAGTCGTGTTGAGATCCACGACAGCAAAGATCCCACATCATCTGACCGCGAGACACAAGTTGTGGTTAAGCTTCCTACGACTTCGACCACAATACATGATACTCCTCGCCGTGCGATTCCGAGACCATCACAGCCACTTTACCGTCCTCCACGTCAGAGGAACAGCCAGCGTCAAAGTCAAGACCAGAGTTTCCTCCCTAGACGAGGTAAGGCGCTGGGGAGTGAATACCAATATCAACGAAAGGTCGCACATTCGTTTTCCGCTCCTCTCTTTTCGTACGCGTCCAAAGAGACTTTCGAGGCAGGACCGTCAACAGTCACCCAGAAGGTAGACCGCGCTGCGTCTAGCTCGCCAGCTGTCAAGAATCCGGAACAAGCTGCTTCGCCTGGTAAGTCACTATACTATATCCCTCCGTCTCTTTTATACAGAGCATGGTAACTGAGAGGCGGAAAGAAGACAAACAGGTCACGAAACGCAACATGTCGTCTACCAACGGATCCGATGAGATCGTTCTGCGTGATTTCAGAAACAAGGACAAGCAACGCAACGTTGAGGAAACCTTGCCGCACACAAAGAATACCTCTCTTGAGAGCAATGTACCCGAGGTAAAAGGCGAGTCTGCCGCGGAGAGAGAGAAACGCCCTCCTCGTGAGGAAGTTCGCGCAGAGCTGGACCGGCTAAAAAAGCAGGCGCTCGTCGATTACGCCAAAAGGCAAGAAGAAGTAGCGCTTGAAACGGCAGACCCTGCCATACTTGCAAAATGCCGGGATGGCCCAGGTGTTGACCCCGATTCCGAAATCTATGCGGAAATCGCAAAGCGTCGCCGTGTTCGTCCCGTGGAGGAAGCTGATTTGAATGTCGAACCTCCCTCTAGACCAGAATCATCTGGGGAGGAGGAAAAACTGGAGGACGATAGCCTGAGCAATCTAGAAGAGCTCGAAGCGTCTTTTGAGCCGGAGAAGCTGAGTCACCTGTGGGATGCCTATGCAAATGATCTTGTTCTCTATCCCAAGGTGATCAATGGCCAAGTGACTCTGGCTACCGAGCCGACTGAAGCGCAGAGGGAATTGCAAAAGAAGTTCAAAGTGTTCGCCTGCCACCCACATGCTTCTCAGGACGTGAACAAACTGCCACCATATACCGAAGACTTGGATTGGCAACTGGACTCCCACTTGTGCAATTGGTGGTTCGTCCCGCCTAATATCGTCAATGTCGATGAGTGGAAGCGAAGTCTTCGACGTTGGCTCGACAATAGCATTGTGATGTCTTGCTACATTGACCAATATCACAAGAGTTATTTTGACGGCACAGCGCATCCAGATGGCTCGACCTCCTTTTATATACCCGACTTGCCCGACCATACCACCATCCTCGACCCAAGCGACGAGAAGGGGCGTCTTCACAGGTGTGAGACAGCCGAAGGATACTGCAAGAACCTAGTCTCGCACATCAAAAAAGAAGAGAAAGACGAGGCGCAAAGGTTGATGAGGGTACGCCGAGCCAATGAGGCATTCTTGGCCAACAGAGAGGTGAACCCCAACACGCCAAAGGCGAACATTTATCTTCGACCTGCCCAGATGAAAGACGTCCCGCAGCTTCTTCTCATCTACAACCGGTACGCCCGCGAGTCTTGTCTGAGCATCCACACCCAAGACCTGAAGCCGGATTATGTTCGGGGGCGCATCCAAGCCGCCAAATCCGCGCAATTGCCCTTTCTTGTTGCCGTGGAGCGCGGTAGCCGTCGCGAACGAGAGGCCATTTTCGGCTACGCCACTGCCACTGAGTATTCTCCGGGCCAATACACCACTGGTAGATTCACCGCGCAGTTGGAAGTCTTTGTCCTTCCCGAGCACCAGAAGAAAGGAATCGGATATTGCCTCCTGGATAAGCTTTTGCAAATCTGCGACCCCGCGTACTGCTCCAAGGAAGGCTACACCTTCGATAACCGTGGCGTCGGCGGGTATAGCCTGGGAGGCGAGCGTGTACTCGCTCGGCTTCTTTTCATCATGACTATTCTACCGGAAGACGTGGAGGTGCACAGCTGGACCCGGAAATGGCTAGAGAAATACGGATTCGAAGTGCAGGGTCAGCTCAAGGGCGCCGCCTCGAAATTCGACAGACTGTAAGTAGTACCCAAGGTGATGGTATGATGTGAGATCAAGCTGCTGACCGTATTAGACTCGATGTTTTCTACCTTGTTCGGAAGACTACCTTTGTCCTGAATTATCGTTGACCCTGGACTTATGTCCCTTCACATCCAGTCATTGGAATCATTGGCTGATTTCCAACTGTCAGTCCACAGCATTGTCATCTGGAACACAAGAGGCTGTCCATCGAGAGATGGCGTCAGCTGCCTTGATATTGGTGTAACAGTTTCCTTTCCAACCTCTTTTGTTCCTCTTGTTGACCATGTATTAACACCGATGACTTCACGGGATCTTTTAATTCGTTCTTGTACTCCATCCCGGTCCATGCCTGCCCACCGTGTGTAAAAAGACCAAGAACAATGCAAAAAGAAAAGCCAGAATACATCACCAGTCATAATCAGATTGTATTTAAATAGTATAACCAGGGTTTCAAACTAATTGAAACTGAATCCACATCTGTAAAGCCAATACCCTTCCATCAATGCCTTGCTTTCACGTATCATAGAAGGGTAGTATCTACTCCATACTCTGTACTGTAGGTTAGATGAGGTATCTAGTAGTAGCGGAGACCATCACCACCACCCACCAATAACCAACCACCTACGGAGTACCGAGCAGTCGCATCGGCATCTCCCCGACCGCAAAATTCTGCCACCGAAACCAGCCCCCACCGCCTTCGAAATTTGAACTTTTTTCCTTCTCAGTTCCCCGAACCAGGAACAAGAAACTACAACCATACCATACCATACGAATTGGACTTTTGGAAGGGGATATTTTTGTTATAAACCCCTTTCTCATATATCTTTCCTTTAAAAGACGAACTCCCGCAAAAACAAACAGAGGCAGAACCCTACCGTCATACGGAAAATACACACGGCGAACGAAACGCAACGAAAATGGCCGGTTCGAAAAAGCGGAGTGCCGCGGACGACGATTTCGTGCTCACATTGTCGGATGATGAGAATGATACGTTAGCGAGATTTGAGGAGGAAGAAGGGGGGGATGAGTTGAAGGGAACGAAAAAGCGCAAGAGAGATGAGCAACAGCAGGCCGAGACGAAGAATAAGAAATTGAAGAAGCAGCAGCAACAGCAGGCGATTCAGAATAAGAAGAAGGGGAAGAAGGGGAAGGCTGTTCCTGTTGTGGAGGAGGTGGATGAGGATGAGGAGGCGGAGGATGAAGAGGAGGAGGATCAGGCTGAGGATGATGGGGCGCTGAATTCGGACTTCGAGTTCGATGTTGGCGGTGCGGCGAATGAGGTTACGGATTTTGATGGTTGGGGTATTGGTGGTGCGCAGGAGGAGGAGAGTAAGGGGGGTGATAAGAAGGCCGTGGATATTGATGATATTATTGAGAGGAGGCAGGCGAAGAAGGAAGCTGAGTTGGCGCGGAAGGAGAAGAAGAAGCAGAAGAAGCAGGAGGAGGAGTTTAGTGGGTTTGATGAGGATGAGGAGGATGAGGAGGATGAGGAGGATGGCGGTATGGAGGTCGACTTTGAGGATGATGAGCTGCTGGCTGAGGATGGGTTCGGTATGGGCGTTGATGGCGAGCAGGAGGAGAGCGAAAAGTCCGATGCCGAGGAGGGTGATGAGGAAGAAGCTGAGGGCAGTGATGAGGAAGAGGATGAGGATGAGGAGGACGACGATGCTGCTTCCGATAACGACTCAGTTGCGACCCCCGTCGGCCACCCCGATGATGTTGCCTCGGACGCCGAGTCGGACGTGGAGAGTGAGGTCGATGAGGAGGAGGCTGAGAAGCGCAAGGCTTTCTTTGCACCGGAGGAAGAGAAGACGTCCGAGACTGCTGCCGCCGATGCGAAGCGGTCGTTCCAGGAATTCAACCTCTCTCGTCCCATCCTTCGTGGTCTCGCCGGCGTCAACTTCTCGAACCCGACTCCCATTCAGCGGAAGACGATCCCTGTGGCGCTTCTGGGCAAGGATATCGTTGGTAGTGCCGTCACCGGTTCCGGAAAGACGGCGGCCTTTGTTGTCCCCATCCTCGAACGTCTCCTGTTCCGGCCGCGCAAGGTCCCGACGAGTCGTGTTGCCATCCTTATGCCCACTCGTGAATTGGCGGTCCAGTGTTACAATGTCGCTACGAAGCTGGCGACCTACACGGATATCACCTTCTGTCAGCTGGTCGGTGGTTTCAGTCTGCGTGAGCAGGAGAACATCTTGAAGAAGCGCCCTGATGTGATCATCGCCACTCCCGGTCGTTTCATCGATCACATGCGCAACTCGGCCAGCTTTACCGTTGATACCCTGGAGATTTTGGTTCTGGATGAGGCCGATCGCATGCTCGAGGACGGTTTCGCGGACGAGTTGAACGAGATTCTCACCACCATCCCCAAGTCGCGCCAGACGATGCTTTTCTCCGCCACGATGACCGACACCGTCGACAAGCTCATCCGCGTCGGTCTCAACCGTCCCGTGCGGTTGCAAGTGGACTCCAAGAAGAACACCGCCTTGAACCTCGTCCAGGAGTTCGTGCGTCTCCGCCCTGGCCGTGAGGATAAACGACTGGGCTACCTTCTCTACCTCTGCAAGGAGATCTACACTGGTCGGGTGATTGTCTTCTTCCGTCAGAAGCGTGAGGCCCATCGGGTGCGCATCATTTTCGGACTGATGGGGTTGAAGGCTGCCGAGCTCCACGGTAGCATGAGCCAAGAACAGGTATGCTGCTCTATACCCGGTACACGATGGAAGAATGATACTGACTGAAGCTACAGCGTATTAAAAGTGTCGAGAACTTCCGTGACGGCAAGGCCGCCTTCCTACTGGCGACCGATCTGGCGTCCCGTGGTCTGGATATCAAGGGAGTCGAGACGGTCATCAACTACGAGGCGCCGCAAAGCCACGAGATCTACCTGCATCGTGTCGGTCGTACTGCGCGTGCGGGCCGGTCCGGTCGGGCTTGCACCATCGCTGCCGAGCCCGACCGTAAGGTGGTTAAGGCGGCCGTCAAGGCCGGCAAAGCGCAAGGAGCCAAGATTGCCAGCCGCGTGGTCGACCCGGCGGTTGCGGACTCCTGGGCCGCGAAGGCGGAGGAGTTGGCGGACGAGATCGAGGAGGTGCTGTCGGAGGAGAAGATGGAGAAGCAGCTGGCCCAGGTGGAAATGCAAGTGACCAAGGGCGAGAACCTGCTCAAGCACGAGGCGGAGATCAAGTCGCGGCCGAAGCGCACCTGGTTCGAGACGGAACGGGACAAGCGGGCGGCGCGGAAGCTGGGCGCCACGGAGCTCAACGGCCCCGACGCGGTCAAGTCCAAGAAGGACAAGCAGAAGCTGAGCAACAAGGATAAGAAGCGTCTGGACGACTCGCGCCAGCGACAGGAGGCCGGCGCGGGATGGAAGAAGGGCAAGGTGGCGCGCGAAAGCCAGGTGAATGGGCAGATGCCCAAAGCCAAGGGCAACAAGGGCAACAAGAAGGGCCGGAAATGAGGGATTTCTGTGAATAGATTTTGATTGTATTTTTTTTTCCCCTTCTGCATTAGCATCTGGATTGATCGGTGAGGTACGTACTCACTTCTTATTACCTACTTTTTTTTTCCCACGCGTATTGCCAATCAGGGTAGTTGTCTGCTGTGTGTTGTACCTGACCCTGGATGATGACGGGCCCGAGACCGGCTGGCGACGGCTATCGACGGGAACGCGCCCAGGCATGAAGACCGGGCGGCTCCGGTGTCGGCCTGCCGAGGGAGGAGCGGAGTTCCTGGCCGCTGCATTGGGCGCGTTTGCAAGATCCCAAGCCGGCCGATGAAACTAGGCCGGACGGCTTAGCGGCCAGGGGTGGAGAGGGATTTCGGATTCGATTGCTAATTCTTGCCTGATGATTGATCGTGGTACCCCATCTCCTGGCGAGAAAGTTCAGATGCATCATGGATGGGCGGCAACGCTGGCGGTACCAAATCAGAAGTCGCCCCGCCATCCGCTGTCGGCGCAAAAAAATGGAGGAAAAGGCGGCGAGCGTCATGGGATTTGACTCATTGCTGGTGGCTCACAATCGCCTGGCCGCCGCCTTTAAAGCTCACGGCCCTCAGCTCGTGTCACGCCCTTTTCTTTCTAGCTTCAACTTTCCACCCTTTCCCCTGCCTGCCCTCTCCGTGAGGTGAATCCGTCTTCAGCTTCTCTTCTCTTCTCCCTTCTCCCTTCTTCCCCGTCTTTGTCTCCCGCTCTCTCGTTCCCCGCTGCGGAGCCTCCCGCAATACCTCCATCATGCCCATGTATGTCTCTCTCTCCAGTCTCCAGAGCCCCTCCCCCTCATTCCGCCTCCCGCCGTGCTGGACGGTTTCTTTGCCGTCGCTCCCGATCATCCCGCAACGCAATTGACTCATCCCCACTGACTCTTCTGCAAAGGCTCAAGGATCCCTCGAAAAAATACAA
The DNA here is from genome assembly GCF_003184845.1 of Aspergillus ibericus CBS 121593. Lineage (NCBI taxonomy): Eukaryota > Fungi > Ascomycota > Eurotiomycetes > Eurotiales > Aspergillaceae > Aspergillus > Aspergillus ibericus. Next base: position 236,777 of record NW_020292101.1, on the reverse strand, counting down.
GCGCTTCCAGCCCCTCCACCTGCCTGACCGCCAATGGCCTAACAAGACCATCGAGAACCCGCCTCGGTGGCTGGCCACCGATCTGAGAGATGGCAATCAGAGTCTGCCCGACCCCATGGTGAGTTTCCTTGCAGCTGTATTCAGTGGGATACTCGGTGTGCCTGGCGCACCATTACAAGTTCTGGGGGAAAATCTAACCTTCTTGCGATGCCTCCAGGATGGGGCGCAAAAACTCCGCTTCTTCAAGATGCTCCGCGATATCGGCTACAAGGAAATCGAAGTCTCCTTCCCCTCTGCCTCGCAAACGGACTTCGACTTCACCCGGAGCCTGGTCGAGACGCCCGGTCTGGTCCCGGATGATGTCTGGCTCCAGGTTCTCTCCCCCTGCAGAGAAGACCTCATCCGTCGTACGGTCGACTCCCTGAAGGGTGCCAAGAAGGCCATCCTGCACATCTATCTGGCCACCAGCCCTTGCTTCCGTCGCATCGTGTTTAACATGGACAAGCAGAAGAGTCTGGAGATGGCTGTGCGCTGCACCAAGTACGCTCGCTCGATCACCAAGGACGACCCGTCAACAGCGGGTACCGAATGGCACTTTGAGTTCTCTCCCGAGACCTTCTCTGACACCGAGCCCGAATTCGCCGCCCAGGTCTGTGAAGCCGTCAAGGCTGCCTGGGAGCCCACGGAGAAGGACCCTATCATCTTCAACCTGCCTGCCACGGTCGAGATGTCGACCCCCAACGTCTTCGCCGACCAGGTCGAGTACTTCTGCCGTCATGTCTCCGAGCGCGAGAAGTATGTCGTATCCATCCACCCCCACAACGACCGTGGCTGTGCCGTGGCCGCTGCCGAACTTGCTCAGATGGCTGGTGCCCAGCGAGTAGAAGGAACTTTGTTCGGAAACGGTGAACGGACGGGAAATGTGGACTTGGTCACCCTGGCTCTCAACCTCTACACTCAGGGAATCTCCCCCAAGGTTGATTTCTCCGACATCAACGCGGTCATCAAGGTGGTCGAGGAGAGCAACAAGATTCCCGTCAACGAGAGATGGCCCTATGGTGGCCAGCTGGTTGTCTGCGCATTCAGCGGCAGTCACCAGGATGCCATCAAGAAGGGCTTCAAGCTCCGCGAGGAGGCCGGAGCGACCGACGAGCACCAATGGGAGATCCCCTACCTCCCCTTGGACCCCGAGGACATTGGCCGAAACTACGAAGCCGTCATCCGTGTCAACTCCCAGAGTGGCAAGGGTGGTGCCGCGTGGGTCATCTTGCGCAGTCTGGAGCTGGATCTCCCGCGTGCACTGCAGGTCGAGTTCAGCAAGGTTGTGCAGAGGAAGACCGAGGAGGTCAGCCGGGAGCTGCGCCCCAGCGAAGTCGTGGAGCTCTTCCAAGAAGCCTACCACCTCAAGGCCAACCCTCGTTTCAACCTGGTCGACTACAACATCACCACGGATCGCTCGACGTCGCCTGCGCCCCCGGAGCCCGGCAAAGCCCTCAACACCAAGAACCTCAAGCGTCGCTTCACTGGTGTCATCGAAATCGACGGCATCCAGCACGCCATCACTGGTGTCGGAGCCGGTGCCATTTCCTCGTTGGCCCACGCCCTGGCCACCCTTGGCATCGACCTCGATGTCGTGGACTACAAGGAGCACTCCATCGGTCTCGGTCGTGACGTCAAGGCCGCCACATATATCCAGTGTACTGCGGCGGGTAGCAAGGAACAGGTCTGGGGTGTTGGTATCCACCAGGATGTGGTCCAGGCCAGTTTGATCGCCCTCCTGAGCGCTGCCAGCTCTGTAAGTTCCTCTGAGACCCTATTTAAATGCGAAACGAACATCTTTGCTAACAACCACCCTAGTTCCTCACCAGCCGCGCCGGCTCCCCCGCTCCCTTCCGCCCGATCCGCTCCAACACCCTCACCGACGAAGACCTCCAAGCCCTCGAGATGCTGAACGGCCCCAGCAAGCCCAAGGTTGACCTGGAGGCTCTAACCAAGCAGGCCGATGGCCAGTAAGCGTCGCTTGCAACCAACATATATCCCATTTCGCATCCTTTATTCTATTTATTTTTTTTTTATCATCATCTCGGGCCTTTTCATTCTTCATGGAGATCTTTGAAAAAGTACCATTTGCTTCGAGGAAGACCAAAAAAGAAGGCATTGGGAGAAAGTGCTTGTACAGATTAGGAATGACATGACATGAATTCTATAATTTTAATGGGGATATTTTTTCCAATCTTTTTCTAATTGCCCGTGGAAATTCTTTCGGAGATAGAAAAGAACGTAAAACAGATAGCTAGTCATGTGAGCGACGACTTTACACGTTACATAGTTACCAACAGATTAATTTAGATGTTCAAAGCCTCATCCCATCCTTTCCATTTCCCATCCCACTCGGTAGCCGGTCTCTATCTTTCTGTCACATTACTCAACCACTACACCGACAGAACCTCAGCTAGAAAGAAACCCGCCGAGCAGTCCCGGCATACCAATAGGATAAATATCTATAGGATGACATTGTAGACAGCTACATGCCTATATGATAATGAGAATGGAATGGAGGGTATGTATGTACAAAACATTGCATGTCGGTCATCATAGATGGGAGGAAATCAGAGGGGGCGGGCAGCAGATCTTTTCTACCTGTTCGTAATTGGGCGCAGGGGCAGCAAATGACAAACAAGGACAGAGGATGGTGTAAGAGGGGGAAGGAAACTGGCAGGTTATATTTGTAAACGGGAAAAAGGTGTAGGGGAGGGAGGGGAGGGGATCATGCAAAGTGTAAACGTGATTTCTTGACAGGCTATGCAAAAAGAAGAGAAGGAATTGGGATAGGGAAACATGAAGCAAGGTACTTCACTCCCGGAGAAGGTAACACGGGGGGTTTGGATGGAGTTGATATGCTTTTTGGGGACAGGTATGTACTAGATGTGGTTGCGGTTGACTCCGTGGCCGTCATCGTATCCCAGGTTGGCCTGGTACATGAGAGCTTCTTGAGGCCAGTCGCCGGTGCTTCCCTCCATTGGGTCTGCGAGGGGTTTGTGGTTGTACGAATCCGATCGGACGGGGAAGCCCCCGTTGCTTGGGGCGCGCTGCGGCGCGTGATTGCGGTACGGGAGACTTTCGGCGACAGGGCCGGCGACGGTTGGGTCGGTGAGTGAGCCCGCCGAGGCTGAGTTGGCAAAGTCACCAAAATCAAAGCCGAAGTCCGGGTTGCTGATTGTTGTGGGCAGCTCTTTCCGTGGCACAGCAGGAGCCCCGTTCGTCGAGGCACTGGTCGGCCGGGACGGTTCGGAGATGTGCGGCACGGCCGGCGCACCACCTTCGGGCATCGTGCCAGTAGGGCTGTTGAGGCTGGGCTCTACCATGGCGGAATATGACCCGATTGATGCTTCGGACTGTTCGACCAGGACTGGTGCAGGGGACCGCGGCATAAAGTCACTTTCCGGCACGACGGTGGATCGTCGAGTGCTGTTACCCATGGTGCTTCCGGGCTTCGAGCCCCGGCTGACACGGTGCTGAGGAGCCTCAGCAAAAGGGTTCTCAGGCCCCTCCATGTCACGGATGCTGAACTGAGCAATTGTCCGCAGCTTTCGAGTAACCCAGGACGCTAGTACCTTACCACGTTGCTTCTCACCGAGACGGGATCTGGGGAAGTCTCCGTGGGAGACGAATGCCACAATATCGGCGATAACTTGATGCTCGTTGAGGACGGCGTCGACGATCACAGGGACGAGAGATGCTAAATAAGCCTTTCTTGTGACCTCAACGACAACCACGATAAGACCTCCTGCTTGGAACACAGCACTGGATTATGGATTAGCAGGGGTCCTTTGAGACCGCACGTGGACTTAGTACTTACCATCCTCCAGACACGATATTGCGGTGGCACCGCTCCACAGAATACTCAATGTCCATCGGGAAATGATTCAGTCCATTGACTTCAAACGTCTCCCCGATTCCTCCGAGGACAAAAAGCACTTGCATCTCGACAGGCTGACCACCGGGGCCGATAGGTCTTGTGACCGTGTGAAGGAAACCCAGATCGCCAGTGCGCACATAGGCGACATTAGGGTCCCCATCCACAACTCGACCATTAAAGCGCTCCATGTCGAATTCCTGTTTGGAGCCGTAGAACGACTTGGCACAAGCGTCCGATTGGATCCAAATCTCACCATACTCACCGACATGGGACAGAGTACATGTCTCGGGGTTCACGATAGCGATTTGCGTGTTCACCGGAACCATACCTGAGTCTTGAAGGACAAGAGCAGTGGGATCGGTATCCGGATCTACGGGACAGATCAGTCCACGGCGTAGAGACCGGATATCGAGCCAGAGCTCGACAGGTTCAATGCACATGTAGGATCTGGTGACAACCATCGGGTTGAGGACGTGAGAGTACACAATGTTGATGGCGGTGCGGTCCAGACTGGCGGAAGCAAAGTGGAGGCGCACTTTCTGGTCTGTAATGAGGTTAGTGCTCTAGTGTCGAGACATTCAGCACGGGAGGAGAACGCACAAATATCGACTCGTGGCCGGCTCTCGGCAGATATCATCAAGTTCTTCAGCTCCTGCATCTGGAAGCCCTTGCCAGCCATCGCGCTCATTGCGTAGTCCAACATTTGGCTAGTAGCGTATGTGTCCTTGATCTTATAGCGCGAAAGGGTAACGAAGAGCGTCATGGGATTCTGAGCAAAGTCGACAGGTGAGACAAGGTAGGTTGGCGCTCCTAGAACCTTCGTTAATCCCACCAACGTCGCGGGCGATGATATCGCATGCCCACTTACCAACATAGATACCCATCAGACAGGTGTGAAGGAATCCTAGACCCAAGGTGCTTCGCACACTACCTAGAACTGGTCTGGAGCTAGTCATCTGGCATGTTTCCTTCTGCACCTTGCACATCCCCATGATAGTATCGTGACCGATATGAACCGAGATTCTTCTTTGGTCCGGAGTCCAGTAGGTCCACACTAGAGCTGCCTGGTTGCTACGTAGCCATGTGTCCTTCACGGTAAATCCAAGGTCTCTACAGCCATGTGACTGCTTTGCAGGTTTCGTGGTGTTGTAGATAGCCGGGACCCCGATCCGGAGCACTTGCGCGGACTGCTTAATGTGCTGAGAAACAAGCTTCTGTCTGAGAACGTGGTCGACATCACTGTTAACAATGATGGCCTTGACATGGAAGTCGTTGATGACATGAAGGAAAGCCGGGGCGTCTTCGGAGAGGCGGTTTTGGTCAATAGGAGCAAGGGGAATGGCAACGACACCCAAGCAGAAGCAGGCGTGAATAGCGTAGACGTATTCTTCCGAGTGGGTGTACATCAGGATCAAATGATCTCCAGACCGAACCTTTACCTTGTTTTTCAGGTACATCGCGACAGCAGAGACCTTCAGATCGAACTTCTTCCAAGTGATGCCTTTGCCTTCCTTTCCACGGCCGTCGATGGAACAATAAGCCAATTCTTCGGCCTGTCGAGAAACACGCCATTGGAGAAGGTCCACGATAGTCGAGAAGTTGTTAAGGGGTGTTGAGGTACGGTCGTCCATGACTACATCACGGTAGTCAACGCCCGAGTATTGTTTCTCTTGCAGGGCAAGCATTTCTTGCCGTGACATCAAGGCCAGCGGAGACCAAATACCACCGACCGGGTCGACCCCGACTGGCAGGTTGAGGACCGAGCGCTCGACACCGAATTTGACATGCACGCATGGTAGTGACCCGGCATCGAATTCCTTGCGGCACAGCATGTTACCAATCTCCTGTCTTCCGTTCTTCGTTACACGTGGAAGGGTATTGGGAGCTGTGAGCAACACGCAGTAAACTCGCAAGTGGTGTTCCTGGTAGAGAACTTCCATGCATCTTTCGGCCAGTGATTCAAGAAGAACAGAGTCCAGTTGCCGTGGAGGACCACCCGAAGTAGTCGGTGCAGTTGATGCCGCATATGATTCTAAGACAACAATCGGAAGATGTTCTTCGTTGACAAAAACATCAAAGGCCGTGCAGTCATGGATTTTGGGGATATTCTTCAGAATGCTGACAATCATATGCTGAACGAAGAAATAACGATGTTCAACGATCTCCTGCCCGTGTTCAACCCACTCAACTTTCTGGCGAAGCCGGTCTTCATAAAGACCCAGCACGAATATCTTGCCCTCGATGACACAGCCAAGAAGGCCCGTCCGAAGAAATTCGGGCTCGACCAGGACTGGGGTCGGGTTTCCATCTTCAAATTTGTAAGGGCGTGCATGGAAGATAGCCTCTGTGTGTTTCGGCAATGCCCAGAAGCCACCAGAAAGAGATGGAGAATCCACCCAAATCTCGCCAATCACATTTGAAGTGCACAGCAAGTTGGTTTCAGGGTCGACGACAGCGAGTGTGGCATCAGGGATGGGATAGCCAAAAGCACCGACACGCACAGCGTGAGGCATGGTTGGTGCAAATTTCCTAGCCTCCTCACCCATGGCCAAGACAACAATCTCGTTGCTCTTGAGGGCCTCTTTGTCTAAAAGAACCTCCCCAAGCTCAGTCTTTCCTTGCTCTTGCGGGGCTGGCGCAGGGGAACCACCGCCCAGTAAGCTGCTGCCAAACCCACTGTTGTTATCCTTCCCCGACTTCTTCTCCTCCTTCTTGCTGTCCTCACGCTCAGGTGGGTCCATCTCGTGGGTCAAGGGACAGCCCATGCGTTCCTCGCCGCCTAACCAGTCCCGCACACTGATGACCATACCGCCGTGCTCAGGAAGACATAGCATTGGCGCAACAATCTCCCTAGCCCTCGGGTTCCTCATGGGCCTTAGCCACCGATCTGCAAGGATCTCATGAAACTCTGGATCGACTGTGAGCGTATCTATAAGGCAAAGCTTTACGCTTCCGAAGTTTGGTTCGGAATTCTTCTTGTAATGCCGGGTCGCCATTGGGTCTTGCTGGTAGTTGTAAGCAGCAATCTTGAGTCCCGGATAGTCGGCAGCCATAATAGTCGCCCTATACTTTGTAATAAGATGGGCATAAAGGCCCGGTGTTTCGACTGCCCGGTCCTCGAGCCAGACGGTGGTATGGCCGCCATATACGGCCATTAGTACGCCTAATATCATACCAATGCCTTGTCTCGGGTCAAGATAGCTGATGATTGTCTCACTACGTGGCCTAGCCATGCTCGAAGACACAGGCACGGTGGAGACAATCGCGCTGAGACAAGCCATTTGATGCATGATCGTCCGGTGGCTCATGACCACACCGCGAAGATCGCCTGTAGGTGCCCGTGAAAACTCGATATAAGCCAAATCGGGAACCACAAGCGGTGGCGTATCGTCCTTCTTTTTCGGGTGATAGCTCCCGAATTCATTGGTCTTCCACCACTCTACTCCCCGGGGCCAGTTGAGTTTCTGCGCTGTAATGTCTCTTTGAAAACTTTTGAGGTTGTTCTCTGTCGTCAATGCAAGATGAGCCTGAGTTGATGTGAGAACAAGGTTAAGACTCTGATAGTCCTCAAGACTATTGATGGGAACAGCAACCACGCCGGCAATGAAACAACCCATCAGGGCAACGGCGAATTCAATGAGCTCGGAATCCCGGTATATTAAAGCCACTCGATCCCCACGATATAGATTGCTCTTATCACGGATAACTTGCGCCACCTTTTCAGCGCGACTGGCTAATTTATCCCATGTGATGGATGCGATTTCCTTGCCCTTTTGGTCCAATACCCAATACGCAGGCTGTTTCGAATGTACTCGAGCACGGTGTCGAAGAACGGCGGGAATGTTATCGAAATTCGACATTGGCGTATTCTTGTCATGCGGGTCCTGTACAGCAAATGGGATATCGCGAGGCTCCAGTGGTTGAAGGTGAGCGAGTGCCGGCCCATGATGGAGATCAGAGGCGGGAATCAGCGGCGGTGCCATATTCGCCGTAGGAGAGAACGTATCCGACTGAGAGTAGCGGTGAAACCCGCCACCGTAGCTATCCCGATAATCATCCTGCTGTTGGCCAGCAAAATCAGAGAAAAATCCCTGTTGTGAATCGAGCATTGTCGACTGTCGCGTGACCCCACCGGGCGGCACTTCATAGCCTCCGACAGGCTCCTCATAACTCTCGCGGTGATAGCCGGGGTTGAACGCATAGTTCTGGCTTAAAAGCGTCGCTGTTCTTGAGTTCTCCTGCACAGGAGGTGCAGGTTGGTTCTTTGGCAGGAAGAGAGAATCGTAGGATGCTGCCGAAGGGGCCCGGTCGGCAGGTAGCAGCATACTATCTCTCTCATAGGAGCCCTGTGTATCTCCACTAATCCTGCGTTCATAACCGAGGCTTCCGTTGTTGTAACTATCACGCCCGTTGGAGAAGGGCTGCGAGGGGCCGCCCTGGCTTGTAGACTCGGCCGTTGGTGGCCGGACATTGAGGATGGCTTGCGGAGGATTGGTCGAGCTTGTCACCGACGACGAAGGTGCATGTCCTGATGTGGGAGTGCCAAAATCCAGGGCCATATTAGGGCCAAAGAACTGCGAGAGGAGAACGGTACGCCGCTTCTGGTAACTTGAATCGGGTTAGTTCAACCACCTGCCAGTATATCCCTAGACATTTCGCCGGTCCAATGAGAGATGATCAAGGGATGTTCTAGGCTTGACGTTTTCGCATCCCTGTCCATCGTTTGTCCGATCCCAGATAAAGACAGATTGCTTACCCCTTCTCCGTAATATCACCCTCCTGATAAGCAGCAAGAAAGTTAGTGGAATCTGTTATCAAGATCTGGAGTTTCCGCGAGAAGACTGTAGGATTCTGGAATCCCCTCATACCTCCAATTCTTTATCGAGGTCCCGCAAAGCGGCGTGGAGCTCAGGGTTATTATCGTCCGCCATGATTACTGAAGCGCTGGGGATGGACAAATCGAGGGGCTTTCATTCGAAGGCGCGGGATGCTGAGCGGAAGGGATCAACGGTACCCTCATCGCAGGGTCCCTGGGGAAGGGGATGTAGGAAAGCGCCGAAAGGGAGCAGGAGACTTCCGTGAGTTGTGCAGCCCCTTGCGATGTCCCAGTAGTTGGATGGTGATTCTGAGAGTTTGTCTGTCGCTTTCTCCGCGCCTGGTGAGCCACAACGTCACCTGCCGCCGCGGCTAGGGCCGGTGAGGCGGGCCGGGCACGCACAATGTAGGGCCAATCACTGACCCAGTAGTGGTGCACCGCCACGCGTCAGGAGGAGTAGCAAGCAACTCGGCCTGGAGGGCACGAGGATGATCCAAAGCGGAGTACAACCAGCAGTGTGTCTATGGGCTTTCTGTCGAGTTTCTACGCATGGAAGAGGAGCGTCTCTACATATGACCGTCTCTCCCTCTCCCAACCTGACGGAGGTGTACGCTTGGGTGCCCCTGGCTTCCTTGGTCATCCGGGCTGTACCTGAATTCTTACACCCTCGGTAGAACAACCCGTTGTACCTATTTTAAATCTTCCGCAAACCCGCTAGTCCAGCTGCCGCCGCTTTAACGGCAATTTAGAAGCCGAGCGGCTGCGGACACTATGGACATCGATTGGTCTTCATGGTGAAAATCAGCCCATGAGGAAGACACAGGCAACCGCATACCTAGTTCCTTATCCACTGTGCTTGCTAGGCATCTTCGAATCTTCCATCGAGGGCGCTATTTCATCCTCGGTATACTCAAATCCGACGCCAGAAGTGGTGCAAGCCAGGGACTCGGTTCTATCATTGGCTTGCCAGTTCCAGGTGGGGTCGCCTACTGGCCTTGGTCTCCGCGCCAAGCATCTTCTAACATCAATGGGTACGTATCTAGGGCAAGAAAGAGAACCCCAGCTGCAGAATTTACTATGTGGCCAATTTGTGAGGGTAACCCAATCAATCATATCTTCGCTAATTCCTAGAAGATCATGCGGATCGGTGGCATCGGAGCTGGCATTGGGAAGTCCTGTCGAATTCAGAATCACCTGCCTTTCATCTGTCTGAAATCAACAGCTGCTGCCTCTGCTCAGATACTATGCAGGCCAACCCATGGAGTATTTGACTCGAAAGCCCACTTCCTGCGAATGATAACGGCCCAATGGAGTGAGTGCGGGAAGGTACACAGAGAGAAGAAGGGACGAACTGGAGGCGCTGACAGAAGCTTACTTCATATGTCAACGCGCCGCACATCATGCTGATCATGATTCGTCTACAGGCCCACCCAGCTGGACCGCTCATGTGTGATGTTAATGCTGTCTGCCGGAATATTAGGTATGGATGCTTCGAAGAGAATACTCCTCCTATCAGACTCTACTTATGATGAGTTTCTCTTTCAATATCATGAGGTCTAGCCAATACAGCTCGACCATTTCATCCGCTCGCTCATTCTTTGTAAATCAAAGTGCTGAGGGTATATGTTTGATGACACACGCAAAGCTGTCACGGATTTCGGATGAGAAACAGGCTCGCTAAACCGCTAAACTATTTGTTCGTGCAAAAAAGCCGGATAACGTCCCGTCAACGGTGTATCTAGACCAGCCACCTCTCTATGAAAGGATGAGAGTTATGTTGTGGCTGATAGAATCCTCCTGAGCCTTTTAAATTCCCCCAGAGCCCTCTAAGAGTATCCTGCGACATGTTTGCAACGAGAGCTACCATACGGGCATGAAATAGTTAGCACAGAACGCCAGGAGTCGCATGCTTGGATGCCACAGCCCAAACGAATTTTGTGGTACTCACCTCAGTGTTGTTGTCGGCTATGACAGTTGCTGGGTGACAGGACACCGATGCCCGGACACCGCATAGTGTCGGTGTCTTAGGCTTTCTGACCCCCCTTCAGGGACCTTGATATCGTAAATGCATCAACTCTGAATCTACTCAACCAGGAAAGTCGATCGAGGGACTCAAAGCATATAAGTTGGCACCCTCTGACCCGGATATACTCCTTCTTTAGCACCGAGTGAACAACAATAGCCTTAAGCTCCCATCAGGCACCTGGGCTGCATATCAGAACTCTCAGAGATTGCTCGCCTATGTTGCGCTTGCTCTAATCTGCCAGGCAATTATTTGTAGCTCTCATCGCTGCGCCCTTACTTGGGCAGGGCAGAGGGCGGTCCGGCTCATTCAAGTAGGAAGGCAACAGGCGCAGGCTGAAAGCAACGGTTTCCCAAAGTCCATGAGGCTCTCTGTGTTGTCATTCCTATATGTTTATTCTTTTCTGCTTAAGAAATTTTAGGAGCTATACAAAGTCAGACCTTTGTTAATCAAGTAAATTCGCGGTTTGCCTGCACCAATTCTTCAGCGAAGGAACCCCGGTTGTTACTTTATCGGTGGCAAGTTTGGCATGTTATCTTTTACGACGCTCTTACAAGCTTGTCATATTTCAAGCTACACATCGCAAACCCCCCCCGGTGGCCTTTTCTCAACACTGACTGCGGACTTCTCTCTATCATATGCTTACGCGGCACTAGGCTCTATATTTAAAATTGGCTGACCATTCTGTGAAGTACACGTCGTTGGTCCTGATGGGTTCTCCTCCCAGTGCGTACAAGAAACTCGCCGAAGCGAGGAGCGTTAAAGCCTTAATAACCTACTGCAGTGCTCTCGAACGCACCATTGGCTCACTACGGAGTCTCTAGACACTCAATGAGGGTTTAATGGGCGGTCAAAGTACGTTAAAGTAGCGGTCCTGCAGGATAAAACTAGTACTAGCCGTGCAAGTACCAGGCAGTCTACTCGGACGTATGCGAACGTCACTGAGAGTTGCATGGCTCTATAAGCATACATGTTTATGATCGCTGATATACAGTGGGATGGAAGTCAGTATCTCGCTTTCAGATACATTTTGGGTGACTGTTGACGCTGTAATCAATGTTTACGCTAACCATACATCAAACATGTAGTTCAAAGGCCTTCGACTATTTTGTGCTGTATACTCGCATCACCAAAAAAAAAAAAAAAGCACGCGGTGCACATAGTACCAGCGAGAAGTAATTGGGTATCCTGATATCAACAAAGACAGCCTTATCGGCAAGCCGGCCTAGCTGCAGTTCCAGGGTCTAAGATCTTCTTGGTTAACGATAGATGGACTATAGTGGCATTGATAGCGTGCGATTGGAGAGCGGAGTCTGTATGGTAAGCAGCTCAGCAGCTAGGGAATGGGCAATGCAAAGGTTAGCTATGTATAGACATCCGACTAGCTATACTTCCTAGATGACAGATCCAGGGTTGTAGATAAAAGTCCGTGATATCGCGGGTTGAAAGCGGAGCTGGTTATTGACCAGTCTTCACACGCTAGTCCCGCCCAGGATTAGCGCACCAGAAACCATGAGTGACCATCACATGACACCGCCTGCGCTATTGGCGGCCAGTTCTGCCCTAACCCACCGACCGCTAAGCGAGTCGCACCTCGAATTTCCTTGCGCTCAGCGACACATTTCAGCCGCCCGTAATCGTCGACGAAGGATCACCCAACGACACCGTCCGCCACCTTCACGTATCCCTCCCTCGGCAACAGGTGCATACGTCGTCCAAAATGTCTGAACACGGCGAAGTCGAGGTCGAAAACCCCGCTGCGGCCTTCCAGGTCCTGCCCAAGGATGCTATCGCGGAGATGGGATCCGTGAAGCTCTTCAACAAGTGGAGCTACGAGGATGTTGAGATCAGGGATATCTCCTTGACGTAGGTGATCCCCAATTCATCGCGATCCCTTGTGCTACGAGAAAACGGTGGTCGGCCGATGGAACGACAGTATGTGTTCGAAAACGGTCGACTCGAAAATCAGGGAGGGAAAAACACCACGGATGGGAATTATGGCACGGAATCACAATGGGAAAAATTTTGCGAATGAGCACAGAGACGAGATATGCTGACTCGACTTCTCGTACATAGCGACTACATCCAGATCCGCTCCCCTGTCTACCTTCCTCACTCCGCCGGTCGCTATGCCGCCAAGCGTTTCCGCAAGGCTCAGTGCCCCATCATCGAGCGCCTGACCAACTCCCTCATGATGAACGGCCGCAACAACGGAAAGAAGCTCATGGCTGTCCGCATCGTTGCCCACTCTTTCGAGATCGTACGTCACCCGGTTTGGTTGCCTCCGCACGCAACATCGCCTGGGCCGCTGGAGCCTGCGAGGTGCAGAAGAATAAAGAAGCTGACTGGTTCTCTTTTAGATCCACATCATGACCGACCAGAACCCTCTCCAGGTTGCCGTTGATGCCATCGTCAACTGCGGTCCCCGTGAAGACAGCACCCGTATCGGTTCCGCTGGTACCGTCCGTCGTCAGGCCGTCGATGTGTCTCCCCTCCGCCGTGTCAACCAGGCCATTGCCCTTCTGACCATCGGTGCTCGCGAGGCCTCTTTCCGTAACATCAAGAGCATTGCTGAGTGCCTGGCTGAGGAGCTCATCAACGCCGCCAAGGGTTCTTCCAACTCTTACGCCATCAAGAAGAAGGACGAGCTCGAGCGTGTTGCCAAGTCCAACCGGTAAAGTGGGAATTTTGGGCGTATTCTCCGTTTGGTCCTGGTTTTACGTGTACTGGAGTGGACGGGGGGTTCATTAGGATTCAGTCGATTTGCATGCATCTGCGCGACTGTACATACCTGAAAACAGTCACGGGAGGGAGCGAGATCCTAAAAATGAGAGAATCGGACGGCTTTCTTCTACAGTAGTTGAGATGCGATCATGAAGACCTCTGGCTTGTTTGAAGTCAATACCTTTATCTATTTTTTACACGAAAAAGATTTCCTGTTCAACCTGTTCCTTTCACCGCTGATATTGCGACCAACCTCGACCGTGTAGTTCCCTTGACATCAAACGAGTAGCGTAAGAAAGTCTCCAACGGCGAGAGTTCTAGATTTTTATGGAGCATACTCCGTACTATTGTACTAAATTCACGGCATGGCCATGATGGCCAGGTCTTTGCGCAGGGACACCGTTCCATCGATGCGCACTGCCAGCGCGGCTTATCGATAGGCCCGCCCCGTAGCAGAGAAAAAAAATGTTCGGGGCTCTGTTATCGGCCCTGGCGACCGTCGCCCGCCTTCTTCCCCCAACCAACCACTCCAACCCTCACGTTTTGACCACCATTATTCGCAAAGATGGTGAAAAGAAAGTTGGGAGCCTTGGAAAAGGTCGAGGCTGATCTGTAAGTGCCCTCGCTGTCGCTGCAAGCCTGCAGTTCTCCCCGAATGAAGAATTTCGCTCGTCGCTAACACACTGCTTTCTAGGCCTAATTTGCAGCATAAGATTCGCAGAGATCCCAAGTAAGTCAGCTACTCAATGCGATCGGTCATCTCTGCGCTCAGGATAGTCTTCTAATTGTCTCTTGTGTTATAGATCATACATTGAGGACTTCCGCGCCCAGCATTACCAGTATGAGAGTCACCGGGAAATTTTCATGGCGGCGCCTGCGGCGACCACGGAGACGGGCTTGATCTCTCTTCGTGAATTGATCGATTTCCTTGCCCACGTTGCCGACTGCTATCCGGAAATCTTGAAGGATTTCCCTCAGCAGCTCATCGATATCTTGACGCAGCACCATCTAATCTTGCAGCCGGAGTTGCGCGAGAAGATTGTTGGTAGCTTGGTGCTTTTGCGGAAGAAGGAACTCATGGATTCGGCGACGTATGTTCTTACTGGACTGTCTACTACGAATGAGCTTGCTGCTAATCACTTTCATGGCGCTTTAGACTCCTTCAGACCCTGTTCCCTATCCTCATTTCCACCCCCAGCAAAACGCTACGAGCTCTGCTTTTCCAGAAGATCCTCATGGATCTGCGTTCGTCGAACGCGAAGACTACGAATCACAAACTCAACCGCACCATGCAGACCGTGTTGTACAACCTGGTGACTTCGGACCGCACCTCTTCTAAGGGCCTGTGGGCTATCAAGCTTACGCGCGAGCTGTGGAAGCGCCAGATCTGGACCGATGCAAAGGCGGTTGAAGTCATGAAGGAGGCCAGTCTTGCGGATAATGAGAAGGTCATTGTTGGTGGTGTTCGCTTCTTCTTGGGTGGAGACAAGGAGCGCGAGGAAATGGAAGACGAAAGCAGCGACGAGGAAGCCATTGACTTGGGCAAGGTCAAGCATCAGGTCGGAATCAACAAGAAGACTAGAAAGAAGTCTCGCGCTGTGGAAAAGGCCAAGGCAACCGTGAAGAGGAGAGAGCGCAAGAAGAACCAGCCGCACCCTCTCAACTTCTCCGCTTTGCATCTCCTCCACGACCCTCAAGGGTATGCCGAGTCCTTGTTCTCGAAGCACTTGCAAAACACCAAGTCGAAGCTTAACTTGGACCAGAAGCTTCTGGTGCTACAGCTGGTGACCCGCCTGGTTGGATTGCATAAACTCCATATCATGCACCTCTACTCTTACTTCCAGAAATACCTCACTCCCCGACAGCCGTCCGTCACTTCGTTCCTGGCGTCGCTTGCGCAAGCATCTCACGACTTGGTTCCTCCAGATGATCTAGAGCCCTTGGTTCAGAAGATCGCCAACGAGTTCGTCTCGGAAGCATCAGCGTCCGAGGTGGCTTCGGCCGGTCTCAATGCCATTCGAGAAATTTGCGTGCGCCAGCCGCTTGCCATGAATGAGACCCTGCTTCAGGATCTCGTCATGTACCGGAAGAGTAAGGATAAGGGTGTCATGATGGCGGGCCGTGGATTGCTCAGTCTGTTCCGGGAGGTCAACCCCGAGATGCTCAAGAGGAGAGACCGCGGCAAGGATGCTTCCATCGGTCTCCGGTCTGGGGAGAGGAAGGAGAAGCGCTTTGCTGAACAGGAGGCTGGCGGTATCGAGGGTCTGGAGCTTTTGGAGAAATGGAAGGAGGAGGAGCGCAGAAAGAGGAGGGCCGAGAAGGGCCTGCCTTCTGATGGTGAAGATGATGAGGATGTGGATGACGAAGAAGCAGACTGGGCCGCCTGGAATGTGGAAGATGACGAGGATAGTGACGACTCTGGCGATTGGATTCAGGTGGAGAGTGACGTTGAAATCGAGCTCAGCGACTCCGAAGACGAGAAGGACGGGCCCCCTACCAAGAAGGCCAAGTCCAACGAGGATACCAAGGCGGAAACGAAGCCTGAAGAAGAGACGGCCGAGGCCAAGTTCTCCAAGCTGGCCACGACCCGCATTCTTACCCCGGCCGACTTGGCTAAGCTACAAGAGCTGCGTACCGAAGCAGCCGTCAATGCACTGGTCCCTGGATCGAAGGGCGCCACCCGGCATCGGGACGATCCGCTGACGGCTGAAGAGATTGAGGGTCTGGCTGCCCTCTCGGCGGGCAAGGCCACGCGTGAGGAGCGTATTGCCCATGCTAAGGAGGGCAAGACTGACCGGTCGGAGCACAAGAGTGTGACGGCCAAGCGCAAGGAGCGCAAGGAGGATCAGGGCAAGAGTACCACCAACAAGGAGAAGGCGCGCAAGAAGAACTTCTTGATGACGCTGGGCAAGGCCAAGAGCAAGAACAAGCGGAGTTTGGTGCAGACTCGGGCGGTGCTCAAGGCTCATCAGGACCGGGCCAAGCGGGGTGGTCGCAGAGGAAACGTTGGTGCCGTTGCTTAAGGTATATACGATGATACCCTATCGCAGATCTATTGTTTCAGGTTGTTGTGTGTAATCGAGCATCTGAATGTTCTCAAATGATGTTCTAAAAGCGTGCTTCTGTATATAGAGCTCATTGCATTACTCGGTTGATATCTTCGTATCCTGAGGCTCTTGCACTGTAGTTTTATCACTGGTGCTCCGTATATCTTTCCAATGCCTTCATACTAATTTCATAAATACGGAGTCGTCTATCTAGGGTTCGCGTCCGGCTGTATTATCCTCAGGCTGCCGTCTACCAAACCGAAAAAGGATAAATGGCACGGAACACGTGCGGGGCGCGTCGCGCGTCGCGTTCCGGGCCTCAGGTTCTTCACTTTCCCCAGCCTCTTCCCGTTTCCAGTCCAACCAACCGTCCCTCTTCTTCCCTTTGCATTCTCCCCTCTTTCCCCTCGTCCTCGCATTCTTTTTTTTTTTTTCTTTAGAATCGTGCACCCGTCGAATCAGAACTCGTCTTTTCAAATCAAGTGGTCCCAAAGACAATAGAATCTAGACTAGTACTAGCCTGGACGGCCAGAAACCTCTCCACTCCCCATCCAATCACCATCTCTCTCTCTCTGTCTCTCTGTGGCATCCAGTTCGATTCCACATTCACCATGTCCCCCTCTCTCCAAACCACCACCACTACTACTGCAACGACCCTTGACCTCACCTCCAAACGCCGACGCTTCCAACCCCCAATCACCAACTTCTTCACCACCACATCCTCCTCCTCATCCAACCCCCTCTCCACAGACAATGCCACCACCCGCTCCCACCCCCTCTCCTACAACCACTACTCCACAGCAACCTGCTCCCCGACCCCCATCGTCCCAACCAAAGTCCAAGCCTCCCTCCTCTCCGTCGGCATGCGCGTCCGCAAATCCGTCGCCGAAGGCTACAAAACCCATCTCAGTCTCGCCAAGCTAGATCCCAGCGTGCGCAACCTCAACCTCAACCTCATCACCAACGACGAAGGCGATGCCTTCTCCCTCCCTTCTAGCAGCCAGGAATCCACCGCGCATGCCGGCGGACAGAAACGGTCGTTTGAGCTAGATGATATGGACGAGGATAGTGCGGAGGAGGAGGAGAGCGAACAGGATACGATGGCGACTATGCAGAACGGTGCGATACTGGGCCGGACGATCCTCGCCCCGAAGTTGAATTCGCAGCGGCGACGGTTCGTGGCGCTCAAGAGACATGCCACGACGGGGGGTATGGAGGTTGATGATTTTGAGGAACCGACGTTTTTGAGGAGGAGGGAGGAGGTCGATATGGATTATGTTGCTGGGAGGGGGGTGGGTGTGAGTGGGGAGATTGAGATGGGTGGGGTTTAGGTTGGAGATGTGAGGGGAGGAAGTAAGAGGATTGTTTTTTCTTTTGGGCTTCGTTCGTTGTTTGTTCATGTGGTGTTGTTTTAGCCGGCGTTGGTTGAGTTGGGTTTGTTGTACTATATTATCTATCTTCGCGTGTCTTTTTGTTTGGTTGCTTGTTGGGGGGGGGGGGGGTCATGGGCTGGTTCTGTGACTGCTGTTATGTGTCTTGAAGCAAGAATCATGATGCATGCATGCATACTGGTCCTGTTTCTTTCACCTGCTGTGTCCATCATTCTTTCTCTTTGCATATCCTTACTCAATCCTGTCTGCTCTGCATCCGTCTGTTGTCGAGCATTCTACCCTGTACATAATATCCAATTGCTCTGATGCTCTAGTTTAGATCTGAGCTGTGTTTCTTTAACACCAGCCAGCATACATCAATCATATCGACTCACTGAATGATGAGTGAAGCCTTGAGTCACTGTATCCCTCTCCGAAGTAACAAAAAAGAGATCAATTCTATCTATAGTTTACATCAAGCCATTTATTCTCCCAACCAAAGGGCAACCCCTCTTGCATAGTAATCATGAGTAGCCACTCACACACCCCCTCCACGGACATCTCGTCAAACAGAAAAACAAGAGGGGCAAAAAAAAAAAAAAAAATACAAATAAAGGAACAGGTAACGCTCAATCCGAACTCCCCACCTTTTCTCTTTTTGTTTTAAGGCTCCATGAAAGAAAGACCGATATGTATGTGATGTGATTACAACTCGTCCTTGACGTTGGCTTTCTTTTCTTCTTCCTTAATCTTCTTGTCGCTCTCCTTGGTCTTCTTGTCGTTCTCCTTGTCCTTCTTGGTTTCCTTGGACGACTTGCTGTCCTTGGTCTTCTTGGTCTGGTCCTTTCCGGATTTGGCTGCCGCGGCGCCCATCTTGTCGTAGATGCGGTTCAGGATGCGCTCGAGCTCCTTGAGGCGGGTGTCGAGCTCCGCGACGGTGAGGGCCGGGTCGTCAGTTTCGGTGAGCTGCTCTTGGAGGGCGAGCTGGGTTTCGAACCAGGTGTTGGTGGATTCGTAGGTCTTGGAGAGGCTGCTCAGGTCGTGGGGTTGGAAGATGGAGTATTTCGGTCCGCTGGGCTTGGGGGTGGTGGTGGCGGAGGCGGTCTGGGTGGTGGTAGAGGAGGTTGCGTAGGGGTCTTCGTCTAGGTCGACGGAGGGATCGGCGGAGGGAGATTCGGTAGAGGAAGTCGAGGTCTCGGGCTCGGTGGTGGAAGTTGAGCTGGATGCCGCGATGCTGGAGTAAAGATCCTCGTCCTGCTGGATCTGCTGCTTCATGACATCAAGGACAGACTCGGCGTTCTTCAGCACTCGCTGCAACAGGTCGACGTGGGCGGGGCGCTCCGCGTTCTCCTTCTTCCTCTTGAGGGCGGGGTTGACGATTTCCTTCAGAGACTTCAGCTTCTCCCGGAACTCGGCGGTCTTTGCGTCAGCTCCGTCGCCGTACAACCAGTCACTGGCAGCAGAGGCTCTCTCCTGCAGCGTGGTCAGCTGCTCGGGCTTCACCACCTTGGCGAATTCCTCATCGTCCACCAGGTCCCGGCTGCGGTAGATGAAAGATTCCAATTCATTCAGGGCCTCCTCGCGTAGAATACGGTCGTAGTCCGAGGCATCGAAGGCAGCCAGGCGGTCCTGAATGCGGGCGAGTTCAGCGGCGGTAGGGGCAGGAATACCCAAGGGAGATGAGGTGAAGCTGATGGAAATCGACTCCAGCTTGGTCTGAGGGGTGTTCTTCTTGCTTTCCTTGGCAGATGCGGTGGCGGAAGCATCATCCGCCGAAGAAGTCGTAGCAGCCTGAGGCTCCTCCGGCTCCAGAGTGATGGACTCGCTCGGTTCGCCTTCCTCTCCGAGAGGCGCCTGTTCGTCCTTCTTGCCCAAGCCAAAAAATCCCTTGACATCCTCGACAACACTTCCCTTCTTGGCAGACTCAACTTCGCAGCTGACGGAACCGCTAGCAACTTCGGGAAGACCATCGACGGGACTCAGACGGATGGCAAATTTGGTGGTGATGTTGGCAGCTGAGCAACCAAAGTCTTCCTGGAGCTTGGCGACAGACGCAGTGAGGTTCTGCGTCTTCACCCCCAGAATCGGCGATTCGACGACACCTCCGTCGACGGGAATTTGGTGGTAGAAGCTGAACTCGAAGTCATCCAGGTTCTTGACAGTAACCTGCTTCTCAGGACCGACTTGGGAAGTCGGGGTGAAAAGCTTCTGCTGTCTCTCCTTAGAATCAGAGGTCCACTTCAGCAAGACGGCATATCCAGAGGCATCGCTTGCGCGAATGTCCTTGACACGGAAGCTGGGACTGAGAGCGGCTCCTTTGAAAGCAGCGCCAAATACTGCAGCTTCATCCGCATTGACACTGGTCCGAATCTTGTTCGCAGATCCGCATACCCTCTCCAGCTCCTTCTGCACGAAAGGCGTGCGAATGGCGCCACCGTGGAGAATAACGGAGTCAATGTCGCTCAGCTGCAATCCAGCAGCCTCCAAAGCTTGCTCCAAAGGCTTTCCGACACGGGCAATATGCTGCTCCGCAAGTTCTTCGAATTTGGCACGGGTCACACGGTACTTGAAGGTAAGGTCTTCCTCGTAAAGGCTCTCGAACGCGGCGCCGGTCTCAGTGTTGGCACTGAGCACTTGGCGCGCCTTCTCCGCATCCTTCCAAAGTCTTGCCATAGTCTTTCCGTGGGCCTGAATATCAGCCGGTCCGACACGATCCTTAAGCTTCTTGTCCTCCACCAGGGTCGCGATCATATCCTGGACGATCAAATCGTTCAGCGCATCTCCTCCAAGGGTCTTGTCCCAGCCAGTTCCCAAGACCTGAACCTCTTGGACGGTCTTGTTAAACCGTCCCACGTCTTTCACGGCACGGCTTTGGAAGCGAATCACACTGGCAGTAGTAGAACCGGCGCCCATATCGTAGATGATGTGGTACTCAGGCTTCTGTCCGTCCGAAACACTAGGGAAAGTGCGGCTGGTTGCGTAGTTCAATCCGACGGCAAGGTTATCGCTGATAAAGGCATCAACGTTCAAGCCTGCCAGTTCCGCGGCCAGTTCTAGACTCCTCTTCTCCGCGGCAGTGTAGAATGACGGGTAGGTGATCACCGCATCCGTAATGTCGGATCCCTTTCCAGCCAGACTATCGGCATTGGCTTTGATCTGCTTCAACTGCATGGCCAGAATTTCTTCGACCAGGAAAGCGTCCTTCTTTTCGGCCTCTCCGAGTCTGTTGCTCCGCAGTCCAACCGTGCCACGATCTCCGGGAGCTTCTTCCAGCCGCAATGCGGGATAGCGGTTCTGGAAGGTTTTGATCATCTCATTGTCCCCATCGAAAGGAACCCCGAGCAAGGACTTGAGGTTCGAATATACATCATCGGGATACCGTGCGGCCAGCGCCAGGGCGTCGCCGCCGTAAAATCTTTCGGGGAACAGAGCATCGGCTTCGCGGGTAGGCTTAAACGCAACGGCAGCGGACTCCTTACGCTTCGAATCTTTGGTGAGGACGATTTCGAGAGGGATACCGGGTTTGACGAGCGTAGCTTTCAGATATTCGGTGCCGACATCGATACCGAGGACTGCGGAACCCGCAGCCGCCGCTGGGGCTGGGAAGCTCAGGAAGAAAACGAGGAAGGGTAGGATCAGGAAAGAGAGGACAGGAGAGGAGGTGAGCGAGCCATATGTCCGGCGTTGGCCGCTAGGAGCCATGGTCTATGTTGGTCTAATACTGCGGAGGGGGTCAATGAAATCATGTTCCGTCATGCTCAGCACACAGTCGCATACCTTTGTTGGGTTCAAGAAACAAATCTCGCCCATAGAATCTCTAACAATACTGTCTTCCTTGTCTAGGATATTCTTTGATATTCTTCAAAATGTAATTGGTGAAGAAAGCGATCTGTACATCAATTGGGATTAGATCAGGGTCCGGAGGCGGGCTGCGTAGTCGTTGTCGTCTGTCGTGAACTATGACCCGGTTAGCTGGTGGCAGAAAAGAGCGTGGGGAAAAGGGCGCCACGGACGCGGGCTTTAAGACAAGGGAGCCATCTAGGCGACAACCACACTCGGAATTACTGGCCACCTGGCAGTAAGCGCGAGCAGCAGCAGTAAGTAGCACTGGGATCGTGATGAATGAAAGGCGAGATGGAGAGGCCACGTTTGGCCGACCGGCACCCTGTTTGCTCTGTTTGCCCCCGTCGATCGACGGGCCGATCGGCAGCTCAGGGTCTAGAGTCGAACGACGAACTACTCTGTACGAATTATCTACCACGTACGGTGTAGGAATAGGATCAGGTCGATTTTCCGCTAGTCATCGTCAAACTCGGAATCGCTCATCCATCCCGTCTCGTATGTCTCGCGGATCTCGCCCAGTCCGTTGACCAGAGTCTCCCGCTCGTCCACCCCAGCCACTCGTCCCGCCAATGTCTCCAAGGATTTTAATCTCTCCGCCGTTCGCGAAGAGACAGTCAATGCGGAAAGGATACTTATCTTCTCTTTCGATCTCAATCCAGGGAACATATCACGAGGGAAGCTGTCCAAAAGGGGCAATGGTAATGTCGTATGGAACCTAGAGGGTCTGGGTTAGCAATGGCAATGGGACTGCAGGGAACAAGTTCAGCGCTCTTTCTGACCTCTGAAACATCGGTTCCGAATTATAGTGCCGTCTACGGCGGAGGATACCCAGATCCTCTCCAGAGGACTCATCCTCGAGATTGCTAGCCCCACGTGAAACTTGGAGCTGGTTAAAGATGTGGTGGGACTTTCGACTGTCCAGCCCGTCATATGTGAAGTCCAGATCGAACTCCGTCTTGATCGGCGATCTCTCAGAGCCAATCTCATCCCCGTCATTCGATGGCTTGGTATGTGGCTTTGCAGAGTCTTCATCGTCCTGCACAATCGTTGATTGTAGCTCAAATATCTTATGGATACTGTCATCACCTGCCAAGGAAGCCTCGAAGTCGTGATAGGGACGCAGTCGAGTCGGAAGCGACACCGTTTCCATGGCGGAACTGATCAAGGCCGTGGTATACCATTCCGATTGGGGATTGAGGTAGACGGATTTAGGGATTCGGCTCGGGGGGTCCATTATGGGCGCATACAATGACGCTTGGGCGGAAATAGCGTGGACAGACCGAGCTTTATTAAGATCCCTCTTGAACTGGGTTTGCTACCGTCGAATCCAAAGTAAGCCTCACTCGGAAAGGGAAGATTTGCATCGGAAAACTCACCCGATCGACCTTCTTGCCATTCTCAATAGCCCAGACCCAGACGGCCTTCTTGCCATATTCGTCTCTAATCCTATCAACGTACTTGGCAGCAAAGCCACCCCACGCATCATCGGACCCCGTAAACAATTGCAGCGCACGCAACTGATCGCACTCCTCCGCGAACGGTCTGACATCTCGATCGAGCAAGTCATGCTCTTTGTCAAGGTCATTAAACAGCTCTTCCCCAATAGTCCAGTCCTCGAAAGGCATGATTTTGGAGTTCAGCTCGTAATCGTTCAGCTGGACAATGGAGCGAGGATGGTAGAACAGTCGGTTATAGTCGGACCAATACCTGACTGTTTCTGCAGAGAGTGTTGGAGCAGGCAGCCCTGCATCGAGGCTCTTCTGGTACTCACTCTGGGGGATCAGAGCTTGCTGTTGTATTACCTCCTTTCCATCCCTAAGTTGAGGTTAGGTTTGCGCCATAAGAACATTGAAGGCGTTGAAGCACGCCAGGGTAGAGGAGCGATCACTCACCACAGGCCCTGACCGGGGTTGGAGTCTTCGGTCAACTCGTACAGTGCATTGTACTTGCGGAGAGTACCGAATCCCCCCTTGAGGTCATATATGACGGTACGTGGAGTGTAAGTTTCAGTCCCATCAGCCCCAACGCCTGGTCGGAAATGGACGTCATGATCAACCGGGGATTCTTCTTCCTCGTTGTACGTGAAGTAGGATTCCTATAGGCCCGGTCAGCTAGAGTGTCGAGGATTAGAGAGCAATACGAGCTGGGAATCTGACCACGTACCTGAAGATTCCAGAAGTGGGTGGCCAGGTAATTGGCCCGCTGACCCAGCTGTAAGGTGATAACTTCATGCATGGTGGATGCCGACTATGTCGCACATTGACAGTTAAAATATATGCAGACTTGGCAGCTGGTATTTGACGGGTCCCGCTAGTATGGTTGCAAGGGACGCCGATCTAGTGAATCCTCTGAATCAGCCGAGCGCAGGGCGTCTCAAGTCAAATCCAGTGAGAAGCTACGACTTTGCATCTGTTCTAGAACCTGGCAGCAATAATTCAGAACGAGCATCTGATGGCATCACCGCGTAAACGCACGGACCACCAGCGATGGCGGCTGCCTATCTGGGTCTAGTGCGAGCACGGTCAGCACGTGAACCCCGCCTTCCCAAACTGGCAAGCGGCGTTGTCCTGGGCAACCATCACGGGACCGCGGCGCGAGCAACAAACAAGCAACAAGCGGGCTGGGCGGTCACTGACTGTTGTGGGTGCGTCACCGATAGGGGATCAACCGAGAACTCACCACCTCCACACCAAGTGGATTTTCCACGGGGCTTCCTGCGGCGCCTAGCTTACACCCCTTTGAGACGCGACTGTCATGTCATGTCCTAACCTGGCAATAGCTTCACTTAACTAACCCCAGCCTATACAGCATATCTATCGTGCCTCGCGATGGATTCCCCATCAAGCGCGATGTCGAGCCCAACAAAAGCCCTCAATCCCCTGTCTCCAGAGCGAATCAACCAACAGATCGGACCCAACTCACCCTCGCGATCATCCGACATCTTCAACCTCCAGCGCAAGACTCCTCGGGGCCTCACTGATGTGCAGGCCAAGGTCGCGTTTTTGAATAATCTATCACGAGGAAACAGTCCCGCGCATGCTGCACAGTCATCCACTGGATCCGCGGCTGCCCTTCAACGGGCCATCCTTGGGCGCGAGGAGGCCGAGTCTGCATTGGCAAATGTCTCCGCTCAGCTCTCTGAAGCCCAGTCACGGGAGCGTCGCATCAGTGAAAGGCTTGAGTCCCTACTCGAAGAACTACAATCAACAAAAGAACGTCAGGCCCACGAAAGGACGGTATTCGAAAAGGAAATAAGGAAAGCGAGAAAGGAGGCCTTCCGTGCTGGTTCCGTCTTGGTCAAGACACAGGAGGAATTGAAGCATGCGAGAAACGAAGCTAAAGGATTCAAAGAAAGCGCCCAGACAGAACGAGCAGCAAAGGAACAAGCGAAGCAGGAAGCGTTTGAGCGGGCTTATGCAATCGCCGGACTTACCGAGGAGATGCAGGTTCTCAAGGAAAACCTACGAGCTGCGGAAGCTACCATTCACGCCAACAAGCTCGAAGCGCAGGCACGGCAGAAAATCCAGAAAAACGATATTGGGCGATTGTCGCTGGCTGAAGGCGATCTCAACCTCTTGCTGACCCCTACACCAAGAAGACCCAAACGCCCCGCCGAGGATTTGGTCAACTCGCCTCGAGTCAATGCAGTCAAGCCGTCGCCTGCCCAGGACACTCCTCCTAAAAGGCAAAGATTATCAGATGTTACTCCTCGGAATGAGGTCAAAGAGGCCACTATATCGGACGCGCATCACAGCCGTATTGACGAGCTTGAGGGGATCCTCTCTCGAGAGCGTCGCCTCAGGACCCAGGCAGAAGACATGATTGAATTCCTTAAAGTGGAATGCCATTTCAAACGTTGCTCCTGCCGTCTGGCAGAAGAGGATGAGATGGATCATGGACACGAATCGCAAACTGTAAAGAGAGCAGAAAAAGGGGAAGGGAATGCCTCAGGGGGTCGTCATAACAACAGCAACACTCTGATTGCGCCAAAGGAGCCAAGTCCCTCGCATACACCCAAGGGCGAACCTGCCGGATTCGCGGCACAGAAGCAAGCAGTCAGGGAAAAAGCTGTTGGAAATAGAGTCATGAACGGAGAAGACGAACAAGATGATGTTGATGAAGTCATCGAAGAAGTTGAGGAGGTCCAAGCAATCGATGATGACGATGATGATGAGCCTCCAGAGGAGCCTTTGATAACATTCTCACCTGCCACTGGCACCTTCCACACCTTCCCTTCCCCTGTTCGAGGATCCCCCCGAAAGCTCAGCGAAGCCGTCTCGAATGCACACCAATCACTAGCAGCCCACACTGGAGACGGAAAGGATGCCCAGGTAATGACTGGCAGTCCCACTCCGAAGTATGCATCTCGCCGGCACCAAACGCCATTTGATTCCATAATGGAGACTGAAGCGTATGTTTCAACCCATCCCACGCCGGCAATTGCTGATGTTCCATGGGACCCTGTCATGCCCGTGGGACATCGCGCTGAGACTCCCGAGGGGAACCCTGACCCGGTGAAGGTTCCCTTGCGGACGGATGATTCGGGATCCAATCGCTTTTCTGACGTTCCAGGGACTCCCATCAGTCGGGAAGAGGCACTAGCTCAGATCAAAGCTCGGAGGGAGAGAGCAAACACTATGAAGAGGTCCGCCAGTGCCAGCGAAAGTGTACTCCGCTCTGGAGGCATGGGTGTCACCCCAATTCGGGCCGTTCGACGGATGCCCGGGGTTCAGAATTCAGATGCCAGACGCAACGGCCCTGCGAGGAATCGGAGGGACATGAGTGCCCCCATCCGGTTGTCCCACCAATAGGACCAGTATTTTATCCCTTTTGGTTCAAACGGACAAAGGCCACTACTTATTCCTGATATTCTTGGTTAATGACCCGACTCTCTCTCTTGATACCCCGGTACTCCGAGCGGAATGGCGTTTTTGGATGTTGCTTTGACGGGCATCAATGAAGCTACTTATCTCTCAAATCTTATGACTATCATCATTTCCTCTTGTATGTTCGAAGAGGGTGATATTGTGGCGCTTGGATGGCGGGTTTGTCTATGTATCTGCTTACTTTCTAGTTTGACCTCCCAACTCCACGGCATATGAGCACTGCTTATAAGCCTCGACGCTCTTTAAATCTTTCCCCACTTTCCTTTGTCTGGCGATTTATCTTTTGCTTTTCTGTCTCTCATATTGTGAATAGGCTAGCTTGGCTTGCGTGGTTTGGATATTTTAGGCGCATTGTTTGGAAGAAGACTTAGAATTGATGATATCGACATGACATCCTCGAAGTACGGTCATCTTCACCGTATTGATTTAAAAAGCACGGCCGATCTGGCATTGCTTACAAGACAATAGACATGGTCTATAAATGCTACCTCGCCGTATATACTTCCATGCGTACATTGTGCCAGTTGATATGGAAAGAAAGGAAATAAGCACACCACTTCGCGGTCAGATCTAGATGATCGAAATGCCACAACATCTGATGCGCGCGCTGTCGACACGTGCTTTACGACCCCACCAGAGACGGACCAACTCTTCGACAAAGACACGGTCGGCGGTGCTCCAGATGTCTAGGCCCATTTCGGTCAGATCCTCGGAAGTGATCTTGATTGGATCGCTATCATCGTAGGAAGCTCTGGCGTTGCGCGGACCAGTTTCGGTAGTTGTCTGCTGCAGTAAGGGGGATCTGGAGTTGTCTTCTTGGGTGGACTGTCGGCCGACGGCGATGGAAGGCTCAGTGTCGTCTTCTGGCTCATCCTCATAAGAGGCAGTATCCCCATCGGGTTGCTCATCGTCATCGTGATCAGGTGAGTTACGGCTATCGTGTCGGGCAACTACGTCGGACAAAGTGATGAAGATTTGGGCCGTGAGACGACGGAAATACGCCACTAGGGCGATCTCGGGAGGCTGTTGAGTTGACTCTTGGAGTTGGATGCTTCGGCGGCCAAGAGACCCTGACGGTGGGCTAGGAAGCGTCTCCACACTCGCTAGGAGTCGCGTGTCCTGTTCGATTTGGTGCTCCTCTTCTTCTTCCTCGGAAAGTCCGTCGCGCTTTTCACCTGCTGATGCCCACCAGATGAAGGAGGTATATGCTAGGCGCGTCCATGAAAGAGGTTCGACGATGGGGCTGGAGGAGTACGTCGACGCCGCATCCGAGTCATCATCGCTTTCGGCCGAAGCAGCTTCGTCTTCCTGAGAAACATGCCGGAGACCCTTGCGGAGAGTCGAGTAACGCCGTGCATCACGCTGAGTCGCTTTCACTTCGATAGATTGCGGCATCTTCCCCTTTGCCGGTTGGGTATGGAAGATGGAGATTGTCGGGAATACCTTCTCCACGGCGTTCTTGGAGTGAGGAGGCGGCAATGTGACGAGGACATCAAAAAGTTCGGGCTTCATGGTCAGGACACTGTCCGTGCTGCAAGCAATCCAGGCAGAGTCATGGTCCGTATTGGCCGAAGAGCCCACGAAAGACGAGAGATAAGGGATATCATGGATACCAACATTGAACAATGGGCGAGGTCGTGGAGAGGGCAATCCGTTCTGAGGAAGCAGAGGAAGGAGCGAATTAGGTAAGGAGGCCAATAAAGAGAGATCGTATACTATTTGACTGTCAGCAAGGCTTACGGGAAATAGGGTAGCTGCCATACCATAGCTACAAGGGGTATGAACTGGCGCCTCTGCCATGAAAAGAACCCTTTTGCGCAGCAATGCTGCTCTGTACAACGGAAATAGCAGGGGTCCAAAGGAGTCAAGGAAATCAGGAAGGGAGGAAGCTGGATGGAAAGGCGTCAGGGCCGGCCTGGGCGTTTCCAACACAATTGCATCACTAAAAGCGCGGGTTCGATGGACGGCATCTCTTAAATCACCATGGGCCCGTAGCCGGAGACTAAGGGGAGATTCCAGAGGGGAATCGGGTGGCATAGCGGAAGCATCACTCTCACGAATTTCATGGAACTCCCAGTAGTCTGATAACGGTTGCGTATTGGACATGTCCTGGGCATAGTTTCTGGAAGCGATCGCGGGATGTCAACGGTCGGGCCGCAAGGACAGCACATAACAGATCTGACTTACGCCGCCAATTCTTTGAGCTTGGGGGCATGCCTCCAACTTTTCCCTAGCCTTCCGGAACTCAATGGGACGAGGACTCCGATAGCGAACATCTTTGCATTTCGTTCCGCTTCTTCAGCGGGCCAATTGACAAACGCACTGATGCCAGCGTACTGCTCGTGGACGAAGTATCTAGTAAGGACGAGCTGTCAGTGGGTATAGACGGTCTGGAGCAGCGACGGCATACATACACCAGATCTTCTGAGACATTGTGTAGACCGGATGGAAGCGACTTATATTCCACAGCTCCTTCAACTTCAACTATGCGACCGGATGGGTTAGGTCACTTCGTCACGGTTAGACCGTTGGAGCAGTAGTATGTTACTTACCACCGGGAACAGCGCGTTTCCATGATATCACATATCTAGATTAAGAGCGGAACCGTCAGCCGGGAGATCCTCTTTTAACGGACGGTCTTCAGAACAGACTTGGAATTGCTCACCCGGCTTTGATATCGAAGCGAATGACGAAGAGGGCCGCAATGCCAGGCGGCGACTCGATGACAGCAGCGGGGCGGGGCACGTCAAGCCCCAGGGGCTTCCGTCTAAAAGGACCAGGTGCCATTGCCGGAGAGCGCGTAAGAGGCGGAGGCGACAGTCTCCATGGAATGAGCGAAGGGAGCGCAATCACTGAGATGGCGGCATGAAGGATACAAGCTGGTGGAGGCCGTCGAGCAGCAGCGAGCCGACCTTTGGGGGAGTTGCGGAGAAGCTGTCGTTGCCTGAGGACAGTGGTACCCTAGCCTCATCGGGCTAGCGTCGCCGTGTTCCCCCATCTAACCCATTTAGGGCAGGTGCCGCGCTGATCGTCCAGCCGGTCAGTTGTGCAAAACGCTGCTTCTTTGTGCTACCGATTCTTGAAGGCGAGAATGGATCGAATATACTTCGATGAAGTGGTGCCCTTTAAGTGTCTCAAACATCTCAGATGACTCCTAATACGGTGGGTTGAACAGTTCTGGCTGTTGAGCCTCCTTACCGATTGTGGAAAGACAAACACCACTATAGACTCCGGCCCGATACTATGCATAAACGAAAGATCCCCATCCGAAATCCCTACAGTGAACTGTCTGTCAACTTCATCGTCTAGTATCAATCTGACTACCATGGACTCCAAGATACCTCTTCATCCCTACTATCCCCTTGATGCCCAAATCGATGGATATGTTCCCAATGAGGCTTCTTTGCTCTCCATCCTCACCACCGCCAGCGTCGGCGCGACAGCGCTCCTGGGTGCCACTCTGACTCTGATCAGCGTGATTCGACCAAGTCTGAGGAAAGCAGATCGACTCGCGATATTGTGGTTCGTTCTCTGTAGGTCCGAACTCGTACACATACTGCTTTCATGACCGGAACAGTTTCCATGCTAACAGCATATGAATCTCAAGCGGGTTCACTTCACTGCTTTTTCGAGGGTTACTTTATGATTCACCATGATCATATGGCGTCTGCGCAAGACTTCTTCGGTCAGCTATGGAAAGAGTATGCTTTGTCCGATTCTCGATACATGACCTCCGATACCGTCGTCTTGTGCATGGAAACCATCACCGTTGTAGGTGCACCCGCAGCTGCAGGGATCCCTGCCTATTATACCCCCTAAATAGCATGCGACGCCGTTGGCTAAAGGTCTGAAATAGCTTCTCTGGGGCCCGCTCTGTTTTCTGGTCGCATATTTGATTCTCTCCCAGCATCCTCTGCGCCATCCGTTGCAGATCATTGTGTGCATGAGCCACCTTTATGGTGATGTTCTCTACTACGCAACGAGCTTATTCGATCATTATGTTCATGGCCGACCATACAGCCGCCCGGAGCCTTACTATTTTTGGGTCTACTACTTTCTAATGAATTTCATCTGGATTGTGGTTCCGTTCTGTACGTTCCAATCCCACAGACCCCTTGCTTGGTTTTTATTCGTTCCAGACTTACGATGGACACAGACTATCTTTGCCAGAGTGTCCGGACAATATCGGATGCCTTCAAGGCGTTGGGAGACGCTTCTGTGCAGCGCAAGGATCGATAAGAGAAGGGACGGCCAGACATGATGTCACCCATCCCAAACCGGGCGACATCAGATGAGGGGTAGACTATCTATATGCCTTGCTAACTCAGGCTAAGGCCGCTGGTCTTTACTGATCATGCATGCGTATGATCTTAGGGATCTTCGCTTCGGCCGGGACAGCAGTCGTTTGGCGAGTCTCGAATCGACGGGGCCGACCGGGAAAAGCAATATACGGCCAGTGCATGACAACACACTGCAACAATAATGAATCAGGTAGAACACTCTTCCCTTTACTGGCCCACTTTGTGACGCGTAGCCCCGGTGGATCGCTTTAGGCATTCCTGCTCCTCCGCCAGCCCGGCAAACAGGAAGAATAGCTCCGAGTTCCACGTTAGCTACACAGTACATCGGAATGATCGTCTTGCGCGACTGCTACTTTGCGATACGATGAATGTTCGATTGAATGTTCCATTATCGGAGTCCAAGCCTGAATTTGAACGGGTTCCCTTCAGGTCAGAGAATGCACGGACATGGCGCCGGAGAAGAAGGGTGTGGCTTGGTGCGAGGCGTGGGATGTAGGCAGTCAGGTGCGGGACGAGGGACGAGGTCCATGTGCATCTCATCAGCCAGCAGCTATGACCATGACCGTGCAGGATAAGCTGGAGAAGGGGGTGGATACTGGATGCTGGGTAGATAAAGAAAGGGGACCGCCTTAGCTGATCGCCTGTACGGAGGACCTGATTGTTGGTTTTTCCCTGGAGCGGCAACGGACAAACCACCGGTCGCGGAATGAATATTTTGCCCTGGACGGCAAAGCAAGCAGCAAATCATCATCTCGGGCGGAATGCTGTTGGCTGGCGGGAGCTCGATTGGGCGCCAGATCTGACGGCCGGACATTCTGGCCATGGGGTTGGTTGGGCTGGTGCGTGGCGCTGACTCGAGCTGGTTTCCCGGGCAGCCCTGCCAAAGTGTAAGTTGCTCGTGTGAAGAAGTATAGCCTTCGACTCTTGTTGTGGTTCCTCCAAGCTGGCCGGGTGTGTGTCCTCGCAGACGAGTCTCGTCGGGGAGAGGAATGAGGTCCTTTGGAGACTCGCTCAGCAGCCGATCTCCCTTTCTGCCCCTCCGAGCCTGGACGAGTACTGACTGGGGACGCTTTACTACTAGTGAGCTGCGCTGCCTGCCTCCAGTCTCCATCTGCACTTGACCGCCTGTTCCCTGGCTTTTCTCTGCTTCTTCTTTTCAGTTTCGCATTTCGTATCCCCTCTAGATTATCCGTTTTCTTTCTTTGGTGCCCAATTGTCCCCCAGCATTACCGCGACCTTGTTGCTGTTGCTGTAAGCCAGGGTATGTGCTGTCGGCGTCTCGACTGAGAGTGAGTTTCCCCTCCGTCCCATAAACAAACAACGGGTGACGTCGGTGGGTGGGTTTTCCCACTCTTCTGGCCTTCCACAGCACCACACACACCCACTCGGGGATCGCATTGCATTGGAGACCCAGCCTGAGACTTGGATCAGCTGCCGCGACCCCGAACATAATGCTGATGGCTGTCCCCGATCGCAGATTTCCATGCCGCCTCCTGCCAACCCGCAGCGCCCCTCCAACCGTGGGGGAGGCCCCAGAACATCACCCACGAAGAAACCCCTCGACATTGGAGTACCCCTAGGTATCTACGATACAAATTCCGTGCGAGCCAAGGTTCGCAAGTGGCAGCAGCAAGGAGGCGGGGTAATCGCGGCCAATGACGGGGTCTGCTACGACGACGATGAAGAGAATTCAACCGTCGATTCCAAACCTAAGCCTGTGGACGAGAAGGCATCCAGTAGCTCCAATGGCTCCACAACGAGAACGCCCACAACGAGGATGCGAAGCAAAAGCACCCCCCGAAAACGAGTGATCAGTGATGAGCATTGGAAGCTAAACCGAACCCCCACCCAGACGCCCACTTCTAAGCTCCCTGCCCCAAAACGTATCGCCGAATATACAACAAACGATCCAATAACTTCCCCACATGCGAGTGGGGGCGAGAGCGCGCGTGAGGACAAGGTATTGCCCTCTCCATCTCGTAACAAAGATAGGGGCAGGGCGGCTGTGGCATCCGATCTCGCGACCAGAGAACGACGGAAATCGAGAGCGTCTCGGGATGTTGATACAATAGCGGAGGACAAGGCTGAAGGCGAGAATGGGTCACATAATGGATCGTCGAAGTCTACTTCGCGACAGGCCACCGGGGACAAACCCAACGCAAGTGTACGGTCGGAACAGTCGCAGAGTGCAAAGAAAAGGGACGGAGCGCTGGATTATGATTCGGAATGGGCGACAGGTGAAGCCGATTTCTCCGAACTCTCCAGGCGACGTGCGCGAGGCCCAAACCATCCTGTACCCAAAAGCCCTGGACTTAGAGGGCGAGGCACTGTGAAACCACCTAAGGGTGGCATCTTTTCCCACATGCTCGATGAATCCCGAAAGATGTTCGCCAAACCGGAGCCTCCGAAGCCCACTCCGAACCGAGGCGCGAAGATAGAGGCATGGCTCTCCGAGACCCCGGATCCATTTATTGACGATATGGAGTCCGATGTCGAGATACCCGCTCCATTGAATACCAGGACCAGCAAGAAAAAGACCCCCACAAAACAACGGGAATCCCAAAATGCCGCCAGCGATATCGATACTCCCGCCGACAGCGACAGATCGACGAAAGATGCGGCGCTGCGGCGAGCGAGGAAGGAAGGCTCGACCGGAAGCGAACGTGTGAAGCCGACGGAGGAGAAAGCTGCGCCTACAAAGGATACCGCCGCTCCAATCAAGAACAAGGAGCCTGCGCAACACGAGGATAAGCAGCCCTCGCCAACCGTTGAGAAGCTCCCCATTCGTGAACGACTTCGTGACGACAAGGATAAGGACAAAGACAAAGACAAGGGCAAGGACCAGGATAAGGACAAGGCATCAGAGACGGACACTCAGGTGCTCTCAGAGGGCTCCGAGGTATCCGGGAATAATGCACCGGTGCCGCTTGGTCGTCGCAAGCCCTTCCCCTCCACCGGAGCTCACTCACTGTCAACAATCGCATCTGTCGAATCGATGAGCACCGGCACCAATGCACCAGTTGCAGGACAAGATCCTGCACCAGAAAAGCAGGATGCAGCTTCCACCCAGGAAAAGCTTGACGAAGAGGAGAAAAGGGACCAATTTGATCCTAACTCGCTCCCGGCGATTTCCTCCCAGCTAAAGAGGCGTCTCACCACCCACGACGACCTGATATCGGTCTTGTCTGCCCCAAACAGGAGTAGAAGCCTTCGCTCTGCGAGAAGTCTGAAAACGAAGAGTCGGGTCATGACCGAAAATCTCCCTGATCTGCTGAAGGAGCTGGCTGGTGATGAGACGAAATACATGCGCGAGCTGAAGACCTTGGTCGGTGGAGTGATACCTGTTCTGTTGACCTGCGTGCTTTCACGATCCGACTCAGCGATTGCAGCGGGGCTCTTCCGACCATCTACTGATCCCAAGGATGAGGTAAACTTCAGCAAGCCCATCGTGGATATGGGTGTTGCCATTGAGCGATTGAAGACTCTGCACAAGCGAATCCCGCAAGATGACGTTGACGCCTTACTCAACTGGGCGAACGGGGCTCAGAGAGTGTATCGTGAATACCTCAAAGCCTGGAGATTAGGATTCAAAGACGTGATCGTTAACCTTGCGCCTCTTGAAGATGGCGAGGAGGGCGACAACACCGATACGAAGAGCTTGGACGAGGGCATGGCACGGGATGAAAACGGCGATGTGGTGGACAGCGATGGCGAGAAGGTTGATGTTGCATACCTATTGAAGCGACCGCTGGTACGCCTGAAGTATCTTGCAAAGACATTCAGAGGGATCAAAACCATCCAACCCTCCTCCAAGGCCGAGGATGTGGCGGCGGTATATCAGAGCCTTGTCACGGAAGCCCGTCGCCGGGCACGAGAAGAAAGAGCCAGGCTTGAGGACGAATCTGCCGCGAGCGTCGACGCGACCCGCGCCAGAGACCCTGCGACCCTGGGAGCACTCACTGGAGTCACCGTGGACCGAAGTCGAAGAGTCCGAGCCCGTGACTTCTTCAATCTGTCGTTGTACCATACAAGTGGTCAGATTATTGACTGTCGTGCCGAGTTCCTTCTGAGAGATGGCACTGCAGGAAACAAAACGGGCGGGGACTTGCTCATCTGTGAGATTGACCATACGGACCGCTGGCTGCTATTCCCTCCGATCGAGCTTGGATGTGTCTCTGCTCGCAACGGCGACGCGAAGGGTGAGATCGTGGTCATGCTACGAAGTGCCCCGGGGCAGACAAAGCCCTGGCAAGAGCTCTTAGTGCTCAGCATTGACGAAGAGGACATTGGCTACGAATGGGTCCAGATGTTGGGCTTGACCCCAGTCCCACCGGCCATTAATCGAACCCAGAGCTTCATCGACCGAGCAAAGCGGCAACGAGCAAAGACAATCTCTTCAGCGAACGAGGCCTCGCAGGCACAGAAGGATCCACCAAGCCCTTCGAGTATCAACGTCCCTATCGGAGAGAAGCCCACTTCCCGTACCTTGCGGCGTTCGTTGACCCCTAGAGACCATCTTTCGGATCCAAGTACCGTGGGATCTTGGATTTCCGAGTCACGTACGTCTTTGCAGACTGCAATAACTGCGGAGTCGGACTATGCCATCGGGGACGAGTTATCAGGGAGGTCTCCACCTCCGCAATCTATTTTGCATGCCAGAGAGCCTCGGAAGAGCTTCACGGCCGACGACAGACCATCCCCGGGCCTCAAACGGTCCAAGGCAAAGAGGGTCACACGAAATGGTGAAATCATTCCTTCCAGCCCTACCACACCAACGGACCACAGCGTGGCCAAAGACGAGGAGCCTAAACGCTCTGAGGAGAAAAAGGCCAAGGCACCGCAGAATCCCAAGACTCCCACGAAGAGTACTCCTGAGCAAAGCTCCCCCCGGGTGTCTTCCGTGCCGTCAATGGACCTCCCTGTTATTCCCAAACTCAGAAAGGGCAGCAGCCAGACATACATATCTGAATCGTTGGCATCCACCTCAGACGACGAGTACGCCGCCCTAGATGTTGACAGTCTACCGGAGACTCCTACCAAAAACAAGGGCCATTCCCGCGAGCACTCGGGATCGGACCAGACGAACGAGGATGAGCCGCCGCCGCCGCCACCGCATTCTCGCTCGCCGAGCTCGACTGGATCTAGTCTTTCAAATACTCCTGTTCTCAGCCCAAGTGGCGTGCGTACGAGACGTCGGGGTTCTTCGCCTTTGAAACATGAATATGAACCATCTACTGCTTCGGACTCTTACTCGGATTCTGACACATCAACTGTGCGCCGGTACGAGGTGCACTCAGGGTCCGATTATTCGGAGACAGACAGTTCGGATGAGTCTGAAGATGAGCCCGTGTCGCTACCGCCAATTGAGGCAAAGCCTCCTCCCAAGCCCAAGACCCCGGCTTCAGAAGCCCCTACTAGCAGCTCCCTGTCACTGTCCAATTCCGCATCTCAAGGCGGATATAGGTCGGTTCCCTCACAACCAAGCAAGTCGTCGACTGTTATTGCGTCAGTATTTGCCTGGTCAGATAAGGGTTCCTGGGATAGCATATTCCCCGATGACTGTAAGGTGATGGTCAGCCCTGGGCTCATTGAAGCATATGACATGGGAAATGCACCGTCCGGGACTGAGGAGGAGAGCAAAGCACGTCCGCTGATTGCCCTTGAACTTACCCCGCTTGTACCTATTCGACGCGGCACAGCAATTGACATCAGTATCCGTTCTCCTCCCACCAAACGGTCAAAGATCAATTGGAGCAACAACATCATGTTCCGCTCTCGGAATGCCGATGAATGCGAGATCTTATACGGCCTAATCAATCAAGCACGCATCAACAACCCCACCTACATAGCGCTCCAGAACGCCCGAGGTCCTTACGCAGAGCAGCCAGCTCCCATGGAATCGCCAAACCGAAGCGGTGGTGGGTTGTTCGGCTGGCCCCGACGCAGGAGAAGCTACCGTGCATCTAGCTCTCCCCGGTCGGTCACCGACAACTCTGAGAGTAGCGTAGGGACTATGAGCAGCGCATTCTCCGCACTGAAACGGTTCGGAGCAGGAAGCAAGATGTTCAACATTTCCCGCTCCTCAATCACCTCTCGCGACGGCCAGAAGGAGGACAGCTTGTACTCGAGCTCTGCCGGATCGAATGCGTCTCCCACATCCGGCATCGGTCGCATAGCAGCCGCCATGAAGGGTGGCGACGGTATCGGTCTGTCCAATGCTAAGATTCGGCTTTACTTGCGCGAAACCCAATCGAAGTGGCGTGATATGGGCGCCGCCAGACTGACCATCATGCCTGCGTCTCCAGACTCTCGTCGTCCTGATACAGCTAGCGGACATGGCGACTCCGGCAGCATAGCAGAAGGGGTCGAAGGAGGTTCGCCGGGCTCCGGGGCAGCCTCTCCCCGTCGGGGAGTAGAGCAAGAGAAGCGGATCGTCATCCGAGGCAAGACTCGTGGCGAGGTTCTCCTCGACGTCTGTCTTGGCGAGAGCTCCTTTGAGCGTGTGGCTCGCACCGGTATTGCCGTCTCCATCTGGGAGGAGAACGAAGGCGGAGCCATGCCGAAAAAGGGCGGTGTCACAGTTGGCTCCTCCAAGATCTACATGATCCAGATGAAGAGTGAGGCCGAAGCAGCATACACTTTCGGCCTGGTCGGAAAGTCCAAGTATTAGACTGGACTGGACGGAAGGACCGACTTGTCTTCTTTTCTTCCTTTTATTTTCCATCTCAGTCCCTGCATTCTGCCTGTTTTCAGCGATGTCCTCCTTACTGATTATCTCTATTTGTTTATCCCCTTTACCTCCTTGTGTTATTTTGTGCACGTGCATATCCATACCCCCTCTTGCTGATATCCCATCTTATTTTCCCTTCTTTGCCCCCTCCTTCTTCTCTTCTCTTCTCTTCTCTTCCCTCCATCCCCTCTGCTCCCCTCCTCTCACCTCTTTCTTGTCCTCATTCATGATTTTCAGATGCCGATATGTATATGAAACGGAAGATGAACAATGTGTGATGCAGCTTATCTAGAATTTTTTTTCCCTCCATTTTTAATGAATTCTGATCTTGATCCTCAACTCAATCTAACTTACGTTTGTTAATTCTAATGCTATACTACTATCATTTCATCGTTACTAGTTCGTCATAGATATAGATACATTGATATTGCACTCGTTGTTGTAACGAAACCTACCTTGGTACATTTCCAATTTCAAGTACAAGAAGACCTAAAGGGTATTTTGATATACGAGACGAGATTGGACGAGACAAGGAACCGAAATCTAGGCAACTAGGCATCTATCTATGTATATAATCAACTCTTTCAATCAGTCCAGAACAATCACCGGCGGTGACGGTGTATCCCCCTTCGCTTCTGCCTCTGCCGTGGAGGACTTCTTGAAAATGAAGCCAATGCGGTTATCCTCATCCTTGAGAAGAGAGAGAAGAACGTCATCGTCGAGTGCGGAGTCGATTCCTTCAGGGGTGTTTGTCTCGTTGGAGATAAGATGACCGGGGTCGATATGGCAGTATTGGGAGAGGGATTGCTGCATTCGGTGCTTTTGCTTGGTGGTCCCGTTACTGTCGCTCTTTCCGGATTTCGATGAACGGTTGGACCCGAATCGAAGAGCTGCGCGCGAGTCTCGGATCCGTTGCTCTTGTTTTTCCATGTCCACTTCGGAGGCTTTGAGGAGGGTGGGGAGATCGGGGAAGTCTTCTATCTCGGAGTCGCTTGAGGTTGATTGTTCGTCATCGGATTTGTCCTTTGAGTCGGGTTCGTGTTGTAGAATGCCATTGCCGCCGCAGTTGCAGCCTAGGAGTTCGTGGGTTTGGCATTTGCTTTCTTCGTCCAGCCGGAACAGGTCCTTAAGCTCGTCCCGCGAGAATTGGGCCACGCTGTCCCGGTGTTCCATGACGCTATCTGCAAGCCCGATCTTGGTCACCTGACGCTGCCAGATTTTCTCTTCAAGACTGCCTTTGAGGAGAATGCGGTATATTCGACAGTGGTGTTTCTGGCCGTCACGATGGATTCGGGCCATGGCCTGGATATCGGTAGCTGGATTCCAGTCCACGTCAAATAAAATCAGGCGGCTGGCGCCTATTAAGTTTAGCCCAGTGCCTCCGGCTTTTGCAGACAAGAGAAATGCGAAGCAGAGGTTCGGTGGGAGGCGATTGAAGTCCTCAACCAGCGACTGTCGTTTCTGAGCAGGGGTTGAGCCGTCCAAGCGGAGAAAGGGTAGCGAAAGAGATGTTAGCAGGGTTGCTAGTAAGTTCAGTGTGGAGGTGTAGTTGGAGACCAAAACTATCTTCTCCGAGGTGTTTGTACGTAGATTATCTAGTAACTGATCCAGGACACGGATCTTGGCACTAGATGATGGAGAGAAATGGCGTAGGAGGTTCGGCGGTAAAGAAGACAACAGAGCGGTGATAGTCTCACTTGGTGTTTCGTTCACATTTCTCGGAGAAAGCAATGATGGGCTGTTGCAGAGTTTCTTGAGAATGGTTATAAGCTGGAGAGCATTTTCAGAACTCCCAAGAGCGCTTTGGAAAACTGGGGAGGCAAGGACGTTCTGGTAAATGTTGGCTTGCGTGCGTGTCGGGTTGCAGAATAGCACATATTCTGTCTTTGGAGGGAGATATTTGGCCAGAATATCTGCTGTCCGGCGCAGCATAAACTTGGAGGTAAGCTCTCGTAGCTCGTCATTTCTGGCCTCTCCCTTCTCGATGTCCTTCTTGGTTGCCTCGGGCTGTCTGCTTTTCACAATGGGCCCTTCGAACTCTCTGATGAATGATTTGAAAGTCCCCAGGACACCGGGATTGACGAGGTCTACCGCGGCAAAGAACTCTTTCAAATCATTTTGAATCGGCGTGCCAGACAAAATGATCCTTTTCGTAGCGTTCAGTGACTGAATTGCTTGGCCGCTCTTGTTTTGAAGCGTCTTTAATCGGTGACCCTCATCCGCAACAATGATGTCGACACTGTCGCCTCTGGCTAGCCCCTCTTGCACAGTCCTGAGTTTCTCATAACCCACAATCATTATACTATAAGCCTTGCCCCTGGTAAAGTCAGTTATTCGTTTTCTCTTGTCATCAAACACGAAGACGCCAATTCGTTCGTTTCCCAGCCACTTGCGGAATTCTTTCCTCCAGTTATTAATCAACGTGACCGGACAGACAATGAGAGCCTTCTTAACAACCGGAGGACTTTCATATACTGGATTCTGTTTCAGAAGTGTCCATAGAAGAGCGATAGTTTGTAGAGTTTTCCCCAGTCCCATATCGTCTGCTAGAATAGCACCTTCACCGTTGAAGGATCTCATTCCCATGACACATTCATATAAGAACTTGACGCCCTCACGCTGATGTGGTCTCAGATGCTTAGCCAGGAAAGGATCAACAACAACATCAACAATTTGTTTCCCCTTTGGCACAGACTCCGGCCGTTTCATAACCAGCGCTCCAGGCTGGTTCGGGTCATGGCGGGGAACAGGCTTCTCCGATGGAGTCTGGGGCAGAACAGTGCTTTCCAAGAGCGGTTTCTTGAATGCGCTGGAGACAGTCCCTCTCTTCGAAGCAGGATTCGCTAGTGTCGCCGTATTGGGCTTCGCAGGTTGGCTCTTGGCAGATGTCGTCGAAGCAGAAGTACTACTTCGAACAGGAACAAACGCCTTCGTGGGCAGTGCTGTCGGAAGCGGCTCGTTCTTGGCCTTTAGGAACTGCCGACCGGACAGATACTCCTTCCTAGACATTTCCGAGTCAATTTCGACTTCCTTGCCCCCGATGGAAAGCATAACCCCAGGTTCAAGTCGAGAACCATGCATCCCCCGCCCCATGTCTTTTCCAGAAACATCCTGCAAGTAGGCATAGCCATCGCGTATGGTGAGGATGCCGTCGCCATCCCACGTTTTGTTCTTCTTCGTGGTAACTTTGCGCCTTTGTGTCTCGTTAGCCTTCAAGTACTTTTGCTCTGAGAAGCGCATGTGATAGAACGAGATAGGAAGTACCATAGAGCATTGAAATATCTTTCTCTAGTTACATCACTAGGACTCCCCGAGCCTGCTGAAGTCTCCACATGCTTCTTCGTCTGAAGTATAGGTTTAACCAGTCGTCCAGCCGACGGGATAGTATTTTCGAGATCCACCGGGTTTTCAGGCTGTAGACGCGGCTTCTTCGCCGGAGGACCGTCGGTCTCGGTGGCTTCAGCCGGCAGGGCAGGTCTCGAAACAGTAGGCTGGAGGGGTTTCCTCATCGAAGGAGGCTTGAATGGTTTGAATACCATCGTGACTGATGGCCTTCGATGACTTCTGCCGCTGCCTTTGCACCCTGGAGTTGATGAGTCTTTTGGCCCGCGCGACAGGCACGAGACGCGCGGGTGTCGCGCTATCACGTGATGGTACAGTGGTTATTGCCTTTTTTGTCAGGAAGAGATCTTGGGTCGTCTAGATTTTATAGACTTATATAGAACTTGAAGAGTAGGCAAAAGCAGCTTGCAGGAGGGTTTAAGTCACCCTGTGAAATTCTTGAGCCGTTAGCGCACCAACAAACCATTGACAGATGACATTATATGCATTTTATGTTCAAAAGTTACTCAAAATTTTCGATACAGTATCAGAGTTATATACAGATCATAAGATTACATCAATAAGTATTTTCATCAGATGCTGCAAGGCACCAGAGAATAAGATATTATCGCCTTCGGCGTGGTATTCCTTGTTTCATATACCAAAGCCTTTCTCCGAGCGCTCATTTTCCATACCATGAACACTCAGTTGGCATCAGCCACAATTACCTTGTCGGTCAGAGGGATGGACTTGGGTCCCTCATAGGTTCTCATCCGGAAGAGCCACCAGGCGGCCACGAAGAGGGTCAACCCTCCCGTCAGCAGACTGGCGTAGTTCATCGAAGCAGCATCGGTGGGCAGAGCATAAGGAAAGCAGAAGATCACAACGAAAGCGAGGATGTAGATACAGCTAAGGCAGTTGATGACATAGCCGGCACGTCCCAGCCAGAAGTGGCCCGGTGCAAACGAGGACCGGCGAGTGAGCATATGGGGAAAGATGGCGGCGAAGTAAGAAAGGCTGGAGAGCTGCACGAAGCAACCCACGAAAGCGTTGAAGGCAGTGGTGGATCCAACATAGATGCAAGCAAGGATGGTGACAAACACGCCGCATACCAGTGTCGCATTGAAAGGGTTCTGCATCCGCGTGTTCATGTGTCCGAGCCAACGAGAGAAGGGAGTCGCTCCATCACGGGAAATGGTCCACAAGGTCCGACCGGCAGTGATATAACAACCGGCACAAGTGATGACTGTAGGTATAAAGGCGACAATGAGCAATCCGAGGGCTCCACCCTTCGATCCGGTCGCTTGGCGGTAAATCTCGGCGAGAGGGAATCCGTAAACGCTGTTGATGACTGCGTCGAGATCGGAGATAGAATAGAACAAAGCAATCATGTAGAGAATACCTGTAATGAAGCCGACGGCCATTTGAGCCAGGACGGCTTTGGGAATGTTTCGACTCGGGCTGCGCTCATAGTCAGTACCTCAAGCAACGATTTAATTGGAACGTGAGCATACCTAGGGATCTCCTCCGCAAGGTGTGATGAGCAATCGGGTGTGCCAACGCTATAAGCTCCATTGAGCATGCCTGCAACGAAGACAAACCCCTGGCTGGAGTATCCGGTGTCATTTTCCCAAGTGCTCCATACAGACTTGTCTGTGGCGTAGGTCGCACCATTGACATGGGGCATGACCGCACATATAACGATGGTGATAAACACACCCGCGAGGATAAAGAACAGTCCGAGGTTACCGATGTGTGGGAGGAACCGGTTCATGAATAGGACGATGCAGCAGCAAAGCCAGGTGCAGATGATAAAGCTCACGAAGACGTGCCATGCTTGAGGAACGAACCCAGGATGCATGAGAGCATACATGGAGACGGTCTGCTGTCCTAGGATAGCAGACATAGAAGCAGCACCCAGAATCCAAGCAAGGCTGTTCCAAAAACCGGCAAAGAAACCGCAAACACGACCGTATTTTCCCGCAGTGATCGAAGCCCAGTGATAGACTGATGGGGTAATCAGCAACATAGCTAGACGGCCAATATTCGAATGACATACCTCCACTGGAAGATGGCATTCCAGATGCCAATTCAGCAATCGATGCTGCAACCAGCCAATAGCAAATAGAAACCGCAATGCTAAATCCACGATTAGCGACGGCATGAACATGTCTCTAGTGTCGGGTGGCGACATACAATTCGTAGATCACACCTGATGGCCCTCCATTGCTCAACGCAGTTGTCTATTAAAGACGCCATCAGCCATATTCTTCTTTTATCGTCTCATCTGGGATACATACCACACTGCCACCCTGGGCAATCCATGTATTTCCTGTCGTAACGGCGACGGCACAAATGCTCAACAAGCTGAAATTCCGTTCGACTTCCTGACGGTGACCCGATGCATTGACGACTTCAATCGAAGACTGATCATCCGCAGCTTCGACTGCTCCCAACTTCTCTATCTTCTTCTCGGCGGCCATTTTGAATATCGGGGTGAATAAGCACAAGATCGGAGCTGGAATTCGAGACGTAAAGACAGGTTGGCAAGATGCAGGTATAGCTCGAGTCGTGCAGATAAGAGGTAGTAGTAGTGATCGAAATGATGGAAGGTCGTTCTTTCAGTCTCCTCAAGGCGCTGGTGACAGAAGCAAGGAGTAAGGTCAAAGAAGGAATGACTGAAGATTCGCTCAGGATGGTAACCAGATGAGAACCTAGGAAGAAAGAATCGACATGGCTTCCACCACAACCTTGAGTCGACGAAGAAGGTACAAGGACCGGGAGAGTGAGCAGTGCTGGGAGATCCCAGGAGTTTATAGACTCGGGGGACACAGGCAGGTATACTGCTACAGTTGGGAGTATGAGACCTACCAGTGTGTCCGGTGGCCCTCCAACCAGTGGGGCAGTTGGAACCCCTCGAGGAGGATGAAATCCAATCAGGGCCCGAACAGGCGCGCTGGTGGTGGCCAACTCGACGGGAGCGGGTCGAGAAGCGATTCTGACTGGCTCCCGCCGCCCACTAACGCAGGAGGACGCGGAGAGGCACCTTACCCGAAGGGGGAGCTATAGCAGATATACCTTCATCAGCAGTCCACGGAACCCCTCGAAGTTGAGGTTGAATTTAAGTGTACAGTCATAGTTTCAACAATTTGGGTGGACTGGAGTACGCATGGCAGATGAACATGTCCTTTCCCCACAACCGGGGTAACAGGCTTCATCTGTGCTTTTTAAGGTACTGGATCTTTGAAAATCAAGCATTGAGATCGAAGAAATCAAGCGTATCTGAGCAGTAATCGGTATTTTAAGGGTTTGCGATCACGCAGCAAAAAGATTCTTGGGAATGATAAGAGGGTGGAAACCCTCTCCGTACGAATTTCAGAAAAGCAGATAGTAACTGAGACATGATACCGTGACTGAGATTATCTGACTCTTGATAAGACCGCTTCCACATATCTTGACTGGTAAATAGATAGCAAGTCTATTATCTACATGTTAAAGATACCAGACAGATCCTGCATCCTTCCGATCCGTGCCAAAGAGTGGGTAGCAGTCCGCTTACTGCCACGGCAGGCTTCGT
Source organism: Aspergillus ibericus CBS 121593 (assembly GCF_003184845.1). Taxonomy (NCBI): domain Eukaryota; kingdom Fungi; phylum Ascomycota; class Eurotiomycetes; order Eurotiales; family Aspergillaceae; genus Aspergillus; species Aspergillus ibericus. The sequence continues at coordinate 192,220 of NW_020292101.1, read as the reverse complement.
GTAACCACGGCTTGCTTACGCCAAGACATTTGATCACTGGAGACTGGAGAGTGGGGGAATTCATTTGCGGCCAATGACAAAGAGTCACGGAGCCCTTCCAACTGTGGGCCGTGGTTCTCTTTATTTCCGACGCATCGGACCATTTCCAAAGCCCGCCTATCTAATAAGTATTACCAGGCATGATTATTCAAGTGCTGTAAGATTGTACATAATACCTTAAAGATGATTCTTTTTCCGGGTTCCGTCGACAGTGTTTCCATAGCCGCGGGGGATTGCCCACGAACGTTTTAGCGGGTTTAAGTAGTTTTTAGTAGATACTACTGGTCGTACTACGTAGCACTGGGGCTCTCGCACTCCAAGGTTCGGTTCGGCCGGAATACTACTATGTACTATGTGGGTGCTTTTTCTAGTAGTCAGGGGAGTCAGATGCAAACACTAGATAGACACTAGGCTAGGCTTTCAGCTCGCGTTGCATTCAGAAGTGTCTAGGCAGCCCTCCGCCACAATCCCAGGCCAATTATACTATAGCATATGAGTAGCGAAGAATTTCCGTCCCGTCTTGGCTAACGGCAAAAGATGTTTACCACGCCTTGTGGCGGGAATTGTACGCATCAATATAGATCGAGCAGCTGCTGGGGACAGCAGTGGCATTGATGATGTGTCTCACCTGAACTGCTAGCGTTCGAATCGATTCATTTATATGTAGGAGATCATGTAAGAGAAACTCATTTTCGGAGAAACACCGGCTGTATGTCACCCTGACGCCCCATTGATGGGAGGATAGTGCAAGGAGTAGATATGAGAACAGTTCATTAGGTCCATCCCCCCAAACCTTGTAGCCCAGTTCCTTCCAGGTCCAGATTTCAACATTCCGTACTGTGTACTATGTACAGCAGGGCATTTCCATCCCGGCGTTCCAGAACACGGACCACAACTTCCACGTTGGGCGGATGAAACGAAATCCGGTTTTGTTTGCTTTGGATATTAAATTATCTTGAGCCCCGATCGCCAGGGCAGATGCTGACTGGTCGTCCCTCAAACTTTATTATACTAACACATCCCTGCTAGTCAAATCTCGTCTAGGTTCACCGATCGGGACATCAACCTGGTCGCTGCCCTGTCCGAATCCATTCATTCCGCCCAAAGGGCTCGGGGGTAGCAGCTTGTTTTGCACTAGGTTAGTGTCTTCGGGGTTTCCGAGAACCCCTGCAGCTGATGTTGGAGGCTTTTGGAGACCATCACGGGCAAATTTCGAACAGATAGGGGGTAGATGCTAGCTTATTCTCTAAAATTTATTGGTTATTGACGAAGAAATTGCACACACCGAGCTAGGAGTCGGCCTTTGAGGGGTCCATGGCTCATAATTACTCTATGTAGAATCCTTCTGAATGGGGAACGGTGCAAATTTGCAGCACTCAGCGCGGGGTACTTTCTATTGAGGATGGCTTGCAGGCGGGCTATCGACGGATGGGTTTAATTACATGTACTATAGTACTACGTCAAGATCATGCCATGCGACAGGCTGGCCTTTCGATTCCAGCACACTGGATCATTTTAGCGAGGTCTGGAGGGACCAAGGAGTAATAGACCAATGGACCCCTGGCTGGAGTAGTACCTGTCTAGCTACCTACTGCTCCGTACCTATGCCGGATCTCGCCGACTTACTTGCGTACCTTCGCCTAACACACCACGAGATAGTAAGTAGCCTACTACTAGTGCATAGTAGGATCTAGCTCCTTGGTTCGTCCCGATCTTGCCGTGATGCAAGTACATACGTAGTACAAACGTTGACGTAGGAGACCTCTAACCCCGCCAAAATTAATATACGGGTTAATGAAATTAATAACGAGAGTACTCTTGCCCAGCCCAACAATGTAGTTTGAGATTTATGAACTGGAATAACCGATCCCCCACTCCCGGGGGGAACGGGGCTACGACCCTAGGGCACGCTGACACTACTGTACTGGGTATAATAATCAGCCACGCGACCAAGACAACACAGAAAAAATTGCACTCCGAACCACGAGCTAAAAAGAACTGTGCGAACTCTTGTTCAGCTCTAGATTTCAGCGAGTTTGAGCTTAAGTTCCACCAACGATGTAACGGCGTTCCCGTCTTGAAAGTGTGCGGGAAAAGAAAAGAGCCAAGGGCAAGTAGTCGAACAAGAGTGGCCGGGTCGCAATATCGACGCAACTGGCGGCAGGACGGGGTCGGCTGCTAACTGGCTGCTGCGGAGCAGGGGCAGATTTAAGTTTCCGGCCAAGTGGGGTTCTGATCCAAATTAAGTTGCCACTAGCGGGAGTCCACCATCGAATTCCAATACACTTGTGTGGGTGACACAAGCGTATTGTCCAGATGAATTAATGGCACATTCCCCGGCCTCGGTCGCATTAGCTTCGCGGGACTAGGACTGATCAGGTCCGACACTGAGTGGGCTATGTCCACGAACAAGTACATACTATGTAGGAATAGGACATGCTAAGTATGTGCACCTTACACAGTCGGTAGCATACGTATGCAGACGCAGAAGTGGGGATCGAAGGATGATCATTCCGTCAGTTCCTGCGAACCTGGATCCATGATTCAGGCGGCATCTACACCGTACACAGTATGCGCGATCTCGACGGGGAGGCAACTGCTGAGATAATATTGGCCACTCCACTACCGGGAGATCGGTTAGGCAGCCCATTCCGCACGCCCCTGCAGTGTACCGACTTCCTGCATGCAACTACCAATATTGTGTAGTAGCACTCTCTCCCAGCGGAAGCAGCACGCGGTGGTTAGTAATGTCGGGACAGTCGGGTACCGGACGAATGGGGAGTGTCCAGTAGATACTATCCATGGAAGACTTGGGCTTCCAAGGTACACAGTACACAGGAGGTATCTACTGGTACTGTGTAACCCCTGCTGGGGTTGGCGCCGTGGAGCATCCCATCCACAATCTCAACCCAGTGAATCCACAGCACCGGATGGGGAGCCCCGCAGCCGACCAGGGCCACCACGGATCCTCCTGTCTGATTTACCTCCGGTCTCTGCCCGTTCCAAAATCCCTCGAGGTTCTTTGTCCCTCCCAATACCTAGTAAGGGTGTTGACTGTTTGGTACTAGCTCCGGTTGGGCAATGATACTACGTCCCATTCGCCCGCCCACAGCCATGTGCATCGTCAAGGATTGTTCCTGGATTCTCTCATCTACCGACTCGACTTGCTATCGATGTGGACAGGACGCACCTAAATCTGGACCGCTCATTGATTGATCTGGACGCATCATCCTTCGGCCAATGCGCCGGCCCTTGAACCTTATCCTTGCAAGATGTGAGTGCTGTCATTCTAGTATATCTATCGGCTCATCTCCCTTTCGGCCCCTGCATATGCCCCCCCCTCAGGTGATCCCGATTGACCGATCTTTGTCTGGTCCTTTAGGTTGCACTCCGATGACATGGCGAGCCTAGACTCCGCCTTTCAGAAGAGCTTTGCGAGGGAGACATGGACCCTCTATGGCGTTGGAGTACTGGGTGCGGTGCTACGATTGTGAGTTATCCTGGATAAAGTTATCCGGAACCTACCAGTCGTTTACTGACCATGTCTTTTTTTCTAACTGCACAGCGCAGCACGAATACGCCGCTTGGGTATCCAGAACCTCCAATCAGATGACTACCTAATGTTGTTCTCTGTTATCTGGTATACACTTCTATGTGTCGCGCTTAACGAAGTCGCCTCCATAGGAGGTTCAAACTTGATGGGTGAGAAGGACATAGAGAACTTAACACCAACCGTCAAAGCAGATCGTATACGGGGAAGCAAATGGGTCTTTGTATCAGAACATTCCTTTCTTCTTGCGATCTACGGGATGAAGGCATGCATGCTGGTGATATATGCCCGTATCACGTACGGTCTCCCCCTCTACAGCCATTGTGCCTCCATCTAACAATTCGGTTGATAGGGAGGGTTTACGCCAACGGAAATGGGTGACTTACCTCGCCGTATATGTCGGTCTGGGCTTCATTGGCAATGAGATGTCTCTATTTCTCATCTGCCGGCCGTTATCAAATTACTGGGCTGTTCCGACACCCTATGGTCAGTTGCTTGCTATTCGGATGAAACCCTTTCGTAGACGTCGGTTACTAATTTGGAGATAGAACAATGCTCAACCTATCAATATTATGAAATTATTCAAGGTTGCCTGTCGATATCTGCCGATGTCTTCATGCTCCTCATTGGACTCCCACTCATGGTCCAAGTACGGGTGCCTCTCAAGCAGAAGCTGATCCTCCTGATACTATTTGGCATGGGGATCTTCGTCATTGTCGCAGCCCTCCTGAACAAACTTTATTGTCTCGTCCCCTCCCTCATTTCATATGTTTACATGAACTGGTACTTCCGGGAAGCAACGGTAGCAATCCTGGTCACCAACCTGCCTCTCGTTTGGTCGCTTCTTCGTGATGTGTTTCCTGCGCTCAAAAGCTGGACCGGCGGTTCTCGACGAGGAACAACCGAGCGGTATCGGACTGGTCCCTGGACGAGTAAGGGATCTGCACTCCGCAAGTACGGCCCTCATAGCCAGCTACATTCTGGAGAATACAGCATGCAGACTTACAACCAAAGTACCGTCACTGCGCCACCGAAAACCATCTCGGATGTCAGCCTGGAGCCGAGCGACGATCGCGAGCCCAGTGAGGATGGCTCCGAACGGGCCCTCAGAATCCGCCAGGATGTGACGGTTACGGTGGAGCGTGAGGCGTGTCCAGCGCAGTATTGGGAGACTGGCACGTCTCAAACTTCAGGAAATCGCCTCCCCGAACCATGAAGGACACGACCGTTTCATTATTTTCACATTTCGATCATTTCTATCATCTATTGATACCTGTATAGGATTATCTGGGTTTTCCTTTCCCCCTTTCTGACCACACTCTTTTGATCGCTCTCCAGTTTCCCTTTTTTTCACGGCACTTTCGTTTATGGGATGATCTGATAGCGATGCCTGCTTGGCTATTGTATATAACTTGCTCGGCACCCCATCGCTCGGCCTCCATGTTTCCACTGATCATCCGCATGTGGGGGACCTAAGATCCGAAAGGGTATCCATTACGACCATGGGTTGGAGAATGGTGATATCGGCTTCTAGCGAAAAGGATAGACAAAACTTCTTATGTGATACACTAATGCAAAGACAAAAATTTGGACATAATATCCGTACCTCCGGTTTCATGTCTCGATGCCACGGTACATGGAGTTTGGCAAGTGTTTTCCAGAATGTCGTCTTTTCCTGAGTTCCAAGGGAGAGCCTCCGGCTCTGCCGAAGCGTGACCCGATCCGGGTCCGATCGCCTCGTGACAGGCAATCACGTGATAGCATTACTTGTGAGTACCATCTGGTACGCCTGTCGCCGCCATCCTGGCTGTAACATTGGAAATCTCCGGACAATACCACTGGCCTGCCGAGCGCCGGCCTTTATCCGAGCCTCGTTGCTCCCCCTCTCCCTCCCTCCCCCTCTCTCTCGGTCTGTCTATCCACCTTCATTCAGCTCTAGTCTCTCCAAAAGGTGCCCCTGGGCGCAGATGCCAACTCAGGGGGGTGATTGAACTACGTCAATCCAAATTCGGCGATACTAGATGCAGGAAGAGTTGAACCCTCGTCTACGCTTCTCTTTTCGACAGCCCTTAACTTTATCTACTACTATTGAGTTTCCGTGCCAAGAATACACAGAGCACTGGCTGACAGGAACCTGTGCTCTAGCAGCAAGAGCCACTCCCTAGGGCAGGTACCGTCCGAAGCATTGAGGGAATTTAACTTCGTGCTGACCCTGTCTCTACTCTACTACATACATAGTAAGAGGTAGCAACCTTAAAGTTTAGCCGAGGCCGCGTTGGCAATTTACGCGGAACCAAGAACCTACAGCCTTACTCGAGAGTTTCAAGAATTCACCAAAGCATAATCAGCAACCATCCAACCAGACCATGTTCCGATGGATCTTGGAAAGCTGCTTGGTCGTATGTCATTCTCTACGGAATAACTACTGGCTGTATCCAGCATCTACCTGCACAACTATTTGGCATATGGTCCCATGGGCCATCCCTCCCAACCCCCACCCAGCAGCAACCGTTCTAGGAAGTGATCCTATGTTCGGATTGCCCTGCGCAGAACTGCGTCACTCAGACCACGGATCAGTTCAAGGCGGATAAATATAATCTGCTCAGGTGCAGACAAAGCAGAATGCCGAACCAAAGTCTTCACGAATTGAGACTTGCACTGTGTCATACTGTGTACCGTATAGCGACGCACCTGTTCTGTTGCCTGGCATTGGCCCCAGCCATCCCAATGATCGGCACGCGCACAACACTGGCCAGGGTCTCCAGGCTCATCCACAGTGGGGAGGGATCATGAGCACATTGGGAAACCTCGACACGCCCACCCCGATCGCAAATTCGAATGTTGATGAATTTGCCACTATACTAAACAATCATCGTTCTAGAATCGATACTGGTTTATCGTAACTCGGAAGAAACTCCTTCATGTTGCTTAATAAGCGGCGTGGGAAGGACTGGACCTGGTTGCACTCAGGTTCGTGCCAAACCTCAACATGGCATCCTTGAGAGAAGGCTTGGGGCCTCCCTCTCTTGTAGATTCGGGACGCGGACCGCTAGAGCCCGTGCTTTTGGCTTTCACAGGCTGCCGTTGAAACTAATGGAATGTCTCAAGGCTTGACTATTGTTGATCAGGTGTCATTCTTGCCCACTCATCACATAGACTTTCGGAGTACCAAACTTTCCACCTAGGATTTAGGGCAAGCTTTTAAGGGGCAAAAAAAGTCTTGCATTACCAGCACCGGTTCCTTTTCCCACTAATTATCTGGTTTCCTCTCATCCGAAAGTTCACTTGAAAGTGGCGCAATACCCATGTCTGGTGCATGCGACGAGTCGTGCAGCACCATCAACATAGTCTCCATCATCCAGTCACAGTTTCTCTTCCCTGAGGAAGATGCCACGGCTCCACTTCCGCATCTGTGTCCGGGGCTCCAGATGTCGGACGGACCAGGTGCCTCATACTGTGTAAACATGGGGATTCTATCTTGCGGTCGCTGTATCCAAGGCTTCTGCTTTGATTGTTGGGATATCACCTTTCAAGAGTGAGGCCCAGTAGCTCTGCCCTACAGTTTTCGGCGTTCTGCCCCTCCGAGATACTGTGCGTGGGCTGTAGATCCACGTGGTTCTTAGTTTAACGCATGGCGATCGCCCAGATGCGAACGGCTGCGATCCTAAGGCTCCTCGCCGACTTATTGTTTGTCTTCCATGACGAATGCTTCTGTTAGCTTGAAGTGCTAAATGTTTGGGGTCGGTCGATCAGCCTGTGGTATGAATCATTCCAGGTTAGAGGATACCTCCTCCGAGACATGAGGGACGCCGGTGAACTTTGGTCACGGATTGGACCATTTCCGAAACCCACCCCGAATATCTACCGTGAAGTTGGACAGTATCTACTCCGTAAGCAGGATGTCTATTACAGTCAGGAATCGGCGACAGCGACCGCAGGAAGTGGGTTTGAGGTCTTGGGTCGGTACGTAATCCTTTTTTAGTCTAGATGGGAAGACACCGTTTTCTTGGGGTGGGTTGCTTTAATCTATACTGATGACTATCTACTCCCTAGTCCCAAGTCCGTCTCGGATCCTTCGACTTTCGAGACCCAACTGAAGGTCTAGTACAGCCTACACGGTAGTGAGTAGATACGAGCCGGCCGGTCCTCGGCCTTAGCGGAATCAATCTATGGCTGACAGTCTAGAATCTTGCCACGGATATTAAGGGGAGGAATGTTATCGACCCCGACACGTTCCCATTAGTGATGCCGTGTCGTAATCGACCGGGGAAGGGACACGTGACCGGGGGCCGGATGGGCTCGCAGCGCTTCATCCATCCCAGTGGGATTATCGGTCATCTTCAGCCTTGGTCCCTTGCAGCTCGGTATTTAGTCCCTTCGAGCCAGGATCAAGACGGTCGGAGCGAAGGAAGCGGCCCTATTCACGTTCTGCACAACAGCCGAAGTAAGCACTTGTACTCTTAGTCGCTGCCTTATCGCTGGATCTGACAGTCTGTAGACAAACCACGTGCTTTAGATTAAGTGCGTGTCTTGAAGATCGGGCAGCTGGCTGTAAGAATCGCCTCGCAGAATCTCGGCACATCCATCCTAGCCAGGGCTATCGAGGGCGTACCCGGTCAATCCATGGCTCCATCATCTTTCCTGGGCCTAGAAGGCCTCCATGTCTTCATCACAGGTGCCGCAGGTAGTATTGGCAGGCAAGTGGTGCAGGAATTTCTAGGTAGGTCCTTTACTTTCGCAACAGCAACGAGCCTACCGTACCTTACCTACGAGCCTTCACTGCTATCGGTCTCGCCAGCTCCACACGCTCCGTGCATGGTTATTGTAGCCCCATGTTATATTCGGCGATGCATAGTGATAGGCGGCCGTCTGTCATAGACCTTGTTACTTCTTGTGGAAGGTTTCAGAATGGCGGTTCAGCCTTGTCACAGCTGATCCCTCGGCCCCCATGCATTCCCTGCTCTATGCAAGTTCTAGACATAGAATATCTGATTCTGACTGCACTCGGCAGAACAAGGATGTAACGTGACTGCACTCGATCTCGACCATGTGGAGACCCCCGAAACAGCCGCAGGAGATGCATACGCCAGACTTCACATCCTCAAAGGAGATGCTATAGACGAGGAATCCATCCGATCCAGCATCTCACAGGCTAGCAAGCGTTTTGGTCCGATCAATGTACTCGTTACCAATGCTAGCACCATCAACCAGAGGGACAACCTTCCCATCTGGGAGCTACCGCTGGAAGCCTGGGAGCAGACTTCCCGCGTCAATGTCCGGGGGACCTTTCTCACGATCAAGCACTTCCTGCGAGCCGCTCAAACCTCCCAGCAGACTCTGGGCAGGGAGCTGGACAATCTTGCTATCGTGGTGACGGGGGCCGAGTCATCTAGCAAGACTGACTTGCAAAATGAGTTGGTTCAGAGCGTGAAGAACGATATTGTCCGCCTCAACAGCCGGGCGAGAATCAATATCGTTGCTTCAGATAATACGGCCACGATCGAAGGCAACCCTCTGGGGACACAAACTTCGTACGACTTCCTCGTCCCCTCATAAACATCCTCACTAACCTCACTTAGCACGGCCCCTCGACAAGCGGCCACCCCAGAGGCGATATCTCGTACGATAGCGTTCTTAGCTTCCCACCGCGCAGCAGGACATATCACAGGCCAATGTCTTAACCTGAACGACAGCGCCCCGGCTCCCCCAACAAGTAGCCTCATCACCACCATCCCACCCGCGCTATCCAACCTCAAACGCAACAAAATCCGCGTTGCGGTCTCGATCGACCTCGACGCTGTCTCCGGATGGCTCGGAACCGGCCACCACCCAGACAATATCCTGGCCGACTACTCAGCCGGCTTCTTCGCCGCGAAAGTCGGCGTCCCTCGTCTCCTGCGCATGCTCAAGAAACTCAACCTCACGGACCGCTGCACGTGGTTTATTCCCGGCCACTCCGCCGAAAGCTTCCCAGACGAAGTGCGCCAAGTGATCGACTCGGGCTGCGAGATCGGGTTGCACGGCTACGCCCACGAAGGCGCCTACCAACTCACCGTAGAACAAGAGCGCGACGTCCTCACCAGATGCATTGACATCGCCACCAAGCTCACGGGCAAGAAACCCGTCGGCTACCGAGCCCCATTATACCAACTCCGCGAATCCACCCTCGATCTCCTCGAAGAATTCGGTTTCGAATACGGTACTTTCCCCCTTCCCCCTTCCTCCAAGACCCTTCACACATACATCAACAATACTAACCGAATCATCTAATAGACGCCTCCCTAACCGACCACGACAGCCACCCCTTCTTCGCCCCACGCCGACCCCCCCTCCAACCCATCGACTTCTCCCTCCCCGCCTCGACCTGGATGCACCCTATCCCAACCACCACCACCGACCGACGCCCTCTCGTCTGCGTCCCCTGCAATTGGTACATGGAAGACATGACCCCCATGCAATTCCTACCTCATGCGCCCAACTCCCACGGATACACCGATGTCCGGGTCATCGAGAACCTCTGGAAAGACCGATTCCTGTGGATTCGAGAGAACGAGGAAGAACCCATCTTCCCGGTCTTGATGCATCCGGATACGAGTGGCATGGCGCATGTGATTGGGATGTTGGAACGGTTGTTGACGTGGTTGAAGGGGTGGGGGGATGAGGTGGAGTTTTGTCAGACGGGGGAGATTGTGCGGTGGTGGAGGGAGAGGGAGATGAGAAGGGAGGATTGAGGGGGGAGATTAAAGGAGGAGGGGAGAGGTTGATTATGAATATGATGTGTTGGTGAGGTGTCGGAGGTCATTTTGAAGATGAAATCAGCAGAAGTGCTTACTCGTCTTACTCTTACTCTTACGATTACGCTTACGCTTACGAATTGATCGGGAAAATAAGTCTCTGAAATGATGTTGTATTGTGTATGTTGATGGGTAAGGGATTAGGGGCTGCAAAGGCCAAGATAGAAGCAAAAAATTGATATGGAAGAATTACATAGTACTACTAAATGCTTTGCTATTGGTATTTTTCACAACATATGTGGCATGGTATTCGGTTCAACCGATGAATCATTAGTGTATATGGACAAGTGCATGCATCATGGTAGCTAAATACAAACGAGGTCGACTGTACAATCAGTTCCAGCATGGAAGTGCAGATGCATGTTCAGATAAAGAAAAAATGTAAAGAGAAAGAGAAGTAGACATGTAAATAGAAAGAGAAATAAGACAAGCGATCATATCATCATGAAATCGTAAGAGAACAGTTGCAGCCATTCATCCAGCGCAAGCAATCAACTTTTATCAGCCAAGTCGCTTTACTCATCGTACAAGTCCATGTCACCGCTGCCGTCTTCCATCTCGGCAAGAGCGTCCGAATCGGAGTCCACCATGTCTTCGTCTTGGTCGACTGACAGATCATGATTGGGGAGCACGTCGATGCGACCATCGCGCATAACGACGCGGGCGACTTCGCCGTCACAAATGCTGCCGCGCAGGATGAGGACGGCCAGACGGTTGAGAACCTCGCGCTCGATGATCCGACCCAAGGGACGAGCACCGTAGGCGGGAGAGTATCCGGAATCGCCCAGGTAGTCCTTGACTTCATCGTCGCAGTCGATGATCACATTGCGACCGTTCAGCTCCAATCGTTTCTGGACCTCGTCCAGGCGGAGGTCGACGATCTTGCGGATTTCGCGCTTGGTGAGGCGGTTGAAGATGACGGTGCTGGAGATGCGGTTTAGGAACTCAGGAAGGAAGTAGTCACGGAGGGCGCCCATGACCAACTCGCGCGTCTGGGGATCGATGCGGCCCTGCTTTGTGGTCGGGCGAGCAAGGAACTCGGCGCCCAGGTTGGAGGTCATGACCACGATGCAGTTCTTAGCATCGACGACTCTGCCTTGTCCATCGGTGATACGTCCATCATCCATGAGCTGGAGGAGAACGGTCAGGACTTCCTTGGCGGCCTTCTCGACTTCGTCGAAGAGGAGGATGGAGAACGGACGACGACGGAGGCTCTCGGTGAGCTGGCCACCTGCGTCGTGACCGACGTAGCCCGGGGGAGCACCGATCATGCGGCTAAGTGAGTGCCGTTCCTGGTATTCGGACATATCGAAGCGAATCATGGCCTTGGGGTCGTCGAAGAGGAACTCCGCCAGGGCCTTGGTGAGCAAGGTCTTACCAGTTCCAGAGGGACCGCAGAAGAGGAAGCTGGGAGGTGAGTTGGGATTGCTGAGACCGGATCGCTGGAGTCGGATGGCATTCGAAACCGAGGTCACAGCCTCCTTCTGGCCCACCACGATCTTGCCCAGGTGTCTCTCCATGTTCAGGAGCTTGTCCTTCTCGGTGGTCTTGAGCCGCGTCACAGGGATACCGGTCCAACGGGCCACGATCTCGTTGATCTGGTCGGGACCGACTGCATCTGCAAGCAACGCCTCGCCCGCCTCGCCCTGGCGCGTCCGCCGCTCTGCGTCGGCCTGGGCACGATCTGTCTCGAGTCGCTCAATGAGGGCATTGGTCTCGGGAATGGCGTAGTACTCGAGATCGGCAGCGGTTTGGGTGTCGCCGGAGCGTTCGGCTTCATCTCGCTTGACCTTGAGGGACTCGAGCTTGATCTTGGCATCTTGGATGGCTTTGCTGCGCTGCTTCTCGCTCTCATACTTCTCGCGCATCGGCCGCAGCTCTTCGGCGACATTGGCCGCTTCTTGCTTGGCCGCCGCGAGACGGGCCTTGGAAGCATCGTCCTTCTCCCGCTCGAGGGCATGGATTTCGATCTGCAGTTGGCGGAGCCTTCTCTCCAGGTTGTCCAACGCTTCGGGCTCAGATTCGCGGGTCACTCGTACGGCAGCCGCAGCTTCGTCAACCAGGTCCACGGCCGAGTCAGGGAGCCGGCGTGCTGTCAGGTAGCGTGCAGCCAGCTCGGCAGCGGAGACGATGGCGCCGTCGAGAATGTTGACACCGTGGTGTACCTCGTACTTCTCCTTGAGACCACGTAGGATGGAAATGGTCTCCGATACCGAGGGCTCCTTGACCAGGACCTGCTGGAAACGGCGTTCGAAAGCCTGGTCCTTCTCGATATACTTGCGGTATTCGCCCAATGTAGTGGCACCAATGCAGTGCAGCTGACCACGCGCCAGCATCGGCTTCAGCAGGTTGGCAGCGTCCATTCCACCTTCACCGCTGGACCCGGCACCCATGAGCAAATGGATTTCGTCGACGAACAGAACAATGGTGTCTTTCGATTCCTCGATCTCCTTCAGAACGCCCTTCATCCGCTCTTCGAACTCACCCCGGTACTTGCTGCCTGCAACTAGCGAGCCAACATCGAGAGAGAGTAGTCGACATTGCGCTAGATTGGCGGGAATATCTGCGTTCACGATCCGACGAGCCAGTCCTTCGACGATGGTGGTCTTTCCGACACCGGGCTCACCGATGAGCACCGGGTTGTTTTTGGTTCGTCGACTGAGGATCCGGATCACCCGACGGATTTCTTCTTCACGGCCAATGACGGGGTCTATCTTGCCCTCTCTAGCCAGGGCAGTCATGTCGATGGTAAACTTCTTCAGGTTCTCGTTCTCGCTTTCGGCATCGGCGGTTTTCGAGTCGACCCGTCTCGTCCCGCGGATTTGCTGCACAGCATTGTCGATCAACTTGATATTGGGAATGCTGGCATCTGCCAGTGCTCGCTGAACCTGGGAGTCCTGAGCGACCGACAGAATGAGGTGATCGATGGCGACATAGCTGTCCTTTTGCGTCTTGGACAAGTCGGAGGCAGAACGGATGACCTTGGCGAGGGCAGGAGAGACGCTGACGGTCTCGGGTGGAGGATCTTGAGAGGGAAGGCGGACCAGCAATTTCATGAGAGCTCGTTCGAGAAGTTGTGGGTCGCCGTGGGCGCGTTCGACGACCTGGCGGAAAAGAGGGGCAGAGGAGGTCTCGTGGGATGGATGGGCGGTAGCTTGTTGATCTTTGGATTCATCTGGAGAGGGGTTGAGCAGGGAGACGGCGAGATGGATTGGAAGGATCTGCGAGTGGGAGTATTGTTCAGCCAAGCTGCTGGAGTCCAGCAGGGCCTTGTTGGCTCGGTCTGTGAATTGAGCGCCGTTCATGGTGGAACGCGATGTGTGTGTGCAGTAAGTAGGAAATCAATTGCGTTGAGTAGGTGGGAGGATGAGGAGGAAGAAGAGATGAAAGTTGGGAGATGAGGCGCGAGGAGGACTAGGAATGTGGGTGTGTCTGCTGATTATTCGTTAAGTGTCTGGTGAGAGGCCTCGAGGGCCATGAGGATGGCTACTTATCTTAATATAGCAAACAAGTCGGGCATCGTGGGATCTTCCCATGACGACACGGCGGCAACTTCCACCGCCTTCCAGAAGAATCGTGCGGCGCCTGGAAGTCACGTGCAGCGGCCCGGTGCTTCTGGCCTGATTAATGACCTGATCTCTCAGGCTGGCAGCCCGGTCAGGTGACCGGACACTGGCCAGTTGCCACTTTGGATCGGCGTCTACATCGTACTGTGTACTCTGTAGTCCTCCGTAGTTACTCCTGCGTACTTTGACTCAACTCGAAACGTCCAGTTCCTTGGAGCATCCACTCTCTACACACTACACAGCACTACGATCATCAACCAGATCATCCCACTGTCCTCCTGGAATTCAGGAACCCACCCCGACACTAGCCAGTCTAGCACAGCCAAGTTCCCTCCAGCGAATAAAGAAAACCCCCCACGTTGATTGGCATGCAGCCACCACTTGGTCTGGCCGGGATTAGAGTTCCTGGTGGTGGTGGTGGTGGTCCATGAAATTCCCGAGCAGCGAGTGTTATCCCTGCTGAGAACATTCTGCTGATGCTTTTTTTCAGGTCTTCTCCTGACGAGAGATCGTGAGCCCCGAAGCCAGCCGGGCTGCATCCATCCCATGTGCATCCCTCAGCTCCGGATAATTCTCCTCCCCTGTTGTTCCCCCCCGCCGCCTCCTCCTCCTTTCCCCATCCAATCTGCGCCTCGATAATGGCCTCCTGTTATTGCCGGCGTGCAGTCCATGGTCAGGTCATTCCAGGCCCGTGCGTGACGTCAAGCAGTGGAAACCCCCCTCACCACCCGGGATGGTCAGCCTTGTTGAGCCACCGACGGTCGTATTTCCGGAGCCTCTGGTCCATGGTCAAGGCACTCGCTCGAGCCTACTGGGCCGGGCCCGACCTGATTGCTCCAAGATCTATCTAATCAAGGGCGCGAGGCGTAGATCGTAATTGGACTCGTCGCAGGGGGTCCGATGACATCCCGAAGTCAACTTTTCGGGCAGCCCACGTCATGACACATCAGAACAGCACAAACGGCTTTGATGCCGTGAAAAATGCGACATCGCTCTGGACCCCAAGCAGCACCACCACCCTGTGCGGGATTAATTCAACATTCTGGCCACCATTGTGGATAGCAGAGGGGCCCCCGAAAAGCAATTACGTTTAAACCCCTCGACTAGCCCAGGTCCGTTGGACAGTAGTGGATATGCGCTCGTACTACTGTCCCTCATGCCTCGTAGGACTTGCTTATCGGGTCCATCCACGGGTCAACCTTCCCTGTTTTGTTTTGCCGGGCATGGCATTGGTCCTGGATGAAGCCAAGGGCATGATTCGATCAGACATTTCTATTCGTGATGGCTGCTGTGCCCGTGGAGGTCGCCGATACTTCGCCTCTGCTGCCCTTCAGCCCGGCTGGTTATAAAGTCTCCTCCATCGGCTCCCTCCTCGACGGGTCTCTCTGTATTTGCTCGCCCAATCCAATCCTGTCTCTGGATCAACGACTGCCTGCACTGGCTTGTTCTTGCCGATCTCTGCATCGATTAGACGCTCCTCCCGCAGCCCTCTTCTGCCCTTTGGTCCTTGAACCGGGGCAACTGTCCCATCAGTCCCTACGCCGGCGGTGAAATTCCCTGGTCATAAGTAGTGTGCACTGAGAATCTTGTCGAACTTGGATCCGAAAAGGTTCAGTTCACGTCACCAGCCAGATCGGGTCCTCACCCCATCATCACCTCTGCCACCATGTCGCAGAAACCCATTTTCGTGGCCACCCACCCCCGGGCATGCTCCACAGCATTTGAACGAGTACGCGTGATCGCATTCCTGAGGATTCGGAGGGTCAGGCAGAGCAGCTGACTCTTCCCAGGTCTTCATGACTCGTCGAGACACCATCCAGTGCATCCACGAGCCCTTCGGCGATGCCTTCTACTACGGGCCCGAACGGCTCTCGGCCAGATTCGCCAACGATGAACAGGCCCGTCTGGACAGCGGCTTTAGCCAGTCGACGTTCAAGACGGTTCTGGATCGAGTCGAGCGCGAAGCTTCTGAGGTCCGACCCTTCTTTTGATCGCGTTTTTCCTTTCCCTTTTCCCCGGTTTACACTGTGTTTCCTCCCTGTCTGTCGTAATGCGCCCGGCCGGATGGTTCTTGCTGCACCGTAGGAACGTCCGGGAAGCGCAGGCAACCAGATGCCCTTTTCTCCGATCAAGTTTGCGATTCTCCTTCTCGGATTGCCCGAGGTAGTACCTCGCTGTCGTCTGCCAGATGGCGTCGGATCTCAACCCTCTTCCTACGAGCACCGTACTTTTTACTCTACTAGGTTCCAGCACGATACTTACCAACCGCAGGGCAAGCGTATCTTCATGAAGGACATCATGCACTACCTCCTCCCTCCAAACGGCAAGCCGGCCAGCATCGCGCCATCGTTGAACAGGATCAAGCGTGGCGTGGGGACCGAGTCGACTGGGGAGACGCCCTTCCCGGCCGTTGGCGCCAACGGCACCAGCAACGGCGCCCAAGCCAACGGCCACCATCACCAGCAGCTGAACGGCGCCACGAATGGCCTCCATGGCCACGCTGCGCTGGACAGCCTCGCACAGGTGACACCCTCCAAGCGGGAGCCGTACCCGTACGACACGGCGCCCGAGCCAGGCAATCCCACCGTGATGCCCACGGAGATCCTCTCCCAGTTCCATTTTGCCTTCCTGATCCGCGATCCGCACCACAGTGTCCCTTCCTATTACCGCTGTACCATCCCACCCCTCAGTGACGTGACGGGGTTCCACAACTATGACCTCTCCGAGGCCGGGTATGACGAGGTGCGTCGCACCTTCGATTATCTGCGTAGCGTGCGTTTGATCGGTCCGCATATCGCGACGCAAGAACGGGACGCCGACGACATTGACGACCGGCTCCGGCCGGTGACGAACGGGCTCGGACACGAATCCGGGGCGGAGATCTGTGTGGTCGACGCCGACGATATGCTCCAGAAGCCGGCGCCTATGATCGAGGCGTTCTGTCGCAGCGTAGGACTCGAGTACACCCCGGACATGCTGAACTGGGACACCGCGGAAGACCACCAGTACGCTCGGGATGCGTTCGAGAAGTGGCGAGGATTTCACAACGATGCGATCGAATCGAAGGGTCTGGTTGCTAGAAAGCACGTAAGTCATCAGTCCCCCCTGCAGAGTCAGTCTCGTCGTTGGTTATCGATTAACACGCACCACAGCCCCATCCCGTCAAGACCGAAGAAGAATGGGACGCCGAGTGGCTCAAGAAATACGGACCCGAGGGCGCCGCCCTGATCCGTAAAGCCGTCGACGCCAACATGGCGGATTACTTGTATATGAAGCAATTCGCCATGCGTGTGTAGCCGAACCACCCACCCAGAAGCGAACAAGGTGGGAGGTAAGAGGCAAGGGAGGACGATGAATTTAAGTAACTGTGCAGGAGCAGAAAAGAGGGGCTATCCACTCTTTTAACTTGGCTGGTATGTTGGGTGCCGAATGCTAGGCATGATGAATCCTTAGCTTTGATGACGCCATTTGATGTGATGATGATCGATTCCGTTATGATTCTTATTCGTTTTGTCGAGCCTGCGTTACCTAAGGAAGGGAGACTGAATCAACTACTAGTAGAATATTTTCTTATCTGCCCGTGCTTGTAGCTTTGTGCTGTGTACTCCGTACTCGCTGAGTGAAGCCTATCTACTCCGTACTTGGTGGTGATGATATACACACCACCAATCCGGCATAACTAGCACAAAACTCCCAGCACTACGTGTCCCTAAAAATCCCGAAATAATGCGCACAAGAAGAATAATGCAATTAACCCCAACACAATCTATCTATCTACCATCTCTCTAAGATAAGCCAAAATAAAAATCAATTCTACCAATCTAAATACTAATAAAATCCATACCATCTTGCAGATCCTCCTATCACCTACCTTACGTTATCATCATCATCATCATCATCATCATCATTCAATTCCCCTATTTAGTATCACTTTACTACCCTTCATCCACCAACCCATCAACTCAGACATGAAAATCTAGCTAGCTATTGTTGAGTTATACTATATTCCACCCTCTACGCCCGGGGCTGGAAGGGTTATATTCCTTTTTGGTCTACGTGGGTTCTTGACGGATATCTACCCCCAACAGCAAGTTATCCCTTCGGAGTACTCCGTAGTACTTTGTCAATAATCGATATCGTTAGTATACTCTATTTCTGTATCTTAGAGGTCTATGCGACGCTTTTGTCGTTTTCTGTAGAGTCTATATTGAAGGTATTCCTCTTGTTGTCGAGTTCTGCGATGATATTTGATGGGTTGAATGATTGGGATGGGATGGGATAGGATGTGGTCTCTAGGTAGATGGGTAGATGGGTGAATAGGAACCTACCTGTATGGGGGATGGGGGATGGATACTATGTAGATAAGTATTTAGTGATTGCTATGTGGAAGCTAGGGGGGGGGAGTGAGTGGGTGGAGCGTTTAGGTCTATTTTTTGCTTCTGCTTCTGCTTTCGCTGTTTCTTTATCCACTTCTACGTAGAAATTGGGCAGTTGTCTGGTGGTTCTAGGTCGATTGGATTGGATTATTTGTTTTACTTTGGAGTGTAAAATTCGCCTCTATGTTTAACGCCTAACTAAACTGGAAAGGTCTACCGTACAGTGATATCTGCATCAAAGAGATAATAAAGTCATACCCAAGACAGAAATCTTATTGATAGAACGGTATACATACTAGCCTTCTCGAGGCAAATCGTCAACACTCAAAGCCACAACCCGGCCCAACCCAAATCAACCCATCTCGAGCTTAAACCACAGCAAGGGAAAGAAGCATTCTGAAACTAAACCCGTACCTAAACAGCACTGTAGCCGCCTCTTGTCCCCGTTCCTTGAAGAGTGTTTACGACCCGTCGTAGCCAGTCCTGGAAGATGTAGGGAATGTCGCGGATGGTGTCGCCGTGTGGCAGGAGATCCCATCCACGGGCGCCGTAGCGGTTGTAGTTGAGCCAGGAGCCGAAGATGAGGTAGGCGGCGATGCAGAGGAAGAGGCTGTTAGGAGTAGTGTGTTAGTGAGTGTTTGAAAAAGGGCATTTCCATGGGATGGAAAGGATAGACCTTGACAGAGGAGGGAAGGGGAACATACATAATGATCAACCACGTAAAGAACCCCCAGTGACTCGACCCATCACCCGTCTGCCGATCCGGCTCATCCTTGTAATTATCGCACGCGTACCGCGTCCTCCAATTCAACTTGAGCACGTAGGAGTCATCATCCGCGGGCCCAAAACTCGTAAATTGCAGACTGCGCTCGTCCAGCGGGATGGTGCCATTGCCTTCGTTATTGTCACCGTTGTTCTCGTCGGCGCGACGGCGTCGGCGCTCCTCCGTTTCCGTGTCCTCGGTGGTCTGCAGACCCTCCAATCCCGACCGGTCGGGATCGCACTGGAACTCGATGACGGCGCCGGCGTCCTTTTTCTTCTTTTGCTCTTCATCGTAGTACTCGCCGCCGGAGAGTTTGACGAGAAGACCTTCCCGCGAGGAATCGAGTTTCTTCAACCGAGTGATTTCCGGGTCTTTGGAGCCGTGGCCTAGGTGGTCTAGGCCGACAATGGGGAAGACTGTGCTCTCTTCCTTGTGGCTGTCGAGAGCGGTTTTGTATTGGAAGCCGCAGACTGGGTGGATTGGTGCTTGTGTTAGTGACGGGGTTGGTTGTGAGGGTGCGGGAGGGAGAAGACGTACTGTTCTTGGAGGTTGGGCATTTCAGATGTCCGCGGTGAGCGGCACCCTTGAGGATATTGCAAATGTTGAGCACGTAAGTCGTGTTGACGATGTATTCTTCCGTCTCGTCCACGTGGTAGAGCGTGTGCACGCCGCCGAGAGCCTTGAGGTCATATTTGAAGTTGTCGACGTTAATGTGTTGGCAGTCGAACCCGGAGGCGGAGGCGAGGCTAGGGAGAAGAGCGGAGGAGAAGAGAAGGGTCGAGAGGCTAGAGGGTATTCGCATGGTGGCGGTTGAGCTGTGTGATGTTGATGGTGAGGGACGAAACGGTCGGGTGAAGCAGAGGGGATGACCGGAGCTCAGCTCAACAGTGGGTGGTAGATGCGAGGGCAAAACAATCAGCCAGGAGAGCGTTGCAGATTCCACTGCTCTGTGTTTCAAGCGTTAGTCTATAGTCTGAGGCGCGAGGATGCCCCGAGAGGATGATGGAGAAGCCAAGGTGAGGATGGACCTGTCCCGAAGCGGATGTCGGCGATGCGGTGGCCGGCGCTCTTGGTTTCTCCGATGCGAGCATCAAGTCATCAACACCACCCCAATGCCACTCAAACCGCCCTTTCTTTAGCGGACACAGATGACCGGAAAGGATGACGGAGCACGAAGAATGGAATGGCGATCAGACGTCTCTCGTGGCAGCGGCTGAACGCGATCGGCAATGCGGCGAGCACCTGACGGGGATGATGTCACACGACCAGCTCGCTATTCCGCGAGAGACAGCGTAGACAGCGTAATTCTCCAGGGAGGGAGGGATCCATGAACAGGAAGATGAGTCTACCCACGGGGTAGTCTACCGGTAGTCCTTGAGACGCTTGGAAGTATCCCAGATGAAGCAATCGGCACCTCTATACCACAGAGCGACCAGTTAGATAATGGACCCTTATCCTTAGTCAATACAGATACATACCTATCGTGCCACACGGCAGACCATACAGCAATCAACCTACTACATAGTATAACTATACATAGTAGTAGTATGTACACATGTGCATCTCAAGATATCCCACCTCAGGCACCCACCGCACAGACCACCCTCCCCTCCCAATCCGGAAATCCCCAACCTCAGGCACCACACTTATCGGCACCCCTCCACCGAACAATAATCAATCATTCATCACAAGCCAGAGCGAGCCCCTCAAGCAACATCAACATCAACATCCACCACCACCACAACCCCGCCAAGATGATGCAAACTCGCATGGTCCGTACAATCTCCCTCCCCCCAATTAACCCCATACATCCCCAACTAACAAACGAACTCCAGCTCTCTAAAGAAGACGAAGCCCTCACGGGCAGCGAAGACAACGAAGTCCGTCGCGAGGATCAGGAAAAGATTAATCGCTTTAGTCGCCTGCATCAGCGTGAGACGATGCTGGAGGAGCAGTTGAAGTTGAAGATGGTACGTTTATCCCCTCCCTTTTTCCCTCTATTTATGCATGTGCTTTTTGGGATTATTTTATGTAAAGTGATTATTGCTGGGACTGTTTGGGGAGGGAGACGATGATGTGGATGTTTATGTGAATGCTTGCTAATCACCCCCAACAGAAAGATAAAGAAGATCTGGAGGAAATTTCCACGGAGCTGGAATTGGCGGATGAGGATGAGTTGGTTCCGTATGTTCTTTCTTTCTTTCTTCTTCTTCTTCCTCTTCCTCTTCCTCTGCATCTATCCGTCCATTTATCCTGTAAGGAACAGAGGTGTGCTAACAATAACCCCAGGTACAAAATCGGGGATGCGTTTTTCCAGCTCCCCCTGGAAGAAGCCCAGTCGCTGCTGTCAACAGCGACGGAGCAGGTCGATGCTGAGGTGGGGACGTTGGAGGAGAAGTTGGGGGATTTGCGCGATGAATTGCAGCAGTTGAAGGTCGCGTTGTATGCTCGGTTTGGTCGGAGCATTAACTTGGAGACCTAAGTCTTTGAGTTCATCTATCTAATGGTATATACTACTGTATCCGTGGTGTGGGAAGCGGTAGTTCTAGCTTGCGGCTATACATGCGTGTACTGTATACAAGATTCCAACATTATCTACGTGACTGAAAACATCGCAGCTGATTCGTAATCCATGATCTCATCTCACATGCCTGTAGGGGCGCCACAGAATCGCCTCGACGATAATACAAGTAGAAATAGTACAACTGATTTCCCGGGCAGGGACGGCTTCGCCCCGTGTCAATCAGAGAAAGGCGGGTGCTGCACCCGCCATGGTAGGAAAGGTCTTCATCGCATTATCTTTAGATGATGCTCGCGATGGTCATGCGCGAGTGAGACGAGCTCGACTGAGGCGTCGTCGCATCGGAGCTCGGGTTGGTTGCTTCCGGTCCAAGATACATCGAATCCAGGGGCTTCGACCGGTGCTGAAGGTCTTGCGGTTGTTGGTGTCTTTCGCTGAGGTACTGCACCGTCTGCTCCACCCACTTCCAGCCGTCCCAGCTTTCCGACCCGCCGTTGGCTCGGTCATTACTCTCAGTATGGGAGTGCGCGACAGGACTGTTGATTTTGGGAGACATCGCCTCCAACTGAACACCGGTCTCACTACCTTGCCAGACCCAACCAGCCTCAGCGTTACCTTGCATATCACCTGATACATAGGCCATCAACTCTTCATCCCGCTCCAACACCGTCACCTCGTTGCGCCGCAGCCGGTCCAACATCACTTTGAGGAAGAATGCAAGGTAGCGCCCGCAGGCAGAATTCACGGCGCGCGAATCGCCAATGGCAGCACTGGCCTGAACACAGACGAGAGCCGCAGCGTACTCCTGGCGGAAGAGGAGTAACAAAATGCAGCGCCAGAGGTGTGAACACAACATGGTACTTGCGGAGGAGGCCAGCAATGGCCTCCACTCATCGCCGCCCGTGGTCGCAAACCCATGCCCGGGACTGGACGGGGGCCGCATACAGCGCGAGAGTAGGCGTGCCGTATCATGGGCGGTAGAGACACAATAGTCCAAGGCTGACGATCGAGCCTCGGGTGGACAGGAAGGAGAGATATTATGACGATGTAGGATAAGTCGTGCATTCTGGAGGTAGAGGATCGGGGCTAGCGTGCGGGGGTCGAGATACTGGTCGGCTTTAGGGTGGTACTGGGGAGGGAAGGTTGCTAGGCAGGTGTTGAAGTGTCGCTCGAACGTCTCGAGGGTTCCTGGGCTGATCATGGAACTTCTCAAGGTGCGCGACAGCTGACCGATTGATCGAACAACGTGGATGGTGGCGAGTAGTGGCGAGGTTTGCGGGCTCTCTGGCACAACACTGCCATCCGAAAGGTACTGTTCATCGATGGGGCAGGGCAGGTCGACGTCGCAGTCTTGGTCGTTGATGAGGACGGGTTTTCCCATCTCCAGAGCAAGAAGCCTGCCACGTCTAATCAGTTATACGTCCAGCGATCGGCCACATTCAGCAACTCATACCTATCCCACGTGTACATTCCCCACCATAACCGCTTTCGCATCTCGCCTTCCAGCGGGGACCAGGGCCCTGACTCCAGGTGTAGTCCAATCTCCTGCGCAACTCTTATCGCGGATCCAATCCAGACCCAGCTCGCCGACTGCGAATTCACTTCGTACAGGAAGATGCTGACCAGCAGCGCCGCCCGTGCCTGGTCCAAGGTGAAGTTGTCTTGCCACACATCGATCACCCCGCAACTGACTTTGACAAATTCCTTGCCTTCTTGTTCCCGATTTGCCTCCAAAGTGTGTAGACACCCACAGGCCAAGACTCCGAACAGTACCGCTGCCCATTCCCGGGCAACACCCATCAGCGTTCCGGCTTGGTAGACACTCTCGTACTGAGCCACAAAGGTGGGCCAATGGAGCACTGGCAGGACCGAGTGGATGCAGGCGTAGTACTGGCCCAGCAAACGATTGGCCACCTCCTTCGGGGGAAGCGGGGGAGGGTCGGTGGACAACAAGGACTTGGGACCCTGCTGCCGGTATGGAGGGGGCACCCTCAAGATACCTCTCCCATATTTTCGCAGGTTGGCGCGAGCCTCGGTGAGATCCTGCATCACCTGCACTTGTGATCGGCGCGGGGGACGGTACCCGACGTCCGGAAGCTTCAACTGAGGTTGGCCCGCCCCGTCGATATCCAGATCCATCAGATTGTCGGATCTGAGCATCCCTGACCGAAGTTGGTGGAGTTGTTGCTTGGTTGATAGCAGCTGCTTCTCAAGGTCCTGGACTTGTCTGTTGGCACATTAGAATGGCAAGATTCTCACGGATAGAACGGCCACGGCACGAACTTGATTGAAGACATGCGTCGGTTGGTCTCCTTGGTAAACTGGCAGCGCACCTTGCGGTTGGTGCATTCTGTGCAACTGGAGGATTCGGAAGCGTCACACTAATCGAAATGAGCCAACCTGGGTCAATGCGACAACCCGGGTAACATCAGATGCCGCGTAACGTACCTTGACTTTGCGTTCCCGACAGGCATCGCAACTGGGGTCCTTCCTCCGCTGTCGATACGCTCTCTTCTGCTGCAACGGCTGCTGGGCTTGGTGATGAACGTGCGGACCAGCCGCACCAGCCCCGCCAACGGGCTGAAGCAGCCCGGGGCCATTCAGCGGCGGCGCATCAGGTAGCATGGACGTGCCCTCTGCAGGGGAGCCACTAGACTCGTACGAACGCGAATAGGCGGGAGCGTTCGTGACCTGTGGCGGCGGGGGGTTGGGCATATGCTGTGCCAACGGCTGGAGTATATGAGCCATGCGCAACCCGCTGTCGGGTCGACTCGGCGGAGCGGAAAGAAGAGGAGCCGCGGGCCCATGCGATGGGAAGGGCGCCGGAGGCGAGGTCACCGCGTGTACTGGAGGAAGCTCATACGACCCTCCCGGTTGGTTCGGGCTAGTCGAGGAGTGGTAGTAATGCGCCTGCATGTCGACACCCGTAATGCAACCTCATAAGGGGAAACCTGGGGGGAACAGGTGGGAGCAAGCGGCGGGCCAGACGATGCCCGCTCGTCCGAGGGAGGTGAAGCGAGGAAGAAGCAGAATCCCACCGGATGCAGTGATGGGAAAGCTTCTTCCTATTGAGTCCCAACTCAAAGGAGCACTAGTGTTAGGGATAGCTGCGCGGCGACAATGCCGATGGAGGGAAATTTTTTGGATTCCCGATAGATGGCAGAAATCCCGAGCGCCAACAAACCCACTGCCGGGGAGGGGAAAGTGGATTGGATGGGATTCAATCGGGACGCTGGGCTGCTGCAGTGGCGAAATGGTGTTTGCGATCGCGCCAATAACCCGAGCCACAGGGTTGTGGTGTTCCAGACCAGAAAGTTAAGTTGGGACGATGGGGAACCGTGGGGTCATCTAGAAGCGGTAGTGTTGCGGTAGTTGGAGCGGACAGATGGATGTGGTCGGCGCCGATGAAGCCATACAAGATCGAGGATCAATACCAAGGTGGGTGGAGAGGGGCTGCAAGGAACGTGGGCAACAGCCAGCCAGCCAGTCAGTCAGCCCAAGTCAGGGCAAGGAGACAGTGGTTGATGGAGGCAGATGAATGGTATGGAAAGAGAAGGGGGGGGTGGAAAGCTAGGGGGAGGGTTGCAGGAAAGAAAATTAGGAATTAATGAGTTGAGTTGACTGGCAAATGGAGAGGGAGAGAAAAGCAGAGCCAGGAAGAGGGAAGAGAGAAAGAACAAGCCAGCCAGACACAGACCGGGGAGTGAAGTGAATATAGAAGAAATCGCAGGCAGTCAGTCATGGAAGGGATGATAAGCCAGTCAGTCATACTATGGATGATGGACGCATAATCGACGAACCCTTCGGAGCCTCTGGTTTCGTTTCTCGCAGTTAATTCGATGTAATTTTAGTTTCTGATTTATTTTACCATTTTATTATTATTATTTCATTTATTTTTTTCTCTCTTAATTGGGGGTTTCCCTTTCCAAGAGAATGAGGAACTGATTGATGATTCAGTATTGATTGCCCCTCTACTGTATGTCTCTTTCGCTGGGAATTTTCTCTTCAGCACCATCACTACCACCACCAACACCACCACCAACTCTTCAGACACAAACAGACAGCTACAGCAACTACGAGGCACAAACATGCTCCCAGCCAGTTCCATCCAGGGGGAAAGGGAAACGGGCGCAAATATGGAGTATATTAAGTATTTAAACCGATGAAGGAATGCCCACACTTGCATGCGACCCAGACTCGGATGGCGTGCCAGAGCTCCATCTCGCCAGGGTCCTCCCATGCCCAGGAATCGACTCCGAAAGTCTCTCGGCTGACCCCGGTTACAGAGCAGGAAAAACATGGCTGAAACGACGCCAGCTGCCTTCTCAAATCGGATCGAGAAGGGCGGAGATTAGCAACTGAGCTTACTGCAGAAGTCTATCCTTAGGAATCTGTTGCCGACAGCCTTTCCCCCGGTTCCGTTGATTGACTGGTGGGTTGACTTTCCTTTTTCTTGCTCGGTTTTGCTCATTTTTACCCTTACCCCCTCGTCTCCCCTCTTTTCCATTTTCTGTTCTTTTGACATTTCTTTTTTTTTATTTCCTTTTTCTTTCTTTCTTTCTTTTTTTTTTTCTGGTTCTACCGGACCTCTCCCAATCAGTCGGAGAGGGGCAACACGAGCGGGATGACGATGACGATTAAGATGGGACCTGCCCCAGTGGACCACTGCTAAAAATGTTGATTCTCCTATTAATATGCTCGATGCGATGTTTCCGTTAAATTAACAGGGCCCTACGGACAGCTCCATCTGGCGGGTTCTTTGTTTGATCGTTTCTACTCTAAATTGTTGATTGATTTCCTGGCCTAGGCGGATTGTTGAATCCTACCGCAGTTGGTTGACGAACATCTCCCTAGTCCCTTGACCCCCCCAGGAGTATTCACCATCTTCAGCCTGGCCAGCCGATGTCGTAACGGCCCGTCGTCGCTTCTGCTGCACTACTGTACAAGCTCCCGTGTTGGGCTCGCCGTTTCGCGCGCTTGAATGGATTTGCACCTGGATAGCCTGGACTTTCTTTTGCAATCGCCCATCGGCTGTTGAACTGGCAGTTCTTAGTAGAGGATCAGACCTCTAGCTAGGTTGGAAGTATCCCGAGATCGGCAGTGGCAGTGTCCTGTACCGGGCTATGACTCCATGGGATCACGACGTGTCCGTCATCCTTTTTCCTCTATTGATTATTTTTATTTCTATTATTTTTTTTTTAAAAAATCCACGGTCCACGGTCCCACCAAGGGAAAGGGCGGAATGGCTGAGCTCCAGAGTCCAAGGTTGGGACGGAGAACGGTCTCGGATGGGTACCTAGGCTCGGCCATGATGGAATCAAGCTATGGTTCTGACATCGCCCATACGGAGAGCAACTCCGTGCTTAAATTCTGACCTGCAGCTGAGGAGGGTTCCGGCTTCCCAGTAAGCGACGCTACATGGTACATGGATCAGGTCGTCTGGCACGCCTGGCGGATGGGCTTGGCTGCTCAGCCAAGTGCAAGCTGGGAAGCCGTGGTTCGCTGATGATCATCACGGCAACTCCTGTGGTGTACGGCAGCAGGACTGCCCATCCATGGATGGGGGTTGATGGTCGAAGCCGAGTGGTTTGGAGTGGGCTGGGGGGTTCCCAGCAGTGACGGCTTGATGACTGGCGGTTGACGGGAACATGGAAAGTCAAAACCGCTTTACCTTCACCACCGGACGATGGGCCGCCGGGCTACGTGATCATTGGAGGCTGAGAAGGATCGCTATTGCTATTCTTATTCTCTTCACCGATTTGAAGGATGGAGTCTGTGCGGTTCCCCTGAGCAAGACGATGGCTTGGGAATACTCTGCGCCATGCCATCGAGCCGCACAGTCTGATGGCCCCCAATAGAATGCATGGCTGTCGGACAGTAAACCGTACTGCACGCCTCGCGCAAGACATCGTGCGACACAGGAAATATTTGAGCGCCTCTCGGCGAAAGAATGTGCAAGGGCGACACCACATCTTCAGCATCGTTCTGACGATCAACTCGGAATCCCGCCTCCGGACTGAGCCCATTGGACGAGCCACATGGGCGCACGAGGCAGCAACCGTGGTCAGTTCCACCACCAATCCTGCGTATTACGCGATGGTGAATAATAACAGCACCACCACATCCATGATGATAATAAGGCGGTTGGTTCAACTGTGGCTGAGGCCATGATCTCTCGAGTCTCGACATCTTACTACTGGTTGGCGAGGCAGGTCGGACGAGTGACGCCAGCCCCAGCTTCGGACGAAACACGGAAACCACGGAGAAATCCGCCCGGCGAAAAATCTCCGGCCCATCTTTATCGTCCCTGGTCGAGATCGGGTCGCCTGGATCATGGATGATGGCATTTCTCGGGCTTCGAGCCTTCGCCAGCCAGATGGACTCCTGCTCAATGAGGCTTAGTCGGATCCTCGGTGGCCATCAGAATTTTCGCTTGGCGCCCTTTCCTACGCAATTTGTTTCTGGCTGCTTTTGAGGCTTGTGTGGCCACCGTATCAAGTCCATTTCCACCCCCCAACCCCGTCAGCCTGTCGACCACTGGCCCGTTAGCTTCCACTGACTAGTAGCTGACTACGGTAGCCCGGCCGGGCCCTGGGCCAATGATCTGGGCCCCGTTTCTATTGCCCGGCAGACAGCCGTCGACTCGGGCGAGAAACTATCCTCGAGTAGTCGACCTTGGCATCCCTATCCCTATTGCCTATCCCTATTCCTATCCCTATCCCAGTAGTGTCTGCGTCTCGGCGCGGCATCAAAGCTGGACTGCTTACAGCCGTGTCGATCCCAAAATTATGGGAAGGGGGAAGGGTGGAAACAGGGTCCATTGCTTGTCGCACGGATTATCAGCAGGCAGGCTGTCGGAATGGTATCGTAGGCTGCTGAGTGGCTTGCTGATGCGGATGTTGGGTTAGGCACCTACTGACGTTCGGCTCCCTCGTTCCGGCGACGAGAATAAGAATGCATCTACCTGGTACCTACATCCTAGTACTTGCATACCGGGCGCACGAGGGCCTCCTTCATCCCACGGCCAGCCCTCGACGACCCCTCGACCGAGGGCCGACTATGGCCGCCGCGTGCCTGCGCAGGCAAGGCAGGCGGAGGCACGAGCTCTAGCCGCATCATGGATCCTGCTGCATGCCGGTCTTTCTAATAACTGCCCTGTCCACAGCGGAAATGATATCCCCAACCAATCTGATCGGGGAGATCGCACAGACGGACAACATCCGGACGCCTTAGTTGGGTGGGCGGTGTCGTCGTTCGGCGCAGGTTACGCATCCCCCCCCTCTTTCGTGATCCATTCTTATTTTATTTTATTTTTTTTTTCTTCTTTGGCCTTCCGGACCTAGGCCAAGTAGGCGTCCAGTCGGGACGACCCAATGACCCATCTCTCCTGCACGGCGAGCTGCACAGCCCGGTAGGACTCACGTCGCAGGTCAGAGGTCGCGAGGCACGGCCGTCGCGAAAGGATTTGTCTTTTGACCCCTGCGGGTTGGTTGCATGATGGTGCGTTGGGTTGGCGGGATGCCCGGCTCAGGAACCTGGACAAGTCCAGCTGGGCATCTACCTAGTACTAACTACGGAGTACGGAGTACCTAGAATTCGTGTCGAGATGATGCTGGTGGAATGGGTCCCCGCATCCGCCGTGTGCTCAGATGCCTGATCAGTGCTGATATCGTCCGCCCGTGGATGCGGATGCCTGTTGAGTGCGTTTCCGAGGAGGTATCTCATAGTAAGAATCTCCACCGGAAATTCCTCATCTCAACTGCACGCGATTCATCGAAATTGGCAGGACTAGTGACTGCATGTCTTTTAGGGCATGTTCCGATCCCATGTAACGTACCATGGCCGGATGTTCTAACCGAGATCTCAACGATGCGACGATACGGTTAGACCCCGGCCGGCATGGGGGGGAATGACCCGGAAGTGGAACAGGAAAAGGAGTGAAATTGCAAATTAGACTCCCTTGGGTCACGAGAGGGGAAAATCCCGTGAGATCGTACTACGACGTATGACATCCGGAGGATTGGGATCCTTTCGGAAAGACCTCTTGGCCAGTGGTCAAGAATCATCATGGGGGTCCCCTCTCATCCTGCTTCCGGGCCTGTCAGCCAGTCGCCAGCTGCTAGCTAAAGTTAGCAGTCATGGTTGCATTTGCCCTTGGCCGTGTTCCGGCAGCCGGGCGGGAAAGAGTCCCCTTGGAGTATGGCCGAGTGGATGTGCTTATTGGAGGCGTTGGAGAGGAACCATCTATCGACTATCGACTATCGACTATCGACTATCGACTAGTCAGAGTCAGGGTCCGGCCCCATGTGGCCCCTTCCCGTGACACTCGGCCGCTGCACCCCATCCGGTCTTCGCTCGTCACCATTCATTCACCTCTCAACCACCAAGACCAGTGGCTTGGCTCGCCGGGCTGGCCAGGCTGGCCATCCTCGTGAATCGTGAGGGGGTTTTGTTCGCGTCCCGGTCAGCCCAGGCGGAGACACCCGTCCAATCGTCCAGACTCTAGAGACATTAGACGAAGGCACTCCCGCCACTCGGTGAGTTCCGTCACCGGAACGAACCAACTAACCTTTTCCTGCCTTACCCACCCACCCACCGCCAGTGCACCAGTCCACAGGGCCAGAAAAGAAAAAAAGGCGAACAACACTAAGCAGAGGAAGGGTCCCGTTGGCCGCCTGTTTCATCGCCTCCCTTCCCGTGCTGTCCCCCTCTTCGGCCCTCGGCGCCAACTCGGTCGGCCCAATGACGGATGGCCTCAAGCTTGACGGTCCACGTGGGCCCTGCATTGACCTCCCATGCATGACGATATTTAATGGCCGGCCTCATGGTCGGATCATCCCCGGTCGTCGTAATTTACTATGGTACCAGCGCCGCAGATTTTTCCTACCATCCCAACTCGTGAGGTCATACCGTCCTCCAGCCGGACTGAGACTCCAGCCAGTGCTCGCTGCCCAGGTGCAAGAGCCATCTCCTGCCGCATGCGAGGGCTTCGGTAGCAGACAGCCCACTGGGCACGGCTGGGGTTACTGCCAACCTGTAGATGATTGATTACTCTTGCGCTGCGGCAATCAAGACGCTCTAGATCTTCTTAACTGTGATACTGCAGCTACTCATCAGAGGTATCCTCCAGAGGGAGGGTTTCCTCCTTAGACCACCGGACAAAAGCTTACGAGGTCTTTAATGACAGACTCCTTCGCGGAAGCCAGCAGCGCCACCTGAGCGCGACGCTTTCATGCAATTTCCGGCGCATATTGGTTCACGGGCAGCATCAACGACCAGTATGGGAGCGCTGCATCTGTTTCGGATCTAGACATGCCGCCAGCCCCTATCTAAGCGAGTCTGTTCATGCCCGATCTAGAGCAATGCGCTAGCTGGGAGGACTTCTCCGAGGCACGCTTCGAGAATCGGTCGTTCCTTAGCATATCGCTCAAGAGAGCGCGGCGTTTTTGATTCGTATGTCCCAGGTGGATGGGCCCGACGCAATTAAACAAAGACGCGACTCAAGAGCTCCGATGGAAGCAAGAAGGCAAAGCCGCACGCAAGTTGCTTGTGAGGAATACCGTCGCGTCTTATTGCTCTCTCCTGGAATTCTTAGGTCCAGCAAATCATTCGGAAAGCTCGGCTCACTCGACAATTCTATACAGATGTCATTAGATTAATCTGGCATGGACTGTCATGCAAATGGATATGTCCGTCCGTCCAGAGCCCCAAGCAAGTTGGCGCAAATCAGATATGCACACCATACCCACTCGGGCGTCCCAACGGATTGTAGGAGTCCCCAACTTGACTAGAACTAATTGCTCGCTTTTGGCGGACGAGGTGTCGTGCTTCTTTTTAGAGATGGCGTTGACGGACGAACCGGGGTGGTTGCAGGAACAGGAGTTGCTTAGACATGCTTATCAGTCATCCGGCTGACTGCTGCTGCCCACTGACAAGATACTATTAGCCAAGCTAACGGCGACCGAAAAAGACCGCAGAGGGACTAAGGACGTCTACATGTCCTACAAAGGTAAGTCAGCGCGCCAGGACCACGCCAAAACTTAGCCCCGAGCGAAGGGCTCGGAGTTGATTCCGATAGCCGTCCGGAGCAGGGCCGTTGTGTTTCATCTCTCTTCCGAAAGGGCTGAGCGAGCGTGCTGGCCGGAACGGCAGGATGCGGACGTGCCCGGCTACCAGGATGGGCCCGGAGCTGACTATTCCGCTGACTGGCCACACAGAAGCCAGCATTCGTCATGGGCTGAGAGGGTGACTCCGTGTGTTTTCATTAGTCTTGTCATGGGCGCCAGTGCCCACATGGCGTCCGTTCGGAGGGGCTTGTCGGAATCTCCGATGGCCGGTATCACCTGATCACTATACTACTATGGTACCCAGGATGTAGAGGACCAATTTCAATGAATCATCTATAACATGAGACTCCGTACATCTGCGTATAAACGTCCATTAAGTGACCATTCCTCTCAAGAACCCTCTCCATCACCGAAAAGCCTGACCCCCAACCAAGAACACGAACACGAATCATTCCCAAACTTACCACCGAAAAGAACCCAGAATCACAATAATAAATTAACAACCCAACTATGAAACATAGTTAACTCCAATATGATCCAATCGCATACTTATGTTCAATCCCTCTCCCAACCCTTCCCTCTCTCTCGTCATTCAGAATAAACCCCTCCCTTATATAATCCCCTCAACTCCAACCCTCCCAACAAACCCCAACAGCAACAACGTTCTCCCAAACGACGAACCGTCTTAGTCCGGAGGAATATAAGTAAATGGTAGAATAACACCGAGATGTATTCATTAGTCAAATACTAGATGTTGTTAGTAGTAGTAGTGGTGGTGGTGGTTACTTCCGATCCTCCCACTTCCGCATCACCACATCCACGATCCCTCGCACACCCTCCATTTCCTCCTCGACAAGCAGACCCAGCCCGACGGGGTCGATGCTACAGCCCACGTACACGGGGACTTTCATCCGCCGGGCGAGGATTTTGGCGATGCGGGTGGTGTATTCCACGCTGGAGGGGGTGGAATAGATGGTTGTGGAGATGGTGGAGGGGGGGTTGGTGCGCTGGGGGTTTGTGTTAGTGTTAGTGTATATTGTTTTATGGGTTGGGGTTTATTGTGAGGAGAGGGGGGAGGGGGGTAGTAGTGGGATGATGGGATAGTAGAAAAGTATAGGGTGGTGTGGGATTGCGGAGGTGGTTCTTGAGTCGATGGGGGTAGGGAAGGTGAGGTGCGATGATAAGATATAATGGGGGGTTGATCAATGTAGAGTGGTTTTGCCACTGGTGGATGGGTATACTATGGATATAGATATACTTATTTTAATCGATGGAATATGGTGCGGAAACAAGGGAAGTGGGAGAGGAAGGGAAAGTATAGAAGGAAAGGACAGAAGAACAGAGAACTCACATCCGGCATGGCGTAGATAAAGCTGCCCATGGGTTTGATACTCCCTGCGGAATCACCCGGCGTGGAGGTGGCCAGGAAGACCATGGCGCAGGTGTCGAGGAAGGAGAGATGGATATGTGCGGTCGTGTGCAGGGCTTTGGGGAGGGGAAAAGAGATTTCAATCGGGGCGGCTGGTGATGCTAGCTCTGCCATGATGGATTGTATATGTAGGTATTGTTTGGAGATAAATGGGGGTGTAGTATACGGGATTGGCAAGAGGATGTTGATACTGACTGGTGGCCGCGGGTGTCGCGTGGATGCGAGGTCCATCACCGCTTCTGGATGCTTCCCCGCCAAACTGCCCTTTGGCGGGACCCCACTGCACACCACCTCCATTCTGCATCGGCACGCCGAGTTTCTGCGGCTTCAAGCACAGTCGCAGCCTCACCACCGCAGGCTTTGGATAGAGTTGAGGTCGGTATTTATCCTAAGAGGCTCTGTCTCAGTACTAACTGCATAGGATCAGTCCCAAGATGGCATCCGAGCAGCACGACGAGCCGGAGGAAATTCGCAGCTGGTCCGGCGATTTTGATCCATTGGCCGACAATGACGAGCGGCGAGTGCTCTTTGCTGCATTTGACTCCTTCAGGTGCGTGTGAAGTGCAGATAGCCCACTCGGTCTGGTCGTGCGTTTTGTATGTGAGACGATGCTACGTCGATGAAGGGTCTTGTCTATGGCCATACAGATTACGCTCTGATGCAAGAGCGTTTAGTTATGTAGCGACCGAGAATCTCCGCTGACCTTGACAGGCAATACCGGAGAACGGCTCACATGAATACAACGCACCGTCGACGCCAGGCATTCTACGCACTTCCCTCCGCGCACTGGCAGATGCTGGCCGAGCCGCCCTTTTCGATCCTGGAGAACTTCAACCGGGTGGACGACGCCATCGATGTGAACGCCGAGATTGCAGATGCGATCCTGGCCACAGGCCTCTCGTCGTTCGGCCTGGCTGCGAACCCAGACCCCGAGGATCCACGCCAGAACTGGCACGGGACGGCAAACTCATCCGATGTCAACAAGGCGCACTCGACCCTGAGGCAGTTCTACCGAGACTGGAGCGCTGAGGGCAAAGCCGAGCGAGAAGTGTGCTATGACCCTGTCCTTCGTGACTTGCGCGACGAGTTCGGCCAGCGGGCTGGCTCGGAGGAAGAAGAAGTTCGGGTGCTCGTGCCTGGCGCTGGCTTGGGTAGGTTGGTGTTTGAAATCTGCAAGGCAGGTTTTGCTGCCGAAGGGAACGAGATCTCCTATCATCAGTTGCTGGCCAGCAGCTGGATCCTGAACCACACGCTCGGTCCCCAGCAGCATGCGCTGTACCCACATGCTCTGCATTTCTCCAATCTCTTATCCAGGGATCAACAGCTGCAGAAAGTCATGATCCCCGACGCGCATCCGGGGACAGCCATGATGGAGGCCCAAGCCAACGCGACGCCGTTCGGGCGGATGAGTATGTCAGCTGCTGACTTCACGGTGCTCTACCGCAATCCGAGTAACGAGGGAGTGTTCGACGCGGTAGCGACGGTCTTCTTCATCGACACCGCGCCGAATCTCATCCGGTATATCGAGGCCATCCGACACTGCCTCAAACCCAACGGCATCTGGATCAACGTCGGACCGTTATTGTGGCATTTCGAGGACGGGAGCAACCGCAGTCACGGCGGAAACAACGAGGAACACGATCAAGGGATTGGCGAGCCCGGGAATGTGGAGCTGACGGAGGCAGAAGTGTTTTGCCTCGTGGAGCGAATGGGCTTTGCGATCGAGAAGCGTCAGCCCGCGCACGAGCGGCCGTTGTGTGGGTATATTCAAGACCCGGACAGCATGCTGCTGCCTCTGTATCGCCCGTCCCATTGGATAGCACGGAAGCAGAATGCATGAAGTTCGTACTCTTGGGACTTTTGTAGATGAGTTTGTAGCAGTTCTTGCGTGTTGTGGTGGATGCTGGGTCGCTGGTGGCGGACGGTCACGGTTCGTACGGTACGGGACGGGGGGATCGGCGATACATACCACTTTCAGCCGCAGAGCGACAAAGAAAGAAAGCGACAAGGCTGTCGCGGCTTAGCGGCGTGGCTGAACCCGCCGGTTCATTGGGGCCATTCCTTGGTGCCAAACCGTGCCATGGCCCGCTCAGGTACTCTCGGTCCTACACGGCCGACAGTGGAGTGGACGGCCAAACAAAGGACCGCTGGGAGATCCACTGCGCGCCGGCGGGTAAATCGTTTGTCATCAACGGAAGTGAAGGGGATTAAGCCCAAGGAGGCTGGGCGGAGAGATGATCGCGATGATCGCGCGCTGGCTACGGAGTACTACTTGTTTCGCATTCGGGAGAGCTATCCTGCTTCCATACGGAGTACTTCCAGAGCCTTAGTAAGAGTCGCGGTGGTGTTAGGCGACCAGGAAGGGGATGAATCGGGCGTCTGAGCGATGGCTCGGAGGTGGCAGCCAACGGCTGGCGTGCTCCGAGCCCAACTGGGGAAGGAACGATGGTGGCCCCCTCGTCTCAAACCATACCATACCGTATAGTACCGCCGGGGTCCATCCGCGACAGCCTCACATTCACATTCTCCCCCTCTCCATCATCCATTGCATCCATCAATTCTCATTGTATAGGTAGCGACAGCATGGGGATGCTCTTCAACTAAGTGTGCTCGGGCAAGGCTCCTCTTTCAGCCTGACACAA
Organism: Aspergillus ibericus CBS 121593; assembly: GCF_003184845.1. Classification (NCBI taxonomy): domain Eukaryota; kingdom Fungi; phylum Ascomycota; class Eurotiomycetes; order Eurotiales; family Aspergillaceae; genus Aspergillus; species Aspergillus ibericus. The sequence continues at coordinate 156,473 of NW_020292101.1, read as the reverse complement.
CCGTCGGAGAATTGTGCAGTGCGACGGGAATCCAGGGTGACATCTCTCAGCGCCCGACGGCGGGTGATTATCTCGCCTGGATCATTCCAGCACGGATTCCATCATCCTTGGTGCTGGCTGATTAGTTGACTGTCAGTGACTAGTATCTCCTGGTTACTCGGTCTCATCGAGACCTGTCAGCCAGACGGTCGAATTCTCTCTCCTGAGTTTCCTCCATCCAGGCCGAATAATCAATCTCTCCTGCTGCATCCCCCGCAATCACGTCTTCCTCGTGTTCCTCCCCGCCCAAAGCCTCTCTCTCACACTACGCACTCTGCCTAAAGCAGATCCATCGCAGCGCTGCTCCGGCACCGCCTCTTTCGACTTCGCCCACCTCCTTCCCTTGTTTCTTGGGGGCCTCTTACCCTCGTTTTTCCGACGACCTTTAATCTGACTGTTCCGTTCTCTCCCTTGCTCGATCCCTTCCTCTTTCTCCCCTCCCCTCCTCCTCCTTCTCTCCTCTCGCCCTTCCTGTCTTTATCTGTCCCCTCCGTGGATCATCGGTCATCCATATCGACCTGATGAGCTCACGGTTGAACTTCAAATCGTTCACCTTCGGGAAGCGCAACAAGAACCATTCACCTGTTCAGCACAACCACCCAGCAGTCAACGCCCCGTCCACCAACACCCTCATCGCCCCTCCCTCATCCACCACCTCCCCCAGCTCTCCGCCCTCCGGTCATAGTTCCTCCACCACCAGTCTCCCCATGAATAATCAGAACTCCTTGGGTCGTCCCCCAAGCTACACCTACAACACCGCTGGGCGGCCCACCAGCCCTCTCCCGCCGGGCCAGCCCATGGCTCACCATCCTCCACCCTTGAATACCAACCTACCTTATCCTCAAAATTCGGTGGCTCCCATGGGCGCTCCCCCAGGTTACGGATTGCAGCAGCCTCTCGCGCCCGGTATGGGCTCCGGTCTGCACCAACCTCAGTATGGCATGCGGAACCCCGCCGTAGAGGTCGAAGGCGCCGGCCGCAGCAAGGCCCAGTTGATTGTGGGCATTGATTTTGGCACGACGTTCTCGGGCGTCGCTTTTGCATTCGCAACCAACAACGAGGCCAGAGAGGACATCATCACAGAGTGGCCCGGCGCAGGGACTCACACCAAACAAAAGGTGAGCATTCCCCCAATCCCGCAGGTGACCAGCTACTGACCCTGTCGTTGCTTGGCACGTTTAGATCCCAACCGTACTATATTACGATCAATACCAGAAGGTGGTGGGCTGGGGCCCAGATATTGCCGATGCTCTGGCCCCCACAGGATATCCAAAGCAAGGGGTGCAGAAGGTCGAGTGGTTCAAGCTTCAACTGATGCTTTCCGGCAATACATACATTGATCCCATCAACCTGCCGCCTTTGCCTCCGGGCAAGTCGGAGATCGATGTCGCGGCCGACTACCTTTTCAAGCTGCGACAGGCGATGCGAGCCCAACTACAGAAGACACTGGGTGAAGTGTTCACTCGTGAAGAGCGGAACATTCGGTACTATATTACCGTTCCAGCAATTTGGAACGATGCTGGGAAAGCAGCAACCCGAGCGGCGGCCCTCCAGGCCGGGTTCCTGCGGGACGAGAATGACAATCGCCTTACCTTGGTCTCCGAACCGGAGGCGGCTGCGCTCTTCTGCGCCAAGACTGGTTTGCTGAATCTGAAGATTGGCGATGCAATCTTGATCGTCGACTGTGGAGGAGGTACCGTGGATCTGATTGCGTATGAGGTTGAAGAAGAGCAACCGTTCAGTGTGGCCGAATGCACCGCTGGTTCGGGAGACTCATGCGGTTCGACCGCTCTCAACCGAAACTTCAGCAATATCCTCCGTGCGAAGATTCGCAAGATGAAGTTGCCTGATGGTTCCAGAACGGCGGGCAAGGTGTATGCAAAGTGTATTATGGATTTCGAAAACCGTATCAAGGCTGATTTCCGCAACAACGGTCAGAAGTGGGCGGTGGATGTCGGTATTGAAGCCGACTTCCCCGACGCAGGCATCGAGGAAGGGTACATGACATTCACTAACGAAGAGATTCTGCAATGTTTCGAGCCTGTCGTCAATCGAATTCTTGAGCTGGTGCGCAACCAAATCATCGCGATTCAAGCGCAGAACCGGTCGCTTCAGGTATGGTTTCCCTATGCCCATGCGTGCAAATACTTTGGAAAACTAACAGGTAACCCAGAACGTCCTCGTCGTGGGTGGCTTCGGTGCCTCGGAGTATCTTTTCCAACAGATCAAGCTCCACGTCCCTCCCCAATACCAGTCCAAGGTAGTTAGACCCATGGACTCGGTTGCTGCTATCGTTAAAGGTGCCGTGACTGCTGGAATCACAGAGCGGGTGATCACGCACCGTGTGGCGCGACGCCATTACCTGATGGCTACTCTGCAGCCTTTCAAAGAAGGATACCATCCAGAGCAATACCGAGTCCCTAGTCTGGATGGCCGGGATCGATGCAAGTACACAAGACAAATTTTCATGCAAAAGGGCGAGCGAGTGAAGATCGGCGAACCAGTCAAGGTTAGCTTTTTCCGACAGGTTGCGCCGGGGGCGACGCTCATGTATGAGGACATCCTGTACGCATGTGACGAGGATGTGTGTCCGGAGTACACCAAGGATCCACGTAAGTTGCATTCCGGATTAGTCGTCGTGATGATGATGGTACTGACGTACGATGCAGGCATCAAGGAAGTTGTCACTTTGACGTCGGACCTGTCGCGCAAGAACCTTGAGACGGATTTTGAACGCATGGACACTCCGCAGGGTACTTTTTACCGCGTGTACTTTGACATCTACCTCACGCTTGACGGCAGCGAATTCAGCGCGGAACTAGTCTGTCAGGGCGAGGTGATGGGCCGATGCAGAGCCAAGTTCAGGTAGGCGCGCCTTGTCGGGCACGGGTGTCAGGCAGGAAGGCAGACGAACGCGCCCCTCCAAGAGAGCTTCGAAAAAGAAACGGAAAAAAACAACACGGTTTTGAGGGCGGAAGTCCGACTTTTGTGATACACCAATGATGATCAGCACAGCACTGGGAGGGCGTTTAATATTCTTGAGCTTGCGTCCGTGCGGACGATTTTGGAGATTTCCATCATCTTGTTGCGAGCCCCCACCACAAATGGGGGGTTTTATTTGTGCTTGCTTTTTTATTCCCCTGGATACCTTTCGATGAGCTTTGACGAATCCTATTTAATCCCATAATGGCAAACTATCCATGATAGTCCTTCCACACGTTGACGGATGATGTGTTGGGCTATCCTCCCTAGACGGGCTAGAACAGGTCAACAGTAACCATCAGAACTGCATCTTCCCAATAATAAAGGAGACGGTTGGCTACGAGGTTTTCCAAATCCTGGATTTTCCCTTTTGGACTTCCGCTATTACATTTTCCAATGTATCGAAGCAACCCCCATCAGTAAACGAAGTTGGGTACCCCGATCATAAGCAGCTACATACATCTCAACAAGTCAATTTCCGCCTATGATATTCATATCTACCTATCCTTTGCATAACCGAGGATCCCCATTTCAGGGGTCCCATCTGCCAGACCCGTCTGCCAATGAATAACAACGAGCCACGTAACTTCTTCCCCGTAAGACTGATAAGTAACTTGGACATGTATATCATACGCGTACAATGGCAGTAACTGCCGATGACATGACAGCTTGCATTATTGTCAATTTTATATATTTTTAGAACGACGAAGAAGGGAAATATGCATGCATGCATGCATCTGAGTTCTCCGATTAAGGCCTTCGCGATTATGGAAACCAATTATGAGATACTTGCTCCGGAGGTCCCGGCGGTAGATAGAGAGGTGTCTGCCTAGAAGGAGATAATGATGGGAGCCTAAGTAGCCTTCCTTGTCTTTGGTATGCATCTATGTGGGAGTTGGTACTTTTGAACTGGGGATAGGGTGGTGTCGTGTCAAGGTCGTGAGTGGTGGTCGTTACGGTCCTGAGTGGGTAAGGAGCCTGATGTCTGATGTGTAGGTCATATCTGAGAGGTTCTTGTGAGGTTGGGGTTGTAAGGGGAAAGTCTGGTGAAAGCAAGTCCAGAACGCATAGAGGCCTTTACTCATACGGGTGCTTCAGCAAGATGTAAACGACACTTGAGGCCGGAGTGGTCACTCCATGGCAATGGCGTGTCCAGTTTGCGTAGGAGCAGTCCATGCCCGGCGCTCTCAAGCGCGCCAGGGTGTAGGATCTCGATTTGGTCTCCCTTGAGTCCATGAACGGCAACTTTGTCTAAGCGGCCTGGGGGAAACGGTTCCCGACCATCAATTCCCCAAGTGAAGCCCGGCTCATCTGGGTGTGTCTCATTCCAGATATCCACCAGATTGTTAGCTGCAACCAGACCGTCATCCTCCGGGAGGATAGGGTTAAAGTCACCGGCAACAAAGCCATGTCCAGCCAAGTGGAGGCTCTCTGCAACGATAGCGAGCTGCCGCGGACGATGACTAGGCTGGAGAGCGAGGGAGTCCAGGTGCACATTGATCAACCGAACACGCGTAGCGGACGGTGGCAGGAAGACATCACAGCAGAGAGCATCCCGGTCAAACCTACTTGGGTAGTTGACTCGCCAGACTGGTCCAATGCATATCTTATCTGTATCCTGCTCTTCCGTGCTGAAGTCGGCTTTGGATAAGAGCATCACCGTTGCAAATGCATAACCGCCCCAGTTCTTGAAGTCTCCCTCACTGAGGTACCAGTTCTCGCGGATCCAGGCATTGTCAAACAGGTATCCTAAGGCTGCCCGGGATACTTCTTGAAAGAAAAGTATGTTAGGCGGGGGGGTCTGATTGCGTATGGTGGAGATGATGCCAGCCATACGGTCGTCGGGAAACTTGGAGAAGGCATCTACGTTCCATGTTACAAGAGTGAGTGCATGGGGCTCAGACTTGGTGTCGGTGGAGCTCTGCGTTGTGCGCCCATCGCGGGGCGTTGAGGTGGAGGATGGTTGTACTGGCTTGCAGTAATCCGATGATGAGTCGAAGGTGTACCATCCCTGGAAGGTTGGCGGGGCATCTAAATCGGTTGGTAGGGGAGGGGCTTGCGTGCAGCTCATGGTGGTGCAGAAACCCTTCTGTCTCGATGTGCCTAGACGACCAGTTAATGGTGGAGAAGCCCGATGGTCAGCCAGCAATGACTGCACTTCGGGGTGACCAGATCGATCCCGATGAGGAGTGAAACGAGGGGTAGCACAGCTGGCGGGAGAGTGTCTGTGACGACGGCGAAGAAGGGAGGCGAAGGAGGAGGAGGAGGAGGAGGAGGAGGAGGGGGAGAGCGCGGAGTGCATTGGATGGAGGTTGAAGCGAGCCTCCTTGCAAAACGATTGTCACATGATGCAGGGGTCAGTCACGCCCTCGATCACATGATGGCTGCCAACAAATGCCCCAAACGGGAAGGCCACGCATCACGCAGGACATCTGCGAGGAGATCCTGCCGGTCTGCCTATCGGGGCGCCATCGTGGCATCATTTGTGTTCCATCAGCCCATCCAAGGTCTTACTAGAGCCCCATCCACTGACGGAGGCAGATAGTAACCCTGGAACTATCTACTCCGTCCCTACTCCGTGGCTAGCTTCGCTTCGAGATAACGCCCCGGTCTATTCCCGAATGGTGCTAAGCTGTACTTCTGCTGGCCCAGAGGCTGAGTCCGACGCCTTGACACAAGTACGAGTGTCTTACCTTACACGCCGCCCTTTGAGGAGGCCAGCCCGTGGCTTATCGATTACCTAGACCGGTGTAGACCTAAATCTTAGTACCATCGCCATGCGGAGAATCGTGGAGAACCACAATGGTAAGACCGGCACGACCGTCCGTGCACGGGGTCGATCCTCTTGGGTCCAACCGTAGCCTGATCGAGTCCCACAGCACGGAATCGCAGTCTCCTCTCCTCCTTGTCCGCTCTGATGGCGTGGTGCTGAAAGACGAGACCTCTAGGCTCTCGAAGACCCAGGCTAAGACCGAGCTGGGTCTATCCAACGCTACGGAGTAGCGCCGTATGGCCCGCCGGGCTTGCAAATCCTCCCTTAGTCATTCGACGATCACTGACGAAGGGTGGATTACCGCACCGTGCGCCGGTGTGTCCTTTCTGAAGTCTAGACATGAGTTTTGGCCCTATTCCAGATGGGCCCTGGATAGGAAGGTCGGAAGGCAGACGACCTCTGGCCCGTAGGCTAGTCCACTTAATAGGATGTCAGTCAATGCACTAGGAGTTCTCCGCCGTCCCATTGCTGCTGTTGACAGGCTGGCACAAAAAGCAAGTTGGGGCAATGGCATTTTCGGTCCGATCTGTGGCTCGGAGGATTTGGTTGTCTCGGTGGACGGGTTAGGGCGAATGTGTTAGTGAAGAAAGAAGGGGGCATCGCCGAAATCAGGCCAAGAAAAAGAAAAAAGAAAAAAAAGGAAAAGACAAGAGAACCAGGTGCATAAACTTGATCATTTGGCGGGGGATCTGAGATCAGCCAAACCATGATGGAAGGGGCAAAATCAGAATCGGCAGAGGCGAGTGAGGAAAGCCCGAAAAAAATAATAATATGAAAATGAAAATGGAAACGAATTAAAGTAAAAAGTCAAGATACAAAAAAAGCAACGATGGACCAAAAGGGAAAAAGGCAAAAAAAAAGACTCAACAGATGGCCGGCTGCCAATAACACAAAAAAGACGCATTCTTCCTTGAGACACCGCCGCCTGTCGCACATGGGGAGGAGCAAACGTAACGGGCGAGATAGTTCAGGACTAATTAGTTGCCCACCGGACTGGACCTGCGGCAAGCGCGCTTTGCGCGACCTGAGGCGGTTGCAGCGCAAAACCCCAGATGGGTCTCTGTTGGGAAGAGTGGAGCACGCAAAGGGCAGAATCTGGACTCGTGCCGGAAGTGGACCGCCCGCCCAGGTTTATTGATAATTTTCCCTCGCTCCACGAACATCCGGTTACCACTTTGGATGGATGCACGTCCGGACACAGTATATTTTTCACTAGCGGGCACATAGTAGCGTAGTTTGTCTGCGGTAGAGGCCGGACAGGACTGCAAGGACACCTCACAGTACGTCAGTGCCGACTCGAGGCCTTCTCTCCACGACCTAGCCCCAATATAGCGGCCTTGCAGGCCGAACCTGACTGACCAGTCGTAGCAACTGGAAGGACTAGCCTGCCAGCACGTCACTCGAAATCGATGGAGACCCAGCGGTGCCTTCTCCTTCCCAGTTCAGAATTTTATAGCCGCCCAAAGATGACTATTTGCTATTACGCTGGAGCTGATGACCCTCCTCCCGGTGCCGAGAGGGTGTAGTCGGCCCACGCAGCATCCCACGCGCCTTTCTTCGGTCATCGTGCCCTCAGTTGCACAGGTGATGATGTATGATCTTCCTGCAAGCCGGTCGGGAGACACGCTTGACTGGTTCTCAACGGCGGTTCCAGCATACCGGAGTGCGCTATTTCTTTCTCATTTCGTAATGCCATCGAGTAGGAAGTACCCATTTCTACTTCCCTGCGTCTGCCCCGGGTAAAAAAAGACGAATACCGCTGGAGCGGAACCGCAGGAACCTGTTAGACAGGGGAATCATTTCCCCTACGATCCGATCGGGTTCAGCTCACGCGGTCTTCCATTCGACGCGCACGGACAAAATACGCGTGAGCTCCGCCTGACGATTCCATAGGGAGGAAGGAAGGAGTAAAAAGAGGTATTATTGTCCCTGTCACAGCCCTTGCCCGTCTTAGTACTCCGTCGTATGTGAGTAAGCGCATTAAGTTAGTGCCACGCCCGTCCGGGCAAAGCGAGACTAGTAGGCACTGGTACCGTCGCGAATTGAAGTGACGTCCAGCAGCTAGTACATGGCCGGGCTGCGGATCCAGGGTGGAGACGGACCTGCGCATGGTTTGGGCTTTTCATCCACATAGAGTTCAACCTCCTGATGGATCCTCATCCCCGCGTTTACCACTAAGACCCAGTGGAGCTCGATTGAACCGAAAGCTGAGAATTCAGTTGGATCATGTGGATGCTGTCAGGTTCCATTTCTTTTTTCGGGGCGGCGAATTGCGGCTTTTGCGGGGAAAGGCAGAACGTATCAGAATCCAATCCAGCGCCTTGAATCCGGAATGTAGAAGTCCCCTTGTAGTTAATCGTCTGACTCTAACGATGATCGTTGGGACTATGGCTTACTGTCCTGATTATAATTGGAGCCATTGTCCTCACCCAAGGCCGAGAGTTTCAATATATTGAATTCTCCCATTGCCCCTCTGGTCAGGATTGCGGCGTGGAGTCTTGAATGCGTGAAGAATAAAAGCTTCTTCAAAAGCCCTCTTCTTTTCTTTTTCTGTATCCTCAATTCCCTTTGTCAGTGTGGACTTTTCTATCCAAAGCAATGAATCCTCTATCATGTATTGTGCTCTCAATTCTCCTTCTTTCTTTGATCATCACCAGATATCGAAAGAGCTTGCCATCGGCATGGCGGTCACAAAAGGCCCAACAGCCGGGCTGCAATGAGTTCAAGAGGATGGCTCCCTACCCGGCCCAGCCCATCAAGGGAAGGGAACGATACCGGGTCATGATGGACATCCGGAAGCTGGACGTGGAGAACTGGCTCACCATTGACAAGAACTACATGGATGAACATGAAGTCCGGAGCCACCTGTTGCAAACAGAAAAGAGCAAGGTCCTTCAATGCCTCCCAGAGTCGTACGACGCATGCTTGGAGGCACTGGAAGAGGTGGTTGAGTTCCTCTGCCAGCGGTTCTCGAATGTGTTCGATCAGAAGAAGTGCGGTGACGAGACGGTGGTCCACAACAAGATGACGGGGGAGACATTCACATTTGGAGGGGACAACAAGGATGTCGATCCACTTGAGATTGCCGTCCGATTGACTATGGAAGACCTGAGTATCTTGATGAAGAATGAGGATGATGAATATTATCTGTTAGTCTCAGAAACTCAGACCTCCTCCAAGATAAGCAGACTAACCGCTATTGCAGAGCCGCCAGTGCAAGCCTCTTTCCCGTCGGCTGGACAGTCCAGGATCGGATTGGCTGGACCATCTCGAAGCTTCACAATCCGGTACCTCTGTGGCATCAGCAAGTTGCCAACTCGGTCAGCAAGTGAGTTCTTTGATCGTTCTTTGTGGTAGTGGAGACGAAAGGTGGATGCAAGGAGAGAGACTGACCTTGTAATTCTAGATTCTTGGCTCGACTCACACCTGCATCTCCTATGGAGAGATCCAATTACTTCGTTGAAGTGAAGCGGCCAGACGAGGACCTATTCGAGGTGCTTTACCGTCCCACCTCATTGTCTGAAGACAACCCAGATCCAACGCCGCAGGATATTGTCATTCGTCGCGAACGGCAAACCTTCCGGCGGTTGCCTCGGACGGGGGCCATTGTGTTTGGAGTCAAGACCATCCTAACCACACTGGATGAGCTACCGATGCAGGAGCTGCAAAACCTCGCTAAAGAAATCAAGAGCTGGCCGGAGTATGTGGGTGAGTACAAGGGGAGGGAAGTCTGGGGACCCAAAGCTTTGGAATACTGTGAAAAGAAAAGCCGGTTGTACCAACAAGAGCCCGAGAAGATGGAGGTGTAAGAAAGACGGGGGAGGGAACGACGAGGAAAGGCGGCGGAAGGGCGCCATCGCATGGGAGGCTTTTTGTAGCATTTGTTCCGTTCAGCATCGCGTCTTGCATTGGGCCATCAAAACGGATGGGCGGCTGTCTGATTGAAAAGTCTTCGGTCTTAGCGTTGCCTCTGTATTGTTTATCTTTTCTTCTTCATTGTCTATGTTCAACACTCTTTGCGCTATCCAATGTCCTTATTAATGACACTTTTGACTCGCAAGACCTCAGACTAGCCGAGAATGCACTCAGGTCCTTCTTCCTTGGAACTCATCTATCTGTACAGTCTGTAGATTCTTAACCAAATATGAACGCTCGATCCATGGGCAGTAAAAGTTGGAGTCATAGATGAAACAGACCAACCAGACCCACAAAGAAAAGGCGAAGGCGGACTTCAACTGCCACTCTCCACTCTATATACATTTATCAATATCTAAATTATCTAGGAGAATATTGTCAAGAAGAAAAATGGGTATATATCGACTCAGTCCGGTCAACAGCACATGGTCTGAGGATTAGATCTTCGACCGAGGTGGCTCATCTTGCTTGAGTCGCACGACTCCCTGTAAGACCCTCGCATTAGACATAATTAATCACAACGGAAGTTCGGGTGGGTATATTAAACATACCTCTTGGGTGCATGTGGCGATCAAGATGCCATCCTTGGACCAGATCTTTTGCAACACCAAGCCTCGTCCCTCTCCAGCCCAGGGACTCTCCATCTCTGTAAGCATCCATTCGTCTGCCCGGAACGCCCAAGGGTTGTGGAAGTGGATCGAATGATCAAGACTGACCAGCATGCCAACTTCCTTGCGTTCCTGGGGCGGTTGGTTGGTGGCTCTGTGTAGAGCGCCTTCCAATCGACGGCGTAGATCCGCGGCTTCTTCCTCCTTCAGCTCCTTAAGGGCACGCGCAATGTCTTCGTCATCTAGATCCGATGGATTTTTGAGCGCATTCAGAACCTTCTGAAGTTCAGCGGGCGAAGAGAATCGTGGGATGTTGTGAACCCTGGACACGGTGCCAATGAAGTAACTGTCGGTCATATATGCAAGGGCGGAAAGATGGGCATGATGGCCACCCGCGTCGGATATTCTCCCTCGTGACCTCATAAATCGTCTGGTTCTCTTCTCCTGCGGAGGTAAGTTGTCTGCGGCTGTCAGCATAAGCCCCAGAGGATATGCCTGCACAGCAGGTATACTGACTGTCGACAACCCCCGCTTTTTGCGACTCAAACGGACCACCGCCCGACTTTTCGATTCTTTGATTTGAGCCCGATCCGGAATCCTGCGGCAAAGTGACCGGTGGCATGGATGAAGCATGTTCCAGCTTCTTCTTGCCACCGCTGTTGGCCTTGCTGAAACTCAGGGTTGTGGTGAAGATTGGTCGACCGCGTTGCTTGGCCTGAACTGTTCGTGCGATAAAGCTTCTTCCGTCACGCACTCGTTCCACGTGGTATAGTATAGGGATTTCCGAGTCACCGGCGAGGAGGAAGTAACAATGCATGCTATGCACAGCAAAGTCGGCGGGAACGGTCCGCATCGCAGCGGCGAGAGACTGGGCGATTGCGGCACCGCCGTAGATGCCCCGCGCTCCGGGCGGATGCCAGAGAGGTCGTGTATTGGTAAATACATCCTATTGGGAAAAAAATCATTCGTTGGAATCCTAGCCAAGACGAAGAAATAGGGAGAAGGGAGCACATACCTTCCCCACGTCAACCACCGGTGTCAGGTCTAACACATTCTCTATGGGCGCCTTTGCGGAGTCCAGTGGTGGGGGTGGGAAGAGGGTTGCCGAGTTCGCCATATTTAGCGTTGCGCCGACTTTTAGTTGGGGAAGGAGTTGAAAAGTAGGGATATGTTCGGAATACGGAGTAGCAAAGACTTAAAGGCTGGCGGGGAGGAGACGTCTTCAGTCTTCAGTCGTCAGTCTTCACGCGCCGATCTGGCGCACGGGGCTGTCCGCTTCGGGCAATAGCCGAGGCTTTTTCGAGTTCCAGAATTCTTCGGCACTTTTGCCGCTATCCGCCTTTCCTCATGTCCTCGTCATTCAGTCGGTATCATCGGGAGCTACGGTTATATGCTAGAGTATGAACTCGGCATTAGCTGACATTCTAGGGCAATCATGGTTCTTCAGATTCGATATCAAGCAAAGCAAACACATGAGAATTGATGAGTAATCCAGGTATGCTTGGATCCTCATGCTGTGCAGCCGAGGATGGCTGCATCATTGCGAGGCCCAACACCAGACGGGCGAAGTTGTTCGTCATCCATGTGAAGATCAAAATCGAAACGCTCAAAGGACATCTGCTTAACGGAGCCTGTCTTATGCTAGTGGACGCCCCCCGTTGCGGTACAGCCACAATCGGCTCACCTTATGCATCTTTAACCTCAGGTCGATTCCCACTTTCATGTTCTGCCCAGCGCCGGAGGGAATCGAGGTCGGACTAACGCCATCGACTTCCCCAGAACCGGGGTCCAACAATCCCGCTGCGTCGAGGATCGTGACAGGCCGTTCCGCCTCGGGCTTGTCATACCGGCTTATTGCAACATCCCTGTTCATGAAGTCACCTTGCTGCGGCTCCCGCGTAAAACGTCTGGTCGGATCAAGAGGAAACATGGTGTCAAGGTAATGCTGGTTGAGCTGGTGTCCAGATGCCGGGTTCACAAACACCTTGCCCATGTATCGGTTCTCCCGACGATCCCGGGGTTTGCTGTGGTCGAAATTCAGCACTCCAAATCGACTTGCAAAGTCATTACTGTTGGCGTAGTGCTCAATGTGTAAGATGCAGCGGTTGCGAACATCTCCGGTCACTTCTCCCGTGCGAGCATAACGGGTGCCTGCGTTACAGGAGTCCATGTCACGGTACGGATTGTTGAAATGATTTGCTAGACACCCGAAAGTATAAACCTCCAATTGTCGGATGAGCTCCTGAGGGACTTCGTTGAGAAGCCAATCCAGGATCATGCCACCTTCAATGCCACCTTGGGAGTGCAGGATCAAGACCACCTTCTTGACTTCTGGTCGGTACAGTGCTTTCTTGACCAAGGCGTAGCATTCCCGAACATCCTCTGTTGCGAACAGCATGGAACGCTGGATCAGGCATTGAATGATGTCAAATAAAACACCAGCCCTTTTCACTGTCAGGAATTAACTCATAGAAAGTCGAATGGACCGGACGGCGGGTCAAGGAGAACAGAAATGGGGAAGCCTACGTTCTGTTGTGGACACCAACTACTGGACGGTGAAATGTCCGCGAAATCCGATCGATGTTGCTCTGCAGCCAATTCCTCCTAGTTTGGTCAGAATCACTGTCATGACTTTGGAACCGCATGCACACTCACCCAACGCAAATCCCATTGAGGAAAATCCAGTACTCATCTTCATGTCGCACCCATAATCTCGAAAAGTCATCTTCCGTTGACCTTAAGCCATCGGATGGAATCCCCCGATTTAGGATGCGGCAGACGAACGAGTTCAAAGCCAGGGTTGCTCCGACGTATAGAACATACAGGCAGAATGGCAGGTATATCAACAATGGAAGTGAGAAGATAAAGGCCAGCTGGAGGACGAACAAAACACAGTGAAGGCTAATGTCGAAAATGTTGGCTAGAGTGGGGTATAGCTCATCCAGACGCCCAGATGGCCATGGGGCCAGCGGCGAGAAAATGCATGGTAGGTAGAAGATGTTGCGGAGGAAGAGCCCCAGGTCAGCAAAGAACAACAGCCAGGGCGAACCCGTATATTTGGGATAACAGTCGGGCTCTTCGCCAAATACCGAGCCGTAGACTTGACAAGGCTGAGAAGACATGCTGACAATCACGTATAGTGTGATGCCCGTCGAATTGAACTGAGTAGGATTGATGGACAGTGTCAGTCACTCGAGATAACCCTTTTAAGCCGTAGATTTGGCGCTCTGTGAGAATCAGCTGTTGCAACTCATCTCGTGAAAGTCTAGGCCTTCTACCTTTCGGCATGACAAAGCGAAAAATTGTGTGGTTTGACAAATGAGCGATGTTTGTGGCGCCAGTGAATACTACCTCACGATGACAAGACGGGGGAAGAGAGGCCGATCCAGAGTCGAGCCGAACTATAGTCCCGGCCTCAACTTCCGGCGTCGATCTAGCGAGAATCTTGTCGGCCTCAAGATAACTGATGTCATCGGACGTTTTCGTCTACGATCAGCCATAAAGCCAATTCCACCCTCCTTTGTTTAGAATGACGTTGTATGCCTGAAGCCACTCCCCTCAGGCGACCAGCCATATACGAAGCTGGCGTTGTTTCCACCGGGCCCGAAACTTTTACATATGAACATGATTATATCCCTCGTTACATGTGATGGACTGGGTGTAGATTTCTGTCGGAAGGAGGCATGCAGCTCCATTCCAGATCCCCGATTTATCTGGGACCAAATCCATTCAAGGACGCAAAAACACGAAGGACACTTTTGTTGCGGGACCCTGCTTGAACGTCAGCTTGATTTTGAATCGTTGTGTATAGGCTGAGACTTGATCTGAACAAACACAGTCTCAATGAATGCGACTGCTGCGCAGGACAGAGTCCGGAATTCGGGCCGGAATATGAACGGTGTTGACGGAGTTCACGCCAGTCAGAATGGAAGGCCATTTTACGATAGGGCCCCGTCCGATAAGCCTCGAGGATATTCTGCCAACGGAGCCGAGGAGAGACCCCAATCCCAACGCCGATTCCCCCGGATCTCGCTACCAGTAGAGCTCATGCAAGACTCTTATGATGTGGTAGCCATTGGCTCAGGATATGGAGGGGGAGTCGCCGCTAGCCGGATGGCGAGAGGCGGACAAAGCGTCTGCGTTCTGGAGCGAGGGAGGGAGAGATGGCCTGGTGAGTTCCCTGAGAAGCTGGAGGACGCGGTCAAGGAGCTCCATGTCAGCGGCCAGTTTGCCCCCGGAGACAGACGAAGCATTCCCGGGGCCATGATTGATACGGGGAATCCGAATGGTCTGTATCACTTCGTGGTAGGAGAAGGCCAGAACGTGTACATGGGCAACGGTCTGGGTGGCACCAGTCTCTTGAATGCCAACGTGTTCTTGGAGGCCCATAAAAAGGTCTTGGAGATGGGAGTCTGGCCAGACGAACTCAAAGGTTATGATTCGTGGAAGAAGTGTGAGAATCCTTCTACACCCCTAGTAATAGGCCAGCTCTGATGCCGCTAGACTATGACCGCGCAAAGAGTGTCCTGGAGCCTGCTCAGTACCCGTTGACCTTCCCCAATCTTCTTAAAGCGGACCTGCTCAAGAAACAGTCGGAACTCATGAGTTGGGGCGATAACTTCTACCGCGTTCCGCAAACCACTCGATTCGAGGACGGTCCTAACGGCACGGGGGTCTACATGCAGGCGTCGCAACTGACGGGCATGGACGCAACTGGCATCAACGACGGGAGCAAGTCAACAACTCTCGTAAACTACCTCAGTGATGCGTGGAACTGGGGCGCCGAAATATTCTGCGAGTGTGAGGTCAGATATGTTACCAAAGCTCCGGATCGGGAAGGATATATCGTCTATTTCGCGTGGCGCTCCTGCGGCCGAGATCGATTCAATACCTTCTTCGAAGACCTCATGTGGGTTCACGCAAAGAAGTTCGTCTTCTTTGGAGCTGGGAGCATCGGAACCACCGAGATCTTGCTTCGAAGCAGACAGATGGGCTTGGACTTGAGCGATGACCTCGGCACTGAGATGAGTGGGAATGGAGATATGCTGGGCTTCGGGCAAGTTGTTTGTTGTTCTTCAACGCAGGCCTGATCTAAGACGTCGTGACAGCTATAACACCGACCATCAAGCCAACTGTATCGCTCGTCCAGAACCTACTCCGGATCGACCAGTAGGACCATGCATAACCTCAGTCCTTGACCTACGGGATCAGAAAAACCCTCTGGATGGATTCGTGGTCGAAGACTGCGCGGTGCCTTACGCTCTTGCCCCGCTGATGTTTGGCATGATGGAATATCTGCCGGATATGAGACGCCCCAAGTACAATCCTGTCGAGACGATAACGAAGCTTGTTGCACGAATGAAAGGCAAGCTTCTCGGACCATATTTCTCAGAGGGCAGCGTCCAGAAGACCGCCGTATACTTGATCATGTCTCATGATAGTAAGGGACATCCTTGATCCACAGGAGACAGTGCTTATGACTTCGCAGGTAGTCAAGGCAGGCTGATACTCCAGGATGACAAGCCAATGCTCACTTATTCGGGGGTGGGCCGCTCTAAGTCGGTATCTCGCATCCACGATATCCTTGAGAAGATGACTGCTGCTGTCGGGGGAAACTTTATAGCCAATCCAGTTTGGAGTACACTGGGTAGGCAGGAGATCACGGTTCATCCCATGTATGTCTACCCTGAGATAATCCCCGACACCAGTTCAGGTTTCTAATGTCAACCACAGAGGCGGTGCTCGTATCAGCAAAGACAACTCCGGCAACCATGGAGTGGTGAATCACATGGGTGAGATTCTGAAAGGAAACGGAAGCGAGGCTTATGAGGGACTGGTAGTGTGCGACAGCGCTGCCTTGCCAGCTGCCGTTGGTGTTAACCCGTTTGCTACCATTACTGCCTTTGCTGAACGGTCGGTGGAGATGATGGCGCATAAGCGAAGCATCTCCATTGACTATGACACAAGGAATGGCAAGTTAGCAGAGGCCACATGTTGATCGCGTTGCTGATAGCATCCCAGGCCAGTTGGATATGTTCAACGCCCCGGCATTTCCTTCTCCTCGAGATGCAGACACCACGAAACTTGCAGCCAGGCTTGCTAGCGAACATCAGACTGCCGGTGTCGCGTTCTCCGAGATCATGACTGGTTTTATATATACTGGTCACGACGTTAGAGACTTTGACGTCGCAACGAGGCTCGCTCGAGGTCGCTGTGAAAATGCACGGTTCTTCCTGAGTGTCAAATCCTGGAGCACCGAGGAATGTAAGTTGATGGCACCCGCTGCTCTCCAAGCCCGCCAGACTGACAGTCCCAAGTGGTGAACAGCAGTCAACACCTGGCGAACTTGACCGGAACATTCACTTGCAACGCTCTTGGAGGATATCTTATGGTCCACCGCGGCACCTTCCAACTATTCAACCACGACTCCCGGCAACCAGATACAGCGAATCTGACATACAACTTTGACATGACTTCGCCGAGTGGAAGAAGACTGCACTTCAATGGTTACAAAACCGTGAACACCGCGTCCTTCCTCAACCCACTCGAGCTCTGGAGACAGACCAGCACTCTATATGTCACTATCACCGACCAAGACAGTGCGGTTGTAGGCCGTGGTACGCTACGCATCCAGCCCAATGACTTCAGCTATGAGCTCCAGAGCTTTGCGACCGGCGGGCCATCGCTATGGACGAGAGCCAGATCTGCAGCAAGCTTCCTTTCTTACTTTACCAGACAACTCTCCGTGCCTTTCCTTTCAACACTGGGCCAACTCCAATGGCCAGGCACAACTCCAGACTACACCTCTAAGGAAGTAGGCACCTCCTCGACCATCCCCTTGACAGCATCCGATGGGATCACCACCAGGATGGTCATGTGGAACCCCTGTTATTTCGGAAGAGAAATTCTTGGTCCTGCACCAACCATCCTATTTATCCCAGGTGCTGCAGTTGACCACAAAATGTTTGCCCTGCCCACTATTGAACGAAACGCAGTCGAATATTTCCGCGACTCGGGATACCGTACCTCCTGCATCACCCACCGAGTTGGTCGAACTTCTATTGCTCGAGATGGCTACACACCATACGATGCACGGCGCGATATCCACGCTGCCTTGGCTCACATTCGCAAGGTTGCCAGTACAATGAGTCCAAGCGAACCGCCCAAGATATATGTGGTCGCCCACTGCGCAGGCTCCCTAGCGCTCGCCTGCGGTTTGCTAGACGGCACAATTCCCAGTGAATGGATCCAAGGTATTACAGCCTCGATGGTCTTCATGAACCCTAAATTTGGAAAGGTCAATAGTCTTTTGTCTGGCTTCCCGACTTCGCTGTATGCCCGACTAGTCAGTCCCTACTGGGACTGCACCAGTAGTCGCAACGACACGTACATTCAGTCATTCCTGAACCAGGCGTTGCGTCTTTACCCTGGAGGGGATGCCCGAGAGTCCTGTCGATCGGTTGTCTGTCATCGAAGCGAGCTTGTATTTGGCCGGTGAGTTCTCCACAGGCCAACCTGTACTGCCTCGAGAACTTTCTAACAGCATCATAGTCTCTGGACCCACAAGAATCTCAATGATGCTACCCATGCTCAGCTCGAACGCTTCCTCGGCGGCACCTCTATGCGTTCTCTCCAGTGGCTCATGGAAACGGGCCGTTTGGAGACCGTCACAGCCAACGGGCCAGCATACACCAACCTCGTCACACCGGAAAACCTCGATCGCTTGAAAGGCATCCCGATTCTGTTCTTATCAGGAACTGGGAACATGGTGTTTACAGCCGAGAATACGGACGTCTCGTACACGACTCTCTGTAATGTACATGGGAGGGAGTGGTACGAGCGGGAGGTCTTCACGGGCAAGGGGCATCTAGACGCCTGGATGGGATCGACGGCTTATCAAGACGTGTATCCAAGGGTCAGGCGCCATGCCGATCGGATCATGAAGGGGGGACAAGGTCCAGCTGGTAAATTGGACAAGCACGATGCGGTGTAGGGACTTGCTGTGGAATCAGAATGTCTATTGGTTCTGTTTGGACATTGTTGTACGTATACTGGGTCTAACCTCTGTGACTTATTGTTGTCTTGGATTGGATGTGCACTTGAATAGGGTCCTGGTAGCCTGAATGAGACATCTGCTCAGCCATTTCAGACGCTTTCATACACACTGTGTCTCATGACGATGCAGAGGATGAAAAGGTTGGTGAAATTGGATCACCTAATCCTTTCCTGTGTTCAAGTCCTTCGGTATGTAGCTTCATGTCCAGGACATCTTCCTTTTGGTAATCTCTATAAGGACCGCACAACTGCCCCTTCATAGACGGGCTTCGAGACTATAAGCTGGCTTTCTCCTCCATAAGGTGACTGCATAGGCGAGTCCCTTGTGATTTACTCCAATTCCTGATATGATTCGCTAACCGTCTACCCTGACTACGGATGGCAGAGCTCTTTGCTCCTATAAGAACCTTCACCTCTTTCATACCCTTTGCTTCACATGCCGTTTACCATTTATATTGGTTGTACATCAGATATACTTTCTAGCTCGGCCCGCCATGATGGTATCTCCTGATTCCCCAAGACTGGTACCCACCAAGAAGCGTAAGAAGGGCACCGAATGTGTGCCCTCTAGTTCGATCCCCCCGGCCCTCGCTCCTATATCTCCTCCAGCTCCTTCTGGAATATCAAAACTCAATTCAGCACCTACAGAAAGCTTGGGAGATGTCCCAGACATTGAACCGGCAGATGTCGCCCATGCCAGATGCCATTGAGGGTCTCCAGGATACCGATGTCGAGTCCGACGTGTTCAGTGCCGAAATACCGGATGCCACAGCCGTCGAAGCGACTTCGGGCCCCGGCTTGTCGCCTCGTGTATCCTGGATCCAACTATTACCAGGCCTGTCCGAAACGCCATGTCCATTACCAGAGCTCCTCTTGGAGCCAGCACCCCCATTTCCCAGTGTCCCAACCCCAAGGTTTCAAGTCGGGGTAACAAAGGCGCTTGAGGGCAGGTGGACCCATGGAAAGGCCTACTACTACGACTACGAGGCGGCATATGCGCGCCTTGAACTTTCCAGGAGTTTCTTCTGCTTGACAGACCCCCTGGGCACATGCATCAAGCCGACATGCGTGCACTTTTGTGCCCCCTTTGGAAAAGAATCCACGATGGATCGTGACGTAATTCTGGTTGTGGTTCGGGAATTGCTGCAGAGGTATGCACAGGATGTCCAGAGCACGTGGAGAAGGTTCTCGTGGGATATGGAGAGGTGGAGAAATCGAAGACGGGACATGGAATTCAAGGCCCTCAAAGACAATGCCTCGTATGATAGTAACATCATACAACAGGTCTATAACTCGGAGGTTGACAAGGCTAACCGAGGATGTTTTGATCCGTTTTTCATTGGGTATGCCCCGGATGGTAGCACTCAGATGCATGCCCATCAACATCGACTTCGGCTGAGCTCTCGGAAGACCTGTGCTAGTGATATATAACCCAAGCGCTTGGAGAGTGCCAGGAAAACGCTCATCAAGCTAGATGCCCGTCTAGCCAAGTCGCCTTCTGCTGTTCTTGCGCCCCTGGCTGCTCCAGAGCCGTAGGACCAACTTCCTGGTCCACCACGACCAAGTCGACCAGCAGGACCCGTACCAGTTGGCCTTACAATGCCTCCTGTCATGCTTGGCGGTCCCTAGGAGTATGTATGTATCAGCAATTCTCTCTGCCGAGCTTAACTTCGTTGGCCACTTCCTACTTCAGCCAACATGGTTAGCTATCTCAACCAAGTTGCTAACTTCTGACGTTGCGTAAATTAATTTTTCGCATGTTTGACGTAGGCTCACCTTATCTATCCACGGAGTAGTTTACCGTATTGTGCACCATAGCTGCGATTACTGAAAGACAATAGAAGACATAGAACGAAAATAAACATCAACGACAATCTGGATAAGAGACCGATTACGTCACTGACAGGGCCATACCACAACCGGTTAGCGTATCTCCGCCCCCGTCTCCGCCTTTCGGCCTCAGGAATGCGTTGATTGATCATCCATCATCACTCACTGCCGAGTCGCCGTTGAAGGCGTCTGATGGTTAATTCCCCATCATTAGCCATGCCGACGCTCTACTCTGGACTCCTCCGAGTCCTTCCACTCGTTCTATTTCTCATCACTGTTGCAGTCTCCTCCGAACACACCTCCAACTGGGCTGTTCTCGTTTCGACCTCCCGATTCTGGTTCAACTACCGCCATCTCGCCAATGTCCTCTCCCTCTACCGGACCGTCAAGCGGTTGGGCATCCCCGACTCGCAGATCATCCTGATGCTTCCCGATGACATGGCCTGCAACCCTCGCAATGCATTCCCAGGAACTGTATACAGCAACGCCGACCGCGCAGTCGATCTTTACGGCGACAACATCGAGGTGGACTATCGGGGGTACGAGGTCACCGTGGAGAACTTCATCCGCCTCCTGACCGATCGCCTGGACGAAGATGTGCCGCGCAGCAAACGCTTGGGCTCCGATGCGGGAAGCAACGTTTTGGTTTACATGACTGGCCACGGAGGAGACCAGTTCCTGAAGTTCCAAGACTCGGAGGAAATCGGGGCATGGGACCTAGCGGACGCCTTTGGTCAGATGTGGGAGAAGAAGCGCTACCACGAGCTATTGTTCATGATCGATACATGCCAGGCGAACACCATGTACACACATTTCTACTCGCCGAACATCATCGCGACCGGATCCAGTGCGCTTGACCAGTCTTCCTACTCTCACCATGCGGACAACGATGTGGGGGTTGCGGTGATTGACCGCTGGACATACTATGTGCTGGAGTTTTTGGAGACCCAGGTGACGAGTGCCAACTCCAAGCTCACGCTGGGCGATTTGTTCGATTCGTACGACGAGTCTAAGATCCATTCCCAGCCGGGCGTGCGGTGGGATCTGTTCCCCGGTGGCGAGCAGGAGGGGCGCCTACGGACCGTGGCGGATTTCTTCGGGAATGTGCAGAATGTCGAAGTTGAGAATCTCAATACAACCGAGCCCGGCTCGTTGAGGGAGGATCTGATTGAGATTGCCCGGCTCGTGGCGAAATGGCGCGCACGCGACCAAGAGTCTCTTGCTAGGCAGAATGAGTCCCTCGTGCGGGAGGATGCGAGTGCGCATCAGTCTTCCCCGCATCACACGGTCAGGACAAAGGTCGGGGCTGCGAAAATGTCTGAGGAATCTACGTGGCAGAAGCGGTTCATCGGGGTTTCCGTGCTGGGCGCATGTGCTGCTGCCTGGCTGACCGGGTCAATCTTGGGCGGGTCCCCAGCTTGACCTGACGCTATAGACTTGCGCTAATGCGATTATACTGTGTATTGCTCTTATTTCGCAATCGGTCGCCGTTCCGGATGCCATCGCCGACCTAGAGCACGTCTGCATCAAGACTCTGTATTGACAAGACAGCGCGGGATGGCGTTTCCGGTGTTCCCATTTCATTTTACTTCTTTAATCAATCTGGCATGTATACATAGCGAATACACTGTTTCTTGACGACCGACCCAGCCCGGGCGATATGCATTGAGACTATGGACGAACACCAAGGCCGACCAGGCCTGAATAACCCATGCTTCGATCGGGGATCCAGAAACGCCAACCCATTCCAACCCTCGAACCAAGCCCTATGTACCACATTCTGAAGAACGGGGGCTGCGAATCTGCAACATGCCGACGAGCAGCCGAAATCCTGCAGGGCCGTAAATGGGGAGGGTCTTGGCGGCGAACTCCGCACGTGCCAGACGCGTCGCCGGGCTGGAGATGCGCGCGCCGTCCGATTATTACAGCGCCCAGTTTCCCCGGCACACAATCCTCCTCGCCACGAAGAACACGACCAACAACAACAACAATAAAATCAATCACAATGGAGTGGATTTGATTCTGGTGCCTCTGAGCCATCTATCGTTCTCATCTCCTCCGTTCTTCCCTCCAACCAAGGCCGTTCTGTGTCTTCCTTCCTCCACGGCCTGCCTCCCTCTCGTCACTACGCCTACCCACCCGCGTCCTACCCACTAAATACTAGTCCACCGTTATTGCTTCGTCGTGTCGGTTCGAGGGTTAGAGAATCCCTCTAATTCCATTCCCTCCTCGCCCTCTCGCCATGTATCTCCCTCGACAACTCATCTCCCATCTCTACCAACAGCTCCTTCGCTCCCATCACCCGCTCTCCCCGCCCGTGCTGATCCTCGTGGCCCTCGAACCCGATGCGCTCTGTGCCTGCCGAATCCTCACGGCTCTCTTGAAGCGCGACTACATCCCGCATAAGATCCAACCGGTGGCGGGGTATGGCGATCTCGCTCGCGCCGGGGAGGAGTTGGTGAAGCCCATGCGGACGACACATGGGGGGAGTGGTGGTGTTGTCGTCTGTCTGGGTGTGGGCGGGCTGGTGGATTTGAGTGAGATCCTCTGCTTGAGTAATCCCGAAGAGGAAGAGGAGGAGGGGGATATGGGAGGGGTCGAGGTCTGGGTGTTTGACGCGCGGCGGCCGTGGAATCTGGCGAATGTGTTCGGGGGTGAGGGACAGCCTGCGGTGGGCGAGATGAATGTCAATGCGAGACGGAAATCGCGCGGCGTGGAGAAGGGGTGTATTACGACGGGGTATACATCGGGGAATGGAGGTATTGTGGTATATGACGATGGGGATATTGAGGAGGAGCTAGGTAAGGAGCGGGAGGCATACTGTGAGTTGTTGGCTATGCCGGAGGTGGATGAAGAGGATGAGGATGCGGACGATTCGGAGAGTGACCGTGATACGGACCACCCCTCGAGTTCGGATTCGAAGAAGCGCAAATCGTGGTCGCGCCAGGATGATGATGACGAGTCGGATGATGAGGATGGGCCCCCGCGTCAGCGAAGGAGGAGTGATTCGGTGGGTTTCGTTCGATGTCATGGTAGGGGTGGTCCTTGGGCTGGTGCTAATGTGTCTGTAGGGGTCCTACCTCATCTCGTCGCCGTCTCGTCCGCGGAGGTTGGGGCATGATTCGTCAAATTCGTCACGCTCCGTTACGCCAACGTCAGATTCACCATCGCCGGTACAGCCGAAGCCGCCATCTGCGCGCACGTTGCGGCGGCGATTGTTGCGCCTGAAGAGGAAGCACGAGGCGGTGCTACAGGGTTACTATTCGTCAGGAACGTCGTATTCGGAACCGATATCCTCCCTTGTCTATTCCCTTGCATCCGAGCTCGGTCGTGAAGACAACGATCTACTGTGGCTGGCCATTGTGGGTGTCTCGAGCTTGGAGTTGAGTGGCCGTACAATGTCTGGAGTGGGTGTGTCCAATGCGTTGGAGTACGGAGGCTCGGCTGGCTGGGGTGGAGAGAGAGGCGAACGAATACGGCAGATACTGCGCGATGAAGTTCTACGATTGAACCCTCCAGACCCCTATGAGCGCGACCGCGACATCCGAGGGGAGATCAACGGTGTCATTCCCACTACAGCCAGGTCACCGACAGACAAGTCGATCCGTCTGTCCCCCGAACCTCGGTTCATCCTCGTGCGACATTGGTCGCTCTACGACAGCATGCTGCACAGCCCGTACCTAGCATCCAGGCTTCATGTCTGGACGGAAAACGGAAAGAAACGATTACACAAACTGCTGGCCAAAATGGGCATTAGTCTGAACCAAAGCCACCAAAGCTATACCCACATGGACATGGAGCTGAAGCGGGTATTGCGCCAACGCCTATTGAAGTATGCGCCGATGTACGGCTTGGACGGACTTGTCCCGCCGGAGGCGTCTGGACATGCCGCTTCTCGTGAGGGATGGGGGTTTGTCCGCTGCTGGGGGTGGAAAGCCTGTCTGTCCGCCACCGATGTGGGTGTTATTATCGGTGCAATTCTTGAGGTCGGACCCGAGGAAGCACCCGGGATATGGGATGCCAAACGCGCGTCCCGAACGGCTCCGACGCCTAATGACGACGGGTCTACCGAGTCCGATCTGGCCAGTCTTCTTCCTCGGTTCTGGAGTGCCTATGACGCCTTGTCACTGACTTCGGAATCCCCCACGCTCCTTCAATCTTCACTCCCTCTAGCCCAGCACCTCCACCGGGCTATCCTTCGCACCGGTACGTCGCTACTCGCAAAGCACCAGATTCGTCACCTGCGAGCATTCCGCATTGCCGTGGTTAAAGACGGCCCGGACGTGAAGCTCTTCACGAACCCCGGGGCATTGACGAAGCTGGCATTGTGGGTCGCAGAGGCTATTCGAGTGCAAGAACGAGAACGAGGAGACACTGTCAAGGTCGGCCGTAGGCGGGCTCTGGGCACTCCTCTTGTTCTTGCCGGGCTGGACGAGGATCGAGGTCTCTACGTTGTCGTGGGTACCGGAGGTGGTGGCGGAGTGGTCGACTTTGCCGCGTTGGCGAAACGCCGGGAAGAGCGACGCGCAAAGAAAGAAGCCAAAGAGAAGAAGCGAAAGGAGCGCGAAGAACGTCGCGCCAAGCGCGCTGCAGAGCGCGCTGAGAATGGGGACGACGATGACGAGGAGGATACTGAGGAATCATCGTCGGAATCCGAGTCTGAGTCCGAGGACGAGCAGGATCTGCGAACCAACAAGCATCTCCTGCGGAACCGATTTGGCATTGCGTTCCAAGAAGTGGTGCAAGAAACCAGCGCTCGGGTGCGCATTGATAGCTTCGAGCACTGTGTGGTGGAAGTGCAAAAGGAAGACCTCGGAGGCTTCCTGGAAGCGCTCAGCTTCCGCAGTGTTGTCGGCTAAGACTTGCGGTCTTTCAACTTTCCCTTTTGTGTTATGCTCTACATGCTACGTTGATCTCGACGTGTCTGCTAATGCTCTCTCCTATGTCCTGCTTAGGGTGGTTTGTTTCTGCTTTTCATCGATCGCGTCGGGATGAGGGTTGGGGAGTGTCGGGAAACCACTGGGATTTGCTTATCATGGAAAAAGGGAGGCATGTATAATGACGGATTGGAAGCCATCTGTGCGATCATTCATTTTCCTTTTGTTCTTGCTTGGAATATCCGCGTTCAGTCACGGCTCACACGATGACCGGCTTGCATCTCTGCACATGTCACGGCGCTTGGGGTATTGCATGGGTGCATGTTTGTTGAGTTTAGATTTTTGTCGATAGCATGCGAGACATGAGTTGCATATGATAATCGACCCAGACATTTTGGATATGATGAATCCTGGCTGCTGCGGGGCCAGCTTCGGACTTCTGGCCGATCCCCGCTTCCCCTCCACCTTCGCTCATGCTTCAGCTCATGCTTCAGCTTCATACTTCATGCTTTATACTTTCTGGTCATTTCACCTCCCCAGATCAATTCAGGTCAACAATGGCAATTTCTCGTGAATATCCCGTGGTTCCACGCCAGAGCACACTGGCTCAGCTACCACCAGAGTCTCCCATTGACGCGCAAGACCAGATCTCCGAGCTCCTTTCCAGCGCCTCTCTTAGTCGCCTCGTTGTGCTTGACGATGACCCAACGGGCACCCAGACCTGCCATGATATCTCCGTCCTCACCGTGTGGGACATTCCGACTCTACTCGAGGAATTGCAACAAAGCTCAGCGCCGGGCTTCTTCATCCTGACCAATTCGCGCGCTCTGCCCCCGATCGAGGCCGAAAGGTTGATACGGACCATCTGCGAAAATGTCCTACAAGCTGCCAAGATTGCTGGAACCACGGTCGATATCGTTTTGCGCGGCGACAGCACTCTCCGCGGTCACTTTCCCCTCGAAGCCGACGTCGCGCAGTCCGTCTTTGGTCTCGCAGACGCCATTGTGCTCGCGCCCTTTTTCTTTCAGGGCGGACGACTTACCATCAACAACGTGCACTATGTAGCCGAAGGCGAGAATCTCGTCCCAGCTGGTGCGACTCAATTTGCCCGCGATGCAACGTTTGGATACAAGAGCTCGAACCTACGCGACTATGTGATGGAGAAGGCTCCCGGACGGTTCACGCCGGAGCAAATCCATTCCGTCACGATTGAAGACATCCGAGTGGGAGGACCCAATGCTGTCTGCGAGAAGCTCCTAGCCATTCCCAAAGGAGGCGTGGTGGTTGTCAATGCTGCTGCTGAATCAGACATGCATGTCTTTGTCGCTGGTCTTCTTCAAGGCAAGCTTCACCAACCAACCTCCTCTTACCCGCTAACTCCCTCAACAGCCAAATCCCAATCCCTGCTTGAAGGCAAAGCGAAACACTACCTCTACCGCACTGGCGCTGCCTTTGTGTCCACCACTCTCGGCATCCGCTCCCAACCACCTCTCACGGCGCAGGACCTCTCCTTGCCAAAACCCAGACAAACGGGCGCCCTCATAGTCGCCGGCTCCTACGTCCCCAAGACCACTGCCCAGCTGAAAGTTCTTACTGACCGCCGCGGCCCCTCCGGTTCCAACACCCTCGCCATTATTGAATTGAGCGTCGAAGAGCTGATCGCCTCCACCGATCAGTCCGAGTCCGTGATTGCCCGCGTTGTGAAGGAGGTCGAGTCTCATCTGCTCGCGGGAACAGACACACTCGTCATGACGAGTCGGCGGTTAATCACCGGACAGGATGAGTTGTCTAGTTTGGCGATTGGATCCAAGGTTGCGGAGGCGTTGGTGGAAGTGTTGAAGCGGGTGGAAGTTCGTCCGCGGTATATCATTGCCAAAGTAGGTTTTCAACCTTTCCTTCTATCCTCTTTCCCTGTAGGAAGACACAATTGAGTCTGATGATTCCATGACTGACTTACTTCCCACAGGGCGGAATCACCTCATCCGACGCAGCAACAAAAGGCCTGAACATCAAGCGCGCCATGATCATCGGACAAGCTGCACCAGGAGTGCCATTATGGCGATGTGATGAGCCGACGTCACGACATGCCGGAGTGCCGTTTGTTGTATTCCCGGGAAATGTGGGTGGAGAGGAGACGCTGTGTGAGCTTGTTGCGGCGTGGAGTTGAATTCTACTTCTTGAAGTATAACGTGGAGGGGTGTATCACTTCGACAGATATCAGTAGATGTATATACGCAGAGATCGATAGAAGAGCACTTAGAAGCATGCCTTATCACCACCCCGATAAGCCCATCCAATCCACTCCACTCCACTAACCTCAAACACGATAAGCCAACACCCCAAACTACTAGAACCAGCATATCTAATCCCAATAGAACCCTCCGCTATCCCTATCCAACGCCCGTAGTCCCTAATCCCCGAGAGATAGCCAAACGCGGGGTGCTCGACATTCGGCCCTCCGACCGACAATAGCCGCCATATGTAAATCCACCTGCACCACCTGCACCACCACCCCTCATCCCATCCCATCCGTCTCTACTCCTCTCACAGCACTACAAACTACCTCAACAATCCCCAATCATATATATAGTGTATCCCCACAATGTCCCAACCCGACTACTCAACCTACCCCCTCGGCGACTGGGCCCTCCAAAGCGGCGAAAAGCTCCTAAACGCTCACATCGCATACAAAACGTTTGGGGATCCTACCTTCCCCGCTATTATCTATCCGACTTGGTTTTCGGGGTGTATGTACATCCCATACCATCTTCCACTCTATCCTTGCCCCCTTCCCCTCTCCTTGTTGGGGAGATTCATGGTATGAGACTCATAGGTGATGAATGTAGTACTCTCAGACAACTACTGGCTAATCGGCACCGATAAAACCCTCAACCCGGAGAAATACTACATCATCCTCCCGGCCCTCTTCGGCAACGGCCAGTCGACGTCGCCGTCGAATTATACTGCCCCGGGCTCATTTCCTAAATGTTCGTTTTACGATAATGTGCGTGCGCAGCATGAGCTCGTCACCAAGCATCTGGGAATCACTCATGCGAGAGCGGTGCTGGGATGGTCGATGGGTGCGGGGCAGAGTTATCAGTGGGCGACGCAGTATCCGGGGTTCATGGATCTGGTGGTGCCGTTTTGTGGGTCGGCCAGGACGTCGTTGCATAATAAGGTGTTTTTGGAGGGGGTCAAGACGGCGTTGTTGGCTGCGAAGGGGGTGGTGTCGAGGGGGGCCGGGGAGGGGGCGGTGTTGAAGGAGGAGGAGGGGGAGACGTTGAGGGTTTGGGGGGAAAGGGAGAGGGAGGTTGGGTTGAGGGCTTTTGGGAGGGGGTATGCGGGGTGGTGAGTTTATTGGTTTCTTTGATATGATGTGATGGGATGGGATATACTTGGGTTGGGTGATGCTAATGCGGTGGTGATGGTGGTGGGGTAGGGGATTCTCGCAGGCTTTTTATAGGGAGAAGTTGTATGAGACGGCTTTGGGGTATAAGGATTTGGAGCATTTTATGCAGAATTTCTGGGAAAGTTGGGCGCTTTCGAAAGGTTGGTTGCTGCGTTGGTGAAGACTGAGTAGGGTGCTGATGGCTACAGATCCTGGAAACCTGTTGACGATGCTGCAAACATGGCAGAATGGCGATGTATCCCTGCAGGAGCCGTATAATGGGGACTTTGAGAAAGCGTTGGGCGCCATCAAGGCAAAGACCCTGGTGTTGCCTGGCAAGACGGACCTTTACTTCCCGTAAGTGCTGCCCACTCCTAATGGCCAAGCTGACTCTCGATAGGCCGGAAGATTCGGAATACGAGGTTGCCTGTATGCAGTCGGGAATCGGAACTCTCGATGTCTTTCCTTCTATCTGGGGCCGTAAGTGTCGTGCTACATTTATTGAACGTGTCTAACGTTGGTAGATTGGGCGGGTGGACCGGGCCAGAGCAAGGACGATGTCAGATGGCTGGATGAGCGGCTGGCGGAGTTCTTTGACAAGGACTGACAGTCTGCCGTAATTTGTAAGCAGATCTGATGGCTGATTAAGGGGGTAATGATACTATGTATGAAGAAATCGAGAAAGGATGCTAGTGTTAATAGTATTACAAAGTTCTGCGTACTTCTAGGCCCACCACATCAATCAGTTCATAGTTGTACTGTGGCTATCGTGTGGATCGTGTTATCATGCACGTGACTGCTGAATCAGCGCGCGCCTTTCCTCTTTTCGCGACGCCTCCTCATTTCGCCCGATCGATCAAGCTGCTCTGCATTCCCCTTCGCCCTTCTTCCTTTCTCTTTCCATTTGCTTCTTGCTTTGAGTTGACCCGTCAGATATCTCCTTTGTTGCACATATCTTCCCTCCTTTGCCAGTCGTTCTTTTCTCTCCCTTGTGCCAGCCGCTGCTTGGTAACCGCGCAACCGCATGCTTCAGCATAGCATTATCTAGTTGACTTACAAGATGACGGCACCACCAGTTCGACAGTGGGGAGTCACTCCTCCCATCTCCACCGTTCTTCCGACCTCGGACGAGCTTGCTGCGAATGACGACCTGATCACCGAGTTGAAGGTTCAAAATAATTTCGAAAGCCCTGCGGAGACGGACCGGAGGTAAGAGTTCGATGAGTGTGGTGGACCTGGCGCTAAGTTCAATTGCGCTGTAGGAAACAAGTCCTTCAGCTCATCCAGCGTGTCACCCTCGAATTCGTCAAGACCGTGAGTCGGAAGAAAGGTCTCTCTCCGGCAGCTGTAGAGGCCGCCGGAGGGAAGATCTTCACATACGGCAGTTATCGCCTGGGTGTTTATGGGCCGGGTGAGTGGGATGCTTCTTCTATTAGATGAGTCGGGATTGATTTGTGTTTGCAGGATCGGATATCGATACCCTGGTCGTCGGCCCTAAGCATGTCGTGATTGACGATTTCTTTTCGGATTTCCCGCCCGTGCTCGAGAAGATGGCCCCTCCGGGCGCTATCGAGAAGATGACTCCGGTTCCCGATGCGTACGTTCCGATTATTAAACTCGAGTTGTCCGGCATCAGTATCGATTTAATCTTTGCTCGTCTGATTGTGCCGGCGATCCCAATTAACCTCGATCTCAAGAACAACGATTATCTGCGGGGACTGGATGAGAGGGAGGTTCGATCGCTGAACGGCACTCGTGTGACCGATGAGATTCTGGAACTTGTGCCCCAGCAGAAGACATTTCGGCTGGCCTTGCGCGCGATCAAACTTTGGGCCCAACGTAAGCCCTCCGCCTCGGTGAAACGGACTGTGCTAAGCTTAATAATAGGACGAGCGATTTACTCGAACATTGTGGGTTTCCCGGGTGGTGTGGCTTGGGCTATGTTGGTCGCCAGAGTGTGTCAATTGTACCCCCAGGCAACTGGCTCGGTGATTGTGGGCAAGTTCTTTCGGATTATGAACAAATGGGCCTGGCCTCAGCCGGTCTTGTTGAAGCCGATTGAAGATGGACCTCTTCAGATGAAGGTCTGGAATCCCAAGGTAGGCGAATCGTTCTCTCGACATGAGCACACATTAATACGTATAGATTTATCACGGCGATCGATTCCACCTCATGCCCATCATCACCCCGGCCTACCCCTCCATGTGCGCGACACATAACGTTTCCATGTCCACCAAGGCCGTCATCCTCCGTGAGCTTCAGCGTGGTGGAGATCTTGTGGACAAGATCTTTTTGAAACAGGCGCGCTGGGAAGATCTATTTGCGCGACATACCTTCTTCACCGGCGATTACAAGTACTACCTCAGCATCACGGCGTCCAGCAGAACCAAGGAGGCCGAGTCGGTGTGGTCTGGCTTGGTTGAGTCTAAGATCCGACACCTGGTTGGAGCGCTGGATCGGAAAGCAACGATCGCGGTCGCTCACCCCTTTCCCAAAGGATTTGAGCGGGTCCATCTGGTCTCGTCCGAGTCTGAAATTGAAGCCGTCAAGTCTGGATCCACTAAGTACCAAGACAAAGGCACCAAGACGGAGACGACCGATGAGACGAAGGATGCCGCCCATGAGGCTGCCGCGCTGAACGGAGCCGAGAACACTGACGTGGCGGCAGCCGAGAACAAGCCCGCCGATGACACTCATATCATGTACACCACGACCTACTACATCGGTCTGGAACTCAAGCCCCTAGAGCCAGGTATGTGGAACCCTCCTCCTATTTGATTCCACTGACTTTGTAGGCGCCTCCCGGTCGCTGGATATCTCGACCGACGCCCAGATTTTCAAGTCGACGTGTACCTCGTGGGCAGGATACCAGCCGGGGGTTAATGATCTGGCGATCACCCATGTCCGCAAGTGAGTGGCATACACCCTGCTCGTGATGTCCATTGACGCTCGTAGCTTCGACCTGCCGGACGATGTTTTCCAACCGGGAGAAACTCGTCCGACACGCCCCAAAAGGAAGATCATCAAGAAAGCCGAGACCGGCCAGAAACGCGGTATCGAATCCTTGGACGTAAGTGCACGCAAGAAGCCAAAGTAGCTTACGAGCAGCGAACCGGCCACCATACGGCAATCGACCTCGCCTGTCGCCTAGTGCTCAAGCGTTTCTAGATGTGTGGGTATGACTGATATCAACTGTTTGTACAGGACTCCTCCTCTCTTCCGGCGGCGAAGCGCCAGGTCACTTCCAATGGAGTGGCCAATACCGCGATGCCCGCCTGAACGTGTGTTGCAGCCGAACCGATACCACTCGCGCCGGGGCAGGCCCCCATCCGTCCGAGAGACGCCCGCAGAATCCGGGT
The DNA here is from genome assembly GCF_003184845.1 of Aspergillus ibericus CBS 121593. NCBI lineage: Eukaryota > Fungi > Ascomycota > Eurotiomycetes > Eurotiales > Aspergillaceae > Aspergillus > Aspergillus ibericus. The sequence continues at coordinate 124,647 of NW_020292101.1, read as the reverse complement.
TTGATCCGATTACTCCCACCAATTTGGATGACTACATTAATGATTGAACAAATAATCCAGCTGACTCTGACCATATTCGCAGCTGGTCAGCCGTACAAGGTTGGTTCTCGTATCTTCGTTGTTCTTCGTTCTTTCCCCTTACCTGTCGTATTCCTTGCGTGTTGTTGCCAGGTATGTTAGAACGGCGCGGCCGCCCGGTGTAAGTGCGGTGATTCCTCCGGATGAGATTTGTGCAGAAGGTCTGCAGCTGTACATATCGTCGTGCTTTGACTTAGGTTCTGGTGTCCGCCAGTTAGGTCTAGTTGAATGTACACGTTTGTGGCCTACGGGTCATGCCGATACCTTTGCAGCAATATCTCACTTGTAGTAGTGCCACCTCCAGATCAGCCACTCACTGACCATTCCATAAATACCTCCCTCACTGCATCTATTCCCCCCTTAATCCAAGTCACACAGTCAATGGTGAATCCCACCCCAAACAATAAATCAAGCCTGCCTTCTTCCCTCTCTCTCTCCCTCATCTACCCCATACATAATCCCCAAGACCCACCAATCATCAAGATAAATCAGCATCACCTTCCTCTCCAGCAATTAGACAATCCCATAATGAAAACGAAACACAGAGCATAGTCTCGTACCTATCTTAACCATAAAGAAACAGATTATACCATGAAAGGAACCACCTTCTTCTTCAATCCGGGGTTAGTAATCCCTGGGAAGATGATAATAGACATCTTCATGATATACACGGTCTACAGTACCTGGATGGATGACGCTCTACCTCGTTGGATTATACCATACCATACCATACCACACCATATCATTGGTATGAATACAGACAGATGACGATCTATATACATCGTGTAGACATACATGATACATCGTAATAATAATCGACCAGGTTCCAAACTACCCACGCCATCTTAAGATACGTCCCATATATACCAAGGATGCGGGATGCGGGATGCGGGAACCACTCTCTAGTTCTGCGGATAAGCGTTCCAAATATACCACGCACGTGGGGAGGGAGGGGATTACATGAGATCCCACGTGCGAACATGACCGAGAAAGGGCCTGGGGGGCTGTTTCGTAGGTGGGTGTGTCGGCCATCTTGATTACAAAGGGGTAGTTGAACCGAATCGGGATGGTCCCGACTTCTGGTCGGAATACCAGGTGGTCGGCGCCAAGGTGGTCACCTATGCTTCCTGTGAGTGGTGTTTTAGCTGGGCTGGGTGCTGGAGTTGAACGAGGGCATGACATATGCCATGTGGCGTCTTTCAGGTGGAGGTAGACGGGGTAGGTAGAAGGGTATGATCTGGAGTAGACTAGGTATCTATGATGGAGGTGGGAATGGAGTCGTTTGGCCATCGGGTTATTATTAGTGCTTGAGATGGAGATCCTTGATAGCCCTGAAGAAGCCGTGGAGGTTGGATTTATTGTGGAAATGGTGCATGGTCGCTTGCTGGTATGGTATGTGGTGAGGGAAAGGATTTGGTCTGCTTTAGGTTTCCATTGTTTTTCGTTGAGAAAAGGCATGGTGGAAGAACGATGCGGACGTGCTGCGGAGGAGCTGAGAGCGGTTTGGGATTGAGTTGGAGGAAGAAAGGTTGAAAGTGTCAGATGCATGTTGGTCGGGTCACTGGAATGACAATCATATCTCTGTAGATAGACAGGTTAGTCTAAACAGCCAGTGCTGAATTAATACGATCCAAATGCATTCGTTCAAGCACATTAGTTCATTAAGCTCAGAGTTATGAGGCAGATTATGAGCGTCAACAATAGTGATTAGTAAATGCAGTATCAGGCAGGTGTCCACCGATTCCCATACCCATCATCTCGCGCAGGTGTAAACGTATCCCAACCTTTCCCTGGGTTAATGCGCTCCGGAGCGCTGACTCGGAATGTCTTCTGAACAACCTTCGGGCTTGGGGCCTTGGAATTATGATCTAACAGGCGTTGCAGTTGTTGTCGCTGCATTTCTTCCTCGGTCAGTGGACTCTCATGCTTCCTCACTCGGGTCACCACCATGAAATCTCCCGCATAGCTCCATAAGGCTCCCGCGCCGTAAAGAAGTGCGAATACGCTTGGAAGACTGAGGCTGGCGATCTCGAGGGTGCCCAGGGGCAATTTGCGACAGAGGACGTTGAGCAAGACGTTCAGTAGGGCGAGGAGGTTTGATGCGGTGCATGATCTGGGATGGTTAGTTGATAGACTCGGAGGATGTCGTAGAACGTACAGAAACAGCGAGTGTAGCAAGTATGCCCGCTCACGTCCTTGGAAGCAGACCAACATGAGGGATGTCGTGTATCCGATCGCAACCAAGACCAATGCGGCAATGATCATGGATGTCTTGTCGCCATGCGATTCATTTCCAAATGCTAGTGGAATTACAAGAAATCTTATGGATAGTTAGCGGCGTCGCTTGTGATAATCGGGAGTGTCAGTACACACCCTACAAGCACCAGGTACGATGAACAAGCCGCAAGGAACTTCCAAAATGCGCTCGCGGTTTCTTGGTCGACTTGTTGCTCCTGCTGCTGCTCTTGCGACACTGTGTAGAACCCATTATATTGAGGAGAGAGCGTGGAATTAGATTCCCATCCATATGCGGTCGAGGATGTCGTAGAGGCGACAGTATATGCCGTCGCCATGGTCGCAGTCACGACAGATCCTAGAGACGCTTGAACATGGAGATGATGATTATTATTATCGGGCGTCTGCAGCTAATCGTAGCTAGTCGCAGCAAGAAACGAATGACAGCACCTGCAAATTTGGGGGATGTGGGCAGGCGACCTCATATAAAGCGTTTGTGATAAGCAAGGTGGAAAGTGTGGTACGAGTCTCGACGGCCAGGAAAGGAGACAAATATAGAACGGGTGATCATGCAGCAGCCCGCATCACCATCACCATTCAACACACGCCGGTGGCTGATGGTCTGCAGCTCTGGGGAATTGGACGAATGGCGTGAGGCCGTTGATCACCGCGCTTGTTTAGTAGCGTCCGGCTTCATTTCCTGGCACGAGGAGTTCTTGCGCGGCGATCTCTCGCTCAGCCACAGATATCATGCAGACAGCATTACTGCCCTGTAGATTCTCCATCTTTCTGTTTCCATAACGTCTATTTCTACCTTGCTTTTCTTCCCACAAGCATGCTTCACAGGAATGCAGATTTTGTCCACGGGTTGTCCATGACATCGGCTAGACTGACTTGGCGCTATGACTATCATTTAGCAGAGACTTGGGCTCCACCAACTAGCTGATTAGATCGGTGAAGAAATTACCCAGTGGACAGGACGGGGTAGGTAGCCATGGCCACAGATGAATGGCCTGAACCGGAGACTGTAGACCGCCCCTGGTGGTAAGAGGAATGTTCTCCAGCTGAGCTGAACTGTGGAAGCTGTGCGGGGATTTGCCCAGCGCACGTAGGTACATGAATTGGACGTGAAACATTGTGTGGCAGGTGCCTGGAGTAAGCTTGGGGGCCATTTAAGCCGGATTGCTGGCTGACCAGAAGCACAGACCCCTGCCATGAGACAAGCGGCTGGTCGCATGGCCGACCCTTTTCAATGGTGGAATAGCTTCGGTCTGTTGTCAAGGAGACGTCAGCGAGACAATGTTATGCCACCAAGATGGCCTCTCATGCGGTGCGCGATTTCATCGAGCCAGGTCATGGCGGGTTACAGTCCCCTGTTATCGTGTCGATCGTAACCAGCCTGTCGATGAGTAATTTCTTGATCTTGAAATCGCCATTCCATCTATTTAATGGTACTTGTCGTCCTAATCACCAGCGCCTTATCCTCCCAATTATAATTGCGTAGCATGGTCTTTGCGATAGGTAATCCCCTCGGCTTGGTTCCAGTGCCTCGGATAAACTGGGCGTACTATACTCCGTAGCTGTGACTATCGGTTTTTGTTTGTCAACAGCATCCACCTGGCCACTATCCCCATTACAATCTTCAATCATAAGCTGAGGGAAATCTCGAGAAAGGCTGACTTGCCAGGTATAATCCCCACCCTCGTCGCACTTGGTCGGGTTGTTTCTGTCGTTGTCAGTCCTCTTTCTACTGCACTCTGAGACAACTCTGGCTGAGGCCATTCAACGAGGTAGCATGGTGACATCAAACAAGAGTACAAAGGAACATAGTATATTAAACTTTTTTTTTTTTGCTATTGCCCTTGTTGCCATATTCTTCGTACAAATGGAGGTTCGTTGGTGTTGTAGGATTATGACGTAAATGATTTCAGATGGATTTGTTTGTCATGTTTGGTGCCCCAGGCTGCTTGAGGCTCAAATGAACTACATCATGTATAACTTCGTGACTTAACGGACGTGATTTAATCAGATGTAAAGGTGATAGATCGTGAACGAGGATATCATTTCTCATCTACCTCACTGCAACGGTGCCAAGACTCTTCTTCTAACAGAAAAATCTATTGAAAAACAATGTATACGCAACGCAAATCTAGTGAGCATTATAATACACCAAAGCAGTCACAAATTCACGTCTATTTGGAGATCTCAACACCACCGGTGGCACCGAGGACACGCTTGATGTCACCATAGATGGCGAACTGACCGGCGGTCAGAGTACCAACCATGAAGAGACGAGCACCGATACCGGCGTAAGAGCCCTTGAAGCCGAGCTCCTTACCGATCTTAATAAGACGGGTGACAGTACCCTCACCAGGAGCACCAGGGGTCTTGTTGATCTTGGAGAGCATGGTGTCGGCGGGCTGGGAGACGAGGGCAGCAGCGAAACCGGCAATGAGACCAGAGCCAAGGTTGATAGCAGTCTTAGTACCGTCGCTAGCAGCGTTCTTGTCGACGAAACCGTAGATAGCCTCAGCAGCCTTCTCGAAGACGACGAACTTGGCCATGGTGTAAGGAACCCTGAATGGTTTAGTATAATTCTCACATCATACCATCTGAACAACTTACTGCTTGAAGAGGATAGGACCGAAACCAGAGTAGAAAGCACCGACACCCTCGTTCTTGAGGATCTTACCGAAACCGCTCAGAAGACCGGAAGCAAAGGTAGGCTGGGAGACAAGACGGATACGGGTGGCCTCAAGAGGGCAGAGAGCGATATCAGCGAAGAATTCGGCGGTGGCGGAGGAAGCAAGGTAGACAGCGGTTCTGTTGTTGGAAGCAGTCTCGTAACCGAGCTGGTTGATCCACTGCTGCTTGAAGAACTCGTAACCACCGAACTTGAAAGCACCCTGGAGGAAGTAACCGGCGGCGGTGGGACCGAAACCAGTGAGGAGAGCGCCAGCACCCTCGTTGGCAATGACCTGCTTGAAGCCACCGATCATACCACGGTTGTAGGTGACGGGGTCAAGCTGCATTCTGGTCTTGACGCTGCAAGACGAAAAAGAGAGCGCGTCAGCAACGGCTTGGGAGGGTTGGTGTAGAACGACCCTCGAGCGCACCCCAGGCGGAACAAGGCGCGGTCGAAACGACGGAAGGCGACATGGTCCGACTTACACATCGACAGGAGTGAGGGCTCCGTGAGTGACGGAGCAGCAGACAGCACCAGCGAAGGCGAATCTGGAGTACAGCTGGAGACCACTGAGCTGGGGAGCAGCGGCGGCGGCAGGCGCCTCCACCTTAGCGTTGGCGGACATGATGTGTGAGGGTGTGGATGAAGAACAAGAAAAGGGAGGAGAGGAGTGTGGAGATGAGGAGGGGAGAGGGAAAGCGACGCAATTGAAGCTTTGCAGAGTTTGGGAAGGGAAGAAAATGGAGTCCCGGAAGGAAGAGGATTTGAAAGGGATGGCCGGCCGCTGCTTTTGGCACTAGCGGCACACCCGAACCCGAAAACTTTTCGCGGCCAATGCGCGCCTTGCCACGGCTTTAACTCCGATCGCCCGGTCAACCAACGAACGATGCACCATCACGGTGCCATTGGATTGACAGGCCAGCGATTGATGTCTTTTTTTACTGGAGTACTCCGTACTGGAGATGTGGCTGGGATTGGGGATGAAGATCGGTCATCTGCGGTGTCGCCATTTACCTCCGTCACCTCCGTGCAGGCTGGTTGGAGCCACTTGACCGGGAGAATCCAGATTCTCTGAGCCAACACAACCCCTCACGATGAGAATATAAAATCGTCTACGGGGTCAGTTTACAGTCAATCTGCAATGTATGATGTACACAGTACAGTCTACAGACCAATCCCCCTCACCAAGACATGGGTATCTCCGTACTGCCGAGGCCTTCCGTGCCAAGTATGGTGACAACGGCAGCCTCAGGCATGAATTTCCTTGGAATGCGCCCGATGAATCGCCATCTGGCAATCTGCAAGGTCTGTCGGTCGGCCAGGGTCCGAGGCTGTTGCTGAAACCGCAAAAATCAATTCTTCGCCCCTTCCGAATCATCGCGACAGAGTTATAGAATGTCTGGTTCAGCAAATGGCAGGCCTCTGAAACCAGTGATGTCCGCCAAGCCGTCCCGTGGCCACTGATTGGTGCAATTTCTCCTTTCGGTCAACGGTAAGCCGACGGAGATCTGGTCCGTTCAGAAGTGGGCGCGAGCCATGGAATAATGCATCGTCATCGAGAGCATAAACATCTTGCTTGACAAAAATCAGAGTACTCCGTACCGACACAACCCATACATATCAGACTACAGTTGCCTGAACGTGTCTGCAGGATACCCTCCATAAAAATAGAACCACTAGGCATGCGCTACAGCCTTGCAGATAAGCTCTCTATATAAAGTGCAAAACGCACTAGGGCCAGGGGCTCCATCCGGACCCTTTGGTCACCATGTCTTAAATTATACAGACAGCTTCCAGCAACATGACGCGTTTACAACATAGAAATTGACACATCTCACGTCTAAACGGTAGTGGACGCGTCTCTCCTTGTTAACAAAATCCCTCATAATCCCTGCCGTCAGGGAAGATATTTTCCCCTTTCTCCTTGATATATTCCAAATCATAGGCCATACTGTCTCTCCATGCGATCGCTGCTTTCTTGGTGCCAACCTGGGAAGAGAAAGGAGAAGCGACGATGGAAGGAGATTGAAGGTTGGTTCTTGTAATCCTTGGGAGAATCTCGGCTTATTGTGTACGCGATGCAGAGGAAGCTGAGCACTTGGATCAACACCCATCATGGGACGCCCCTGACAACTCGTTGATGCTCCAAGCTTTTGAGTGGCACGTGCCGGCCGACCAAGGCCATTGGCGTCGACTTCGACATGTCTTACCAAGCTTTAAAGCTATTGGGGTCGATAATATCTGGATTCCACCCGCGAGCAAAGCCATGGAGCCATGTGGGAATGGCTATGATATTTATGATCTCTATGACTTGGGAGAATTCGAACAAAAAGGCTCCCGCGCTACAAAGTGGGGTACTAAGGAGGAACTCCAGTCTTTAGCGACTCGGGCTCAAGACCTCGGTATAGGCATCTATTGTGATGCCGTCCTCAATCACAAAGCCGGAGCAGATTACACAGAGCGCTTCCCAGCAGTCAAAGTTGACCCACAGGGTATGCCCCCATCTTGACTCCCGGAAATACTTGTTAAGTCTATCATAGAGCGCAATCTGGAGATATCCTCTCCCGAGGAGATCGAGGGCTGGGTGGGCTTCAACTTCCCCGGACGTGGTGACCGGTATAGTTCCATGAAGTACAATAAGAACCATTTCAGCGGTGTCGACTGGGATCAAGCACGTCAAAGGAGCGGGGTGTATAAAATTGAAGGGCACGAGTGGGCGAAAGATGTTGCCCGTGAGAATGGGAATTACGACTACCTCATGTTCGCAAACTTGGACTACTCCAACGCAGAAGTGCGCAACGATGTGCTGAACTGGGGTGAGTGGATTAATTCCCAACTGCCTCTCAGTGGTATGCGGCTGGATGCGGTCAAGCATTATTCCGCTGGTTTTCAGAAGGAGTTCATCCGGCGTCTTCGAGAGACTGTTGGACCCGACTACTTCATAGTCGGCGAATACTGGAAAGGCGAAGTCAAGCCGCTCCTTGATTACTTACAACAGATGGACTACAAGCTATCCCTGTTCGATTCGGCCTTGGTTGCGCGCTTGTCAAGCATTTCGCGATTGGAAGGAGCCGACCTTCGCAACATATTCAATAACACATTAGTTCAGCTACGGCCTGAATATGCTGTGGTAAGTTTACTAGAAATGTGGATTCCGTTGATACTGACTACTAGGAGACTTTTGTTGCCAATCATGACACAGTAAGTAATATTTCCAGCAATGTATTTATAGTGCTAATGTCTTTGAAGCAACCAGGACAGTCCCTCGAGGTATGAATAACTCATCTATATGAGTGACATGCTAATGGACCTCAGGCACCAGTTGCATCGCGATTCAAACCTCTTGCCTACGCTCTGATCTTGCTTCGCGACAAGGGCCAGCCATGTGTATTTTATGGGGATCTTTATGGTCTCCAAGCTGACGTCAAAGATCCGATGACGCCCTCCTGCAAGGGAAAGCTGCCTACCCTCACACAAGCCCGAAAGCTATATGCCTATGGCTTGCAACGGGACTACTTTGACAAACCAAACTGTATCGGTGAGTGCCTCGTATCTTGCACAACAGGCTAATCACTGCATATGCTGACAAGATAGGTTTTGTTCGCTACGGCAATCGTCGACATCCGTCTGGTCTTGCATGCATCATGAGCAATGCAGGTCCATCAAGAAAGCGAATGTACGTCGGTCGACAGCATGCCGCGGAGCAATGGACCGACATTCTGCAGTGGTGTTCCCAAACCGTTGTGATTGATAAAAAAGGTTACGGAGAATTTCCAGTGAGCGCAATGAGTGTGAGTGTATGGGTAAATGCTTTGGCAGAAGGGAGGGATAGCCTCCAGTATCACTTGTAAGTTTTCATTCCAGAATTTTCTCTGGAAGCATGCTAACCACGAGCGATTAGCGACGAAGATATATATAAATACTAGCTGTGTGAGGGGACCAGCGTTGTCGGGGTATTGGATGGATGATCGGCTATCGGCAGGGGCGATCACATTGCTCTTCCATTAGACAGTATCAAAACAACAGTGGTGTATCAAAGCACCCATAACCTTTGACCACGCTCATCTCATCAACGTCCGCGTATTTGGTTTTCAATGACCACCCGGCCGTCGAGTTTCGCAGAAGCTCACAGCGGTCCCCTACTTTTTGCCACAGGCACGTTCCGAATATCCCGAGCTCCGATATCACGGCCGCAGAGTCAATCCCATCTGAGGACATAAGAATATTGCCCACCAATGGAGATGGTATCCGCTCCATCAATACGTACGCGCCCCAACTGGATTGTGGAATTGAAGACAGAAATTGCGGGATGTCAGCCCCATAGATATTGTGTCCTCCGCCTTCCAAAGAAGGCTTTAGAATGTAATCCTCCGCACGTTCGGGATCTGTTGCCAAACTGCGGGCATGCTGACCAGCTTCAGACTCATCCAACGGATACATGGGTACGAACGTTGCTCGGACTGCTGCGACTTTCTCCGGCGCAAGGAATATCTCCAGGACACCTGGCGCTGTGAGAGTCTGTTGCACTTTCTTGAAGGTCAAGATGTGTGCCAACAGAGAAGGGCATTTGATTGCTCGGGACCGTTCCAGTCGTAGACGCGCTTCTTTTCCCAGCTCGTCATACTCGTGAGGCTCGTGTCCAGCGCGCAGATAGACCACGGACACCTCCACTGGCTTTTGCGATCCCCGCCACGGAGGGTGAAAGAGGAGTTCCTTCGTATCGCTCAAAGAAGTATACTTGAGCATCTCGTTGCCCCATTCCACCCGATATGCCGGGATGTCCTGGTCCCACAGCGCATACTCAATTGGCCGCTCGTCAGCTACGTTGAAATTCTCTGGCTGGACAATGAACAGGACAGCTGTCTCCATCGCCTTGCTTTTTGGTGCCCCGTACATCTTGTGAGCTTCTGCGAGAGAGGCAGCCAGGACACAATACCGTTCATTGTAGATGCTCTGCAGCTCCCACGCACGATCAAACAGCGCTCGGGGAAATAGCGTGGGAAAGATGGTGGCCGCAACGGGGATAGCATAGAACGCTGTGAGCCGTTTGGGTCCGAATGCGTTTCAGCATGGAGCCATGGTTGACCTGCCAATCTTGGATTTGGGAGGCCAGCCAGAGGCCTTGTTCTTCTGATATTTCAGGTGGATACATGGTCAGTGGTGTTTGACACAGTGCTTCCGACCAGTTTGGTATATAATGGGATGCTAGTGTTTAGCCTCGCGATGACAAGGCTGTGCACTGCCTCATGATCCAACCTGCCACCGCCACGAATGCTTTTGATGGAGATCTTCATGATCGGTGGATCTGCCCCTCTTTGTTCATCAGCGCCATAGCAGTGGAGCCGGAGCTGCCAATCGACGGGGCCTGAACCTTAACTTGAACCCTTCCCAGGGGTTTGTTTACTACGATTCTGATTGTCTGAGGGGACTTAATAGTACTCGGTAACTATCTCTTTATGCAAAAACAGGGGATAGCAACTTGTTTTAGCTCCAGTGAACTTCATCAATCCAGTCTCGATTTTATTGATTGCCATCTACATATACATCGCTCCCAAGGTCTTCCCCTAGTTGCGCGCCAGAACAGATAATTAGCAAACACCCACCCATCCGATATATCTCGCCATACCGCTCAGGATTATCTCACCAAGCACCCAACACCATGCATATCCGAATAAGTTCTAGCTCATCAACTTGAAAGGTCAGATAGGGTATCCAGCCTATGAATCAGAGTCAGATTTGACTGCCTCTTGTTTTGGTTATTTTCATAGCCTCTTGATAGTGGTCTCGGTAGGTTTGTTTCCATCATGGGGTGGATTGGCTTTTCTATTCCTGATGATGGATAGATCTGTATCATGTTGTCATTTATGTTACTATACTGCGTAATCCACGGAAGATTGTGTCCGGCGGCAACATATCTCCTTGTTTGTCCGGCCGGACAATATATTAATCCAATACAGTGAATTTATATCCCAACAAATCAAAGCTACAAACTCATGACCAATGCTGTCTGGTACCATCCGTTTCCTACCTCCATCATGAACACACACAACTATATATGTAGTAGACGGTATCGTATATGACCTAGGCAAACAGAGGTTAGAACACTACTTCCAACAATAAAATCAATCGAGGCTACATCCGTGTGAGTTCCTTCTGGTGACGTAGAAATCAACTGCATGGTCCATTACTTTTAATTCCTCTATATTTCATCATAGTAATTCGTAAGGTTCACAGTCCATCCGGGCTGCATTATCAAAGTCCCCCAAATCGATGTTTAATGACTGGGACAAGGCACACGGAATGGGTTATTTCGATGTGGTTCTCCGTCTCGCGAGCACAGCGTAAGATTGATTCCTGTACGGTATAGTGAAAGCGGTTAAGTACTGTGTAGCTGGGTGTATCTATCTTTTGATTTATATCTTATGGTGGTATTATTGACTAAATTAGTCCTGGTATGGTATCGCCTAGAGCCTCATCACAAGGAACATCTTGTCTCTCACGGTAGTCTCGTGAGTCCCATGTTCGGATAATGTCTAGGATAGCGTGGATAGTACTTTTCGTTGATAAAACTGTCCAAGTACGTTTTGATATGTTGGGATGTCATTCCTGGGGAAGATTTGTATTCTTTCCTATACTGGTAGCTCTTTGCTGCTATACCTGAGGTAGAGCAGGGTATGATGGTATGAACATAGATTGGACCTTGGTTCTTTACTTTGTAGATGTGTACAGCTTTCAGTGGGAGTTCGTGAAGAGTTTCCTGATACAGCTGAAGGAGAATTTCGAATAGCGCTGTCTATTGTCTTTGATGTTTCTGCTTGCAATCTATAAGAGATTGGCAGAGTTTATTCAGGCTTTGATATTTTTGATGCGATAATTAAAAGTCTATCATATCAGACAATCTTTTCTGCATTCCACTCCTTTGCATTTTCGACGCGGTTCGGTCAAGCCCTCTCATCTGCCCTAGCAGACGATTGAGTTGAAATAAGAAAGATCATCAAGTATGAGAAGAAGGGAGCAAGGAATAGATTCATCGACGAGCAGTGAGTCTTGTCAACCACCCCTCCATCCTGCAGTGACAGTAATAGCGCTAAATGGATCTAGTCAGGAATCTACGCTAGTCACCAGACTAGAAGCTTCCTTTACGATCCATCGATCGTCAGCACCGCATCTGCTACAACCATCGTCATTGCTGACTCCGGCTTCAAGCGGGATTAATGGATTTAAGCGCGCGCCGGACTTAGTCTATACGAGGGCTGACCCGATGGGAGCCATCTACATCAATGGCTTGACCACCGTATAAATAGCTCAATCTCTTCAACATTTCATCTGGATCTCCTCTTCATCCTCGTCAATCATAAGCACCAGATACATCGCAATGGCCGCTCCCAACACAAAACCCTACCATCTCCCCCCGGACGCTGTCTGGTTCAGTCAGTCCCCCTCTACTCCCTCTCCTCCAATGCCCAATTTATCCCCCCTCTAACACCTTCCTCATGAATAGTAACCGGCTGCTCCTCCGGCATCGGCCACGCCCTCGCCCACCACATCGCAACATACCACCCAACGCACCGCCTCATCGCAACCGCCCGCAACCCCAGCACCCTATCCACCCTCCCCAGCCACCCCAACATCCTCAAACTCCCCCTCGACGTAACCTCCCCCACCTCCATCGAATCCAGCATCCAAACCACCCTCTCCACCTTCCACCGCATTGACATCCTCGTCAACAACGCCGGCTACACTTTGGTGGGGGACACCGAAATCGCCGAAGACGACGAGTCCCGGGCCCTCTTCGATACGAATTTCTGGGGCATGGTGGATACGACGAAGCGCGTGTTGGGGAGTATGCGGGAGGGTGGGAGCGGGGGTGTCATTCTGAATGTGAGTTCGTTGGGCGGGTTTGTGGGGTTTCCGGGGAGTGCGTTTTATCATGCGAGTAAGTTTGCTATGGAGGGGTGGACGGAGGCGGTTGCGAAGGAGTTACCTGCGGAGTGGAATAGTAAGTTTGACTTTTTCTTCTGGGTATCTTTAGTTGGAGGGTGTGCTTGTGTTTGAAGGGCGGCATACTGACGGGGGGAATCATGATAGTCCATCTCTGCAACATCGAGCCCGGCGGCGTCCAAACCAACTACGCGACGACGAGTCTGAAGATGATGGCCAAGGGGAGACATCCGGCGTATGCGGATCCCACGTATCCCACGAGTGTCTTGTTGGCATATAAGAGCAACGAGGAGAATCGACGGTTGTGGGCAAAGCCGGACAAGATCGCGGCGGCCATTTATCGGCTGGTGAGTCGGGGTCAACGGATTCCGATTCGGGTTCCGCTGGGGGCGGATGCTCGGGGCATGATTTTGATGGAGTTGGAGGGGGTGAGGAGGGATTTGGAGGAGATGGAGGAGTTGAGTCTGAGTGTGGGGGATGCGGAGCAGTTGGATTCGATTGCGTTTTTGCAGAAATAGTGGGGGTGGTTTGGTGTGGAGTGCAGTGTAGATGTGTAAGATATGTATGATGTTGATAGTACACTGCATGAAATTTGGGATTGAAGTAAAAATACATTATGCTTCTATAGTTCATGTACCTCCGTGATAGCTTTCTTTCCCATTGACCAGTCATCTAGTCACCGCATACTATTGTATTGTTAAATGATCCTCCAATTCAGCTGGCTGAATCCTATACTGATATCAATGATGGATAATATGGATATTTTGTAACAAAACTTGCTTGAATAATTAGTAATACCCCATAACAATCAACACAATTAGTTGATCAAGACAATCAGTGATTTACTCTGTTTGATCATAGTAACTTATCAGATGTAGCATGCCACTAAGTAGGAAATTTTGTCTATCATATTCTACTCCGTACCCCAGACGAACCCTAAAAACCAATCCCAGCAACTCATGACTTTCGATGCAGCAGTACGTCTGCTGAGAGCAAATTTCGAAGAACAAAAAATATTCGTGGAGATCAAATGGCAAGTCAGCTCATTGGCTGGAACTGTAATGAATTCGAGTTCTATGACAAGATTGAACCGTCTCCAAACCACTAGCAAGTAGCCGTAGCTATATACAAAGATAATATAAGTTCATCGCACTTATAATTAGTTGGTACTTTGGTGTCTTTATGGAGTAAGGTATGTTTAAAATTCATGGAGAACGCACGGACTGAACATAGGTGGAAACTATAACTTAACTTATCTAGCTAAATGCTGGATCGATCCCCTCTGTGTGGATTGTGGAAGCGGATATGATCTATTCCGATACAAAGCTTCCTTCCTCAAGAATCCACAGCACAAGTGGAATCGAGCAGGGTATCTTCACCATAATTGGGTGCCATGAAGGGATCTTATAGAAGCTCGTCCCGATGCTCAATAGAAAGAAGTTATCAATGGAATCATGTACGCTGAGCTTCTTGTTATGGTTAACCGGGAAGGAGAAAAGAAGTCTCTGGCTTCCGACCGCCAGCGGGCGTTACTCTCACGTGTCATCCATATTCATGCGTTGTCTGTGAACAGCAACGATTAGAAGCTGAAGGGTACTGATCGATATAATTAGGCATCTTCACAAGATGGACCAGCTTCTATCTAGAAGGTTATGGAAGATCCCTATGGCGCTCTGGACGGTTGGTGGATGCCAAGCCAGCCATCCAATTCGTCTGCGACTTTCCGCACTAGACAGGAATTAAGAGCCCCTCCCAACTCCAAGAAGGTTTCTTACTCGATGATGTTTTGATGTTTCCAGACTCTCCTGGTCATCCACGTGTTCAGTGCTCTTCTACACGTCTCCCATGAACTCCGGCTCTACATGATGAGTGCTCCCCCCTATCGCCGCCGCCGACCGGCCGTTGCGTGCATCGAGTGTCGGCGACGCAAAGTGAAATGTGATCGTGCATTGCCCTGTGGTCCATGTGGCAATGCCTCCCTGCTGTGTGGTTATCGTGATCCCAATCATGGATTAACCCCGACCGATCTCCGCGCTGGCCCCACCGCCGCCGATTCGTCTACCTCTACTACATCCGAGGAGGGTATTCAGACTGGAACTGTCTCTAGCAATCCGATCAACCTCACATCCTCCAGCAGCGATAATGCCGGTGTACCACCTCTCTTTCCCTTCCCATCAGGGTACACCTTCCCCGGGGATATGGGAATGCCCGAGAACGAGCCGGTGGACCTCCCCGGGCGCACCGTATCCCACGCGAAGAACCTGGGTTGTGGTAAGCATTACATCCAGTCGTCATTTGGACAGGTAAGCCAACGCGTCCTAGGTCAAGTCTCCGGGCAAGTTGCTTTGCTGATCATAGATGCTAGTCAGAGCATTTGAACATTCTGCTGCACCAGTCGGATCATGCGGAGATCCAATCGCTCTGGGAGCAATGCAGCCAGTACGCCCGGATCATCAAGTCAGAGCGATGCGGCAAGTATTACACCCAGCTCGGCCCACCGAACAGCACGAACAATCTGCTGTCCAAGTCGACCTGTGACCGCCTGGTCATGCTCTACCTGCACACCTTCGAGGCCGTCTTTCGGGTGCTGCATATTCCGACCTTCATGCAGCAGTATGAGCTGTACTGGAACCACCCACAGGGTGCCAGCCGGGCTTTCCCATCCACCCTCGCTCTGGTCCTGGCCATCGGGGCCTGCTTCAGCTCGGAGGCTGATCCGGACGAGCCGCAGCTGTTGGCACCCCAGTGGATCGCAGGTGCGCAGTTTTGGCTCACCCAGAGCTTTGAAAAGTTTAGCATTGATCTGTCCGTCCTGCAGGTCTCCACCTTGCTGCTGTTGGCGCGCCAAACCTTCCCTGATCCTTCCGAGTTAGTCTGGATTTCCGGAGACTTTCCCCTGCGCATTGCTGTCGGACTCGGCCTCCACAAGGAGCCGCGAATCCATTTCCCGGAGTTTTCGCCCCTGGAGAGCGAGATGCGGAAGCGCCTGTGGGCTACCATTCTGGAGATGTCGATCCAGTCATGTCTGGACACGGGCATGCCCCCGTCCATCTCCAATGATGATTTCGACAGCGAGCCGCCATCCAACATCGATGATGTCAATGCCAACAATCCATCCACTGCAGCGGACATTGCAGATGGCTTTACCCAAAGCACCATTCAGCGAATGCTGATGCTGACTATGCCGGTGCGGCTGCAGATCCTCCGTTATTGCAATGCCATCAAAAAGCCCCCGGGCCAGGATTACCAGTGGGTCTTGAAACTGGGCATGCAGCTGGATACCATGTGCCGTTCCCATACCGCGATGCTCCAGTCGTATCAGAGAAATTCAAACCCCAACACGCCGAAGCCGACGGAGTTCCAGATCCACCTGTTGAACATGTTGACACGTCGTTTTCTGCTGGCGTTACATTCGCCATTCGCGGTGGAAGCCAAAGCGAACCAGTCCTTCTACTTTAGCCGCAAAGTGCTCATCGAGAATGCACTCACTTGCCTCTCCCCTCTGCCGTTGGTCCCCCAGGCATCGTTCTCCGTGGGCTCCGTACCTGGAAACCAGCCGTACGAGCTCCTTAGGTTAAAGGTGCGTGGAGGGGACATCATTCGGCACACGCTGTGCCATGCCACAGCCATCCTCATCGTCGAACTGACCTCAGAGTTGGAAGAAAATGTCTTTCCAATCATGCAAAGCCTTTCGCAGGACCTATTCTTCCATGCCATCGAAGAGTCGATGGCTATCTTTCGGCGACGCATTCAGGCCGGGGAGACCAGTGTCGATATCTATGTCCTGTTCTCCTGTGCCATGGCACAAGCCAAGATGATGAAAGCCGGACTGGCCCCCGAGCGACAAACCGTTGAACCTGCCAAAGACAGCCTCAACTTCTGCTGCGAAGTACTCAAGATCCAAGCTCAAGTCAGCGCGGTCGGTTCTCTAGGATTGACACAAGGTCTGCCGGTAGCATTGGAGAATGGTCTTGAGGCTTCGAACTTGTGGGAGAGCATGCTATGAACTTTTTCTCCTTCTTTCTTGTCATAGAAAGAAGATCAGCTTCCTACCACGATCCCGCCCGCAACTCGTCTTGAGACTTGTCCTGGACGACTGGCATGAGTTATGCCATTTAAATATAGTAATTCTGTAAATATGGGCGATGCCCCAGCGCCCGGGGGTGGCGGAACGAATGTCCAAGTATATGTGAGCTATTTTCAGTTGAGAACCATGGCGATGGTGTCTGTGATCTCTTCCATTATTACCAGTACAGAGACGGGCTAATCACTTACATACGAGAAGGGGATCGGCTTTGCTCGTCTCCGCCAGCTGCGAGAGTCACTGCCCCTCCACCGAAGGACTCGGGATGCTGCGCTAAGGGCTTCATATCAATGCCCAATCGTAATGCTATGGCGGAATAACCCTGTGGCAGAGAATCACGTAAGTGGGAAGTATTTTACCGCTGTTCCAGCTACTGGGGGGAAACGAAAGCATACCGCAGATTGTTCGCAAGACGAATACAAAAGGGGATCCCAGTCTCCTCCGGAATTAATCGCACCTGGAGGATACGCACTGGTCTGCCTCATTCACTTAGATGTTTGTTGTAGAGACGTAACAGCCTCGATCTGGCGGGTCGAATCCGTGAGATGGATGGAGGACATCCTGATTGTCCTGATGATGATATCTGCTCGATGCTTGTAAGAAATGGTAATTGAAGCTTCATCCCAACGCTAAAATGCGGACACTTTTCTCCGGATCGTGGCTAGAGAAATTTCTCTCTGCTCCATGACACATTTGGTGAAGAGGTGCCCTTGATACTGTAATGTCGGGCTGAGGCGGAAGGCAACATCCGCGGCGGCTGGTGGGGTTAGCGCCGGGATATTGTGGATCCTCTATTGTCCGTGACTCCGTACTCCGTAGCGGGGAGGAGTCGGAGGACAACAACACGCCAGGTATGTTCGGTATTGTGGTTTAGTAATCTCACGCATGGACTGAATGGACAATCCGGAGTCGATGCTGTCGGCTGTGGTGGTGCCCATAATGTACTGCGAAACAGCCTGGGGATCGAACTTGACGGCACCTGATGGACCTGTCAGTAACGCTGCAAGTGGACACTGACATTGTTAACTAGAAAACTAGCGCGGGCAAGGACATGCGGCATCAGTGGCACGAATACTGCCAAGCCAACGACAGGCACAATAAGAGAATCAGCATGGAGAAGGGTACCGATATCAGTCCTTCATCTGTGTTGCGAGTGAGCTAGATCATGATGGCTCCCCCCTGAGGTTGATGCACGGCGGTACGTCCAAGGGACGTACCCGGGCTGCCATGCACCACATGCCTTTGTAGGGAGATGACTATAAGAATTCATATTCAACCCGGACATGACATTCCAAGGCGCCCGGGAAATACTTCTAAGATAGATTTCAGCCACTTATTGTCGTCTCGGTCTTGCTATAGAACCGTTCTGGAAATTCTATAATCCTTTGAATACATGTACAGACTGACTACTCTGCTTTGAAACAGGAATTTAGGGAATGAATTTTCTCATGGATGGCACTTCCTTAAACATAAGCCACCAAGCCGACGGCGGCCAAAGCCGATGAACCGACGACAGCCCATGCGATCTTGATAAACTGAGACTTACTGTCCAACGTGTATCCGGTGGAGGCGACAATATACCGGATGCCATTGAAGAGATGGAAGGTGAAGGGCCAAGCGACGAAGAACTTGAGGACGAGCTTGGCGGCTACAGGCAAAGAGCCAAAGGCCGTGACGAGGACGGCCGAGGACAGATCCCAGCCGAGCCAGGGGGCCACCAGGTAGGAGGTGCCGAAGAGATACAGGCCGCCGGCGAGGAGAAGTCCCGTGTTTCGCTCCATGGCGGAGCTGACCGAGTGCACTTGCCATTTATAGATGGACAGATGGGGCGCCACGGGCCGCCGCAGGCGTTGGCGAGCGAGTTCTTCCTGGGCGGATTTCGCCGTGATCACTCTCAGTGGTGTCGTGACGGACTTCGTGGTCTGCATCCTGGAGGGAGAGATCGTCAATCCCTATGTTCCCGGCCATAACAAGATCCTATGCTAGATCTTTTGCATGACATACCGAACTTGTTGCTGCCACGCCAGACTCATGATAGGCGTAATAGGCGAGGATGCTACTGCGGCGCGGCGTAGACTGAACATAGACGACGCTGGGGACTGTGTCAGCCGGCATCGAGCATAACGGAGCGGGCGACAACATAAGTACAACAGACGACTCACCCTTTTGCATCAACATCAAATGTCTTTGGATGGAACCCGCCATGGTGAATGAGATGTAGAGTTCTCACGAGGGACAGAGAGAGACATGAGAGTGTGTTGGGGAAGGAAAGAAAGGAAAGGTATAAATACAACAAAAAAGAGAGAGAGCATTGCAAAGGCAGACAGTATAGCGTTGCTAGACATGAATTGTCCGGTCTTGTCACGGCTTGACTAAGACCTTACATTACGGGCACGTTTTTCAGGACGCAAGTTCGATGCGGATGGGAAATGATATCGCCGGCGCTCAGGAGCTATCTACTGCGCAATGCGAAACCAGCCCGCGGTAATTTCCCGGTCTCGGGATTTTGTCGCGCGCTGCTAGGGCTTCTTCCACGGGATGGGCTTGTTGCACATGGCCAAACGAGAGGACCCAGTTCGGCTTCACACTCCGCCGCGTATGTATACTGAATAACTCGGGGTCAATCAGATTGATGAGCAGACCCTTTACGATGTCACTTTTGAGGCTATAGATCCCGTACATTCAGAAATATTGCAAAGAAGACTTGTTCATCAGGGATTTTCGATCTGACAAAGTTTGCCACAAGTACAGTACTACCTTGACCGCTCTTATACATGTCGACTCGCACTGCCACCGAATCGACCTTAAGTTCCCAGATTTGTGGATGCCCTAGATTTCCAGCTCATGATCCTTGTTTCATGGCTGAGGCAATATCCCGACTCCGCGGGCCTAGATCGGGTTATTCGGGGATTTGTTCCCAACTTCCCGGCCATTCTAGGTGAGGTTGAATCATCCCACACGTCCTATATTAATATGCTCTATACCGCTGGAAAAGGTAAGCGTGCATCGATGCCCACCATTACACACGCATGAATGGGTCCAGTTCGTGAATTCCTAAGCGGGCCATGAAAGATTGATTATTGGGTAGATAATAAGAGAAGGGGGGGGGGGGGGGGGGTTTAAAACAGTAGTCAATGACTTGGGTTCAAGATAATAGCGACACTCTTTCAGAAGGCAGGCATATGCGGCCACTATCGGGGAGAGGAAGTTGGACTGTGGCCTCCGAGAGAATAAGGGCACGTAGAGAATAGTAAAAGCCCAGACTGTATGTTTGGTACGACATACTCCCAAAGACTCCTGTGATGCTTCGAGGCGTCACCAGCAGTCAGAGATTTGTTTGCGAAATGACATTCCGGTGATTCGGGCGATAAATATCCAGAGCCAGCTCAGCTTGATTACGGAACTCGGGTCAGCTTGGGTTTGCGAATGTTGTTCCGGATTTGGAATACATACCTGTCCTGTGTCCATGGCTTCATTCTCTTGCGCTGCTGTCTGTAGCAATTTGGCAGCTACAGCGGTTAAGGAGAGAGATCAGCTGGGCCAGGGCCATGGGGAGAATACTACTGCTCTGCCGCCCGAGTTTCCTCCATCTCCTCATCCTGTTGACTTGGGTCTGGATGCTTTCTGCAGACATTATCCCTATTGATGTCGATGATTCACGCCTTCTATGCAGCCACTTTACCTGAAAGGTTATGTAACGGCATATTGGTATGCCATATAGGAACCGAGCCACCTCACAACCTCTCTGCCACCGAGCAGGAATACAACAGAAAGCATGCTGTTTGATAGGCCCAAGTGGAGTCCAGACGCTCTACTCCGTAAACGCTACCCGTTCAACACCGAATTTGCCGAATCTCCGTTCCGATGCGGAATTGCCACCACGGCCAATGGCAGTCTCTCAACCAGCATTGTCATGGGTCTCTCGGAAGCCTTGCGAATGAATTTTCCGGATGAGTTGAGGGGTTAGGCCCGGGATTAACCATAGTGGTACTGTCGTTGCTGACCCCCCTCTTATTACTATATGTAAACAAGAACCTGATAGAGACCTGATATCATTGAGATCTGTAAGGAGTACACGCCATTTCTTTAAATTGGAAAATCTCTTGATCTGATTAAAATACTTTTCCAGATAAGATATTATATCATTTAGATACGAAGCATAAAAAATCACGTGGCTGTATTTTGCTTAATCAGCAGTTTCGAATCATCGGCTCTCAAAAATGAGTCTAGCCGAGCCGTAACCACTCTTTCCACGCACTCTGTATGCACAGCCAGCCCCTCTGAGCGTGGAATCCAAGTCCAGCTTGGCAACATGGCCGTGGAATTAACCATAGGCCAACCGGTCGGATGAACTGGACAGTCGCCCAACTAACGCAACGTCAAGACTAAAAGTGAAGTCGCTATCCTCATGCGTCGCTCCATCTTGTCAACAGCCTCTTGGTTTTCTCACAGGCCACCCTTCAACTTTCAGTAAGTCTCGCGTACCTTTCTTCAGACAGCAAGGTTCAAGGAGCATCGGATCCTGTAACCTCTGATGTCCATGCCCCGTCTGCATACTGACAATCATACAGTAACTGCAGAACACCCTTTCATCGTGTGAACATCCTCCATCCGGGCCGAACATTCAGCCAGACGTTCACCATGTTCAAAGTCGGAGACGATTTCGAAAAGATCCAAGCCGCTCGTCCCGAGTTCAAGCGCGACGCGCCGGTCACTTTCTCGAAGCCACCTAATCCCGACTGGAAGCAGGGAGATGGTGCCAACGATGGGGGCGAGAGTCTGAAAAAGAACCACCTGGAGATTGACCCCTACGAAGAGGGACGACCGGTTGCCTCCAACTATAAGCTTTTGATCTCCGGCATGGTCCCGAGACCCATTGCGCTCATCAGCACCAAGTCCAAGGATGGAAAGACGACGAACTTGGCACCGTTCAGTTATTCGCAGGTCATCAACCATGACCCCCCGCTCTTCACGGTGGGATTCGTGGGATCCCTGGACAAGGCCAAAGACACACTGAAGAACCTGGCGGACACGGAGGAATGTGTGATCAATATCATCTCGGAGCACTTCGTTGAAGCCGCCAACGCGACGGCGATCAACACTCCATACGGCGTCTCCGAATGGGAGGTCTCGGGGCTAACCCAAGCGCCCTGTTCCGTGGTCCAGGCGGCCCGTGTGAAAGAGTCCATTCTGGCCATCGAAGGCAAGCTGGTCGAGACCAAGGAGTTTGAAAGTCGGTCGACCCCCGGCAAGAAATCAGGGGTGTTGGCAATCATCGAGGGTGTTCGCTTCTGGGTAAGAGACGACGCGATCAACGAGGACAAGAGCATTGTCGATCTGAAGGTTTTGAAGCCTATCAGTCGGTTGGGAGGGATTTCGTACGGTCGGACTACCGACGCGATCGAAATCCCCAGGCCGCAGTTCTAGACCTGGAGAAGATATGGCGCATCTTAGACACTGGGGTGGAGAGTTGTGCTGCCTCGGTTTAATCATACACTAGATCACCTCAAATACACGATAGAATTGGTTAGCTACTGAACAACGATAGATTACAGAAATGAACAGCAATGTGGGAACGGACAACATAGCCGTAAATTGAGCAATAGCCAATTCTGGCCTGGGCGCACAGAGCGGGCTTATGTCGGAGTTGAGCCGACCGACCGTGAGTTCACTCGGTTGAGCGTGGAGATTGAAAAGTGGGTAACCGTTTAAGGTAGGCGTGAGTCCGGGCCTCCGGGCGGAGAAAACAGAGAAGCGAGTCCACTTTCATCCCCAGACTTGGAGTCCAGACTCCTGGGGTCTGAGCCTCTGAGGTAGGTCTAGGCGATCAGGTTCCAGCGGCGTGGAACAGCAATGGGGACCTGCTCGAGGCTGAGTTGCAGCGCCCATCCCAGCCTTCCCGATGGGGAATGACCTCTCGATCGATTCAAAATCGATGCGTCCGTTCATCGGTCGTGTTCCCTCCCTGGCAGCAGACCAGTCGTGGCTGGCGTGGCCCGTAAGGAGTGGGTAACGTCAACAATACATACTGGAGAGTCACATGGCCCGCCAGGACGGAGGAGGTGGAAGTGCGGAACCGCCTTTGCCTGTTCGCTTTATCTTTCGATTTGTCCTGCTCCCTTCAGTATGTAACAGGCCACGCTGTGTCGGATCCAATGATCCTCAGACGGGTTGTCGATTGGTTTCATCTGCCTAATCTCCTTGCCATCTCTACCTAATAATACGAGCCAAAGGCACCAAGAACTGCCTAACCGCTCTAGTTGGCTCACTAGTGAACAGTCGGTCATCCCTCCCGTCTGGACTAGATTCGATCCATCTCGTGATCAGGTTGGTAGAAACAGAGAACCCCCCCGTCGAATCAACAATCCCTTCTAGGCGGTCAGGCTAGCATTGCTTGGGCCTTTCCTTTGGGGTGGCTTATTTTTCCGACGCGACCTGGAGGCAGGACAGGACGAGCCAAGGGCTTAGTTGGCCGATTCTCGACCCAACACTCCCTCCCCCGGTACTACTTGCGAGCGGGCGTGACCAGGTACCTCCACGAAGATTTGCTGCTTAGCTTCCCTATCGATGCTAACGCTGACGCCCTACGGGTCGAGCAAATAAGAATTGAGGCAAAAATACGAATCAGGAAAGGGAAATTAAAATTAAAAGAAAAGGGAAAAAAAGACTGAACAACCCTCCCCTCATCCACATCCTTCCTTTGCCTCCATCCCGCAACGGTCTTCACCGGACACTCCGTGGGATCAAACTCACGTCCATGGATTTGTCTCTCCACTGCGTGCTTCTGTCTAAGGGTCTTTCATACCGCTGTTCTCCTCGTCCTCACTCTCCGCCTGCGATTCCCTTGTGTCTCATCCTAGGGAACGATCGATCGCCGTAAAGCTTTCGCCCAATGTGTCGTGATCCCGGATGACAAGTTGCTCGCAATGAGCCACCCTTCTCCTAAGAAGAACGGCGGCAAACATGTTCCCCCTCCTAGACAGATTCGCTTCGTCTCAACAGACGGGCAGCCCCAAACGAAGCGCCGACGAGTTAATGCGGCGTGAGTCAGTCCCTTGATACCCAGTCTCTCGCCTTCCTGCCCTGTGATAACTAACACGATGCTCCCCGTGGGCTACATAGGTGCCTGACGTGTCGCAAGCGCAAAATCCGCTGCTCAGGAGAGCAACCAGGTACGAAGTCGTGTTTGACGTAACCATGACCGAAGTCTTACTCATATGTTTCTTGGATGGCAGTGTGTAAAACGTGTTCCGACTACAACCATATTTGCCAAGGGTACAGCGAACCCTCTACCCATGGTCGATCGCAATCCGATACCGCGATACGAACGCCTACAATTGCTACTTTACCAGCACCCAATGATGCGACGTCGCGCACAACTCATAAACTCGCCAGTCGCTCCCCAATTTCTCCCCGCAGAGCCACAGTGCCTGTTAGTGATGGCGTTGATAAACCCTCCGAGATATACACAACGCTGGAGGCAAAAGAGGCGTCTCTGCCGAGGGACACATCCTCGCGGGCAACGAAAGAGCCTGAACAGCAGACTAGCGGGGAAAGTCCAGAAAGCAGTATGTCCTCGATCAATTGATTCTCACCCATACTTATCATAGTCTAGGTCGCACCTCTTTAAGTTCCAGCGCGCGTACACATGTGCCCTACTTTAGATATTTTGGGCCGACAGCTATTGTCCCTGGCTTCAAACAGATGGTTCGCATATTGCTCAAGTCTTGCCACAAACCTCATCTTCTAACTTCTTTCAGGTCGTTCAGGTGCGAGGCTCGCGCAAGAGCAATCCATCACTGTCATCAGGTCTGCATCTCTGATATCGCTTTTCTCCATTAGCCTCTGCAGGCAACGGGTTACATTCACCCGTATGTCTAGCAATGCTAGCGACGTTATATGACGGCTGGCTGACTATTTGTCAAAAGGTGCAGAGTCATTATCTCCCCTCCGAAGTCCAAAATTTGCAGATGTTGGATTGAACAACCTCAGCACAATACCCGACACCCGCGAGAGTCGTGACTACAACACCATTCCGTTCTATGACCGTGATGATACCCTTCCTGTCAGCAATCTAGTGACACACTTATGTGACTTATTCTTTGTGCATCTTGGGTGCAGCTTTCCGTTCTTACAGCGGGACAGGTTCCTCCGTGACTTGAAAGACAAAAGGGTGGACACCATGCTTGTGGATGCCGTATGTGCATTGTCCGCGAGGTTTTCTCCTCATCCGCTACTCTGCCCTCCCCAAGCTCCGACCATTGATGGTTCTGAGCCGCAAGTCGACATAAAAAAGTCCAACCGCGGGCAGCCGTTCGCCCACAGAGCAATGGGCACCCTGGTGGATTCTCTCTCGTGCCCTACTCTGTCCGGCGTACAGGCGTGCCTCCTGCTTGCCTACGAAGAGTTCGGCTCGAACCACGACAGCGGTCTCTGGATGTACCTAGGTATATCCATACGGATGGCTCAGGACCTTGGAATGCAAAAGGTGCGGGGGCTGGGGTTCAACTATGGCATGAGCGGTGTGACTCCGAATGCAGTCCTGACTGGGCAGGCCGGGAAGTTGAGAGACGATCAATATGATGAGCCACAGACCTCCCCCGGCCCGGTACGGGATATGCAAGATACCGAGGGCCGGCGTGCGAGGGAACGCGAAAGGGTTGATACCTTTTGGAGTATATTCTTCCTCGACCGAGTGATTTCGTCTGGAACAGGGCGGCCAGTGACCTTACGCGACGAGGACATAGAACTTTGCTTTCCACTTCAAGCAGAGTCCCGATTGCCGAATGGATGGCCAGCACCATTTCCCCCGCTCATCCGCATAATACACCTGTACGGCAGAGTGACGGATCTCATTAATGGAATTCAGGACGTCAACCATGTCACATCGGATACCTTAAAAATGCTGGCTGGTATGGAGAGCGACTTGACAGGTATGACCCGGAAGCTTTTCGCGATTCTGTAGGGCTAATCATGATCGAATTAGGCATCTATCAGCGTCTGTCGCCTAGGCTTCATTTCAACGCAGCAAACTTTCAGGCATACGTCAAGGCGAAGGAAGGCACCAATTTCATCCTGCTTCATTTTGTGAGTTTGTGTGTCAGCAGCTCTTCTTCAACGCTAATGTAAAGCAGTGGTTCCACACCTTGATCGTCCTGCTTCATCAACCCACGCTGCTCAATTCGTTCGGTGGGACCATCCAACATCTCTATCCAAATAGTAGGGAGCTATCGATGTCCTCGGCCAAAACCATTGCCGATATCCTCTCTTTCTCGGAACTGGTGGACGGGAAGAGTTTCATTGGCAACCCCTTTACAACCCAGCCGATGTACATTGCCGCATGTGCTTTCCTCATGGAGAGTGCCTACTACTCTTCACCCTCCTCAAGATCTGGCTCACCTCCTGCTCAGCCCTTACTCACCAACCAAACCAGTGGCTTTGTGATGCCGAATTTGGACCCCGCAAATGGTTCCGATCGAAAGCCGACTGCTAAGCATATACTTCTCGCATCCGCTGCAAAGGAGAATTATCAACGATGTTACAAAGCTTTGAAAGCGCTCGAGACATACTGGGAAGGTACCAAATACATCCTCACTGTCTTGGATCAAAAGGCAAAAGGAATCGTTGATCCGTTGCTCTATACTGTAGAGGAGATGGAAAGTGCGGTGGAGGTGTCTTCCGTTCCGCCTTTCACTGCACCACATTGGAGACATACCCAGACGTCCTTGGCTACTTCAGGCGAAGCGGAAGATTCAACAGGGGACACACCTTTGGATGGCAAACGGTCGCCTAAGATTGATCCGAGTCAAGGTGAGTTCTCCGATCCTCATCTATCTACCGCACCCGATACACAGATACTAATCCTTCAAGCTATTGGATGGGCGTTGACCGGTGCAACAAACTCGTCACAACCGAACCTGAGCCTTCTATACCAAATGCCCGCCCAGGCTGAGTCCATGTCGGATAAACCCACATTTTCATCTCAGTATAGCCACAGCTACCCCAACCTTCCAGTCCAGTCCGGTGGCAGCCAAAGCTCGAACTTTTACTCGCAGACTTTGGAACCATCCAGGGCTGCGGAGTCAACACCAAATACATCCATGGCAGCCGGCTCCGAGCGATTTCCGCTCGCGTCCCCTGGACAGGTCACGGCCTCTGATGCGAATCTGCTCCTTGGCTTGAACACGTCTTTTCCGGGTTCCGCCACCCGACCTCCAAATTCTCGATCGGCTTACAACCATCCTTCGGCCTCCAGGCTCGAAACTCAGGTGCCAGGTTTCAATTACAGCTTACCTGCTGCGACCGAACAGCAGCCTAGCGACGGCCATATGAGCTCACGGACCCCAGGTATCCACCCTAGTGTGGGCCCCCATGCAGGTGACGTGTTTATCGAGAGTCAAAACATCGATATGGCTACGCTCCAACAACAGGATCAGCTTCCGTTCGCTTTTAGTGGTGAAATCCTGCCCTGGCTGGAATACCTTCCGCAAGATGTTCTCAATTACTTCGGAGAACATCAGAATTATTCAACCCTGCTGAGCCCGCATGACGAAGCTTCGCAAGGCCCTCACTAAGTGTATACTGTGCGTACGGGCTATTTGTGTTATGATGATTTGAAGGTATTTTGGCGTCTGGGGGCTATCTATGTTGTGGGAGGAAGACATATACGCGGCCTTTGGTGCATTTAACTTGATTCATCTCGTGGAAATGTTGTATGATTGATGTTTGCGTCGGCGTGACCGTTGAGCGTGTGAGCGGAGGCAGTCTTATTCTTTGGTATGAGCGTGTCAGTATATTCTTGTCTAGGTCTGTACTTGTATGTACCTCCAAATCAGTCTTCTTTAATCCTCTGGGGCGTGCGTTGTGATGGAGATCCCCACCTGACCTGAGACAGTCTGATCAAGGCAGAGGGAGGGAGGTAGCCAGTCACAAGGCCGTGGCGGAGATTGCGGAGAAGCTAAGGGCCAGCGAGGGGCGGTTGCCCAGCACGACCGGGCGGTGAGGCCATCCCCCAACAAAGCAGCCAGGCACGGCGATCAACATCCCCGGCATCTTTCCAAGAAGTGGGTGGAATGTGTCCCAGAATACCATCGTTCTCCATCGTTCTCCCGTCTAGCGTGACAGATCGAAGCCAACATTCCTCTGAGGTCCACAGGCTCACTGACAGCCTTCAAGCACTGACGCACGGATAGCAGTGGGGAACCATTTCCTTATACTTTCTTCGGTCTATACTGTTCTCTATGACCAACCCCAATGGACGACCACTCTCATGACGTCCAGTTGACTGAATTTGCAGACTGTACAGGCGGCATCTACGGAGGCTCAGCCTACGAGAGCCCACCGACTTCCCCCACGTTTTCGCAATCGGGACACCAGCACCGATACGGACATTATGACGAGATCGACCAGTCCCATGAAGACACACAGATGTTAGTTTACGACGGCGGGTACAATTCCTCGGGGTCCTCGACGCGGCAATTTGGGGATATCATGGGCGGTGATTTGGATGACGACCTCGATCGCATGAGCTCTAGAGCTTCCAGCCACTCTTCTGTCTCTTCCATACCGGGTTCGGTGCTCACGATGGGGGATGGAATGAAGGCGGTCATACCCGATAATACTCTTCCTCACCACTGGGAGGATCAGGACAGCAAGGTTTATAGCACATTGGACGGGCCGGTGCGCTCGATTCCTGCAATCAGGCACCGGGAAACTGCATTTCGGAAGCCAAGCTCGGTGAAAGCGATGCAGATGCACACGGAGGATGAAGGAGATGATTTCTTGACCCCACCAAAGCGCAGAGGCCAGCGCTTCTCTGACGTCTCTATGCGATCTTCCGGCTCGTCTCCGCTGAGGAAGTCGCAGTTTTATTCGCCCACAGGATCGGCAGGCAAGCCGAAGGTCAAGAAGGAATATCCACTTGTGCTTTTGCACTGCAATTTGCTTCCCCCATCGCTTCCGGTCCCTGCAATGGGCTATCACAGTCAGAAGATACTGAGAGAGGTTCTGCCTTCAGAATACTGGAGACGGTGGAAGCTGCTGGAAGAAAAGGTTGGATCTGGCGTGCTCCGTGAGCGCGGTGTCCTTATCTCTCATCCGGAAGATATGTATGACTTACTCGAGGAGCGGTTGCTGGAGAGCTTAGAGCTACAACGTCCGAGACTGGACCACGGCCACTTTCTGGGACGAGATGAAAATGACTCCGAAAGGGACGACCAGTCTGTGAAAGAAGAGAGCGCTACAGACGAGGAAGAAGGAGAGGACTGTCCGGACTGTGGCGGACGTGTGGTTCGCCACAATAACGCGGGCCGAAAATGGGAGATCAAGGTTTTCGCTGCTAATGGGCTGATGCGAGCTGGGGCCTGGGCTGCAGCTTGGAAGGAAATGGAGAAAGTGGATGTCGAAGTCGGCCTTTGGCTTCCGTCGGAGGTTCGGAGGGAGTTAGAGAGGCGACTGCTGGAGGAGGAGATATACCACTTGGAGAATCGACTGCAGGTGCCATCACAGGAGCTCGAGCATGGAACGGCCGAGGTGCGCCAACATTCGCCTCAGACACCTCCCCGGGCGATTGAGGAGCAGACTCCGTTTGTTCCTGAAGAAGCCGAAAGGCCGCCCCCGATTCCTGAAAAGGCGGCTGCCCAAGAGCAGCGAATGCCAGAGCATGCTTATGTTCCGAGATCGAGTGATGATATTGATCTACAAACACTGCTGGTGAATTACCTACGAGTGTTGGCAAGCGACCGGCGCAATGTCGCCATTGCCGTCCTCAGCTTCCTGGTCGTCTTCTTTGCGATTCATGCTACGCCTCAAGCGGACCAATCAGCTCTCCGGCCATTTCCCCAGGACATTCTGGAATCTGCTTCCATTTCCTCGTTCGCTGTGACGGCGATGCACTCTTCAACGACAAGCTGGGACAAGCCTACCAGCTGCGCACTGCCGAGCGTCGAGACTCCGCGTGCTATGCCCCCATTCCCTTCCAGCTCAAGTGATATCCTTGCCAGCTCAGTGGCTGCTGTGAGTTCTCCACTTGTGGCTTCTGAGGGCATTCTCAGGCCAGTGCTCGAGGATTCCCCAAAACCCCAAGCAGAACCCGAGACAAGCTCTTCCGTACAAGGCCCGCTTGCTGTTTACGATCCGGAACCGGAGATTTCTTTGGTGGAAATGAAAGATCCAGAGCCACTGGGATTCTCGTTAGAGCTTCTGGCCCTGACTCAACCGATGAGTCCGGCGGTGAAAGGAGCCGTCGATCCGGAGGCGAACGAATGAACGATTTATATGAGCCATAATGCTGTGAGGACTCCGAGATGACCGACATGAGACGACTTTGCTTAACTTGTTATTTCTTCCCTGTTCTTTTCCTCATTCTTTGATTGATTTCAGTGGCATTCTTCGATTTGACCATGTATCTACCATCCTCACCATGTAGCGGCCATCAATTACATTCTTCAGTGAGTTGCGACGATCCATGATTAGGTTTGGCCGGGGGCGCCACCCGGAATGGCGTCGAGTGACAGGTCATGGCGACCATTCGCTTTGGGGCAATAAGATTCGATAAACAACACCATATCGTCAATTGGTTTGGCTCCTTGCCGACGGCCAGCGGCTCAGCGCGACATCAACCATGTAGTGCCCTCCATTGGTTCGCTGCCCTGCAATCTATCTCCTCGGCCGGCTCTCTCGCTAGTAGGCTTTGACATGCGACATGTTGGCCCGTCTTGCCTGCAGCATGAAGCCAATAAATTTCTATTCTCGGACCTGAATATGCCCCAAGACTGCGGTGAGCTTGTCAATTGATGCACCCTGCGAGGCATGGTCCAATGTTGCATATGACGGATCCACTATGTTTGCCATATGGACGCCTTATGAACCGCAAGCCATGAGTCTCCATGAAGGTTGCTATACGAATTAGACCTGTATCCCTTGCCTGACTACTCGGCTTCACCGGCTTTTGACGACCGTTCTTCGCGACACCTCAACACTATAAGAACCTCGATGCCAGCGCAGTGATGGGAGCCAAGCAACGACAACCAGTTCTCGACTCGGCCGGTTCGACTGTACATATTCTGTTGGACTTTGTATATTTATTCTATTGTTTCTTTTGTGTTCACGATGAAGATATCTCAAAGCAGGCTGGCCCTGTTGGCGCTTTGCTTGGTACAATGGGTGTCTTGCCGTGTGGTGCAGTTCCAGATCGATCTGACCTGGGAGGACGTGCCCGTGGCCGGTGCCCTGCGAAAGGCCATCTTGAGCAATGGTCAGCTCCCGGGGCCTGCCTTGTGGTTGAAGCAGGGCGATGATGTGGAATTTTTGGTTAATAACTCGATGCCGTTTGCGACGACGGTTCACTTTCATGGTCAGTTGGCTTTTCCCGTCTATTCGAAACATGCCACTTGTTCAATTGTCCATACTAACGATATGTAGGTATCCAACAACAAGGCACTCCCTGGTCGGACGGAGTCCCCGGACTCTCGCAGGACGAAATCCAGCCCGGGGACCAGTTTCTCTACAAATGGAAGGCCGCTGATTACGGGTCGTATGTGTATCACTCGCACGTGCGGGCTCAGATCGAAGATGGCCTCTACGGGCCCATCTATATTGAGCCAGAGGACTCGGTGGAGAGGCCGTTTGCGTTGGTTTCGCAGGCGGATGAGCCGGCGATGTTGGAAGCGGAAAAGCACACGCAACCGATTGTCATTTCGGATTGGAGGCCGTTTCCTTCCGAGGATATTCTCCAGATTCAAGTCGCCTCGGGGGTGGAGAACTACTGTTCCAATTCGATTCTCATCAATGGCAAAGGCTCGGTGTATTGCCCGTCACAGGAGCACATTAATGCCATTACGACGGAGGCGCAGAAGCAGATTCTGGGGAATGCCACCTTGACTGACATGGCATGTCTACCACCCCAAGCCATCGTGGGCTCTTACCCAGCCGATCTCAGCAAGGTCCCCAAGGGCTTCTACGAAGGCTGTACGCCGAGCGAGGGGCCCACGGAGGTGTTCCAGGTCGATGCTGCGTCGCAATACGTCAGCTATGACCTGATCAGCATGGCGGGTCTCTCTTCCCTCGTGTTCTCCATCGACGAGCATCCCATGTATGTGTACGCCATCGATGGACGTTATGTGGAGCCCCTACTGGTCGATGCCGTCACGGTTCCCATCGGATCGCGATACTCGGTGATGGTACAACTGAAGTCGGATCCGGCCGGTGACTACACAGTCCGGGTTGCCAACAACTACGCCACCCAGCTCATCAATGGCACCGCCGTCCTGTCCTACGGCCGCTCGACCCCCGGCCAGAGCCATCCCTCCCAGCCGTATCTGAACGAGGCCGGTGCCAATGCAACCACCACCGCGGTCTTCCTGAACGAAAGCCGTGTGGTGCCCTTTCCCGTGGAAACACCTGCTCTGCACGCAGACCGGACGTACATCCTCAACGTCAACACGATCAATGCCTCATACATCTGGACCCTGGGCAACAGCTACCCCATGTCGAATGAAGAACTGTCTCCCCCCGTCCTGTTCAACCTCAGCGCCATCTCGCCCGCCTATTCCATAACCACGTTGAACAACACCTGGGTGGATCTCATCATCAACATCACCACCATGGGCCAACCACAACATCCCATCCACAAGCACTCCAACAAGTACTTTGTGATCGGGCAAGGGTCGGAGCCGTTCACCTACTCCTCGGTAGCGGAGGCCATGGAATCCATTCCGCAGAACTTCAACCTCGAGAACCCTCAGTTCCGAGACACGTTTTACTCGCCGCCCTCGAACACGGCGCCGTCCTGGTTGGCCATCCGCTACTTGGTTGAGAATCCGGGACCGTTCCTCCTCCATTGTCATCTGCAGATGCACCACACGGGCGGATTGGCGCTGGCGTTGCTGGATGGGGTGGATGCGTGGCCGATGGATATTCCGGAGGAGTATCGCATGCCTGTGATGCCTGTGTAGGTGTATTGTAAATAGGGATTTTGCATAGTATCTAATCTCATAGTATGAATACGTTTGATGTCCACTCTATCATCTGAAGGCTTCATTCTTTCTATTTCTTTCCCTACAATTTCTATTTTACATCAGTAGAACCCACGAGCCAACACCAAGTATCAGTACTCCGTGAATAACCCAGGTTACCAGCCATCCATTCACTCCTGCACAGACCACTATCCAAGTAACACCTCCACGGACATATCCTCTCCCCTTCCATTCTACATTTCCCTTCCTCACCCGCTCCTCCCACTCCCGCACTACCTACCATCCCTCTACCCTCCATGATCACTCACCCAGTCTTCCACCGGTCCGGTCCCTCTCCGCGTTCCACACAACATCCTCCGCCACAATCCATCGTGCAACCAAACCACTCGTCCAGAACAGCGGAGAACACCTCCTCCTCCTCCTCCTCCTCCTCCTCCTCCTCCTCCTCCAGCATGGCCAATCCAATCTCACGCCGAGATGGGCCCCGCGTGAGCTTGGCTCATCTTCCTTTGGAGATTCTCACGGGGATTTTTGAATCGGTATGTTTTTTGTTCCTGGTACTTTCACGCCCCTCCCTCATTACTAGTAGGGGGGACGGGGGAGTGGCGTGTTTGGGATGAACGCGTGCTAATGACGAGGCATCAATCTAGGCTGGTGAGAAAGGTCTCGTGAATCTAGCCAGCGTCTGCCACCAGTTCCGGGACATTGCGGCGGCCGTGTTGTATCGGAATATCTGCTATGCCATTCACGCGGATGATCCTATCCTCTCGCAGACTTCTTTGGATCGGTTCACGGCTATGGTTGAGACTGTGAACGGCAGCAGCAGCTATGACTACGCTGCGTGGGTGAAAGACATTACAGTGACGCATATCGCGCCCTACGAGGCCGATAATCGACAGGGGGTTATTGTTCGAAAGCCCGAGCTGAGCTATGAGGCGGGGAGGCATTTGAGTAGTCTGCTGGCTATTACTGTGCCTAGGACGGTGAATTTGATGGGGTTTAAGTAAGTGGATGTTTTGCTTGGGGGGTGGGGGGAGGTCTGGCTGATGTGATAGCTGGGATATTCGTCTCGAACTCACGCCGTCGGTCTTTCAGGCCCTCAGTCGTGTCCCGGATCTGCGGGACCTGCATGTTCGTCTGCCAACACGTCCCCTGGGGGGCGCGACCGAACCGGTGCTTGGACAGATGCTGCAGACACCGCATTTTCACTTTTCCGTGGATAATCCGCCCACTCGAGGGTCGAGGGGAGCCGCTGGCCCTGAGGTTCACTTGCTCAAGGAACTCGGGCAGCTCCAACTGCCGTCGACCTTTTCTCTCCTGGCGGATTTGAAGAGTCTGGCTGTGCTGAATATCGAGGATCTACGGATCGTGTCGCAGCTCACGCATTGTATCTCGCAGTGCGAATCTACCTTGAAGTCGCTGAAGCTGTCGTTCTCGGACGATCTCGCCAAGTCAGCGCGCAAGAGAACCCTGGCTAACACCCCAGGGGATACTCTGCTGGCGAGCAACATGTACCCGATGCATGCTCAGACAGCCAACCAGGCGACGTTCCAGTCCGCGGCACCACCCTCGACCGATTCTTTTCTCTCCTCGGACCCGGTGATCCGTCGCGAACGCGCCATCCAGGAGTCGGTGCTGGCGTACATCTTCAAACTCAATGGTCCGACGCTGCGCACTAAGGCGTTGGAAGATGCTTTGCAGAACGAGCATCATCGATCGCTCGCTACATCCCCGCCCCTCTCGGAAGAGGTCAAGGATCGAAGGTTCGTCCGCGCCTTGCGCTCGCTTTCCCGCATGCTGCCAACCATGATGGTCCTCAATTCGGAACATACTGGCATCATCGGGGCGCTTCATCGGATTGACAAGGCCACGACTCAATACCTGGACGGTCAGTCGAGTAAAGACGCTTCCCAGGTGACTGCGACTGCGACTGCGTCCGGTACGGTCTCGACTCCTGAATCTCCCCGGCCGAGCAGTAGCAAATTCGTTTCCTCGGAGAGCAAGATACGGAAGCAGACGTGTCCGTCGGACGAGATCGATATCGAGCACCCCGATGTGGTGGACGAGGGCGAGGATCAAGAGTTCCTCGAAGAAACGCAACGTTCGATCACCGAGGCCAGTGTTCTAGCTTTCTCGCACCACCCAGCGCCTAGACTCCGCACACCTGACTCCCGAAGCAAAGGAAAGCAGCCCGTCAGGAACCCCCCGGCCGGGCCCGAGAAGCCCACCGACAAGGCCCTCGACCGCTATGTCCGACAGGCCCATGGCATCCCCTTGGAAAGCCTGTCGATTCATCTCATTCCGGTGCGTGCGACTGTGATCGGCCAGGCGATTAACATGTTTTCACTCAAACATCTGTCCCTGCTCAACGTTGGCCCGCAAGGCCCGCTCTGGATTCTCCTGAAGCGATGCAACCAGATGCGTCCTCTCCAGCTGACCTCCATCCACACGGACAACGTCACGACTGCCTTGTGCACCTTGATCAGCAGCCTTGATAAGGTGACCGAGCTGTTCCTATTCGAACGCAGCAGCCAGGCCAAGGTAGAGTCGTTGGCCGAAAAGACCACAGTGGACATGATCACCATTCGCAAGGACATCCTGAGCAAACACATGCAACACCTAGAGCGACTAGTTCTGCGCAACGACGAGGGATCCAGCTGGGTGGCCGATGCGCGGACCATCCGACTCATCTCGCAGGTCGGCCGCAACCTACTCGAGCTGGGCGTCGGTGTCAACAACTGGAGTATTGTAAGTCATCCACACTCCCCTTGCAGATTGATACTAACCTACCAGCACTACCTCGTCGAGCAAATCGGCGGCCTATCCTCCCTCACGGCCCTGCAAATCTTCTGGTACCGCGCCGACATGTGCACCACCATGCTGCGCGAGGTCCAGTACACGCTGATCGACAGCATCCTGCACTTTCCCCACCTTCGCCTCGAATACGTCGCCCTGTGCTTCAACCAGCACGGGCCGATCGCCAACGCCGCCATCCAGATCAAAAGCCGCATCAAGCATCTGGCCAAGGCGGCCCGCGGTGAGACTAAACCGGCCCACGAGACGAGTGCATATGTCCCCCTTGATGCCTCATTCCCGGTTGAGGATAAAGATGGGGATCCGGCGTTTCTGTTTGGATTCGAATGGAACACGCGGGCGTTGTTGCGCATTGAAGATATTCGGGGAGTGAAGATGTGGGAGAAGGGGACTTGGGAGGTGAAGCTGTAGCTGCCCCGATCAAGCTGATCGGGCCAGCTGTGCTTGTCCCGGTTCTCCCACGAAGCAGCGATACTGTGTTGAGAAAGAAAGAAGATGGATAGAGTTGAAGATGTCACACGCACGCCCAGCGCAGCGACAGCAACAATTGTATTTAATACTGCCTAAACCAGTGAACCAACAAAAAATTCATCACTCATTCACTCATCACCTCACTTGATTCCTCATCAATTACCACAAGGACCACATAGTATGTCCAGGTCTCCATCCATGCGGCACCGCCTTAGTCATAGCTCCACCGCCGGCCCAGCATCTCCCGCCATAGGATGACATCCATCCACTCATCCCTCCATCCCACTTCAATACTTCTTTTCGTTTCCCTACTTCCACAGCGTTCCTTCACTTCACCTTCACCAACAAATACCATCCAACATGGGAGGCAAGAAAGCCGCCGGCGAAAACTCCAAAAAGGCCGCAGGAAACGCCCGTGTATGTTCTTCCTCCAATTTTCACCCCTCATGCGGTGTAATTAGCTACGCTACGCGCAAGAATTATTCTTACCCCGCCCCCGCTCAACCACCACCACCACCCCATTCCGAAAAGTCTGCACGATAACGGTATACACGCAAGCTAACAAGAAACTCATGGGGATAGAAAGCCGAAGCCGCGGCGCAGAAAAAGGCCGTCGAGGATTCCAAACGCGCCGCAGAGGAGGATAAGCAATGGTCCAAGGGTGCGAAGAGTAGTGCGAAGCGGTATTTCCCCCCTCCCTTCTCTACATTCTCCCCTCCAGACCAAATTCAACCACCCCAAACCAAACCAAACAAACCAAATAACTAAACGAGGATGATATGTAGTGACGACGCCGAAGCCAAAAAAGCCGAAGCCGCGCGCAAAAAAGCCGAACGCGACGCTCTCCTCGCCGCCGAAGAAGCCTCCCAGCCCAGCAAACCCAAGAACACCAAGTCCGCTACCAAGAAATCATCCGCCGCCCCGAGCCGCGGAACCCTCGACCTCTCGCAGCTCGATTCCTCAGACGGAGGCAGCAAGAAGGCTTCTGCGCTTAATGCCTCGGGTATCGATAACGCGTTGGACGCATTGTCACTGACGGGCAAGGATAGTGGCAAGATTGATCGACACCCGGAGAGGAGATTCAAGGCGGCGTATGCGGCGTTTGAGGCGAGGAGGTTACCCGAGATTGAGGCGGAGAATCCGGGACTTAGGAGGAATCAAAGGGTTGAGTTGTGTAAGAAGGAGTTTGAGAAGAGTGAGGAGAATCCGTTTAATCAGGTGCATGTGGCGTTTGATGCGAGTCGGGAGGAGATTGCGAGTGTGAGGGAGGCGGAGAAGAGGAAGGTGGAGGCGAGGTTGACTCGGTGAGATTCTTTCTTTGGGGGGGTTATTTGGTTGGGGGATAGGTTGGGATGGGTATACCCGCTCTGTATAGAGCCATGAGGTGATATTAAGTATAGACACCGCAATGCAGAATGATCACGAACAATGGTATCATGCAATCTAGTATCCAATAAACCACCAGGAGGGAAGAAAGGAGGGAGGAAGGAATTACCCCATTACAGCCCTCACATCCCACACATACAGACTCTCATCCCATCCCACACTCGCACACCACCCCTCACTCCCAAACAAACACCAATCCACCCCCGTCACAAACTCCGTATGCCGTCCCATGCGTCCCATCTCGACCCCCATATTCGGCCCCGGCCCCGTCCGCATCACATCCACATCCCCAACCGCCCCCGGCGGCGACTGATCATTCCACGCCCGACACGTCATATCATAACTCGCACTAAGCAACACATTCGACAAATGCGGCGACCACGCCACCTTCCGCAC
This sequence comes from Aspergillus ibericus CBS 121593, assembly GCF_003184845.1. Taxonomy (NCBI): domain Eukaryota; kingdom Fungi; phylum Ascomycota; class Eurotiomycetes; order Eurotiales; family Aspergillaceae; genus Aspergillus; species Aspergillus ibericus. Next base: position 86,582 of record NW_020292101.1, on the reverse strand, counting down.
CGCATACTCATGTCCCACCATCACCGTCTGCGGTCCCTGCCCAGGCGCCCTGATATCAAACGTGCGAATCGTCCGATCCACCCCCGCCGTCGCCACCATCGACGGTCGATATTTATTCCAATCCATCGTCAACGCCTCACTCGGTGCCACCCCCGCTGCCCCTGCCCCTACCGCTCCCGTCGAGTTCCCCGCATGAATCGGCACCTGCACCACCAAATGATTCTTCGCCGACGCCGGCACCCTCAAATCAAACACCCGTAGATAACTATCCGACGCCACACACGACAATATATCCGGCGAATGCGGCGAAAACTCCGCCGCATACGTACAACTATGCGTCGGCAGCGTCAACAACGAATGCGGTCGATGCGGCGACCACACCCGTACCGTCCCGTCCCAACTACTACTACAGAACCGGTCCTTGGCGACGAGATTCCAGTGCACGCTGAAGACTTCGCGGTTATGTTCTTTCCAGTTTTGGATTGGGTAGTCGGGCACACTGGTGTCGAAAAGCTTGATGCTGCCGTCGCCAGAGGCTGTGAGGAGTTGGTTTTCATGGATTTCGGACCAGGACAGGTCGTAGAGGGAGTCTTGGGTTGTGAACCTGCTTTGTTAGTTTTTTTTTTTTCTTTCTTAGGTGAGGGGGAAGGGGGAGGGAGGGTACCATTTATACGGTACAATTCCGTTTGGTGTCAATTCAAGAATATATAGACGGCCATTTCCGACGAGACCGAAATTGGCCGATGAGGCTACTGCCAATCGGTTGTCGAAGAAGGGGGAGTATTTGACGGCGCATCCGTTGAAACCTTCGGTGCGGAAGTGGAGCATTGTGATGTGTGAGGTTTTGGCTTGAGGTTCAAGGGAGGAAGATCATGGCGCTGTGGTTTGTGTGGTTGGGGTGGTGGTGATGGTGGTGATGGTGGGAGCGCGACTGCGACGGAGGGATTGCGGGGAGTCAACGTGCCGAGGTTCGGTGATTGGTTGTCACGCTCCGTGTGATCGGCGCGTTCACGTCAACCATATATACCATAGGACAAAGTATCTATGCCCGTGATAGTAGTCTTCCTAGTTTAGTTTTCTACTACATAGTATATATTGACCTTCTAGAAATATATATCTATCAAAAAATGACAGCAATAAGGTAATCAGCTGTCATGCACATCACCGACACCATTTCCATGTCTATCTCTTATCAATCAGTCCGATGCTATACTAACGACTACCGAGTATTTAGTTTTCCCCACCAAGCTATCACCACCACCAAATATCCCAGCAAACCACACCTGCCATTCCTCACCACCGAATTTACCTACTCACCGGTTCCCAATTCGGTATCTTCATACACCCTTCTCCAGTCCAGATTGAACTTTCACGGAAGAACCCTTCCCGGATCGGATGATGGTTCGGACGGATCCCGCGAGTGGGTTCCGGTGAGTTACGCAGGGACTACTTCGTATTTCGTAGTGTGATATAGATGTGTTGAGAGATGTGAGTATGTTGGTGGGTTTTGTGTGGAAGGAGATGATGTATAGATTGTTTGTGGGATTGAGATGCATGTGAGGTATGATGTGATCTGTAAGATGTGTTGGGATGGGTTGGTAGGTATGGGGGAGTGCTGTATGGTGTGGATGGAGGCATGTTTCTTCGTTCGAGGGGATTATCCGGTAGCTTATTTCCTCTGCAACTCGGATTCGAACCCAGCTGGCATAGCACGGCTAGCTACGGAGTACTTCAAATGCTTGTACCTGTCGTTCAATCGGGAAGGATCCAGGCCTGAACAACCAGGCCCTAAGGCAGGGCTGCTTTCTGCCGCTGCTGTGCATCTCTCCACTCTCGATTAATGCCGCGGTAATCGTGGATGGTATACTCCTCAAACACCTCCCGAATCCCACTTGTCTTTCGCCATCGGTTGATCCCCAGATCCATCAAAAGCATATCCACATATGGCATCGCATCAAAGACCGTCTCAGGATACCAGGACCCGAAGCCACAAGGATACCGATGTTTCCCGAATCGACTGGTCCGAGCCGTCTGATGATACACATTCGACCGGTCAATTGGAAACTTGTCATTGAGGTACGCATATGTCCACAGAGCCTGTGCCTCGGCCAAAAGGGCGTTGCTTGGGCCATTGATCATCTTCATGAATGCGATGGAGTGATCGCCTTCGGCGGTCAATTTTGGGGGTGCAATGCCACGGTAGAACCTGAAGGAGCTCACTCCTGGTTTATATGGGATCTTCGCGGCCGGCTGGTGACGCAGAGCGGGAAATTGAGCCAGTATCTCTTCATCGGCGGCCCGATCAAACCGGTCCCAGAAAATTTGTTCGTCGCATAGATCGCGGGTTGGAACCCCGAGGCTAATATCTAGGCCCTTGGGCTCGTATGTGATGGTCGGGGCTAAATCCCAGCCGGTGATGGCGACAAGGGCGTCGGTTTGCAGGGATGTCCCATCGGTAAAATGGACGTTGCCTTCTGACAAGTGCGATATATCCTTCCTGCTTACTGTCACTTGCCCTGACCGGACGAAATCATAGATATGCTTGGGATAGCTGAGAATCCCAAAGCGACCTGTCCAGAATAACCTATATTCGTGAGTACATGACATGATATCACGGCGTTCTTACCCTTCATCTGGCTCCAGATGCTTCAGTGCATCTGCCTTCCGGTAGCCATTAACCTCGACAACATCCCCACTCATCTTGTGCCAGAATGAACGCACTAGCCACCTTCCCAGGGCGGTGCCATGGAGCAATCCTCTCACCCATCCAAAGCCGTCATACTCCCCCCAGATGCATGGACTGAACCAGCTAACAAACCGCGTGGTGGTTAGGCCCTCCAGCTTGACCCGCCAACGTCCAAACCAAACCCAAGGCAAAGCCATCCACACAGCACCCCCGCCTGACTTGCGATTGATCCAGTCCACTTGCTTGCCGTGCGAGGCCATCATATACACAGCGTCGTATCCATACTTTGATGCGCCAATCACGGTCACGGACTTGACCGTGGGATCACATGCCAGTGAAACACCCTCTTTTCCGAGCCGAGTCTGATTCATCATGGGTCTTCCAAAGCTTTCTTGTCCTGGGATGGATATGTCATTCGGTGTCGAGGAAAGGCCGGTGCACATGATAAGCTTGGTACACGTGTACAGCGTCTCCGCATCGCCGATCGTTTGCGCCTGAACCTTCCAACACCCGTCGACTTTCTCGACCTTGTGAACACGGGTGTTGAAGCGAATCCGGCGCTGAAGGTCGAAATGCTCTGCGAAATCGCCAAAGTACTGCTTCAGGACATACCCAGGGATGTGGGCTTCTGGTCGGACATCGTACTTGTTCTGGTCCAGCGGAAAATCCGAAAACTCATACGTTCCATAAAGATTGTTGGTCTGGAGACCGTCATAACTGTTCTCCGCCCATACGCCACCTACAGCCGAACGCTAACGCCGTGATCAGTTGCGCTCGCGGTGGACGGTTGGCAGTTTTACCCCTTCAATAATTAGCAAATCCGTTTGCGGTGCCAGCTCGAGATACGTTTTGGCCGCTGCCAGACCACCCAGTCCTGAAGTTCTGTCAAAACTTCATGCAGTACAGCAGTTAGAATAAGCGCATACCTGCCCCCACCACGATCACCTCCACATGTTGCTTTTGAGGGTGCATTGCGGAAATGTATTCCGGGATTATGGAGTCTCAGAACCACCGGCCGGATTGGAAACTCTACGGGAGTTTCTAGTGGGCCTGGATCCTCTTATAGGGACCTACACAGTAATTAGGTACCTAATCTGTCAGACGCCGAATTCGATCATCCATTTTCGGTAGCGTCAGTAGTAGGATCCATGACGTATCTGATTGGCCACTTCGATAGCAATCACGTGGCGATAAGGATGTTTCCTGGTTCGGCCAAACCTTCACCTTCTCTTGACATCAACCCAGCTTTCAAGTCCACTCATGGCTCCTCGTTTGACTGCAAGATCCTCTCCATGGATCGCTTCGTCTCCAGGAAGAGGCCCCGGAGCCCTTCAGCTCCAATCCCCGACGAGGATTCCACCGACCTGAAGTTAGCCCTTCTGATCTCACTCTTCCCCGACATGGCCCTGGACGCGTTGATGGAAATCCTGATTTCCAGCAGTGGCTGTGTACAAACAGCCTCCTCCATCATCCAGGCCCAGGCACGCCCGACCAAGAAACGAACGCCACTCCCAGGGACACCAGCAATCCAAACCTCCCTAACCACCCACATCCCATCCACCACCACCCCCACCCTCCCACCCAAAGGAACCACCCTCCACCTCTACTCTCCCACCGACATAGCAACCCACACTCCCTGCACCCTCATCCACAACTTCCTCCCCTCTTCGCAAGCAACCGCCCTCCTCACCGAACTCCTCGCCGAATCCCCGCACTTCTCCCGTCCCCAATTCCAACTCTTCTCCCGCACCGTCTCCAGCCCCCACTCCTCCAGCATCTACGTCTCCACCCCCGAAGAACACCACCAACACACCTCCGAATACACCTACGGCGGTACCTACCGCTCCAACGTCCGTCAACTCACTCCCCACATGCGCGCCGTCTCCGCTCGCGTCCAAACCACCGTCAACCACCACATCAGTCTCCGTCCAAAACTCCCCTTCCAATCTCCGAAACCATGGACCCCCAACGCCGCCTTCGTGAACTGCTACGCCGGCCCCGCCGAAAGCGTAGGCTATCACTCTGATGAACTTACTTATCTCGGGCCCCGTCCTGTCATTGGAAGCTTGAGTTTGGGCGTGGAGCGCGAATTCCGACTCCGCAAGATCCTCCCTAACGATAATACCAACGAGGAGGAGGGACAAGGACAGGGACAAATATCCATCCACCTCCCCCACAACTCCCTCCTCATCATGCATGCCGAAATGCAAGAGGAATGGAAACATGCCATCGTCCCAGCGAAAAGTATCACGATGCATCCGGTGGCCGGGAATAAACGGATCAATATTACGTATCGGTGGTATCGGGAGTCGTTGCATCCGAAGTATACCCCGCGGTGTCGGTGCGGGGAACCTACGATTTTAAGGTGTGTGCAGAGGAAGCAGGAGACGAGGGGACGGTATATGTGGATGTGTTATGCGGGGTTTGCGCCGGGGAAGACGGGGTGTGAGTTTTTTCAGTGGGCTGAGTTTGATGAGGATGGGGAGCCGGTGTGGGTTGATCGGGAGGTGGAGGATGAGGAGGGTCCGAGGTTGAGGAATTTCGTAGAGGATGAATTCGGAGACAAGGATGATGTTGGGATGTAATTGATTGGGGTGATGTATATATCGATTATGAGTGATACCCTGTTGACTTTTGATACTGTTACGACCTCTGTCGAATTGGCCTTGATACATATGAAGCAGCCCTAGCAACGATCTACACGTAAAACCAGTATAGAAAACACGTCTAATTCCATTTCAGGTAAAGAACCCACTACCAGGCATGTCCATACACTTGGCTCAACTCCCCAAAAGCGGACATCCCCGTAATCTAGCATGCAATCTAACCCATGACAATCACATATCCAGTAGCATCCTCCACCAATGTAGAAAACGTATCTTGTGCACTCGCAGCAAAGTGTCTTGCTTGATCGTAGCCGATCCAGATAGTCAGCCAGCAATTAGGATGTCTGGTATTGTGAGTCAAAGTAGTCCGAGTCGACGATTTCCAAATAGAGTATCCAACAACTCGTCGTGTCTTGCATTTGATGACAAGACAGCAGCTCGAGACATGGTGGTCACCTCGTATCCACAATCCTTTTGGAGCATGTATCGAAGTCTCATCTGCTCAATTATTCCTTAGCTCACTTCCCGTCGATTATCCCAACTGACTGACTGACTGCTCGACATCCAACTGATCACTCATCACCAAGACCAATATCAACTAACCAACTTGGTGCCCCCCCCCTCCACTCCCCTCTATACAACCTCCCCAAAAAGGTGAACTTCACTCCCGATACCCAGGCACCCCCGTATGTGCCAAATGCGGCTGCTCCGAACCCCCCCGCTCCAAATCCCGCTGACTCCGTTTCCCCTTAGTCCGATCCAGCGACTTGATCCAAAACACCCAAGTGACTGATTTCCGGGATGAGCTCCAGAATTCCGAGCATGCGAGGGCGACGGCCAGGATACTGCAGATCACGACGATGGGGACGAGCACGAGGAGAAGGACCGTGATGGAGGTTTTGTAGGATGTGTACCAGGTTGACATGTTGACTTGGTATTCTTAAGATGGTTGGTGGTGGTGGTATTTGGGTATATATGTGGGTTATGAGATGGGTGGTTTGGAGGATATGGTATGGGGATATAGATGGAGTTTTAGAGTGAAGAGGACGAGGAGGTGAGGTCATGCAGTGTAGGCAGGCGCGATGCGTGGTCAGCGGTCTAGATGCGTTCGATATGAGGTCAGATCGAGTAGTCAGATCAACTGAGTCACATTATTCTATAGGGTAAATGAATTATTCAAGGGACCTCCTCCGCACGCGGGATCATCATCTCCTTAACCGAAGCCAGGGTCGTCGCATCAAGACGACTAAATCGAATCTGTACTCATTAGCCATCAACCAACCAACAAACAACATCACCACACTGTCAAGTGGAATCGTACCATCTCCTCAACTCCCCCCCGATTCGCATTCCCAAATAACATCGCATCCGAACTACTCGCCTCAATCTCATTCTGTACTCGTCTCGCCCAAATCCCATCCCAGTGCCAATCCCCGGGGGATCTCGCCTGCGGACTACTCCCCTTCTTCGATCCACTCAGCGTCGCAGAACTCTTACTTCCTCTCCGATGAGCCTTCCATGCATGCCATGCGCTTGGATTCCCCGCTGCCTCTAGCGGCAAGGAATCCAGCACCGTCTCGTCGTCAAACGTAGATCGGATGTAATTCAATAGCTCTGTTACCGGGACGGTGTGTCTCGGTTCCACGGGCTTCTCGACCGGTGATGGCGCAACCGTTTCCCTTTCCCCATTCTCATCCTCACTCTCGTTCTCGTTCTCGCCATCCGATTGAGCCTGCGCCTCCGGCATCTCAGCGGTATTCTCCGCCACACCCTCCCTGCACAAACTCCCCGATACACCCTCACTAGCAGTTGAATTCCGGGCACTCGTCTCCCGGGGCGACGACACCGAGGTGGTCAATCCTCGTCTAGCCCGACCGAACCAATGCGGGAAGCCATGTCGGAGACTGAACCCGCCCGGAGGCAGACGTTCATCGTCGGTCGCGCTGACGGGATCCTCGCTCGAGGCACCAGTGCTGAAGGTATATGTGGTGAGGGGCACGATCAGGGGGTGAAAGACGTCGGTGGCGAAGTTCACGAGGGGAGGCATGTCGGGATAGGAGGTGGGGAAGCGGATTTGGAAGCGGAGGACGGCGGAGGCGTAGGGGCCTATACCACAAATTCTTAGCTTTTATACCTTAGGTATGGTATGTGGGTAGATTGGTAGGGAGGGTATACCCGACCGAACAAAAATCACACCCAGCCAGAGCGTAGGATCGCCCGGGCTCAAGCTCATGTAGGTTCCCGGGGGAGCGGCATGTTGTAAACTTGCGCTGCGAGAGTCAACACCGGGTGGTCAGTCGGACGGGAATGTCGGGCTCACAATTCTAGGAGAAGTTGCTGTTTTCGAAGCGCGGGGATATTGGGTAACCGGGTTGTCGACATGATGGGGAAATGGGTGGTTGGAAATGTTCAGGGGGCGCGCGAGCGAAGAGGAATTGAAGAGTCGGCGCGCCTTATGTCCGCTATCTCCGTTATCGTGCCCGTCTAGATTCTTAGGAAACAATCATACATCGTATCAAATTAAAAAGTCTATGTTATGTTGGACAACATCATCCAATTTGGTCATCATCTCTGCGCCTGCATAGAAGCCCTCCCCATCTCAGCATGCGGTCGGGTGAGACCCATGATGATCATGCCCTCTCCCAGTCCCTCGTAAAGCCCACCGGCAATGCCCTCCACCCACCAAGCTGCCACATTGGCACCCACCCTTCCTTCCTGGGAGTTTAAGATCGCAGACCCCAAATGCACGCCCCGTCTGCCCAGGGTATCCACCGCGTCCTTGGCCGTGGTTATCGCCCGTTCTGTAACCCGATGGGTTCGCTCGTATTGATACAGAAAGCGCACGAGGACTTTGATATGCGGCATGAAAAATTGCAAAAGGAGGAAGAAATAAACGATACTGAGCGCCAACAGACGATGAATATATGACCTCTCCGGGGGATACGGCGGGTACCTATCCTCTGCGAGCAACCTTTGGAGCCCTGTCGCAAATGGACCCTGGACACGCGCAGGCAAAGTCTCTCTCACCTCGGCAGGGAGATTGCGCCGGATCGTTCTAATCTCGTCATCGGTCATGTCTGCAGGGAGGCCGTCGAGCAGATAACCCAGAGCGTTAATGTACAGTAAGCGTGCTAGACGAGCGTCGCATCTACGCTGCTGAGCTTCGTGGGAGGCGTTTTGCAGTAGACTAAGGGCTAAGTTTTGTTAGCCAGGCCTGCCCTCATAAAACATGTTCTCGTCTGCTTTAGTGAGCAGCAACAGGTGGATGAATACAGACCAGGCACGATTCGATTCCACTGCAATCCAGATTCCATCTCATACTTGGGATTCACCGAGGGCACATCACCAGATCTACTGCCCCCGACGCTAGAGCCCTCCGTATAGTCCTGCTTCTCACAAACAGACGAAGCATATGAATCTCGCCCAGTCCAGGCACTGCTGGCGGTACCGGGACGCTGAAGATCAGGCCCTGAAGAAAGATCGGACAAGGAGTTCGCATATCCCGCCCCCGAATCGTCAGAAGACAACCGCATCGAGCGCATAAAGCCACTCCGGGAGTCGCCGGATTTGACACTGGACTTGTCCGATTTCACAGTGCGAGACATCGTGGAATATAAACGAGGAAGCTGTCGTCGAATAGATGCCGGGATCACAGGAGAGAAAACCGTCAGCACTTGCCGATATACCACTGTATCGCTCACTGCTGCGAGATCGTCCATTTTGTCCATGTTGCAGGTGGGCTGCGCCGATGAGGGGTGAACCATGAAATGGTGGGGGTTGCGTTTTTCTGACGCAGAGAATGACAACAGCTGCGGGATTTCGATGAGCGTTTTGCCTTTGTGAAACAAGCAGGTGCTTGTGCAGGTGGAAAGTTCCGAACGAGTCCCGGCGGCTTTCACATGTCAGCCCGATACGCCCCTCCGATAAGGCCACATCTAGACCCTGGCCCGGGATTGGCTGGGGATGAGCAAGGGGTGGTGGCCAATCGGAGGGGCCCTGGGTCTACGCCCTATGTCTACGCCCTGTGACAGCACTAATTCTACGTGAAGTGCGGGCATGCAAGGAGCACCCCGCGGATTTCATCGGAATAGGGTATATTAATTGTCGCTCTCCAGTACATATTTTAAGTTCCTGCCACAAATGAAAGTCTCCAGTTGAAATTGCGAGAACACGCTCGGAACAATGGCTCTTCAAACACAAGGGGAACAGTCGTCACTATCTACACTTGCCATATCAACCTTCCCCCGTCATCAAACTTCGACATGCCCGATCATGCCCCATGCACCCCCGGATAGCCCTGGTCGGGGGTATCTGACATGAATGTATCCGGGCTCCGTGTGCTAGGGATAGCAATCGGGACAGAAGCAGGGTTGGAGACTGGAAAAGGCTTCCCAGGAGGTTGTTGCTCACCCTCGCGTCGACTGTCCTCAAAACTCAAGCCCTGCAGATCGTCCAACGGCAACTCATCATACCGCTCATTCAGCTGTTTCAGGAATTCCGGGTCAAATCCCATTTGCACAAACTGGTCAACAGAACCACTCAAGGGCGTGGATAGGGAAGCCACGCCAGCAGACAGACTGCTTCCCCAGTCGGCAGACAGCCTGGAATACGGCCGGGAAGGAAGAAAGCTCGAACTTTCCGCATAGCTGCCAGTAGAGCTGCCAGGGGCACTTGCCGCAGCGGAAGACCGACCGTTTACGAACGCGGGGCTCTGGAGGCCAGAACTGGGAGTCATGGGGCTGAATGTCCGTTGCTGGGGGTAAAAAGACCTGGCTAATAGGCTGCTTTCAGCTGGCGGCTGCCTTAGGCCCTCAGCAGCAGCAAACGGTGGTCGCATCTCCAGGTCGGCGAACTGAATATGCTCGGAGCCTGGCATGATCTCGAGACCAGCATCCCGCTTCAGAAGGCTAAGCCAGACAGGGTTGTCGGCACATGTCTGATTCCAGGGGTCGTCACTTCCATAGATGATCTGCCGGCCGTGGTCTTGGATCATCCGATCCGTGGGAATGACACCAATAGCCGTTTGGTTGTGAATGAATGCAGTGAGTTCACGCTGCAGGCGGCGATAACAGTTTTCGTCCTCCGGTTGGACCAAACCCGAAGATTGCTCAGCAGTGGGCGGTTTGAAAGGGTTAAGAGTCTTCTGTTCGCCTCCAATGAGGTATGGCGGCATGGCATTCTCCACCAGGCTCTGGACAAACGGCTCAAAGCCCCAATCCCCTTGCCATTGGGCCATCGTACTGCCGTTTTTGAAATGGGAGGCCAGATGGTCGACACGATCTTTCCAGGTTGTGAGTCCCAGCCCACAGAAGCCGCATCGAGACTTGAGTTCGATCATAGTACTCCGCCAAGCGTCCATGGATGAGTCAAACTTGACGTTGTGCATCAGCCTTAGATGCTGGTTGAGATGATCCTTCCGGTAGAAGGTTCTCTCCGTGGGCGTTTTCTCTTGACAGGTGCTGTAATTGTGCGATTCCAGGTGATTGTTATCGGGGTTGACGGCCATGCAGAATACGCAGCGGTTGGCACCATCAATGGCGACGACACCCCCGAGCGGCGAGCAAGTCCACTTCTCGAGAGCCAAATGCAGTGACTTCTCATGACGTTGCCAATCATACTTGGTCTGGAAACAGTCGGTGCAAAAGGTACATTGATAGATCCGGGCACTTCGTGCCTTCTGTTGGTTGAAGGCATTCACCGGAAGTGAGGGCTTGCGACGGCGACGGCGTTCCTTCCGCTCCATCGAACCAAAGGACCCGAGAGAGGATCGATGGGAGAAAGCAGAGGCAAAGGAGAGGTCGGATAAGGAAGAGCGACTGGCCGACCGACTAGTCTCCTGACTGCTAACCGAGGGAGCTTGGAACAGATTGGAGTTGGCATGGCTTGAGTCATTGCTAGACCCAGTCTTCCGAGAAAGGGAACGCACGTGACCCGGCCTGGACGAGCGCTGTCGCTCATGATTCAGGTCGGTGCTCACCAAGGCTCGCAGAATATCAGAGGTGGCAGCGGGTTCGTTTTCCGGGGGCGAGTGTTTCCAACGCTCCAGGGGCGTCATGTACGCGACGTCCACGCCTTGTTGCCCGGGAATGTCAATTGCGCCCGTCGAAGGATTGCTGGGTGGAGCGGGGCGGACTTTGCCGCGGCGTCGAGCATTGGCAAGCCAGTTGGAGATTTGGATTCTCTTCAATCCCGTGCGTTGCTGTAGCTCGTCCTTCTCGGGCTCCGTTGGGTACGGGTGCTCGCTATGCTCTTGCAGCCATGCCTTGAGGATGCGGACCGCTTCACGCGACAGTCGAGAATTGCTTTTCCTCGCTCGACCATCATCTTCGGCGATGTAGGAGAGAGACTTGAGCGCTTTCTTGCCCGTCAACCCGCCAGTGTGAATGTAGGCGTTCTCGTTGATTGGATGTAAGGTGTCCAGGAACTTGCCCGGCGCTGGAGCATGCGTGAAGCTGCATTCTCGGTAGAGCGAGATGCAACAGGTGCAACCACTTTGGCGCATGACGCCACTCTTTGCAACGAAGCAATCCAGACCCATATGTCTGCAAAAGTCGCATGGGTCTTTGGCGCGGCTCATCGGTTGGACTCCATTATCCAGCGCGCCGGCATCGGGCTCCGGCAGGTCGTTGGGAAACTCTAGGGTTTGTTCTTGAAACAAGACATTGAAGTTCTCCACAGCCTCGTTCTCGTCGAGCTCAATATTGTCCGAAGCAACATCATCTTCGCGCACGTGGGAGTCATATGAGGCTTCATCGAAGTCGAAATACTCCATTCTTTGCTGACTTGATAGGGTTTCGATCTATGGGATTAAGGGACGTCTCGTTTATGGTTACAGGATGTGAGAAGATGGTCTCATCCCAGGTTGAGGCGCGGAGGAGAAACCAGAAGAGTGATGGCGAAGAGATGGAGATCAAGTCAGAAAGGGAATGAGCAAGCGGGCAGCGGAGGCCAGCATCGAAGGTAGACTATGTTTTTCGTCTGGGGTATCAAAAGCATGCCGGAACGGACCCCCTGCTAGCAGGTTCCATTCGTCCAGCGGTGGGAGTGGGATCATTCGTGGACCTACCCTTTGGGGGCAACTGCTAGCCCCCAGCCTAGCAGCGTTCCAAAGGGGGGTGTGAGACTGATGCATGGAAGTCGTATTCGGTCCAACCGGCTTGGCCCATGATTGACCCATTCTGCGCGCGCTGGGCGTGAGAATGGTCCGGAGAAATCAGCGTGGTCCGAGGAGACGGACGACCATTCGACCAGAAAACTGGATCTCTGCGCGCGCCTGCACGCCCTTCCATTGACAACGCTTGCCCTCTTCCGGTTACGCGGCGCGGGGCTTTGGGCGTGCCGCCTATCCGATTCCGGCAAGCATGATTCATCGCGGCGCCAACGATATCGGACCCGCCCCACCACTGCCCATGGATCATGGCCTCAGAATCTGATCTCGAGGATAGAAGTTGACGGGAGGATTCTAGATGACCCGATGCAGAGACGGTTACTATCTATCGGGAATTTACAGGCTATGCGGCGGAGGAACCAACATGATGCATATAAACTATATCAATCCACCATCCATGCACAAGAATGAGAGGATTATGGCTCAGGCAGTTACAAATCATTGAGATGCAAAAGTGTAGGCCAGATGTGATTCCTGGCATAACATCTACCGTCATTAAAGACTATATTTGCACAATAATCATCGGTAAGGCTTTCACAAGTGCACATGAAGCCGATATATGGTAAGGTCTCTCTTGTAGTCATGGGTAATCATCTCATCTACATCCAAGGTTTAGTGGCCGACAATAATGAAGGTCTGCCACATGGCGTGGGGGTATCTGGTGGGGACAAGAGTCATACTAATGACCATATCGATATCATTGCATGTTCCTTAGTCGCTTGGATTAAACTATTAAACTACATCTCCACTTATACTCAAACTACGTACGCTCAACGGATCATTGCGGCCTCCAATAGCTGTAACATATAGCATCCATCACTCCGTCAGCCAACATGGGAGACCTCTGCTTGGAGGATGCCTTGTCGGTGTTTACGATGTTCGAGACCCGGTAGCTTGACGAACTCTGATGATAATAATTGTCGTGACATGCGGAAGCGGTCCAATCGAGGACGGTATGATGATGGGTTGGTTGGTAGATACAAAATGGTAACAGAGGAAAGGGGTTGGATGATGTGCCTGTCTACAATGGATTCTCAACAGCAATTAAGCATGCCCCAATCCTTACAAACTGGGTCACCAATCTTGCCTCGAGGCATCAGAATATTCCAGTGCAAGACCCAGCTCTATGACCAGTCATGGGTTCATATACTACTAATATCAAGACCAGGATGGCGATGTGGAAGTGCTATTTGTAAAGAAACATGCCGTATATCCAAGAAAAAAGAACAATGCATGAAAATCCAAACTATTTACCCCCTCCGCATCCTCATAATTTGGTATATTTGAGACTCTTGGGGGATTTGAATACTCTGTCTTGGAATTTTAGGCATTTTATCAGACTTAAAGCTAGGACTTGAATCGTATCCTGATACACGAGGAGAGTACGAACCCATGACATTGAAAATGAGAAGAGTTCCTCCGTTCAGCCTCACTGGGAGGGTTGCAACGATATATAATTCGGGCTTGGTAATTGTAGGGACGGATATCCCTTTGGAGTCCTATGGTACGAACAACAATTCTTGGGAGAAGATAACGAAAGACGTTTAGCAATAAAACCATAAGCAAGCTGTAAGGAAAAAAATGAACGACCAAAAGCAAAAAGAGAATTTGAGCTCCGATAGGGGGAATCGAACCCCCGGCTGCCGTGTGAGAGACGGCGATGTTAGCCACTACACCATATCGGATCTTGTTGATATACTCTTACGGTTTATGCTAAATAAGGCTAACCTACTAACTGCTCTTTATCAGCTTATCGCTCATGATCGTCTCGCTCAGGTATTCCTGCCACTCACATTGATCACTCTGGAGTTCGAGTTCATTTTCAAACTTGACGGCTTGGGCTGTTCCTGAATGCGTCTGGTCTCATCAATGTTCTTTCTCTTTGGCTAGTGATATAGTACTGATGAGGAGTCATTGTTATCCAAGACAGGCCAAGAGAACCAAGCCCAATGCTAGCAACATTCCATTATCGCACTGCACAAAAGTACATGAGTCTCGTAAGTATCAACAGTCCGAGGACACCATCATGGCTGACACAATTAACCTGGTACAAGGTCCCTACCACATACGAGGAACAGCCAGCTCACTTCCCGGCACATGAATTGGCTTTCCCAATGGAATGCTAGTGCTATGCCATGTTATGATGCAAATAGTTGGGGAGTTAGCCATGCAAAGGTTGGCTGAAAATACTCTAGTGTGCAATGAGGCCATTGGGCGAAAGAACCACCTGGTCGACTGGAGTTGAATGGCGGGGTAACGGCGCCACCCTCCAATTCCTGGATAAGCTTCCTCGATAGCGAACCACCAGCGGCCATCGCGTCAATCATATTCGATAACCAAGATAAATGCAATCATAAACCTAATAGCACTGAGTGCCGAACTTGGCGCGTTCTCAAAATTTGGGAAGTTACTGAACTTCTCCGTTACCCCGGAGAATCCGTCCAAGACACTTGGGCAACAACGCCTACTCAATCGCTGGAAAAATGCGCATATTTAGCCTACGCGTCATTTGCAGGCACCTAGGGAGTTTAACGGGATGACCTGCACCTGAGTCTTCGTTCTGCAGACTGAAGAGGGGCACCTGGCTTATCAGCGATCTACGAGGGGTTGACCCCACCCATCTCCAATTCTCCAACGGCCGTTGATCTACATCATACCTCTTATCATCGAACCCCGAGCTGCTCATCGTAACAGTCAACGAGTAGGCGTGCAGAGTTGACGACAGGAGCTGCTCTTTAATATAACCAGAGGGACCCGACCCGCCAACACCCTTCACCCTTCAACAGCCATCTGCAATGGAATCACTGAAGACACTGTTAGTCGCCAACCGTGGCGAGATTGCTGTTAGAATCTTGAAGACAGCTAGGTATGGAATCTCCTGCCATACAAAACCGATGTCTAATGTTCCACAGGAAGCTGAATCTTCGAACAGTAGTGGTTTACACTGAACCGGATGCTGCTTCCACCCATGTTCACCTGGCAGACGAAGCCGTCCTCCTGACTGGCACACCATCCAAGGCGTACATCGATGGGTGAGGGTGCTTGATATTATCCCGACCGAGCAATTGCTGACTTCATTCACCTGGAACCACAGAGAGCAGATCATCCAAATCGCGAAGCAATACAATGCAGACGCAATTATACCGGGATATGGGTTTCTGTCTGAAAATGCGGACTTTGCAAGAGCTGTTGCTAGCTCTGGGATAGCTTTTGTCGGTCCTTCGCCGGAGAGCATCGAGGCTTTTGGGCTTAAGCATACTGCACGAGATCTTGCGACACAAGCTGGTGTTCCCATCGTGCCTGGCTCACAGGGACTGGTGAAAGGCGAGGACGAAGCTGTTCAAATTGCAAAGGAACTAGGATTTCCGGTATTTGGACCTAGGTAACCTCAAGCTTGATGTTGAATTGACATTGATCTAGGTCATGCTGAAAGCTACAGCTGGTGGCGGTGGAATGGGTCTACTAACCTGCAATACAGAGAAAGAAGTTAGAGATTCTTTTCTCACAGTCAAGTCCAGAGGCGAGGCACTGTTCAAAAATGCCGGAATCTTTGTTGAACGCTATTTTCCATCGAGCCACCATATCGAGGTCCAGGTGTTTGGGAATGGTGGCGGCAAAGCCATATACATTGGTGAACGTGAATGTTCCATACAGCGGAGACACCAGAAAGTTATAGAAGAGTGTCCAAGCCCGTTTGTTACCACAAATCCCGGCTTAAGAGAAAGGCTGGGTGATGCTGCTGTCCGTCTCGCGGAGTCGATAGATTATGGATCCGCTGGAACAATCGAGTATCTTGTGGATGACGAGACCGGTGCATTTTTCTTCCTTGAGATGAATACGCGCCTACAAGTTGAGCATGGAATAACAGAGCTATGCTATGGAATTGATCTGGTGGAACTGATGTTGAAACAAGCAGACGCCCAGCTTTCAGGAAAGAAAGGTATCAACGCGGCGTATCTCGCTAACCTCCCAGTCCACTCACCGTCTGGTTTCGCCATTGAAGCAAGAGTTTATGCCGAAAACCCGGCCAAGGACTTTGCGCCTTGTCCGGGGACACTTCAGACTGTCGAGTGGAAAGAATTGCAAGGGTCTAGAATCGATACATGGGTTTATAGAGGTGTCAAAGTGTCGGCGAATTACGGTAAGTGTCAGTAATCAACCACAGTCATATCTTCTAACACAAGCTATAGACCCACTGCTTGCAAAAGTCATGTATCACTCGTCAAGTAGAGAGCAAACAATTGAGGGAATGAGAACTATATTGACAGAGTCACGAATCTGTGGCCCTCCAACAAACCTGGAGTTCTTGGCTGAAGTCCTGGCGGATGACAAATTCGTTGCCGGGAAAACCCTGACGAGGTTCTTGAATGATTTCAAGTACCAGCTGTCTGCCATTGATGTTGTCTCTGGCGGTGCCTATACGCTTATCGAAGATTGGCCCGGCCGCCCAACTTTGGGGAGGGGATTTTGTCATTCTGGCCCTATGGATCCAACGGCGTTTCGCATTGCAAATGCACTTGTTGGTAACCCTATAGGGATGGAGGCACTAGAGATTACATTGAGCGGACCAGAATTGGGATTCTTAGGACCAGCCCTCATCTCACTATGTGGTGCTCCTATTGAAGCCAAACTAGACGATACACCCCTACCGATGTGGTCGAGGGTAAAGGTCTCGGCCGGTCAGCGTTTGAAGATTGGAAAAACCACCGGGAACGGGTGTAGAGCTTACCTGGGTGTCTTTGGAGGCTTCTTGAATGTCGCAGAGTGGTTTGGATCCAAGTCCACCACTCCAGGGGTTGGGGTAGGAGGCTATCAAGGCAGACAGCTTGCTTCTGGTGACCTCCTTTCAATAACTTCACAGGTGCCAGATATCAGCGGTGACCTCCGTTTACCGCAGCACCTCATACCTCAATATCCAGATCACTGGGAGATCATGGCTATGCCAGGGCCGTATGACGAAGGATACCTTGTCCCGGAAAGCATCAATATGCTTTATAGTACGGACTGGAAGGTGTCCCACAACGCTGCCCGAGGAGGCATCCGTCTTTTAGGCCCAAAGCCTACCTGGGCGCGCGCAGACGGTGGGGAAGGTGGCGCGCACCCTTCTAATCTGATCGAGTATGGATATGCGATAGGTTCTCTCAACTGGACTGGTGATGACCCGGTGATATTTCCTGTGGATGCACCGGATCTGGGAGGGTTCGTTAGTAGCCATACGATTTGCAAAGCTGATCTCTGGAAGCTGGGACAGGTGAAAGCGGGAGATACTTTGAGATACCGGGCTACTTCTTTGGAAGATGCACTGTCTTCTCGCTTGGAAGTAGAGCGTTTTATCGCCGAAGTGGGCCAGGGTTGCCACAAGAGCGATTTCAGTGGCATATCCCCTGTTAGTGACAAATTGGCTCCTGAGTTAACGGCAGCGAATCGCGGGAGTGGTGTCATCCACCAGATCCAGGCGAGTGAGAGCCAGCCTCTGGTTTCATATCGCCAGGTAAGTCTAATTCGGCCCCAACAGCCAATGGTTAGCTGACGTGTAATTTAGGCCGCTGATGACTATATCCTCATTGACTACGGCACTGGATCTTTTGATCTGAATCACCGTTGCAGAGTGACTGCTCTTAAGAAAGCCCTGAGCGAAGGCACCGGTAGCATCACCTTTTCCACTGGGCTGATATCAATGCTGGGATGTGGGAATTGTAAGCTCCATACCCTACAAAATTGAAGTCACCCACTGACTGGGTAGCTTTGATGCTCTACTATGACGGAACAAAGATCCCACAGAGGAAACTCTTAGCGTACCTCTGTGATATCGAGACAAAGCTTGGTGACCTCAGTCAAGCGAAATTCCCCAGCCGGCTGTTCAAACTCCCGCTTTCGTTCGAGAGCCAGAGACAGAAAGATGCACTTACGCGATACATGGAGACGCAGCGCCCCTATGCCTCCTATCTGCCCGACAACATAGACTTTGTGGCCAAAAACAATGCCTTTAGCAGACGAGAGCTTGAAAGAATCTACTTGACTGCCAATTTAATGGTCGTTGCAGTTGGATTCTTCACTGCTCTGCCACTCTCACTTCCTGTCGACCCGCGCCATCGGATGAATTGCCCAAAAATGAACCCCAGCAGAGTCTACACTCCTGCCGGCTCCGTGTCCTGGGGCGGTAGCTGCATGGCGTATGTACCCCATCCTCCTGTCAAGGCCCTCACACTAACACAAAGCAGACTATACAACGTGGACTCCCCAGGCGGATACCAAATGACAGGCATGACGATTCCCGGCGTTGATATTCTCGGCTCCAAGAAAGGCTACGAAGCCAACCGCCCCTGGCTTTTCGAGGATTTTGATCAGATCACCTTTTACCGCGTGTCAGACGAAGAGTACGAAAAGCAGCTCGCCCTGTTCAACAGTGGACGATACGAATACCAATGGGAAGAAACCGTCTTCGACATGGCCGAACACAACAGACTCCTCCGCGATACCAAAGAAGAAGTCGCAGCCATCCGAAGCAAGCAGCGACAGGCACAAGCGGAGATGGACAAGCTTGAGGCCGAGCTTCTTGAACTGTGGGCCAAAGAGAAAGCAGAAAGAGGTATCCCGATGGACACAATCGAGAACCTACTAAAAGGTAGTCCCCTATCCCCTCCTTTTCCCTCGTCTTCCCGAATTACAATACTAACACCATCTCTCTATATTCTAGACCCTGATATCACCCCCATCGAAGCCCCCCTAAACGCCAACATCTGGAAAGTGGAAGTCAAAGAAGGCGATAAGCTAGGCCCCGACCAGCTAGTGGTTATACTGGAAGCCATGAAACTAGAAATTGCCGTCCGCACCGAGTCCCTCGCTGCTGGTTCGACGGTGGAGAAAATCCTAGCCCAACCGGGGGATTCAATCGAGGCAGGCAAGCCTCTAGTTCTGGTGAGGACGCAGAAGTGATGCCATGCCCCCTGCGCTCTTTGCGTCAGTTCCCCACGCAGATATAGTATGGCTGCAAGAACAGGGGTTAAGCATAGCTAGTTTAGATGTCTTTCATACAAACCGTATCCAAGTATGCAATTCACTCATCCATCGGATAAGATCAAACACGTCGACGCGTCCCTAACCTCGTTCATAATTTGCTGGTATATAAAAGTGGATTTTCGCGATTGTTTGACCTCCGGATCTTAGTATGGATGATTTACTGTTCCTGGTGAATGGCTATCTTGATACTCCATCTAGACCCATCTTATCTGATCAAAATTAGTTCTTCATGTGGGTTGACTTTGCTCAACAATGAGGCTATGCAACTGAAAGCTCTGACTTACAGAGTACACGAACACGCATCTACTAGATAGTATAATCTACCGCCATATATACAAAACCGATGATATCTACTCCCACCAAAAACTAACACTTACCCCACCCCGCAAACTCCGCACATAATGCCACCATCCCACCGGAATATACAAACACTCGCCTTCCTTGAGCACCGTCTCCACGTACTCGGCTTGCAGGAACCCCGGCCAGAGGTCTTCCCATTGTTCGGCTTCGGCGGGGGACATTTCGATGGCGGTTAGATCGACCTCGGAGGTATTGGACATGTCGATGAGTTGGGGGTCAGTGGTTTGTTCTGCGCTTGTGTTTGTGTCTGTGCCTTGGTGGGGTTGTTCTTGGGTATTTGGGGGGTGGGATTGGTTATTGTTTTCTCGATCGGGGCTTCGATGGACGGATTCTTTGCCCTTGGGGTGGATTTGTGAGGCCGGGGTATGCGGCGAGTAGAGGCGGAGGTATTTTGCGCCGACTACCTGGACGAAGATGTTGTGGTAGGGGTCGTGGTGGAGAGGGGATATAGTCCATGAGGGTCCGATCCAAGTGTTGATGACTGGGTCGTCCATGGAATCAGATTCGTTGTCGGAGGTTTGGGAGTTGCTATCATCGTCTTGTTTCTGCTCCTGCTTCTCCTTCTGGACTTGTTCTTGTCCGTTCATCTTCATCTTCCGCTTCCTCTCCTCCTCATCCCGCTTCTTCTTCATATACACAGGAGTTCCCGACTCCGGCCCAGGGACATCCACGAAACAATAATCCGGGATGGAAATATCCCTCCGCAGGGCCGGAATCTGCGAGAGCAGATCATGTTGCGCCAGATACCCCGTTGGACCATCATCATCATCATCATCATCCTGCTCTCGTCCACGCTCCAGGTACGTCCTCACAAACTCCCCAAAGGGCATAATCCGCTGTCCCCAATCCTCATCGGTATACGCCCGTCCAATCTCCACAGGAACCAGTCTGCGTCCTCCGAGCGTGCGATCAAACCAGTACTCTCTCGACGACCACGGCCGCGTCGACATGGCCGGCCAATGGTCCACTGCATCGGTAATCACAATCGGTGTTTTGGACTTCTGGACATGCTGCTGGAAGAACTCGAACGAGGGCGCTGATATTCGCGGGATGGGGAATTTGATCTCGGGCGTGGGTGCAGTGTCGGAGGAGAAGAGCGGCGTCGTGTTTCCTTCCCTTGTATCCTCCTCTTCAGCATCCCCATCCATCTTCTTCTTCTTCCTCCTCTCCAATCGTTCAATCATACCCTGCAACCCCCCCAACAACATCTCCACAACCCCCTCCCTCATCGGCGCCCCCGTCATAATCACCGCCTTGTCCAGAACCTCCACCGCAGATGTCACCCACCCTCCATCCCCATCCCCATCTACCTCCACCCCCTTACCATCCCAATCCCAATCCCTCATCTTCATCCCCTCCACAATCCCCACCACATCCTCAACCCTCGCCCACTCACCCCCCCTCTCCCTTTCCCTCTTCCTCTTCCTCCCCTTCCCCCCCTCACATGAAAAACCTAACCCCTCACATATCCCCAAACAAGCCTTCACGATACTCGCATCGGTGTACAGTCGTCTCCAACAGATATCCACGTCTTTGAAGGGGAAGACGCGGAGATGCGAGTCGGCGAGGGGGAGGGTCGCGGTGGGGTTGCAGAGGGCGGATTGGAGGGGTTGGATTTCGGTGGTGGTGTTGGTGCTGGTGTTGAAGCACCGGTGGATGGGGTCCGTTGGGTCGGGGCTCAGGATGGTGTGGAGGGTTGGGGGGATTAGGTCGTGGAGGGGAGGATTGGGGGTGGTGGGGGGTGGGCATTGTTTCATTTGGTTGTTGCTTTTGGGGAGGTTTTCGGGATGAGGAGGTGGAATGAGGGATTAGACTGAGGTAATGAGAGAGAAAGAAAAGTGGAGGGAGTGGAGGATTGGTTGGTGTTGAACTGAGGTTGGTTGGTGGTGGTTGTTATCGCGACTTTTTCGCCGAAAATTATTGTTTGTGGTGACGACGTCATGCGGGGAAATTCGGAGACGATAAGATTGTCTGGTCATGGCGCCATGGTTGGCCTCACGATGTAGATAATGTCTACTGCGACGCTATCTTTATTGATAGTAGTAGAGATGAAATATTTTCATTGCTTAAAATACTATGTCTTAGATGATCCATTCATTACAAGCCACCGTCCATCAACTCCTGCTATTTTACAAGTCCTTCAATATACACCATATCGTATTATCTACTGGAGATGTCGTTCAATCCAGCAATTCCATGACAAGCTTCGGAATGCCCGAAACGCCCTCGCCCCTGATGGCACTCACAGGCACCGCGCAGACTTTTCTCCGCCATCCACGGGCATGTCCGCCCGGGTGCGGCTCGTCTCCCTTTTCAACAGCGGCGAGATAGTCACGAAGTGCTTTGTACTGTTCTTGGGTTTCCGGGAGATCGGCCTTGGTGGCTACAACAAACCATGGTTTGCTGTGGATGGGAGGAAGATTTAGAGAAGGGAGCTCCCGAGTTCTAGATGGGTGCTCAGGCTGCCATCTAGCATCACTTTCGGACTGGAGTTCAGGGAGACCGTGGGTTGGTGGAGTCCATTCCAGGTCATCTTCCTCGGCCTTCATCAACTCTTCCTCTTCACGGACGCCCTCGTATTCACCGAGTTCGTGCCAGAGATTCTTCAGGCTTTGCACTGGGTCGCCAGCGCTGAGATCGACTACGAACGCAAGAATACCGGCGCGCTCAATATGCCGCAAGAACCCGAGACCCAGGCCACGGTCAAGATGGGCATTCTCGATCAGACCAGGAATATCGGCAATGGTAAAGTTCGTCCGCGGACGCTTCCCATCGATTTCCACCAACGGCCGCCCTTTGTGGTTGTCGATGACAACCGTACCAATGTTGGGAGAAAGCGTCGTGAACTCCCAATTCCCGACCCGGGTGCGACTGTTGGTCAACGACCGAAGTAGAGTGCTTTTTCCAGCATTGGGCTTGCCAACCAGTCCCACATCCGCCAGGAGCTTCAGCTCAAATTCGAGCTCGAGACGCATGCCACCCTCGCCTCGGGACGCAAACTTCGGCCGATTCATGGAGCGAGACACAAAGTGCGGGTTACCCAAGCCGCCGACACCTCCCGCAGCCAGCAAGATCGGCTTATCCATGTGATGATCGAGGTCCAGGTAGATAGGCGACTCCGGTTCCAGCGCAGCGATATGTTGTCTTCGAGGCGGGTTCTTCGGGAATACTGTCGTCAGGTAATCGGACGGATTGGCACCAGGGTAAAGAACCCAGCGGTCATGTCGAATAGACGTCAAACCAAGCTCATCCAGCTCGTCCGTTCCCTCGGCACCTTCTTCAGCAGCTGCCGCTGCCGCTGCCGCAGCTTCTCTGCGCTCTCTTTTTTGACGCCGAATTTCCTCCGTCACTGGGTCATATCGGTCGACTTCACGAACGACGGTGCCGACCGGAACCTGAAGCAAGACATCGTCACCTCGCTTACCACCCTTGCTTTTCCCTTGCCCATTCTTTCCCCGACCGGCTTTTATAATCCCCTTTCGAGCGAGCTTATGTAGACTGGTCATGCCCTCCACAGCCTGGATGTAGATGCTCCCACCACTTCCTCCATCACCGCCATTCGGCGGGCCCTCCTCGACATACTTCTCTCGGAGAAACGAGACACACCCATGTCCGCCGGAGCCCGCATATACCGTCGAGCGACATTTATCTTGAAATATGAAGCGAGAATAATCATCGGGGGATGGGTTCAGATGTGACGGTTCCGAGGCGCGATCGGGAATCGGCGATTGGGTCTGTGGACGCTTGTACTCAGCTTCGGTACTGTACCGCTGAGACCATAATCTAAGCGCGACAGCTGGTGTCCTTGTTATGGGCCGTAACCGGACCGAATGTTGAGGGAGAGTGCGCGGTAACGAGCGGAGGAGCCATGTTCTTTGAGCTGCCATGTTGAGTCTGGAGCTAGGTATTGCTCATTGCTGGGATTGTAGGGAACTGGAGAGTTAGGCAACTTGATCAGCGACAATTCATTTTCCTTCTGTATTTCAAGGAGGATTGACCGCTGCGAAGGTAGAAGAAGAGTGAAGGTTGGAAAGTGTCGATGTCATGGCATGCCGCATTCCAGCAAATCCGAGTTACACGTGACGTTATCGGCACCTGATGATAAGCTTACTTTCGTCATTTGCTTCGCTTGCTGGTTTTGTTTGTTTACATGCTATGGTCTCAATGTTGAAGATAGCCATCCCCATCTAGGAGAATAGCATTGTGGAACATCTCTGAATAGGTCCCAATCACTCTACAGAAGCCATCATGCTAATCACATCCATACAAACAGAATGAACTCGCTCATAGCAAGGCTTGCACAAAACTCATCCATGCCCAGTGACTCATCGTTACGAGCATAACCTGGAACAATGCAGCACATTATCCAGTCATCTCTGAAAGTGCAACCCTAATACGTTCACTTCACAAGCTGCCCGCTCAACAGCCCATACACACAGTCAGTCGTGACAGCCTTGTGTCAAGCTTTGTGGAATTCCTTTTGCTCAGGAACGACGACCACACCCAACTGCGCCTGTCGCAAGGCACGACTTGCACGACTTCGGGCAGAAGTTCTGGACACTGCTCGGCGTTGTACCAGGCTTGCGTTTGCAACGATACAGAAGTTAACTTAACTGGAGTACGGAGTATGCACTACTGGAACGGATTCATACTGTGACGTCGGCATTGATGCCATATAGCTCTGGTAGCTACCTTTCCGAGAGCAGTTGGGCTTGAATTCAGCCTAGAAAGTTAGATAGCTGGGCAGAAAGGCCTACTGTATCTAAAGAGAGCTCGTAACGAGGCGATTATATTCTCCAGACATACCAAACTTCACTCCAGGCAACCGTATAGTTCCACACGCCTAAATGTAGAGTACGAACACGCATCATCACTTGTAGACACAGGTCGTTCAAGAGAAAAAGTCGGGCAACACCAACACCAACTACACTCACCATGCATCCCACCACATCCCAAACGAGAACAACTGATGCAATCCAGCTAGACCGCTCAACCCGCCGAATTGCCAACCGGGCCAGACACCACCACCAAGTAAAAATATCGTGATTATAGCAGTTTCAACCGCAGACTAATGCCGACGACTCGCCACACCCGACGGCACGGCATGGTATGGCATGGCACCATAGCACCCAAGCCACATATAATCTGCAGACGCAGTATGGATGGATCCCTGGTAGTGGGAACAGAGTATATTGACCCTGCTGCATCATCATCATCATCGTTCGCCGACTTTTCCGCGATCTGGACCGTCTAGGGTGTTCTTTGCCACTCCGTACCTTGTACCTAATAAGATTGTGGATCGCTGACAAGTAGGGTAATTTCTGCTAGGTAGGGATGTAGGTAGGTACCTGGGTGGGTGGGTTCTGGACGTGTCATTTTTGGTCCACTCGGGGACTACTTATCAATTCCGTATCGAAGTAGGAATTTAATTTTCGGATCCTCGTCACGGCGCTAATTTTATCTATCTATCTATCTATCTATACTTATCCCATCGAGGTGGAGATAAGACTCATGCATGCACTGTATAGGTACAGATGTCTGGGTATCCGGTCTGTAGATTGTGCCCTGATCAAATCAACAGAGGTAAAGGGTGGGGAGTCGATTCCAATACGGAGTTAAAGTCCAGGTCTATGTATCACCCCTCGTCCGAAACCCCATCAAGTCAGAGGGATACATTCAGGGGTCTCCAATAGCAAAAGCCGGAGATGCCCTCCCGGCCCGTCTGGATGTATCAAAGAACCGAAATAGAGTTTTTCGCCCTTGGTTGGGAGTCCGGCTAGTGTCCGGATCGGATCCGGATGACCGGCTATGTCACCTTTTGCGTTTGACCTTGCCTGTTTTATACTTTGGGGTGATTAAAAAAGGGAGTGGGAAAAAAGGAAAGAAAGGATAGGATCGTACTTTTGCTTGGGTATCCCCCCTGTCCGAAGGATCGACTGGTCGTTCTATCCAGTCGAAGCTTACGCTAGCTTATCGGCCGCCTCATCTTGGATGCAGATGCAATGTACCAAGTGCGTAAAATATATTTACAGCATCACATGACGTAGCTGCGTTTGGTCTGGCCACTGGAAAATTTAAACACTGGGCACAGCACGGCACTATCTATCCCTCGAATCAAGGTCCAGCCGTCGGGGTCTAGAATAAAGTGGGTGAGTCAAGGTTGGGAACCTGACAAGCACGGAGTATGCGGATCCTGCACGAGCTGCCACTCACCCGGCCCAGATATGCCTTGGATACATTCCGCACCGGATACACTTGGACAACGCATTCTTCCAAGCTTTGGCTGCTGTCACCGCTACAACAAGGTTGGACGATTGCCCGGCTCGGCTCGAGACAAGGCAGCCAGCCTACGCCAGCCTATAACGCATACGAGCATCTGGCAAAGTTCAACGGAGAACGGCGATGTTTTGAACATTGTCGATGATGACAAGCAACGGCCGTAAAACATATATCATAAAACTCAAACACTGATATCAATTAATCCGATATGGTGTAGTGGCTAACATCGCCGTCTCTCACACGGCAGCCGGGGGTTCGATTCCCCCTATCGGAGCTTAACTGTCAATTCCTTTTTTTGAGATTTTTTCTTTCCCGCCTATAGTTGCAAACCCAGTCACTAATAGCTTCACGTTGATTTTTCCAGAGTTGCCTCCGCGGCGGTCTGCAAAATGACAGCGGTTTTGCCAACCGGCAAATATCCGACCTGCCCGATGATCACACGTTACTATCAATCAATCATCCGCGATCTGACTTGCGCAAGGCTACCGACCTGTTACCTGCCAACCTGCGCAACGGACTATAATTTCCCTGATAGGCAAAAGGTCCAAAGTACCGCAGGCCAATACCCACTGCGATGATTCTGTCAGACTAAGTCGGTGCCTGTCGCGCCAGGCCCTCGCGACGAGAACTTGGTCAGGTGGTGTCCTCAGCGTACACGTATTCAGCACATCTTGTGTGACATAAGACAGTTGCCTTGATGTCTGGCCATAACCCTGGTACGAAGAGTAGCACAGTGGGGCTTCCAAGTGTGCTCCCATACCGATGTCTATACGCTTCCCAACTGGCGACATGAAACATGGCATATCCATGCCTACATAACTCGTAGACTAAGCAGCCATTCGGACTCGATGGATCGTGATTCCACAGCAACCGATCTGCAAGTAGAATCAGGATCGCAGGAGCTCGGTCGAGACACGGCAGATCATTCATCTGCTGCTAGACAGGCCTCGACCCATGTGCGTCTCACCGGTTGAGGAAGTGACAGCTCGCCGATGAGTTGAGACCGGACACTGGTCCATCTAAATTCGGGACTACGATTGTGATGGGACCGGTTCACAGTAGACCACCTGCATGACAATGCCATTGGCCTATGATTGTGAACAAGGATGCAGTAGTTCGGCTGTCACAAAGAACTAGGGTCGTCTGCAAATCACGGCTTCGATCGACGAATTAGTTACCTCGCCCACGGCCAAGTACAAAGTACCAGTCATAGTGCGTTTTAAGGTTGTGGCCCATTGTTCGCATCCCTGTCGCATATTACGGAATAGCGCCAAGGGATGTGTTTTGATGTATCCGGGGAGGCGAGACTCGCACGTTGGAGGAGGGGAGCGGGATAGGTTCGCCCACACCCATGTCACCTTTTACTTATCACATACAGGAACTAGCCCATCGCGGCCTTGATATCCAGCCGTTCAACCTGGCCTGAGGCTCCGCAGTGGAGCCTAGCAGTGCAGGGATCTGGGCGAATGGGATCGGGTTCCTGGTACCGCCGGAAGGGGGAGGATGGGATTCCCCTGCAGCTCACATGATCGAAGCCGGCTGGCGATGATGGTTCCAAAATGGGGCGGAAGGCAAATAGTGCGCCCGTCTGAAAAAAGTCAAAAGGCGGGAATAGAGGCGGACTCAATCAATCATGCGAGCGTCAAGAGGCTAGCCGATGGGTGATTGGAGATCAGACCCATGGTCCTCGATTGTTATCCGTCGCCGCGGCACCGGATCCGCCATTCCGTTGGAGACCAAAGTCCTTCCCTCCTTTTCGATCCTGGATTTAACTTCCTTTTATTGACTAAGTTGTGCGCCGACCACCGGCATCGATCTTGCCACTGAGGAAGGGTGACGGGGAACGGCTTCGGCTCTGTAGGTAGTACAGGCATCTACTTGCCTACTCGAGCAGCGGGCCTACCGACATCACGTCGTGTGCCGCCAGTCAGCAGAGAGTAAGATGAGTTGGACTTGAGGAACCGAGACATACTTACTCCGTAGGTAGGCAGATGAACCTTACTTGGTCCGTCGGCTCCATAGTTCGGTCGTGGTGCTGGTGCACCATGGCAGCCTCCCAATAATCCATCCCAGCTGAAAGTGATCCTTCAGTCTCCCATCACGATAGAACAATTTCCATCCCGTGTTCCAGCGTCGGCTGAATCAAGGTATGACGCTAATTCAAGCAGGTCCAGACCAGCTAAACCCGATGGGTATACCTTCCTTTGGCCCTTGGAATTGAGGTGGAGCAAAGGATGGCTTTGCACTTTGCAGTTTGCCCCGCTTCGCCTTCATTGCGACTTGCGAGGTCCCCCGTACCTTAGCCACGGTGGCTAGTCCAAGTCCCCCGACTGGCAAAAGGGCCGTCTGGAGGTACGATTCGTCGGTACTTTTGCGCCCGAGTCGCTCCCGTCGAGCCGGCGTGGGATTGTGACGCAACGGACAAAGCGAGGAGAGAAATGAGATGCCCGCCTCCCTCAAAGCCCAAGGTTTGATGTTTCACATCCACCTGACCGCCTTTCGGGTTCTATTGGTTCGGGGAGTTCATCCCGGTTCCAGTCTACAAAGACGTATGGTTCAGGTAAGGTACTGGGTGGGCTGGTACCTCTGCACTGGTCGACTATGGTACGGTACCTTCTTCCCGATACTCTTGTCCCTTGGGTCATTCCAAAGTCTATTCTACTCCTGACGTTGAGGGTGTTGATGTTGTTATCGAGGCCGTACGAAAATAGAAGGTGCTAGTAGTTAGTATTGAGCTTTGGGGGTACTAGTGTTACGGTCGCAAGACGGAGCTTTCTGGTATTGTGGACAAGTCTCAATATTCCGTTTCCGCTTGGTTCTGACTCGCAAGTGGTCTAAATGGGGCGACGTGAACTCCATTCCTAATCACGAGAGCAACGAGAGATTCAATTGCTTCGGAGATCAAGACCGAGAGAGGCCGAAGTTGAATCAATTACCAAGCATCATCTTCATCTGCAAGCAGTCAGATTTCAGGGTTGTAGGGATAAGCCGGCCATCTACTGCGTATGACCTGCACTGGTCCCCACAGTGATCGAACAGATCATGTCCGTAATCGTGACGGCTGACGAGGGATCCCAGCTGAAGGACGCTCATGGATTCAAGGATCTCAAAATTGGACCACTGTGACTATTTGTTCTCCAGACTGCTGGGGGCTTTATTGACCCGCCACAGCCGCACTCACAGTCCCGGCCGGCCACGGCCGATCGATCGACTTCTGGAGGGCTGGATGTTGCATTACGGTTCAATGCCGGTGGTCTGTTGGGCCATAATTTACGCTGACGTCAATGACTTCGATACATGTTTCTAGAAGGATTCGATACATATGCTCCACGGAATAAGTGGTACTTTAGTAATTGTATGGGGGTGGACCGTCTCTAGTCGGGTACCACCTCAATTACTATGAAACATGCGCCCATACGCCGCCGGTGCCGACAGCAAGTGACTACTAGACACGCCGAGCCGGACTTGACACATCGGGTGACTCGACCGTGAAATATTAGACGGAAGAAAAAGAAACAAAAACAAGTGGGACTGGCAGAGTCGGTTGATGTCGACTGTCTCATCTACAACCAGAGGCGGACCCGACACTCTGGGCGGGAACTGCGCCTGTAAAACGATCCACCGCAGACCGATAGCGGGTGGCTTGTCCCTCCCAAGCTGATTCCAGGTGGGCCGTGGATCCAACACCAACTACCGTGTATCCACGGAGTACGGCGAACGGAGAAAAGATATCGGGGTCCCTCGAGACGGGATGAGTAAGATGGACGACAGCGCGGCTACGTAAAAATCACCTTGCGGGAACCAGGAAAAAGAAAGAAGCTGGAAGCCAGACCTGCTGATAGAGACAACGTCATGCGCCAGTAAGGCATGCATCGATGATTAGATAGAAAGAGTCTCATGCCGGTCATGAAGAGCTCACTGCTGAGTGTCGTTGCAGGATCTTGGGCGAATCGGAGAATAGACTGATTAGGTGATAAGAGGTGTTTTATTTGATCGTGGACGTCGTCGTAGCCCTTGTCATTATCCAGATGACAAGAGCACTAACGCAAGACCCGAGATGCTGCTTGATGGACAGCCTCCAGCATCTTCCCGCGGACCGCGGAGGGAGAATGATCGGTAGAATGGGCTGATGTTACTGTTCCTTCCCCCCAGCCCTGGCTCTGACACCTATCCCTACGGTACACCGCAGCAAAACCGATGTACCGCGGGGCAGCCCAATGCCCCGCCAGTGCGATAACAGAGGCATGGATGTATGTCACTAGTTGAGGGCAATCAATCGGTCTTGCATGAGACGTTGATCTTAGCCCAGCTGTCAAAACGGAAAATTGCGTCCCGATGATTGCTGCCAGCTGCCCTTCTGCCTATCTATCGTGGCTGTGTGTATCGGACCAGGTCGTGTGTGTAATGCTGGCTGGCTCACCGTATGTTGGTCGTTGCTCCCTGCAAGGCGGACCAGGGCTCTACTCGATGAACGCTCCCGACGCCGGCATGATTCAAGCATCAGTGACTGTCCGCAATTCAATTTCTGCCCAAAGCACAGCAGAGCGTTAACCCCCCTGGCCACTGACCTATCGCAACGATTGCGGGCAAAATAAACACACACGGGCAATGCAGCCGGCAGGGTAAACAGGCCAGGATCTTGACAGACGTTGTCAAACAGCCCGTCTATCCCGCCCTCGGTCATCTAGGGGATTGGCCAACCGCTGGGCTGTCCGTACCCAAGCCTGGAGGGAACTGCAAGCCCCTCCTTTCCCTCCTCTTCACCGCTTCCTGCCGACGCTCTCCCCCCTCCATTCATTCACCTGGCACAATCCCGCAAAGTTATTGCACCTGCAGGGCAGCAGCAGCAGCGCTGCACCTACACCGGTGTTACTCGAAATCTTTTCTGCCACTGCCAACAACTCAGGAGGCGGTCGTCACGGGCTCCCTGCAACTAGCCTCCGTAGCACTAGCCGTTGCTGCTAATCATCTCAGGGTCCCTCCCGATCGCCCAATGAATAGAATCGTCCGTGCTTCGTCCAGCTGCGACGGGTCATGTTCACATGATACGCAGCAGCACGTATGTACCTGCTAAGAGCTAGGCGCGTCGCGATGACATTTCACCGTTCATTTCCTGTTTTCCTCCGAAACGTCCGAATGGATATCAAGTTGGACACGACCATGGTCACTCGAGCTAAGACCGCTGACCACGGGGCATACACGGTTCAGTAACATCATTTCAAAGGACGCCATGCAGATACCGCCAGACCATGGGCCGTTTGGGTCAACTGCTACTTGGTAATTCTTGAAACCCAAAGACGATCCCCCCCCCCTCCCCCCATTTTGCTCCTCAAGGGAAAAGAGGGGTAAGCTCCATTTCACTGGATGCAAGAAATGCGACTCGAGATAATCCTGCAACAGCACGTTGTAGCGAAAATCATTCCACAAGCCAATCGGGATCCCCAAGGAACCTCTGGTATTGGCCTTGGAGACCCGACCCGACTTTTCCTCGTTCACGTCGACTCGGGAGACAATCACCCGCCCCTCCCTGCTGCCTCCTGAGATAATTGTTTGCTTTTTGACTTTGATGGCCAGGAGGAGACTCTAGGTAAGTCCCAAGGGTCAGACTTTAGGTTGCATCCCTCCGCGTGGTAGCTTTGTAGGGTACCTACCTACCCACCGTCTTAGTTACACTTTCGTTCGACCCATCCAGGAGTCTATCGTATACGTCCATGATACCTACGTATACCCCGGAGCGACTGGGGTCGTCGGGTTCCAATCCAGCGGTCGGAGTCACCGGAGGTTCCCATTTGTTTCTGCACCGGGGCCCTCCTCTTGGATGATCTGTTACTTAGATAGTGTCAGCGAGCTCAGCTGCCTGTCACTATCGCCCAAGTACTATGACGTCGTCTCCTGCTTCGCCGTGTCTTTTTAGTTGCCTGCGGTGGGTTTATTGTCCGCCCTTCCATAGTATCTTTCTGCTGGGTCGGCGGATGCTAATGGTCGATCGCCCGTATCAAAAGCGCCCCACTGGCCTATTCACAATGATGGTCAAAAGATCACTTGCAGCTCCCAACCTTCCATTGTTTTTCTTCCCTCTTCTTGACCCTCATTTGGCTCGCGTGGCTCCAGATCTCAACCGCGCTAAGTCAGGCACTATGAGATCCACAGCATGGTACTATTTACCTTATGCAGCGGTGGGTTATTGCTCGTCCCAGTACGGCAGCCGCCGTACGGTAAGTACTCAGTAAGAAGGTATTTCGGTGGGGAGGATCTGGAAAACGGATTCCAACCCTTTGGTCCTTCCCCCCCGTTGCTTGTAACCAGGGTGGAGTGCCCTTTAGCTTCCGGGCCCCATCTCTGCTACCGACTTTTTGGATACGACGGAGTAAATACGATGGCGGTTGGCCAATGGCGATGGGCGAAATCTCCAGGTAATGGAGAGGTAACAGGTACCGGGTCTCATCGAAATTCTAATCTTATTACCTGGGGAGCCTTAAGTAGGAGAGCCACGCGATTGGGAAACAGAAGCAACGGCTACTAGTCCAACTTACCCAGCTTACCGAGAAGGTACGTACCCCGTAACTGAGGGCGGAGGGGACAAGACACGGAGACGCCCAAGGCGTCGGGTGTCAGGCCCATTAGCCTCATACCATTAGGTACCAGGAACCTACTTTCGCATTACCCGCCCGTTTCATGTCTCAATATATGGAGTCGATGATAGAGGTACCCAAGCAACACGGGGAAATCTCAAGCGCTAGCCGTTGGACTAGTACTGGAGATGACGTCAAAGGAATCCGAGGAGGGATGTGTCCATACCTCCGCCATATCGCTCAGGAATGAGTGGAATGAACTGGTACGGAGTAGACGGGTCTTGGACAGTTGAACCAACATCCATCGGGATGGCCATCCCCCGTTCCGTCCGTCCATTGAGACCGACAGCGCAGAAGGAAGGAACCTTCAGAAGAGATAGAGTTCGCCTGATGCTCCAATCAAACATCCGTGATCACCTGCTGCAATGCTGCTTACCCTCCTCGCTTCTCGGGGCCTTCGATCCTTTCTTCACGAGTGCAGACAAGCCAGCCCTTGTTACTCATCTACCCACTGCTGCCCCCAGGATTCTCCAGGTACCGTAATGTTACCAATCAGCGTACGCAGCTAATATGGCCTTTGCTTGGAGCTGGGGAACGCATTAGTCTTCCGGAGCATTTGCTTCAGAAGCCGAGTGATTAATATTATAACATGACCTAGTCTACCTGGGGTTATAGGTGAGATTGGTCAAGTGGTTCTAACATGTAGCGTGCTTCGCGTACAGGCCACACGGCCGCGCTCGGGTTTGGTTAATCGATGGGCAATTACAAAGCGCCAGGGGATCGCTCTCCCCCAAAAGGAGGACTAATAGTTGCTTCTTATTAGTTATTATCATCCCACTTGCTAAGCTTAGGCTGACTGTATGAAAGGAGTACGAGGTTGTCTCCTTTTTGACAGGGTGATCGCACTAAACGTCAATCAGTATTTTTCCTCCCGATCTCCCCCCGTTTTTTTGTTGGCCCACCCCAAGTCAAGCGATGAAATAATAGCGTCTTTTCTCACCGTAAGGGCTGGGGGTCGATTGCTCACCTCCCTCTTGCCGCCAGTCCCATTATCAGTCCCACTTTGGCAAATGGAGGTGTTACTGCTGTGGCTCTGTGTACTCTTTCAATTCTCTGCCTGTCCTCCGTCTGTGGGCTTTGTTTCCCATTTTCCCCAATATTTTCTCCAGTATTTCCTTTTCCTCTTTTTTGTTTTTCCTTCACTGGTCTGCTCGTTCAGGTCATTCTCCAAGATCTCCTTTCTACCTACCCACTCATCCAACCCCTCCCTTTCTATTTCTTTTCTTTTCTTTTCTTTTTCCTTCCCTGCTCCGCTATATCAGATCACCAACCTCAATCCTGTCTTACTCTCTCGATTCCTTGGTTTGATTTGCCAATGTGTATGCCCCCCAAAATCTTGTACACAATTCACCGCTTGTTACCACTAGCTCCCTAAACAAGGCACCGCATTGAATTGTTGGCTAATTGCCTGTTGTAGGTCAAATGGGCAGGCTTTCCTAATCCGTAACATCGAGGTAGCTTCCAATTTTGTTGGATGTTGTCATGATTATCGTTGTTCTTTGTTTGTCCAACTTACTACAAGTTACAACCCACCAACTGTGGACCTTTAGCCTCTTGTTGCATACATATTTTTTGTAATTTCGGGAAGCGATCCCCTTTTTACCTGTTCCGTCGACTTATCAAGCATGAAGGTGGGAACCGGCTGGCGATTCCAGAATTCCGCTCCGGTGGATCAGGTCGTAGGGAGGAAGAGGGAGGGCGAGAGAGAGGGGGGGGGGGGGGGGCAGCACCGGACGGCTGCCCTAGTGTACAGCCGCACTCACCACTCACTTGCCTGGTCCATGATCAGACTTCCCCTTTATTGGAACTTGGGGGGCGGGATAGTCACTGTGACGGTCCTGATGGAAGGTGGGCTGGAGGTGCTGCTAGATCTATCATCTCATTAAGTCACACTAAAACCAGACTTCTGGAAAGCCGATCATCATTGCCTTACGGGCCAAATTAGCGCGCTTCTAGCTACACACCTCTGACTGTTCCCCGGAGCCCGGGGCTCAGGTCCATGGGTCTACCGGTCAATCTGCGGCGGCGGCTCTGGAATGGGGCAATTTGCGGTTTCTCGCTGTGTCTCTCGCTCGCCTTTTTTCCTTTTGGTTTCTTTTTTCTCCCCTCTTTTTTTATTTTCATTTTTTCTTTTCTTTTTCTTTTTCCATTTTCTCTTTCTAAAAATCCCCTTTCCAATTCTGCCCTGTTCATTTCCTTAGTTTGCCGTCCCCTTTCCCTTTTGAGGGTTTAGTGTGGTCTGACAGTAAGTAGGTCTGGTTGATGGATACATTTCCAGCTCCGATCTCAATCTGATCTTCCCCTTATGACATTTTTTTTCTCTGAATTGATTTGACAACGACAACGACGACAATGATTCCTGACTATGACCAGGCGGAAAAAACCCCCCAGGGTGATCTTCCTGTGCTGTAAGGAATCGACGGCCATACCGCCTTTACTCGTACATGGGTAATCGGGCGGTTTTCCCTCTGGTTCCTGCCCTGTGCCCGGGCGTCTGGGCGTACGGTATTCCGGAACTGTGAGAATAATACCCAAGTTGTAACCCAAGGTGGGAGCGAACATGATGTATGCCCGTACCTTGGATGAAGGGTGTTTCTTCTCCTCTACGATTGGCTCCACTCCCATCGCGGATTCCGGTTCTGCTCTGGTGCTTAGGTTCTCTTCCTGCTGCTTTCCCTTCCGCACCACTACTGCTGGGCCATCGGTGGTGCCCCATTATTTTGGCTTGTTGCCTTGACGGCCGTGTCAGATGGTTCCGATCCATCTCTCGTTCCCTCCCTCCGCGTAGTCCTTCCGCATCATACCTTAAAAAATTAAAATCGAAAAATTGGATTTTTGAAAATCAAAATAATAATAATAATAATCATGCTAATAATGAAAGTGGATCCCGTTATTCCTCAGCTGTTTGCTGTCGACTGCATCCTGCATCCTTTTGTACAGCTGTAACCAAAATGGGCTTGCTCCATTGTCCCATACTATCTTGAACCGTTGACATTTTAGTCTTTTCGCCTGATCACATATCTACTTAATCCACTCGAAATACTTCATTTAATTCCCCTGCCCGTCCATATTCTCCTATTGAGACCTTCCCTCCCTCTGCCGTCTCTCTTAAATACAATCCTCTGCCTCCGCCGACTTCACTGTTTCCCTTTCCTCTCTTCACCATCCGCTGGACTCCGCCACTATATCTGCTACTTACCCTTTAGCCCTACTATCTACTACTGCCTCTTCCGTCTACTACGCGGAGCCTACCCATCTACCTCCCCATCATCACTGCTCCTGCACACCTTCAATTGGACGACACGGACCAGCCCTTTGATCCTCCTGCCTATCTTCCTGGGGCATCTTCCACCGCCAACGGGTTCCTCACAGCTCAAAGTTTGCGTCATTGGATTCCCTTGCAGTTACACAGTCTAGCCGTTTCTCGGGAATAGCAGACGGAAAATAACAACAAAACAACGGATTTTCATCATCGATTGACGACAGGGGGAAGAAATGTTAAACACCCTTTAACAGACGATTCCGCTTGCCTTCAATCCAGCGATCTTATCATCATAGCATTCCCTCCCTTCGGTTACAGCGGCCAACCCAGCCGAAGACACATTCCTCCGAATTCATTGGCCATTGGCCTCGCATATCATCTCGACTTGCTCTATATTAGCCAGGAGCACAGGCCGATATTGTTCTGTGTTTGATCTCCGAGATTCGAATCTATTTTTTTTTTTTTGTTGAGCGTACCAAGTGCGTGACCGTCCAACCAACATCATGTTCAAACGACCGTCATGTTTACAAGGCCGGCGGCATGGTGACAACCATGGTGATTGGTCCGCCTTTCCTGTACGCCAGCTCTTTGTGCTAGGTACGTCGCGACAATTTCTTTGCGCCCAATTTTGAACTATGATTGTGCCTATGGCAAATAATATGCATTTGTTTGTCATCGGCTCTTTTTCACATTTAATATCCCATTTTTTACTTTCTTTGGTTGGGTTCTGTGCACACCCCTCTCTCTTCTGCTATTGCCTGTGTTCCCCCTCCTCCTTTCCCCGCGCATTTCCCCTGCTGTTGGCGCGCCCAATGATGACTGACCGTACTATTAGCATTATGTCGCATCTGCGAGCCAATCGCATTCATGTCGATATTCCCCTACGTCTACCGGATGGTCGAAGCATTCCACGTGACCGACAATGATCGCAAGATTGCTCTGTATGCCGGCATGATTACTTCCGCCTTTACCTTTGCAGAATTCTCTGCCGGCATGTTCTGGGGTCGGATGAGTGACAAGATTGGCCGGAAGCCAGTTCTAGTCATGGGCTTGATTGGAACGGCTATCAGTATGATCGTCTTCGGATTCGCTCCCAACCTGGCCACCGCCATGGTCGCCCGGGCCCTGGGAGGACTGTTGAATGGCAATATTGGCGTGCTTCAAACCACCGTTGCGGAAATCGTTACCGTCAAGGAGCACCAACCACGGGCATACTCGATCATGCCGTTCGTCTGGTGTCTGGGGTCGATCATCGGACCCGCTATGGGCGGTGCGTTGGCACAACCATGCGACAATTATCCTTGGTTATTCCAGCGTGACACCATCTTCGATCGCTTCCCGTTTCTGCTGCCCAACCTGGTCTGCGTTGTCGTCCTGGTGTCCGGAATCGTCGTTGGCTTGTTGTTCTTGGAAGAGACCCATCCGGAGAAGAAGCACCGCCGCGATCGCGGCCTGGAGTTGGGCAATTGGCTGGTTGGCAAAGTCTGGGGTTCTTCCGAACAGCTTCCCGAGGGCCCGGACGCCAAAGCGGAATTGGCCGGAGACGAGTACTACGACTACGACGACGATGTCCCGCCCCCGGAGTATAGGAGCACCGAAAGTTCGCCTCGCCTGAGCCCAGTGAAGGAGTCGGACAACCTGTCGGCGGATGACGACATTGAGGGGCAGATGAAGGGCGAGCCGTGCGGCGTGCCCAAGGCCTTCACCAGGCAAGTCATCTTCAACATTGTCGCCTACGGCATTCTTGCATAGTGAGTTTCCCCCCTAGCTCTGCACCATCGCTGCTCCCCTGATACTGACGTCGCCGACAGCCACAGTGTCTCGTTCGACCAACTCATGCCCGTCTTCCTCAGCACTCCCAGGTCCGACGGAGATGTTGATCTGCCTTTCAAGTTCACGGGTGGTCTGGGAATGGCTACGAAGAAGATCGGGTTCATGCTTGCAGTCCAGGGTGTTTATTCCATGATCGCCCAGCTCTGGCTGTTCCCCTTTGTCGTTCGTCATTTTGGCACCTTGCGGGTGTTCC
This sequence comes from Aspergillus ibericus CBS 121593, assembly GCF_003184845.1. NCBI lineage: Eukaryota > Fungi > Ascomycota > Eurotiomycetes > Eurotiales > Aspergillaceae > Aspergillus > Aspergillus ibericus. The sequence goes on along the minus strand of NW_020292101.1, from coordinate 48,543 downwards.
GCTTCGTCCTGCTTGTGTGGCCACCGCTCTATCTCATGGTTCCGTACCTCATCCTCCTTCCCGAACAGCTTCAGACCGCCGCGGCATATGTCGCTTTGATCAGTAAGATCACGCTTCACGTCATCGCCTTCCCTGCCACTGCTATTCTCCTCGCCAACGCTGCCCCATCCTCCAAAGTGCTTGGATCCATCAACGGCGCAGCCGCCTCCACAGCCAGTCTGAGCCGCGCTTTTGGCCCAACGATCACTGGCCTGCTTCACTCGAAGGGCCTTGAGAGTGGGTACTCGGTGCTAGCATGGTGGGCGTGTGGAATCGTCTGCATCCTTGGCGCCATTGAAAGCTTCTGGATGGAGGAATCGGAGCCAGAGAAGGGCGTGGCGGAGAAGAAGGACGAGTGCGATGGCCCGACTTCAACCCGGGATTCACTGCGGGGCTCCTTCACTGCAGGCAAGGAGGACGGCACCGCAGAGGAAGTGCGGAGATTGCTCTCTTCGGCGCGCACCAGCCTTGATGACTTGGACGTCCCCCACGTGGACTTAATGCACGCCAACCTGAACGCAACTTCTGAGCCTGAACCCGATACATCCAGGCTTGACGAATAGACCTTGTGCTATTTGTGTTTTATTATCTAGGGAGGTTCTATCGCTTCTCCTGTTTTGCTGGGCGGTTAATTTTCCGTTGTTTGGATTCGCATTGCCTTGCCGTTGCCATTTCATTTTCCGCTTTCTCTTTTTTCTCTGTTTCGGTCCGTTTTGGATCATCGTCGGTGGTACAGCCTGATCTTTCTGTTTTCGCACCATGATTTTCCTTTCTCTCATCATGTTTTAGATTATGATTTCAGGATTGGGTTGATGGCGCAGTGTATAGACTCGGTGCATATGTGACAAAAGCATGAGGGCTGGCAATTCTGTCTTTCTTTTGGGGTTACCGCGGGGATTCATTGGGCACACATGATTTCATGCATCTGGGAGGCTCTTTGTCATTATTGTTACATCCAAATTTCCGAAGAGGAGAATTGATCCAGTTGTTGAAGGGCAGGAAGAGAGCAGCATCTCTCCTCAGCCTTATCATTTTGAGACATCATATCCTATATTTATCCGACGGTCCTCTGTAGCATCCGTATCATATACGCTCGCCTTTCCTCCTCTGCTCAGTCGTCGGGTCTGACTTTTCGTCGAGGCTCTGACGAGAGGTATGCATGTTCCCCCTCTTCGAGCCAGCCAAGTCTTGCAGCTATGCCACCTGTGCCTCCGACCTAGTGCTTTTTGCGTCATCCGGTAGTGCGGGGGTGCAGATGGGATCAACGGGGGGGATGTGGACGGGTACCACCCTATCCACTCGCTCTAACCCAGCTCGATGGAGAACCCTCGACGTAGTGGATTTTTTAGACGGTCAGCTGCTGGGACTTGGGCTTAGTGATATTGCCTTGATAACTAGGACATAGGTAGTAGCAACTAGCAACAGGTCGTACCTTTGGACCGGTGGCAGGCGCTCGGATGACAAATCTCACCGGCGCAGGGCCCCAGCTTATCAGTAGCCAATCAGAGTATAGCTGCTTTGGGCGGTGTCACGTGGAGACACTGGTAACGGGAAGTTGTATTGTCACCGTCCCGGCTTGGCCGGCCTCAATGAGATCTTCCCTTGAGCATCGACCGGTCGACTGAATCGATTTTCATCTAGATCCAAGTGCCCGGTGTATTCGCATCGTCATTCAGGTCTTCTACGGGGCCTTAATTGCTGGCCCTGCAGGGTCAATTCAGGAGTGCCTCGGTTTCCCCATCTTGACTGGTGACTGAGGTCCGTACGCATCTTACTAGTACTAGTGCCGGATGGGGGCACTAATCAAGATACTAATTGTTCCTACCTAGGTACCGGACCCAAGGTGCTTTCCAGAAACTCCACCAAAAATTGCCCTATCTTGACTCCCATGCTTGCTTTTTCCTCTTTTCCCCATCAGTCGTTCTTAAGCCGGCCTTTTTTTCGCCCCCAGCCTCGTTCATCCGTGTCCTCCTGTGGTGACCGACTTCCTCCGTCATGCGCTGCGACTGTGCCCTGCCGTTCAGATAAAATCGCTTTTGGTCCTATCGGGTCGGGACACCAACGAAAAGCCCGAGGATCGGGACAGCACTGGCGAGTCAGCTCCCCGTCGAATCGCTGTCCCCGGATATCGAAGCGGATAGTCCGGTACTCGATCAAAGACGCAAAACTGAATCTAGCGCATGGCTTATCATGAATGCTGATTCGTTTCTGGGTCTCCGGTTTACCACCCCCGCGCCTCGCTTGACCGATTGCAGAATCCCACCCTCGAGACATGGTCGCACGTCTGCACTGCTCCTCATCGTACCCTTCTCGTCATGCTGAACCCTGACTCTCCACCATCGCCGGCCTCCTCAGGGAGGAAACGACCGCACCCACCCACCGAACCCGCCTCGATCCCGCCAGAGCCGTCAGCGCAATCTCAGCCGCCGTCGACTAGCGACGGCCCCGCGACCCAATCCCCCAACCCCTCGACCTCCAATTCCTCATCCTTCCGAAATGTATCCGCCTGTAATCGTTGCCGCCTACGGAAGAATCGTTGCGACCAGCGACTTCCACGATGTCAGTCCTGCGAGAAGGCTGGCGTCCGTTGTGTTGGATACGACCCGATAACGAAGCGCGAAATCCCTCGCAGCTATGTGTACTTCCTCGAGGCTCGTGTGGCATATCTGGAGAAGGCTTTGATGGATCATCAGATAACGTTCAAGGACCCAGTCGCGTTCGACGAAGAGGAAGCTGTCAAAGTGGAGGCAGGCATTGACACTGTACCAGCTCCGGTGGTCGGTTCGGAAGGTTCTAATCCAACAGGAGGCGAGGGGACCAATGCGGATGGAAACGAGAAGTGGGTCACAAAGGATAAAGATGGTCTCATACAAAGACGAGACAAGAGCGACCGCAGTGGCCAGGATCCAGAGAACCAGGACCCGCACAAGGAAGACAATTGGCGCATAAACAATCTCGTTTCGAACATAGGCATGGTGTCTGTACAAGGAACCTCGGATCCCCGTTACTTGGGCTCAACATCCGGTATCTCCTTTGCGCGCGTGGTCTTTGCTGCCGTCAAGAGTTCTGTGCCAGGGAATGTTGCGGAACGTGGCCCAATGCGCCCCAATGAACGCCTTCCACATAGTGCTACAGGAACAGGCGGCAGTAGCATGCGCGATTCCTTCTTTGGTTTACAAACAAGGTCGATGATGAAATGTGCAGCGTTCCCGGATCGTGACCTGGCCGAAAAGTTGGTCAATCTCTATTTCGAACATGCAAATCCACAAATGCCCATCCTTCACCGGGCGGACTTCATGGAGATGCTTGATCGTACATATTCGCTAGAAGAAAAGAACCGCTCCCCTCGCAGTCTTTACATTCTCAATATTGTATTTGCTATCGGTGCTGGGATTATATTCGAGGACAGGCCGTCCGACGATAAGCAGGATGGCCGTGACCACTCACCATCTTCATCTACTTCCAAGAGGCCGCGGCTATCAAGCCATCAGCACCAACCCGAAGAGTATCATGCCTCCGCAATCATTCATTTGGAGTCTTTCCTGGGTAATACTGCATCTGGGGACGGGTCCGGTGCTCTGGAAGAACTACAGGCAGTGCTACTTCTCGCTAGTTTTGCCCTTCTGCGACCCGTGGCGCCTGGACTCTGGTACATTGTGGGTGTTGCTATGCGGTTGGCAGTCGACCTTGGACTGCATTACGAAGACGGGACCGACATCGATACGCTTGAGGAGGAAGGGCTCAACCGCGCACAAAGCAAAAATGCAGACAAATCGAAGACGCGAATTGATAATCGGGAGCTTGGGCGTCGGGAATGGGTCCGCGATCTACGCCGGCGATTGTGGTGGTGCGTCTACAGCTTCGACCGTCTCGTCAGCTGCTGCGTTGGCCGTCCGTTCGGAATTAGCGACCAATCTATCAGTACCGAGTTCCCGTCTCTACTGGAAGACAGATTTATCACAAAGTCGGGGTTCGTGACTCCCCCCGAGGGTGCTCCTAGCTATAAGCATTCAGCCCATCATTACTTCAAATTGCGGCTGCTACAGTCCGAAATCCAAGACGTGCTTCAGCATCAGCAAGCCCGGTTCATCAGGCAAAGGGCCCCATCTGCTGGCCGGAGACATATACGACCTGACATCACCTCTCCCTTTCTTCAAGGCTTCGATTCCTTCCGATCTTGGCGCCGGGATGTCCACAGACGGCTTGTTGAGTGGCAACAAAGTGCACCCACGCGTCGCGATACCGGGGTGAGGTTTCCTACCGAATTTCTCGAATTGAACTACTGGCAAGCTGTGATCATGCTTTATCAGCAAAGTTTGACAGTGCCTGCTGAATTGGCAGATGAGATGATGCCGGCCGAAGATGTGTCGAGTCCATCATTTTCCAATGTGGACGACGCGGAAGATGAAGATGACATATACTATAAGGTAGCAGAGGCAGGACAAAAAGTGATCCGTATCTACCGGCAGATGCATCGGGTGCGGTTGGTCAACTATACATATCTGGCGACGCATCACATCTTCATGGCGGGTAGGTTATCTGCAGCTATAATGTGTACCACTACTAACGCCTCTAGGCATCTCCTTTTTGTATGCGATCTGGCACTCTCCTCTGGTGCGAAGCCGTTTGGTATGGTATCCCTGAACTATCTTGATTTTTACGCTCTGCAGAGTATCTCTAACCGCCTGCAGACCCTCGACGAAGTGGACTTCACGGTACTTGCAGCCACGTCCGTACTCGGAGACCTCATGCACAAGTGCCCGCCTGCAGAAGCCTGTCGTGATGCGTTTGAACGGATGAGTAAGGCCACGGTTCAGATGTGCCTTACGACCACCGGATTTGGCTCCCAAGTTGATCTGCCCGGAGCCCAAGCTGAAATCGCACGGAGACAGGCAAATGCCCTGCAATCAAGCCAAACCAGGCAATATGGAAGAGATATACGACAGCGTGCATCTCATGGCCCGCCCCGGCGGCAAGCCCCCCAACGGCCATCGCGACCATTGCCACGGTTTGACATGAATCTGGGTGACCTGTTCAACGATAATACTGCCGTTCCAGAACGGCCCAACAATGGCCCTAGAATTCCTGGACCGTACCCTGTCCGACCAGACTATCCCGAACCCTCTGCATCAAATTTCCCCCCTGAGCGGGCGATGCGGCCGCATCCCCCGCGAACGCCGTCTATGGAATACTACCCTCCGTATGAGAACTCCGTGTCGCCACAGACGCAACAACACCCGCAGTACTACTACGGGAACTCCCCGCAACCCAGCGCGTCACCAAATAGCGTCGGGGCCAACCAAAACCCTTCACAGTACCATTCGCCGGAAAACGACCACCCGTCCGGTCTTGGCCTTGATTTCCTAGACTTCGACCCTACCGCCGCTGAAGGCCAACTGCCTGGGTCCGACGAAAATGGTGAGTATAATCTCCAGGCGATGCCATCATTAGGACACGGAGCCGGCCACAGTGTCGGAATCGACCTCGGCTTCGGCATGGCGATGGATTTCCAACATGATTGGAGCGAGAACGCCAATTACGACATGCTACAAGGCTACTTCTTCGGTGGGGCTGGGGACGCACCACCGGGGGAAGGATAGGATGGGTTGGATTATGATGATATTCTTTGTCTATAGTTGCATCCTTTCCTCTCTTGTGCTCTGGCGGCAAAAGAAAGGAACGGGATCGGATGGATGACTTACGAAACCTGCCTGCCTGTACATGATTATATCATATTATATTCTCAAGTGTGGTCTTTGCATCCCTTAGCAGACAGTGTCGATAGCATGTAAAAAGTACAGTCTGGTAATCGATAATCCGGACGAACACTCTGTCGTTGATAACAGCTCGCTCCGTAGCGGTGGGGTTCCCTCTCGAGTTGAATCCGCGTCTCCAAGCGAAGGTATCCGCGGGGACCGTCACAGGAAGGTACACGGAGGCGGGGGACTGAGGAGGAGATGGAACGTTAGTGGAGCCAAAACGCACAGCAGTGCAGGAGGCAGGGACCCTAGGAATTGATTCAGGTGCCCATCGGTTTCAGCAAGAGCTAGTAGACTTAGCAGGCAGCCATTCTGCCTCTAAACCTTCAGGGGGGGACGTGCCCAGCAGAGAGCAACAGTGAGGCCAGGATGGATAACCAAATTGGGCAGCAAGAGCCGTTCGCTTGAGTTGGCCGGGACTCCAGCGATCGATGGATCCGTCCGTCAGCCAGGAACCTTAACGGTGGGCTGCAATACCTCCATCTGGCCCATGCTTCTTCGTCGTGGTGACGGTCCGTGGGCATGTCGGACAGATAACATGATGGAGGTGGTCGGTTTGAGTTCTTGGAGGTCTTCTCCGCTGGATGTTTATATATATATATATATGTTTGGTCTTCAGGATTTCCGGGGTATTAAGTTAGGTATCAGCCTTCCTCACTACTAACTGCCGTACTAAATCGAAGCGCCGAGGCTGGAGATCCGTCGAGCCAATCGGCGGGGCGCTTGGGCCACGCGAACCTGAGGCAGGGCAGTTAGCCTCGATCATCATTCTTCTGCGTCGGCAGTCATAACACTCGGAAAAGGCTCGTTCTTTCTCACAGCTTTTGTCTTTCTTTCTTCTTCTTCTCCTTCTTCCTCTCGTTTCGGCAGCAACAGCGACTTGGATCGGGCGGTCTTTGTTTCTTTTCCCCTTGTGCGTGAGGATCATGTTGCGCGCAGCCTGATAGGAAAAAGTTGGTTTTGTTTGGAACTCTCAGCGATCCAAACACTCAGCAACACCCCGTGGGAAGAACGGTGGTTGACACCGCAAATGTGCCTTTTCTTTGCTTCAAGTACCTCCCCCAAGCTTTAGATCATTCATTCTAACCAACCAGAGCTTGCCAGCTAACCAGTGAAACGATCGCTCCTTGCTTGTCGTCCTTTGTACCCCCCCCGCAACCTCACGTTTTCCGGCTCCGACCGTTGGCTCGATCCTTGCAGACATCTCGATTTTCGGTTCCTACGATTGGATGTTGTATTTGCTTTCCTGCTGCTTCTTCTCGCAAAGCTTTCGTCGACGTGCAGTGCTCTACCTCCTGTGATAGGTCATGTGTACAACACAATTGGACCTTGGCGCGACGATAGTGGTACACGCTCATTTCACCAGATACAAGTGATTCCGGCATCCGCCCCTCTCTCAAAATGGTGAAGGCGGACGTGCGGAGGGATTACTATGCGGACTTGGGTCTCACGCCGAGCGCAGAAACCGATGATATCAAGAAACAGTTCCGAAAATTAGGTGAGGGGTGGTCGTAGGGTGGGTGCGTGGTCATGCGAGGCCTGGCTGACGGTTGTTAGCTCTGAAATACCACCCGGATCGGAATCCTGGTAAGGAATTGGAGTTCAACTCCAAGTTCCAGGCCATTCAGGCCGCCAATGAGATTCTCAGTGACCCCCAGCAACGGCTGAGATATGACACGGATCGGTTGCGCGCTGGCTACGGAAAACTTTACGGACCTCCCAAAGCCAACACGGCTCGAAAAGCACCTCCGAACCCCTACGCCTCATATTCTCCGAAACCTCAGCCCCCGAAACCTAGTTCGTTCTCGACACGGCCCCAGTCTTTCCACAGCAGTCCCTCTACTGGTGCCCAGCGTTATGCGAGCTATGCACGGGCGGCTCCGAAACAACCTTGGGAGAAGATGCAAGATGAGGGACAGACCCGAGCCGATGCATATAGGGGATTCCAGGAAATGAAAGGCAACGCGATGCCGGGCGGCTGGTCTTCCTTCGACCCCCGCACTGGGCATAGCGGCGCAGGATCTAGATCCCACGCCACCGCCAATGGGCAGACACCAAGGCCCAAAACGGCCTACGAGTACTTTAAGAAGTCTCCCAAGACGACTAGCCCCGAACCTACTCGTTCGCAGTCAACGAGGAAGAAGCAAGGATTCGCCCCGCGGGCTGCTGGTGGCGACGAACCCATGGCCGCAAATACGTCCGCCTATACGAGTGGGCCCCGGGCGGATCGCTCGCAAACGCCAAATTCATTCTACGCTCCAGCTCCGTCACCGACGGCTCGAAAAGCCGCGGCAGCTGCTCGGGCCGAACATGCAAGCACGCCTGATTTTGAACGAGCAAGCAGTCGATATGCCACTGCCGGTGGGGAGCGAACGTTCTTTTCAAGCGCTGGACTCGGACGTTCTGCCAGCATGCGTGATGCTACTTCCAGCCCTCAGCCCCGTCCGAGGACCAACCCGCCCAGCCCGACTCCTCCTGAGACTGGAAGACATCGGAGCGCCAGTCCAAAGCTGAAGAGGGACAACAATCGGAATTATTCTTCTACGAGCTCAAGTGATACGGAAGATGACTTTTTGACGCGCAAGCCCAAGGCGGTCCCTAAGAGCAGGCTCCGCACCCATAAGAGATTCAACGACTTGCATACCGAAGATCGGAACACTGGAACTGGTAAGCATTATCATCATATACTGGGTTGCCGTCTGTGCCCAATACAGAGTAGAGAAGTTCGAGCGGGTATGGTATCTAGCTGCTAACCAAGACATTTAAGGCCCTGATCCTGCGAATACTGGTCCAACCAAGAATGTATTCGATACGTCTGCATTCTTTGGAGATGGAAGTCCCCTAAAAGCGTATGTTGAAATTGCTCATTAGCCATAGTCTTAAGCTAACTCGAGATGCATAGTTCTGGTGCCCCCAGTGCGGAAGCGAACACTCCGAACAGGAACTTCAAGAGCAGCAGTCATGAGCAGTTACGGCAGCCATTCGCTGCAAGGAGCTGGGAACACACCGATTTTTTCGGTACTACACAGTCGGATAAAGAATCGCAAGATACACGTGCGCGCGGGCGGAGTGCGGATCGAAACATCTTTGACCGAACAGAGCGTTCTGGTGCTTCGAACCTCGACTCCGCTCGTTCAGAGTCGGGGTCGTCACAACAGCCAACACCATTTGCCCAGGCCAAGTTTTCTGCCGATGCTTGGATCGAGGAGCTGCGAAAGACCAATATCTCATGGAACCTTCCCACCAATGACAGCTCCAAAGCCAAACCGGCAACCGCATCACAGCGCCAGAAGAGTCCCCGAAAGCCAACCAGGTCTACTGCCCGACCCCGGCCTGCCCCGCAACAAGCCAGTGTGGCGACAGAGGCCGAAGAAGCACAGACGACCATGAATGGGGATAACAATCAGGAGCCAGCCAAGGCGGGTGACGCTGATGCCGAAGCCATGGATGTTGACGCTTCTCCGCCTGTCAAGGCCACTGGACCAACTGCCGAGCCAGAAAAGACCGGTACTGAGCAGAAGGGGATGCCACCGCCGAAATTGAAACCGTCTTCGCGGAGGAGAGCGAAGGGGCACAATTCGAAGTCGTTTGATTTGAAAAACCTTGGCAGCACAATGCCCTTCACGCAGAACAACAATGGCGGCATTGACGACTTGCAGGACATCCATGCCACGCTTCCATTTGAGTCCCGTCCCAAGGCTTCTAGGACAACAGTGCGTGATGTCCGCCCCCGTCAATTGTCCTTGCCGAACCCACCGAAACGGCCGAATCCACCGGAACTGGTTCCCATCAGTGCGGGCTCCCAGCAGCTTGGGATGCCTCGGGCTGCGTGGGAGCGCTACGTGGCGGAGATGAACACCTATATGCGCGAATGGAACCGATTCAGTCGCAGTATCCTACGCCACGTGAATGCGCGCCAAGAAGCCATCGAGTCGGGTATGGCTCCAAACTGGGTCAATGCCGTTGGAGACTCGGTCCGCCTGAAGGTGGACTCGCTGGACCAAGACGAAGGGGAAAATAAGGAACCCGAAGGAGACGAGCTCGAGGATAGCATGGTGACCGGCAACGCTAAAGCCGGATTCAGCGCCTATATCCGTGCATTCGATGAAGACACTACGGTCATGAAGCACTGGGAAGTCGCGCGGGAATTGCACCGGGAATGCATTGTCAAACTGGGAGACACGCGCCAATGGATTCTGGACGGCGGCAAGTTGATCTAAAGAGAGAGGAGCATGGCACGATAGGCGTTGTGTGACGGCCGATTTGCATTGGAAGGGCGTTGGCGTAGGTGGCTACTCTATTAAGGCATTGGAGGATGTTATCCATGTATCATAGTTCACTCATGGTCATGAACTCATTCATCTAGCAACCCTCCCATAGCACCCTACCAATCCGTGACCCCCAGGGCCCTAGCCCCAAGCCCCAAGCCCTACCCCGATACCGGCAGGACCTCTCGCAGCCTGAGGCCCCAAGATACCGAATACGGCTGACCCCGCGGCGGGGAACACGACCGGTACCGAGCAATACGGGCACTGCGGTGTTTCCCGTTCCCCCCAATCCCACACCCCCTCCTCCCCCAACCGGGCCCGCCCAGTGGCGGCCAAGGGTTACGTACGGTACGGTAAAGCAACGCACCGACCGGCGACCCCCGACGGCCTGCGCGTGCGCCGCCGCATATATCGTTTGTCTGCCCCCCTTCGTCTTTTCTTTTCTTTTTTTCGGATTTTGGTTCTTTGACGGTCGCGATCTTTTTCGCTGCTGCTCCAGTCACCGCGTGTTTACTTGACCGCTTGGTGTTCTTTAATCCATCCTTACTTGACTTACGGCTTACGGCTCACGGCTTTGGTCGTTGGTTTCAATCGTTGACTCATCCCGCATCAACCTGCCCCGCGTTGTTCCGTTTGAGTGTCCTGGCGACGATTGTCATTGACGTTGAGATTCGCTGAGTGGAATTGAAAGCTGCAGAATTGAAATCTTTTGTGGCTGGTTTCTTGATATCTATTTGAAATCATGGGTATCTCAATTGTTCTGGGTAGTCAGTGGGGTGATGAAGGTGGGTTTGATTCTTGCACTGTTTGATGTCGATGGGATTATGGCAATGTGCTGATGTCAATGGTATAGGAAAGGGGAAGATCACAGATATGCTTGCCCAGGAGGCTACGCTTTGCTGCCGTGCCGCTGGCGGCCACAGTAAGAACCCCCCCCCGCCCCCACTTTGTATATGTGTAGCTGGATCCGTCTAACTTGACTAGATGCCGGTCACACCATTGTTCACGGCGACAAGACCTACGACTTCCACATCCTCCCGTCCGGTCTCGTCTCTCCTGCTTGTGTCAACTTGATTGGCGCCGGTACCGTGGTTCACGTCCCCAGTTTCTTCAAGGAGCTGGCTTCTTTGGAGACCAAGGGGTTGGATAGCGCCGGCAAGCGCATCTTCATCTCCGATCGCGCTCATGTTTGCTTCGACCTGCACTCCGTTGTGGATGGTCTGGAAGAGGCTCGGCTGGGTGGTCGCAAGGTGGGTACCACCGGTAAGGGTATTGGTCCCTGCTACAGTGACAAGGCGGCCCGTCGCGGTGTCCGTGTGGGGGAGATCCTGGATGAGGCTCTCTTCGAGCGCAAGCTGCGGTCTTTGGACGCTGGTTACCGCGCTCGATTCGGCGAGCTGGAGTACAGCGTGGAGGAGGAACTTGCCCGTTTCAAGGTAGGAATGACCCATTGTGTAGTGGACTTGGAAAAGCTTTCCAGGAGCATCTAACAATACCAGGAATACCGCCAACGTCTGGGCCCCTACATTGTCGACCAATTGGCCTTCCTGCAGAAGTACAAGGATGCCCCGAATACCTTGGTTGAGGGTGCCAATGCGCTCATGCTGGATCTGGATCACGGTACTTACCCGTTCGTGACTTCGTCGTCGACCGGTCTGGGTGGTGCCGTCCAGGCCCTCTCCCTCAACCCTACCAGCATCTCCTCCATCATCGGTGTGGTCAAGGCCTACACCACCCGTGTCGGCTCGGGCCCTTTCCCCACGGAGCAGCTGAACGAGTCCGGTGACAAGCTGCAGAGCGTTGGTCGGGAGTTCGGTGTCACCACGGGTCGTAGACGCCGTTGCGGTTGGTTCGACATGGTCCTGTGCCGCTACTCCCAGGCCATCAACCACTACACGGCGCTGAACCTGACCAAGCTGGACGTGCTGGATGACTTTGACGAGATCAAGGTCGGTGTGGCTTACGTTCTGCCCGACGGCACTCGCACGGAGAACACCATGCCGGCCGATCCGGAGGTGTTGGAGAAGGTGCAGGTCGAGTATGTGACCCTCCCCGGCTGGAAGAGCAACACCATGGGTATCAAGAAGTACGAGGACCTGCCGGCCAATGCGCGCTCTTACATCGAGTACATCGAGCGCGGCCTGGGTGGTGTCCCTGTCAAATGGATCGGTACGGGTCCGGCTCGTGACCATATGATCTGCCGTGAGTAGATAAAGGTTTGTTTATTTCTTTTATAATATCCTGGCAGGTGTATTGATACCGGTGCTGTCGTGGTAGAGGTAGAATATAGATAAATGGATATATGTTATCTTCCACTTTTTCTGTTAATTGATCGTATCCTTTCTATGATGCTCAGACTACACTCTCGGCATTCGGGTAAGGATGTAGATGCCTCAGGCAGATACCAACACAAGCAGTGCCTGCTGCACACATCAAGCATATCAAACAATCTGGCAGAATACAGCTTGTCTAGGCCACAGTTCCAGTAGTTTATATCCTATTCACCTAGTATGTACTTCGTCCACAGCACTGATATTATTTCCCGGCTGTCGGCCAATCTCGGCTGGGCGGAGCAACGCCAACCAATCAGCGCCGCGCCAATATGATGACCGTATTCCCGATCGGACTCCCGAGGCAGTTCCATCCTAGCGACTCCGTCAACTTCACCTCAGGCCTGACTTTGTCCGTGTAGCGTCCGCATCGCACCTCATCCCGCCTACACCATCTCGCCCGCAACCATGGCCTCGATCGCGCGCCAGTCTCCCCTCCTCCGGCAATCCTGCCTCTCTGCGTTCCGCGCTCCCTGGGCGACTCGTAATGTCGCGCAGGTCGTGGCTTTTCATGCTTCCGCCAGGAAGCAGATCTTGCCTCCTTTGCCTCGTGAGTTGCTTGCTGTATTTGATGGATTGAGGGATGGGTTGCTAATGGCTTGCAGAGACGATTCAGGGAACGAGTATGTATGCCTTGTTGTTTGGGTGCTGCGTTGCCTGGTTTTCGAGTGAAGCTGCATGATGGATGATGGATGATGGATGATGGATAAATGGATGGATGGATATCAAACGACCAGCGACTAATTGATCAACTCTCAGTGAACGACCCTGCTCCGATCCCTACCTCCCACCCCACTGAGGGCAGCTACCACTGGACTTTCGAGAGGTACACACCACCTCCCCCCAGCAATTCATGGTACTTTACTAAAAACAATAGACTCGTCTCCGCCGGCCTCGTCCCCCTCTGCATCGCCCCCTTCGCCGCCGGTTCCATGAGCCCCGTCATGGACGCCGTCATCTGCTCCGCCATCGTCGTCCACTCGCACATTGGGTTCCAGTATGCCCCCTCCCCTACCCCCTCCTCTCTCTTCCTCCTACCTATGCAATGAATATTAATAAAGAATAGTGCCTCCATCACCGATTACTTCCCCACCCGTCGCGTCCCCAAGACCCACACCTTCATGATCTGGTTGCTTCGCGCTTTCACTGTTGGTACGGCCGTCGGGTTGTATGAGTTTGAGACGAATGATGTGGGTGTTACGGAGGCGATTCGGCGGGTGTGGAAAGCCTAGCCTACCTCAGTTCAGTTCAGTTGAGTTGAGTTGAGTTGAGTGGTTAGGGGATTTTTTTTAGTTTGGGTTTAGTTTGGTGTCTATCTGTCTGCCCGCGGACTTGTCTGTATATGTTTGTTTGTTGGGTTTTTTTTTTCCGCTGTTGAAGGGCAGAGGAGATAAAAGAGTAGAGGAATATACCTGTTTATCTTTCACTGTATTTGCCTTGGTTAGGGGGGAATGGTTTGGGTCGTAGGTTGGGTATGGGTATGATATGGGTATGGTACTCTATGCATAGTTATTATAGATACAAACAAACCATCCAACGCCAGCGTCAGACCCAATTACCAAGACCTAAGTATCTATCTAAGGTATATCACTCCTCCTCATCCTCCCCCTCCACATAATCCTCCTCGACCTCCCCATCCAACAAATCCTCATCATCCGCCTTCGCCACAACCCGTTCAATCACCCCCAACGTCCTCCTCAACGGCAACCCCACCACATTATCATAACTCCCCTCAATCCTCTCAACCAACACACTCCCCAACCCCTGAATCCCATACCCGCCCGCCTTATCCGCCCCCTCCCTCGTCTTCACATACGCCAGAATCACCTCATCACTCACCCCGCGATCAAACCACACCCTCGTCTCCTCAATCCAACTCTCCAACGCATACCCCGGCACCCGCGCACTCGCCAGCGGCGCCATCCCCACCACCGCCGTGTAGACTTTATGTTCGCCCGCGTCGCGCAGATTCTTGAGCATAGTGATGTGGTGGGCTTCGCTGCGGGGTTTTTCCAGAATCGACCCCGTCGAGGTGTCCACGATGATGGTGTCCGCGGCGAGGATCACGGCTGGTTCGCCTTTGGGAGAGTCGATTTCTTGCGCGTACACGGCTTGCGCTTTTTTGGTGGCGGTTTGGAGGACGTATTCGTAGGGTGAGAGGGTTTTGGGCAGGTTTTCTTCGGTGTTGGGGGGGATGATTTCTATGTTGGGGAGGGAGAGGAGGGAGAGGATTTGGCGGCGGCGGGGGGAGGTGGAGGCTAGGATGAAGCGTTTGGTGCGGAGGTGCGTGAGGACCGGGAGGGATAGGGGTGGGGGGCGCGGGAGGAGAGAGGCTCGTTTGTTGGTTGTTGTGGTGGTTGTTGTGGTATTGGAGGGGGAGTAGGCGGGGGGTGGGTCGGTGGAGGGGTCCGAGGAGGATAGGAGGGATTGTTTGCTGTCGGACATTTTGGAGACTTTGCTGGTGGTATGTGTGGTGAGGGGAGAGTTGAAAAGGAACGGGTGGTGTAGTATGGTGTGGTGGTTATGGTTGTGGTGGTATATGTGATGGTGGTGAGAAATTGATAGACGGGCGGTGAGGCCCGGCAGTTGATAATGCAGATAGACGTGCCATATCATTGACATGTGAACGTGTTAAGCGTTGTGCTTATTCATGTCATGCTGACTGCTTAGAAGATGATCATAATTTGACAGTTGATGTCTTGATGAATAGAGTAAATACTCTTAAGCTGTAGCTGCCTACAGCTGCAGCGTAGCACCTACAAACATAACGGTGCCCTCGCTGCATTGCTAATAACCCGAACTCCAAACCCAGCTGCTCTATGCAGAGCAACTGCCGGACATGTCCTATCCCTCCAACGCCAATAGTACTACCAAGTACTCGTAGAAAACCACCTAGCATCACACCATAAACCTATCATCGCTGATCGATCAGCTCAACACGCCGGACTTTTAGTCGTATGCATCATAATCAGTTCCGAAACGAATCGTCAATGCGCCCTCCCCGTCGCTCAATCTCCGCCATCAACTCCTGTCGCTCCTGCAGCTGCAGCTGAATAAAATCCACCGTCTTGCGCAGAACAATACTCTCACTGCGTCCCTGTCCCTCTAGACCCGGCACCAATTCCGTCAATCGATCAAAACCCTCCCGGATCGCTGCGCGCCGTTTCTGCTCCGACGCGATGTGATTGTTCTTCTTCTCCTGCTCCGTGAGCCGAGGCTTTTCCTTGTCTTGTGCGTTGGCTGCCGACGAGGCCGAGGCCGGCTTGGGGTTTCCGGTGGGGGTGGTCGACGGCGAACGGTCGTGATCGTGATCGTGATCGTCCGGGGGGTTGGTTGCGCCGCCGGTCAAGGGGGAGTAGGACGGTTCGGAGGAGCTGGACGCCAAAGAAGCGGGAGGTCGGGCAGATGGCATGGTGATTCGTCTGGATTATATATGTGGATGAGAGAGTGTGATTGTTGGTGTGGTTTATCCGGGGATTATCATGTGCTTGCGGGGGTTTCATGTGACAACGGAGAGGACAAAAACAGTACAGAACAGAACCGAAGGAAGGGGATGAAGGAAGGAAGGAAGGAAGGAAGGAAGGGAGAGACTGAGATATGTACACGCGAAGAAAGAGGAGGGGATCGCCGACCCCAGCACAGTCGGGGAGGAGACAAGGCGTCTGGACCAATCGAGCGGAGAACCATTTATGAGAGCTGCGGAGGATTGACTCGATCGCTTCAGGTACACCCCGGCTGGGATAACAGCGTTACAGACACCCGGGGGGGGGGTTTCACTTCACCGGGCACTAGCCACAGGAGAATTAGCAACCTTCCATAATCCAGAGGCGGACACCAGGTATTAATAGATCTGCGTGTCAAGACCAATCACGGTCCTTGGACAAATTAGCCTTGAGGCAGAGTGAAGCTACTGTCTGCTTATTGACTCCCACTTGATCTCGTTGGTAGATTCCAAGCTACCACGAAATATGCTTGATAAAGATTGTTAATGAATTCCAGATAATACCAGCAGCAAGCTAGGTAGTCATGATAGAAATGAGTAGTTAATAGTGATCGTACAACCATGGACCGTGGCAGTCCCTGACCACCAACTGGCCAGTCCGGATCGCGGCTTCACCCGCGTAACGTCATCGATCGTTCAGGTTGCTTCTAGATTCCCTCAGACATCTGCCACTTCGTCCATCATCATTATTTCTTCCTCCTCATTTCCACGCACCCGGGCATTGCTGCCTGCTTGCAGACGTATTTACAGTCTTGACTCTTCACTTGATCAACTCCAATCTATGACCCCACACTAACGCTGCCCACCAGTTACACAGCGAGCAGCGCTTTCAATCAACATGACCAGTGATGAACGTCTCCGCGGCTCCTGTCAGTGCGGGAGAAACCAGTACCAAATCCGACTCCCTGACGATGTTACCAATCATGCTCATGTCTACTTTGACACCAGTCGAGACAACCGTACGTTTATACCCCAGCTTCATTGTATAGAACCGCTCTAACCACAGTGTGATAGGAAGGTTTCACGCCGCTCCGCTGACAGCCTGGCTCCGCGTCCCTTTAACCTGGTATCAATCTCACACGCAGTCTTACTTCCCTGACGAAACACACAACACCATCCGTCGCATCTTTTCGCCGCACCATGCGCCACACACCCAGCGTGTCTTTTGCGGCTATTGCGGAACGCCCCTTACATACTGGAGCGAGCATCCTCGTGAAGAGGCAAACTATATGTCGGTGTCAATAGGAAGTTTATTTGGCGATGACCAGCGCATGTTGGAGGACTTGGAACTGTTGCCTCCCGAGTCGTCTGCATATTCTTCTGACGGGGAAAACGAAGTTGCGGACGATATGGAGGCTTCAGAAGGACAAGGGGAGGTTGTTGCCAGTCCGGCTGCAGCGCGGCAGGATGCGCTTTCATTGAACGTGGTTATCCCGTCTGAGTCGGCAATTTCACGGAGTTATAGACACGGCACACTGGGTGGAATTCCGTGGTTTGAGGAGATGGTAGAAGGGAGTCGACTGGGTAGAATGATGAAGACTAGACGTGGTGTTGGGGTCAGTGATGATCAGTCTACAACCTTTGAGTGGGAGGTTAGTGAGTGGACGAGCGATGGATCGGGTGCACGACACGTCGGATCTGCTGCCCAGGCGGCAGGGAAAAGAAAGCGTGGACAGCATACTAATGTGGAGGATATTGGATCTACCTAGGTGTCAAGATTCCAATATCTGATGAGTAGCAGACATTATTTCGAGTACATATTCCAAACAAATCACTTTTCGAAGGTCTAAGACCGAATCAAGCAGAATGAAGCATCTTGACGCCTGCTAATTATTGTAGCTAACATGGATGGAATGCACTAATCCACTTCTACTGGTCAATCCGGTACTGTCTACTTAAGCTTTAGGGCTTGCTTAATGACAGACAGGTCTATCATTCACACCCGACCAAAAAACCAGCACCCTTAACTGCCATAGACAAAGCTTAACGAAGCCACAAAGTAAATAACCCTAGTTGCCCAGTGCTCAGCCGTGACTCCCTTCACGCATCGACTTCCTAATTGGGATCGCCTCGCTTGAGTTGCCGTATCTTCATCAAACTGAAGGCGTTTGCCTGCCTCGCACTTTCAAAACACAGAAGACTTGTTCTCTCCTTCTCTTTCTCTTCTCTCCCAGAGCCATGGGGGGTGATTGTGGCCCGGCCCAGCCACCCTCCCTGTCTTTACCTATCTGTTTGAGTATCAAGGCGCTTCGAGGGCTATGCTATTAGGTTTTTTGAAGTTGATGAGGAACAGCACAGCTCAGTGTCGGACTGTCACGTCGCCCGCAATGGCTACATCGTGTTTCTCAAGACAAGTCTTGCTTGGTAGGCCTTCTCTAGCATGACGTTAGCTTTGCACAACTGACTCGAATAGCTGCTAACCTTGATAATAGGACGATCTCACGCGCAATGAGGTACTAGTACCGGGTTCTGTTTCCTCTTCACGAATCACCGCTATGCTAGGCAGACAATACCCACGAGAACAGTGGTTTGACAACCCTAATGGAAAGTCGCGGTCCCAAGTCAAGAGTCACATGTGACTAGTTTAACGACAACGACTCCTGAATGGAAAACAGCAGCGTATTTTGCTTGCACTCTGCCCAGTGCAGCATTTACGCTCGACATCAGGGACTTATTACGTCCAGCCAAACAGGACCTCGGGTATTGATCACATTCCCGCCCATGTCTTGCCTTGATGGAGGTTCCAACCAGATGCAGATCTCGTCAAGTCCTTTGTATACTTCAGCTCAAGATGGCAGCACCAGCCGTCATAATATGGAGTATGGAGTCCAGTGCTACTGCGTGGACGTGGTACATGGATGCTGAGATCGCGAAGCGCAACAAGGGTATCGAGACTCGGGTACTGCTAGAGGACCTTCGACGGAAACATCAGCAAGTTGCACGCAATATGCGAGGATACTTCAAACCGATGAGAGTAAGGCAGCTTGCACCAAAGATATGGATCAACTGCCTGGCGTCAGGAATGGCCTTTGCTTGGCTCCCGGACAGATTTCTCCACGCAGAAAAGCGGTTCCTCGAATGTGGCACTTGCAAGCATATGTAGTCTGGGGGAAAACGACAAGTCTTGACTAAAGTGGCTCCGCCTGTCCCAGGCTTCTGGGCCAATGCAGTCAACGTCTGACTACACGACCGTCCGAGAGTGTTCCTTGTCGGTTAGGTGTATTAAACGATGCAGGAACAATTCCAGATCTAGCCCAAGATATCACTTGCCTGACAGACCGACGGGACCGTCTGCCCGGCCACCAGGGTGGGCCTGATATCGAAACAGCAGCCCAGTGAATGCTACCGACAGTCCTTCGATGCCAATTTCTTGCTGCTCTTCTCAGATTCGCTTGTCCTCTGCAGGGAAAACAAGTCTTTGCATGGCCGACAAACCCAGAAGAGACAGAGACCCCCGAGGACTTCTTCCCCGTAACACCTTCTTTCATCCTCATCCTCTTCTCGTCTCTCGTTTCCGAACCATCGTCAATAGCTCGTTTCTCCCAACTTTCTTCTATCCTGCTCAGAGACACGTTCTCTAAACAGCTTTCCAACCACATCCGTCCTGGCTCTCCCATCTACTCTGCAAGAGCTCTCATTCCAGAAAGAGCCGACATCCTCCATCCCTCCTCTTCTCTCTCATATCCCAAACACATTGAACCCCGAAGCACATTCGTGTTGTTCATCCATCTACTCTACAGAGCCTCTATTTCAAGAAACACACGAACGACCTTCACTCGTTGTCTCCTATAGTGTCAGGAAGACCTTGAATTTCCTCACATCGTCTCCAAACGCTACGTTCTCTCTCTATTTCTGCGCAGAATAATCTCTTGTCTGAGGATTTCACATCTCGGCAAGCATGTCATCATCATCGAAGAAGGTTACCTTTTGTGAACCCCACGAGGATGCTCCGTTTGAGAGCTCCGGGGCCGAGAACCGCGATGATGGTCGTCAATTTTTCCAAGGTAAGAAACTCTTCAGCATTTAGGCTATTTTACGTTGGGCTCTATATCCATGTCCGAGTGGGACTTCTTGAGCGTGGTGATTGGGCCAGTGACCTTGTAACCTTCCTCTATGCTTCTACGTGTGCTCGATTTACTTGTTTCTACTCTTTACCATGCTCAAGGACCCTAACACAAAGACAAAAAATTTATTTGCGATGCTAATTGTCTTCAGGAGCCACACGTATTGGTCTCAGAAGAGGTGTCACACGCAATCAGACACCCTATCATTCATCTCTCCAAGACCGTCTCAGCCAAGATGAAGCCAACGAGCCGCGTGCCGTCTATAATGGCGAGTATCGGACTCCTTCGCAGCGCGTAACGCAACTGCCACATGGCCCAACCCTGAGAATCGCGTCTCTAGCCGAAGAGATCATAATGGGGACTGGCAAACGTTATCCGATCTATGCCGTCACCCAGCAGCCAAACTCTCCTTTTCGGCATCTTGGCCAGACCGAAAAGGAGAAAGACGAACAACACTCTCTCCGCCCCTCACCATCCACCTCAGCCGCCAGAGCTGCCGAGAGGTACCCGCCACGGTCGTCCTCCCTTCAAGCGCTGAACGAACTCCCCTTGCATGGAGAGCGCGGTGTAACACACCCCACCGAACACGTTAGTCGCGGTCATCAAACGACCACAGAAGAGACTGTTCTCCACAACCCAGCACCCAACGCCCGGAAAACCTTCAGCCTCCGTGGCATCATCCAGAAGGCCCGGAGCGGTGCGGAAAAGAGTCATATCGAGGCCACGACTGTCACAGAAAAGGGTCGAATCCCGAGCACTGCGGGACCGATCCGAAAATCGAAATCAAGAGGCAACATCAGTAGTGTTGAAAAGGCCATCAAAGGCATGGCGAAGTCTTCAATAAACTTCAGCAAGCCTAACACACGCAGCCAGATGACTTCACTTGGGGCTATATCAAACCCGACGCCTTTGCCGACTCCCTCGTTGTTGCAGCAACTGGAGAGAAAGCACATCGAAATTGGCCCCAGCCAAGACACGCCTGCCCCGGCCCGGGGTCGGCAGGCAGTGTCGACATTAGTCAAGGCCGCCAGTTCGGACTCGTTGAGACGCCATGTCGTGGCAACATCCTTTAGAAGCCCACACCACGCGAGTGCCGTGACCGCGCCCATCTCTGCCCCGTCTCGCCCAAGAGGACTTCGCAAACCAGAAGGCCACCCAACCAGAGACGCAAGTGTCCAGACCGAGCCACCTGCCCGTGGTTCGGCCTGGACCTGCGATGCACAATTCGATATCCTTGGTGAGGCCGTTTGCAGAAAGGTCCGACAAGCGGAGACAGCGGCGCAAAGAGACCGGTATCTTCAGGTAAGTTCTTGTGATGATGTCTTGTCTTGTGCACGTGGTTGACAATGTTTTAGTTGGCACTGGAGATGCAGAAACTGCTCAGCGACTATAAGCGCTCGGGAGAAGCAGTCGAGGAGGCTACTAAATCCCTCGACGACAAGGTCATTCAGAAAGAGATGATCGAGGCTGAGCTTCGAGCTCGCTCCTTACAATTCCGATCGATGATGGACGAGTCGTAGATTGTTTCTGTCTTTGGCTGGTCAGCGTGCTTTTTGTGAATTAAGCAGGGATGTAGAGATTGGGTTCACCTACACTGTGGTTCTGTCTGCTTTGCTTTCCTTTCCTTCTTGTCTCCTTGTCGTCCACACCGTCGTTGCGGACAGAAAAGAAAGAAACCACAAAAAACAGGAGAAAATGTAAATATGCAAAGAAAGGGATCTGCCAGTGCACCGTGATCACGTCTCCATCCGTTGCTTCCATGCATTTTTGTTTGTGGGTTCTCGTTCGTCTTCTCTACAATCTGTCAGATTGGGCTTACATGCCCTGAAGGACGCGGTATTTGTCAGAGGAGAACCCCGACCACAGGCATGATAAAATAGAAAGTGAGCCCAGGTGCTTGTGCTTCACATAATCAAAATGATAAACCAACCTAGCGGGGTACGATGATTGCTTGCATGACTGAGCATGAGCGGGCCCTGACAGATCCCTGACGTCGTCTAATGGGCGAGGGGCAGTAGTGGGTGGCACTGTAAATAATGCGCGTAAGTGTTAGAACAGTCAGATTTGTGCGAACAGGAGAAGAGAAGGATGACGAGCAAGCAACACAAGCGAGGAAAGCAAGACCCGAGGCCTCAGGCTCACTGTTTGCATGAGGTGCAGACGAGGATCAGTGAATGATGAATGGGGGAACTCAACCGGCTCCGACAAGCTCTTTCTTGACCGTGACAAAGTGTCAATTTCCCCTTTGTTACACTGACATTGTCGGTCAGGTTCCTTCCCTACGCAGGCTCCCCGTCTCTAAAGCTGTAAGTTCCTCGAAAGGGTCTCCGACATCCCAGTCGATTGTTCCCTTTTCCCTTTTTGTCCTTCGTTTCCACTATTTCCCCGTTTCTTCATCTCCTAGCAATATCCCACGTCTACCCATTATCACTAACACCATGGCCTTCCCCATGCGCCTGCTTCTGGAGTCCGAGGTTCGCATGACTTGGGAACCCACTCCTCTGAGCGCCTTCTCTGATCAGTTCCTCAGGACTAGAAAGCTGACTTGTTTAATCACACAGCCCCAAGCCGAAGGTATCATGGCCAGTCAGTCCTACAGAAGAAGGGGTGGCCGCAGTCGGCAGCAGGACGCAACCAACCTCGTCGGGAGCGTGCAAGGACCCAATAGGCCACCCAGGCATCATGCTCCGCGTCATCATGTCCCGTTCCGCCCTGAGTTTCCTGTTCCCAGTGGTGGCTATAGTCCTCCTATGATGCCACAGCCAACTTCACAGCATGAGGGCAACACGATGATTGCTCAGGCCATGCAAATGAATTACCAGCGGAGGGAAATGGAAAACTGGAACAGAATGGTCATGGATCATCGCCAAATCTCAGAACCTCACCCGGTGAGTATTCAATCTCGGGTCAAGGCTTTAGATCGGTGTTGAGTTTAATGTTTCGCTCTAGTTGTATCAAGAACCTCCTCTATCTCCCGATAGACAGCTCTATCCTGAGTTTCGTGGTAGTGGGCCCAGGGTATATTTCCCTCCATCGCCGGGTGGGGCACCCTATCATATGGGAGTCGGCCCTGCTGTAAACTCGGTTGGTACCTGTGGATATCCATTTCCAGCGATGCCGTCATCGATGCCTCCTGGATGCCCTGAAGAAGTTCTCCGAGACAGGATGAACGGAAGCAACGGAGGTGCTGTGAGGTCAACCCTTCGTGGAGATGCACCAGAGTTTGTCCCGCGCAAGAAACCCTCGGACATGAATCAAGTCTTGATTATCAGCAGTAATTGGCCAACGGGAGAGCAAGGACGCTGAGAATTTGACGACATTCCGGATTCTTCGGTTAAATAACTGCGTTGTTCTTGCGTTACAGATACCTAGGGCGGATTGTGTTCTTCATTCACGCTTGCTTCTCTCTTTGAGATAGCCTTCACGCATGTTGGAGCAACGTGGCAGGTTAAATATCTGGATTGGTTTCTTTGCTTGCTTTTACTTTGATTGCTGATCACGTTAATTTATGCGCTGCTGCATGGCTGGCTCCTGCTTTCGGGTTTGCGTGGGGCTAAGTAGGGTTAAGTGGGGTGGGCTCTCATGGCTTATTCTTGCTAGATAAACTCAGCTAATCAGCATGCTAATGGGAGTTGTTACACCCGTCTGATTTGTCTGGTGTCACACCTGGATGAATTGAAGCTATCCATTGGATGGAGATGCGTTGTGTGGCCGAGGATGTAAGGATGGCCTGTCTTGTAGTACTGGCGAACTGGTGGTCATCTGATTGAGGCGCTCTCGTTGCCATGGTTGAAGATAACCAAAGCAATGAAAAGAGGAGGCACTCAGATAACAAAACCACACAGATACACATATGAGGAAAATCAGTGCAAGTGGTGAAATAATGTGGCCTTTTTGAATCCACGGCGCATTCTTATCAGTCTCACAAATTCGCACTCTATCCGCTTCCCCTTCACCCTCTCGTTATTCTTCCGTGTCTCTTACTTAACCTCTTCGCACTATCACTCACGCCTTCATCACTCAATTCTCTGCAGCTAGCATATCTCCCATGATACCCATGCAAATATTCACCCCCAACTTCGATCTCGGCATCATCCACTCAACCAGAACACCTCATTAACCATAAACCAGACAAAACGCAAAATTGGTACTCTTACAGGTATTGATTGACACTAACTCAGAGGAGAAAAGATAACAGCATGATTCCAGATAAAAGTTTCCACTAGCCAGGATGTTCCCTGGTCAAGCTGTATATCGACAGCCACATATAGAAACTAAGGCGGGCAGTCACGCGTGCTTACTGCCAGCCCCTCACCTCGACAAACCCCTCTGCCAAAAGCAATATAGTCACTCACTATGGCTTTCTTATATTTTCTGTTTGCCCCTCCTTAGCACAGACACTTAATCAGCTTCTCATCTTACCCCCATCCAAGCAATGCTTCGTGGAACTGCGTTCATCACCGGTGCCGCCTCAGGTTTGTGCCTCTCCGGCTCCCACCTCACCCAGCTAACCATCCTACAGGCATCGGAAAAGCCACTGCTTATTCCCTAGCCCGACATGGCGTTCGCCAACTCGCCATCGGTGATATCAACTTTCCGGCGGCACAGGAAACCGCCGACGATCTCCAGTCCCAATTCAGCGATGTCCAAGTACTCCCCTTGAATCTGGACGTGGCCGACCCAACCTCCATCCAAAGAGCCATTGCAGAGACTGTAAGCCGGTTCGGACGCATCGATTATGCAGTCAACAGCGCAGGAATAGTAGGCTCTACAGCGTACTCGAGTGAGCATGACATCGCAGACTGGCAAAAGACACTGGACGTGAATTTGAACGGGGTGTGGATGGCTAGTCGTGAGGAGATCACAGTCATGTTAAAACAGGAGAAGATGGATGACAGGTTTGATCCGTTCTATAACTAAGTGGTATTGGTCGATGCTCATTCGAATGTGTTTGCAGTCCCCGTTCAAACCGAGGTGTCATCGTCAACGTGGCATCCGCGTATGGTCTCGTCGGCTCCACGAGCACTTTGCCGATTGTTGCTTACACGGCCTCGAAACACGCTGTGGTGGGATTCACCAAGGCCGATGCCATTACCTACGCACCTCTGGGTATTCGGATCAATGCGATTTGTCCGGGATATGTTGAGACACCGCTGTTGGCTTTATTTACTCCCGAGGGAAAGCAGAAGGAGGAGTCGAGGATCCCGCTTGGAAGGATGGGACAGGCGGATGAGATTGGGGATGCGATTGCGTTTATGTTGTCGCCGTTGAGCAGTTATATGTATGGCTCTGCGATGGTGGTGGATGGGTAGGTTTCTCTTGTGGAGTCCTTGATTATTTGCTGACAGTTGTAGGGGCTTTACCGCGCAGTAAATGATGTAGGATGGCAAGGCGATGGTTGAAATACTCTCGAGGATTGCTAGGTGTGCGAATCAGTAGAAACGAGTGTTGAACGTGGCTTAAAACTGGTCTCTCTTTCGATGTTGTTCATGGCAGGGCACTAATGCGTGGCTGACTCAAACGGGGCGCCTAAAGGATCGAGGCCCTAGATAAAGGGTTGGATCGCTGGCTCGCTGGCATGACACGACATGACCCCGTACTATCCTCTCTATTGCTTCTCCACGTTTGCACCCTCAGCTATTTATGGCCCAAAGGCTCGTATTAATGAACGAAGAGCGCTGCGGGTGGCCTGAATAAAACTGGAGCTGTCATGATCTGCAAGCTGACGTGCTCTTCCCGGTTCCCTCGGCCATCGGAGGAGCCAACCGGTGGCCTTGTCACTGCGCGAGTCAGATTGTGCCCGATCGAGAGCTCGATCGCCCACCACGAACCACTCTTCTTGGCTATGAAGTGCTAACCCGATGCGAGGGGCCAGCCCACCACCAGGGATGATCACTGCAATAGCTCAGTGGGGCGAAGATGCAAGTTCTCTCCCGCCCGGGCAATTGCTCAACACTGCAGTTCCACCGCGAACTAAACTCATCCAATCATACCGGTAGCTTCTGTACTCACCCCCAGCAGGGTTATCCAAAGTTTTTGTTTGCTCCTCCGACTATGTACGCCGCCGATATATCAAGTGCCACAGGCATTCCTATTTGCTGGTACTTTTCCCGGAAAGACGCTAAAGCCACACCACACTTTGCTATAGGGCAGAGGTAGACAAACGGACATGCCCTTTGGGCTCAGAATCCACCTGGTCCAACTTGCTTTTCCTTGCTCTTCTCGAAATATTGGGCATATAAGGCTATGGCGCCGCCCGGTTGATAATGCTGCTTGCCTGGTCACAGTTGCTGCCTTTCGACCACTTCTCGGGCATTTTCCTGCCATGCATCCCTTTCGTTATGGGCTGGCCTTGCTGGCATCAATCCTATGTCTGGTCTCCTGGGCCAATGGCAGCGGCCTCCACGTTCGGGCCACCGGAACCACGGTACGCTTCAATCTTACACTGACATGGGAGGACTGGGCACCGGCAGGTGTGCCCCGGAAGATGATCCTCATGAACGGCCAATTCCCCGGTCCGGCACTGCAGTTGCGGCAAGGGGATGATGTCGAGTTCCTGGTGCTCAATCATATGCCGTTCAATACCACCGTACACTTTCATGGTATTTATTTTCGCACTATGCACAATGGCTCAAGATAGCTGACACTTTATAGGAATCGAGCAGCTTGGCACTCCTTGGTCCGACGGTGTCCCTGGTTTGTCGCAAAGGCCTATCGCGCCTGGTGGCCGTTTCCTCTACAAATGGCGAGCGACAGATTATGGGAGCTATTTCTACCACGCTCACAACAGAGGCCAGATTGACGACGGCCTCTATGGAGCGATATACATCCACCCGGATGACTCGGTGGAGAAACCATTCCATCTGATCACGAATAACACAAGCGAGCTGCAGGCTCTGCAGACAGCTGAGCAGAATACTAAGCCTGTGATGCTTTCAGATTGGCGTGCACTGACTTCAGAAGAGGTGTGGCGAGGGGAGGAAGAGTCGGGATTAGACGCATACTGTGTCAATGCGATTCTGGTCAACGGGAAAGGCGCGATTGATTGTCCCGGGCAACAGGCTCAGAATGAGCTCGCCAGTGCTGCGCAGAAACAGATCCTGGGCAACCAGAGCCTAACTGACACCGGGTACGTGGATTCGCCTAAGTTTAACAATAATGAAAAGCTAACAGCGGCAGATGTATATCGCCCTATTTAGTATCCACAGAAGGCACGTTTCGTCATAACTACAGCGCTATGCCACCATCCATGTTTTACGGATGTGTTCCTGGAAACGGTGGGACTGCGCGCTTCCTGGTTGACCCGTCTGCCAATTATGTCAGTTATGACCTGATCAGCGCGGCGGGAGTCTCGATGATCACCTTTTCCATTGACGAGCATCCGTTGTATGTCTATGCCATTGACGGACGGTACATCGAGCCAACTTTGGTGGACGCGGTCACTATTGCCAACGGTAACCGCTACTCGGTCTTTGTGAAGCTGGACAAGCCAGCTGGGGATTATACCATCCGTGCGGCAAACTCTGGGATCAACCAAGTCCTCAACGCTACTGCAGTTTTGTCATACGACAACGCGATCAAGACCCAACAGGGTGCTTCAGTGGCCTCAATTGACATTCATGGATCGGTCGTCTCTTTTAACTACACCCTGCTGAATGAAAGCACGATCATGCCGTTCCCGGTGGAGGTGCCGTCTCAGGAGGTCGCGCAGACATATATCCTGCGAGTCGGTCACTATAATGCCTCCTACCTCTGGACCATGGGGAACTCTACCTTCCCGCTTTCCCTGGAGGCAGCATCGCCCCTACTCTTTTATCCGTCTACGGCTAAACCCGATCTCACGATCAAGACACTCAACGGAACCTGGATCGACTTGATCTTCCATGTGGATGGCCAGATCCAGCCCCCTCATCCAGTCCACAAACATAACAATAAGTTCTATGTCATTGGCCAGGGCAACGGAGCGTGGAGTTACTCGTCTGTGGCGGAAGCGATGCGATATATCCCGGAGAGCTTCAATCTCAAGACCCCTCAGATTCGAGACACATTTATCACCCCGGCTGCGGCGACAGAAAACACCTGGCTGGCGCTGAGATACCAGGTTGTGAACCCCGGTGCATGGCTAATCCATTGCCACATTCAGGTGCATCTGAGCGGAGGCATGGCGTTGGCGATCCTGGACGGGGTGGACGAGTGGCCGGAGATTCCCGAAGAGTATCAATTGACTAATTAATTGGTGGCTGGAACAATGGCGAGTGATGCTCGGGACACTTTTCATGTATCATAATTTGTCAATACCCTTCCTGAAAGAGTCGATGCATCCGTGGACGACGAACGGCAGGCGTAGGCAACAAAGTAAATGATGAGTCGGACCAAGGGTGTTTATATTCTAGAGCCAGTGCCCTGGGTTAATTAATTTCCCGACTTGATCTGCTTGATCGCAATAGGATGAGCCGGGCGAATCCTCCGAACTAAGTGAAGCTAAGCTGCGACGATCGCAAGGCATACTTGATCGGGTTAGGGGCACGTGGGCGCGGGGTGGCTACGCCTCAGGCATTGGCGCAGCAGGCAGCCTCATCGCCTCGAGCTCCTCTTTCATTCTTAATCTGCCTATCTATCGGAGAATTCATGTTCCATATCCCAAAGCTGGACGAGCATTCTTTAGCTCAAGATCTACCGAAAAATTATTGCGAGTCCCTCGTGTGCCAAAAAAGGGCCCCAAGAGTCTCGACCCCCTGAGCCTCGCACTGTTTACCCGATTCAGCTGCAGGTCTGTCCCCGCTTCTCGAATCTGGTCTGAGTGTATACTTACCCTGCCTTTTGCCTAGACCATAGCGCCGCCTGGAATTTCGTGCACGCCCCGCTCGCTAATTATGGTCTTCTGCGGCAAACCAAGCAAAGGCTGCGGCGAGTGCCGGTCTCGCAAGATCCGGTGTGACCAAGCCCGTCCAACCTGTTCACAATGCGCCAAGGGCAACCGCGCCTGCCCCGGATACCGCGACCAACTATCCTTGATGTTTCGGGATGAAAGTCAGCAGGTGATCCGCAAGGCACGCACGGAGGCCACGACACGGAAAGCCAAGTCTTCTAGAAGAAAGAGCCCCGACAGTGCGATCTCCCTCGGTGACGGTTGTGGCACTGCCGCTAGTAGTCCGGCCCCAGCGTCATCGACCACCAGTGATCTGCTGGAGTTCGATGAGCTTGTTTCTTTGGTCCCACAAAATTCCGAGCGTGATTTGGTTCGCGTTGAGGATCTCGTGTATTTCACCCCGCAGTATCTGGAACAGCATATCTATCGACATTCCCTTCTCTTGCAGCCATCGTATCAACCCACCAAAGTCGATGCCATCTGCTTCTTCCTGAGGCAGAATGCTTGGATTGGCTCGTTTTGGTCCAAGCTGGACGCCACCCCGGATTACGTGCTCAAGACAGCTACTTCCAGCCACAAGGCCATGATGGCTAGTTTGGCGTCCGTTGGAACGGCAATGCTCTCGCGTGTTAGGAAGTCAACGCAGTTGAGAATCGCCGCAGATAAGGAGTATGGACAGGCTTTGCAGCTCCTCACCTCAGCTGTGGCAGACAAACAGCAGGCTCGAGACAATTTCACGCTGGCGTCAGTGCTTATGCTGGCCATCTTTGAGGTGAGTTCCTCGACGTTGATGCTTATAATGATCTGACATGTGCCAGGTGGTCACCAGTAGAGGTGCACGATTTATCGACAACTGGACAAACCATATCAACGGTGCTGCAGCTTTACTAGAGCTGCGAGGCGTCGAGCAGCTTCAGGAGGAACAGGGGCTGCAGCTCTTCTTGCAGCTGAGGTATCAAATTGTACGTTTAGCTGGCATTGGCTCCTTGATGGCAAGATCCCGGCTAACTAGGTGCAGATCATCAGCTGTCTGCAAAGGCAAGCTAGAGTGCCCGACACTGTTCTCGAATGCGCTAGGGTTGCTATGTTTTTACGACCGCACTCCGTGGCCTATGGCGACCGCTTGATTACAACTATGGGCCGGCTATCCAATCTTCGTGCCGATATCAATGAAAAGGCCTTGACTGACCGGAAGAAGATGCTTGAAGAGGCCTACAGTATCGAGGCCGAATTGATGTCCTGGTTAATGTCTCTACCGGAGATTTTCGCGTACACCACTGTCGAAGACCCCAATCCTCGATTTGGCTGGGGTCCTCAGCCGTACAATAATCGGTATCACGTGTATAGCGACTTCTGGGTCTGCAACTCGTGGAATCAATACCGGATCGTCCGGATCATTGTGTGCGACCTCATCTTGACCTGTATCCGAGAACTAAACGCCGGGTCGCCACTCTCTCCCGATCTTGCCAATCATACCGCGCAGATCCGCAACACAGCCCGACAACTCGCCAGCGACGTCTGTGCCAGTGTGCCTTTTCATTTCAGCGATTCCGCCCTTCGCTTAGCGACCGGACTCAATGGCACAGGCGCCCTCGATGAGGTCCCCATCCAACAAGGTTTTATTCGCGGGATGCTACTCCTCTGGCCGCTGGCTATGGCGGGGGCCACGCGAGGGAAGCATCACCCGTTACGCAAATGGGTTCTGGAATGCTTCCACCTGATTGGCAATGACATGGGTATTGATCAGGCTCTGGCCTTGGTTGAGATGTGGAAGAACGATGAAGGTCAATTCGACACGTTAATCCTGCCAGAGGATAATGTCACCGTAAGCTCAGCCACCAATACCGACAGTCCATATTTCTCCGAAGCGCAGCTGGCCTGCGGGCCTGTTCCAAAAGCATATTCCACTCCAGTGGCGTGAGCCCAATGCGATGACAACCCAGTGCAGGCCACGTGGATAATTATGATGATAGATTCAGATCAGGATCAGTGTACATAATTGCTAAATAATCACTTAATGATTTATGCCAATCCCTTTCACTCTAAATGCCCATCTTTTACCAAGCCATCCATCCATCCATCCAGAATCTAGACCCAACGAGGCTGTGCACCACCAACCCCCCCATCCCGCAGTCTAAGCCTACCACCCATCATCCGGAACCACCCACCCTTCCACAAGGCAGTGCACGGCACTTCTCTGCGCGCCCTTGTGCATAATCCCCACCTCCACCTCCAACCTAACTAAGCACCTACCTAGCCTTATGAACGAGCACAGCCTCTTCTTCCAGAATCCAGACAGGCTCTTTCCATGAACTCCGATTGCCTGAGATGGAATCATCCCTGTCTGCAGGAGTGACGGTCCTTGTTTCCTTGTAAGGCGGTGCAGAATATTACCCCGCTTTCTCTGTTACTTGGTTCGTTCGCATCCCTGGAGAATACGCTAGGTGGGTTTGATATGCATCCAGAATATGGATGGAAGATGTACCGAAGGAGGAGTGGGTATCTAGTGGGTATTTAGTATCTCCCTTGCTTGCTTGGTATCTTCCCGAGGGGAGGGAGGGGAAGAAGGGAGGGGAGGGAGGGGAAGAAGGGAGGGGAGGGAGGGGCGCAGGACAAAGCACAACCGAGTAAACTACTATGAAAGTGATGAGTGATACAATGAGTCACGGGCGCCACTTCCCCCAATCATACTTGACTTTTTTCGGGGTTGGACAAGCGACGGTGTACGGTTTTCGGAGTAAGTCGATAGCTACCTATCTGCCTTAGGCTTTATTCTCTGCCTTGTGGATACGGCTCGCTCCGCTAAACCAATCCTGCTCCTGATCCTGAGTTTGTATGTGGTCCCATGGAGAATTGCGGATGGACCCTGGATGTACACCGTATACGACCCTCCACCGCTCTCTCCCCATTCCCATATCCATGGTAAGACGGACCCTTCCTACGCCATATAGGAGAGGGATCTGCCTTGGCAACGGGCTGTGCATGCCGCTTTTGTGGTTTTGGGGAGGGATGATTATTTAATGGGTTTGTTGGTGTGTGTGGTTGGGTTGGTGGGGTGATCGTGCTGTCATTGTTCACTCATCTGGTTTCTGCTTTCACTTGCATAGTACTTACCTACCTTGTGAACCTTACTTTGTGGGGTGTATAAGTATTATTGCTCACGTCGCTTCCTGTTTCGTTTTGTGTTTTGCTTTTTGACTTGCAGTATGCCTTTTCATTTACCGTTTCGTCGGTCACTTTCTAGACGTGGGGTGAAGAGTCAGCGAGATCAGGATCAGGATCTAGGTCAAGAGAAGAGCTTGAGTCAGAGGCAGGGTCAAGCTTCACTTTATCAGCAGCACGTGTATCAGGATCAAGATCCAGGCCCAGTGCCAACGTATCAGCTACTCGTTTCTCCGCCTCCAGATCAAGCCCAAGGCCAGGACGCAGCACCAGCATCAGCCGATATGGGTCACTCTCATTCTCGGCAAAGCCGACATATGCACCACTCTTCGCTTCGGAACAGAGACTCAAGTGCTTGGACGTCACGCTCACCCGGAAAAGCGCCGATGAACAACACTCAGACCCAGGCATCAAGTGCATGGGCTCCTCCACCGTATTCGTCACATCTTCCCGCACAATCCACCACCTCGACGGGCAGTGATACCCCGTATTCATTTCTGCGGGAGTTTGATACCATTTTCATCGTGGATGATAGTTCGAGCATGTTGTGGAATGGTCGCTGGAAGGAGGCGGAAGATGCGATTGCCGCTATCGCGCCAATTTGCACGCAGTATGACCAGGATGGTATCGATATCTACTTTTTGAACCATCGTCGGGATGGAGGGCGCAGGAATAAAGGGGGTTACATGAATATTACGACGGCGGATGATGTTCGCGAGATCTTTGGTAGTGTGCATCCGCAGGGCGCTACCCCCTTTGGACGACGCCTTTACGATATTCTTGATCCGTATATGCGGGAGCTGGAAAAAGTGATTAAGAAGAGTGATGGGTCGTGTGATTCGGCGCAGCTGATGAAACCGCTCAACATCATTGCTATTACGGATGGCGCGTTTACGGACGATGCCGAGAGTATCATCGCTGATGTCGCGGGGAAACTGGATAGCGACAAATACCAGGCCGTGCCCTGGCAGGTGGGGGTCCAGTTTTTCCAGGTCGGAAATGATGCCGCCGCCACGGCCTATTTACAGGAGTTGGATGATAACCTGGGGGAGATGCAGAAGAAAGGCCGTATCCGGGACATTGTGGATACTGTGCCGTGGAGGGGTGATCGGGGGCAGACACTGAGCGCGGATGGCATTCTGAAATGCGTCCTTGGCGCGGTGAACAGAAAGTATGATAAAAGGAACGCGTTTCAGTGATGAAGGGGATTGGCCTATTCTTCGTTTCTTTTGTCCCTTATTGCTAACGCTTTCGTTGCCTTCGGGGCTTTGCTTTTCTTCGGTCTTGGGGGGGTTAGCCAGGGCGAGTCTAGACTGCCTCCTTCATCTTGTCAACCCTGTCATTGTGTAACAGCGGCAGGATGGGAGTGAAACGCGTTGCAGCAAGCGCCCTGTTGCCGCCGGCTGGCCCGAGACCAGCACCCATATCGAGATAGACCTTTGTGACTGGTCAGGTCCTCTAATCGTAGCAATTTAATCGGCTGCTCCCAGCTTTCTTTGCTTTTCCAATACCGCGTAGAGGGTAATGATTGGCGGTTTCTCTAGGCCAAGTCCAGCTGTCGCTCCGGGTAGTCCCGCCAAATGGACTGCTCAGCTTGTGAGCAGGGGACCAATTGGCCGGTCCAGTCAGGAGGTAAATGCGAGGTGACAGCCATCTGTCAGACATGCTAGAGGCTAGGGATACGATTGACTGTCATTAGCCTCCGACTATTTGTTGTCCAAACCTTCAATTTCCCGCGGGACGATCGATCCTAGTTGCCCGGCACCCGAAAGTTTAAGGACACTGGTCGCAGGGGTGCATCCAGAGGCGCTCAGCAGGCCATTGAAATTCTATCTATATGAATCCAGGATTGGCGGATTGATTGGTTCACAGGCCGTTCCCCTGGGCGCGTAGACGCGCTGGTCCGTGAGGATGGATCACCGGCTTGTCCTAGACCCCTGTCCTAGACTCCTGGTGCTAGCTTCGTTAGTCCAAGGAAACCCTTGGGACGGGACACTTGACAAATCACCTTGTCAGTTCGGCTCGTGATGCCTCTGTTGTCTGTTGCAATCCGCCGGTCGTCGGGACAATGGACACAAATAGGGGACAATGGAGCCGGGGAAATGCAGGACGATGCAGGCGAGATGCATCAACAATGGTTGGCGGCTGCAGAGGAAGGATGAAGCGAGACGGCGACAGGTACGTGACGGTAAGATTGGCTCCCCTCGACCACCTGCGGGCCTCTCACGTGGTGTGGAGAAATGCGATCGGCGTGTATGCGTACCGTACGCAGTACGCACCCCCCAATTGCAACCTGGACAGGGTCGGCGCTTCCGTTGCGCCCTCTGCGACGGCTTTGGGCGTTCTCCTGGCTTCCACCTCCTGGTATCCTTTGGTGTCCCGGTGAGAGCATGCGGAACCCATTTCCGGATGGGAAAATGGACTCTCAAGGCTCGCTTAGAAGGTTGCGGTAGGGGATAGTGTGTACTAGTGGCTAGAGATGATCACCAGCCTCAGGTGGCAAAGCAGAGTTGGATACGGTACGGTATGGTCAAGGCACCAGCCACCGCAGCCGAAAGCGGTAACGCAGCGCCGGTCCGTCGTGGAATTTGCACCCGCCGGCGTCTCCCCAAGGATTCCCAGGCTCCAAAACAACGCTCGAGTCAACGAGTCAACCACCGGATCGGTTTCGTGGCTGGCTGTTTTTGTGATCCATCCATATTAATCACTCGGGCTTCTCTCTGGCCCCACCCACTAAGTTCCGACTAGACGGCATAGTGGTCCCTTAGGCTACGCTGGTTCGCCAGGAGGGATCAGCATCTTCCCAGTCTTTGGCGGGTGGATCGAATCGTCCAGGAACCATGTTCGGATCTCATCGCGTCCTTTTTTCACTAGCCTTCCCTGTGTTCCCTCCTGTTGCCATGAAACCTTTTCTTCGATCATCCTCGCTTGCAGGGGGAATCCCTTTCGTGACGTGGTTGTTGCCCTGTCCAGTGGATCCTTGATAAGCGCGCCGGACGAACGGTCGATTCAGCTGTTGAAATTCAACCTCACCGCGCACACTCCATTGATCGATTGGGTGACTATCTTACTGCAATTGGATCTGTCCCTGCCTTCTGCGCCTGAAGGCCGGATCAGCTTGGCTGTCACCGACCCGTCTGGACCACGTGTGGAATCCCTTAAGAAGCCTTGTACAAAACGTCCGACTCCGGCAGCAAGCGCCGCAATTTCTGCTCTGCCTCTCATCACATCCATCGCTGCAGTCTCCGCCTTGTCGGCGCTTCCTGCTTGCCATCACCTTGCATCATTGGCCGTGATTGAACATTGCAATCTCCCGACCAAGCAACCAAATTTAACTCCCGCATCTCCGCGCCTAATGATACAGTGATCTCCAACACTCATTGCCCACTGTTGGTGTCAGAACGCCCCTGGCAGGTTATGGCGCTGTGCCTTTGAGCCTCACTCGAATCTTATATTACTGGCCTTCAACCGCGCGGCGAAGCGCATCCTTTCAAGTGCACTGCTCGAGTCCTTCGAGAAACACAGCCCAACCCGGCTATCCGCCAATCACTAAGACGCTCCTTCGATTTTACGATCATTGACTTTGTCCTGGCTGGTCTAGGACTGTCTCTGCTATCCTTATATAAACGTGCTTTTCTTAGACTATTGCCTTTGCTTCGACTGCGAATTACTGTCACGATACATATTAATTGATATTCACTGCACACGATTAGCAACCAGCTTTACTGCAATCATGGCTTCCACTACCTTGATGACATTTCTTCTGTACGTGCGGTACAAATTTTTGATGTGAGAGTTTTCTAATTCATGGCAGGTGCACCAGCCCCCATGTCAAGTCGGTTAAGTTGCTGGGGTCTTGGGACAATTTCTCCCAGCCCTATATCATGGAAAGGGATAAGCGCGTTGGCGCGGGACAGTGGAGGGGATGTCACACCTTCTGTAACATAGTGTGTGACGGCTCGCCAACCCATATGACGCCCGCACGCTCTGGAGGACTCAAAATGGGTGGCACTTACTGGTACTACGTATGTCTTCTGACTTCCTTTCAGAGCATCGAACCTGACTTCTCTAGTACTTGTTGGATGACGATGTGGAATACTATAATGAGGCTGAGCCTGTGACCACGCACTGTCCTCTCCTGCCGGGTCAACCGGTCAATGTTCTCAACGTCCCGGTCATTCTCCCGGATACGTTTCCCACTCACACTCATGCGAGGAGTCCCAGCCTACAGAAAGCGGATCAACGAACTATGAATCCCGATGACAAGTACATGAATCCTCGAGAGCCGCCGAAGCCAAAGCTTCCTCGTCTTCGCACCTCTCCTCCGCTGTTGCAGCAACCAACCCCGGCTTGGTCATTCAGCACATCCCCTCTTGGTATCATCACTCACAGAGGCGCATCGCAGCCTAGTAGTGCAACGCCCAAGGCGAAAGGCCTGGATACACCAAGAGCCGCTGGGTGCAAAACTGCTCGTTCTGTGTCCCCGCCTAGATCCAGGGGTCTTCGCGCCGCATTTCGACATTGGAATGCATCTTCGCCGGATCTGGGATCTACGGACGAACATGAAGGCCATGCCTCCAAGCCTGCCGCAACTCATGGGCTCAAGGGCCTATTTCTTGGCAGACACGAGGAGCATTCCCGTTTTGGGGTTCACCTGGGTACTGCTTTCGAGCACTCTTCATCCATCGATCTCAATAAAGACTTTCAGCGCCCAGCAGATTCTCTACCTCAATCAGCAATATCTGGAGATCGCCGCTCAATGCCTCTGACAATCCAAGACCGACGAGCATTGAACTCAAAAGTTGCGGAGCACGGCTCGCCCAGGGCGCCTCTGACCCTGCAGGCAAAGCCCGGAAGCGGGGCTTCTGGGTACACCGCAACCCAGGGGACACATCTGAATGTTCGTAGAAGATCACTTCCCTTGGAATCCCCGTCCATCTTGCCGACAGCAATTGGGCCATCATCCGATTTCTCTACTACCCCGACCGGTTTCACTGCCGGAGAGAAGAGACTCCCAACGCTTCCAAATTCGCCATCATCAGTGATGGATGAAGCATTACGGGATATCGATGCCAGACAGAAGGCCCTTGATTTGGAGGCTCTAGGCAGCCATTTCTCGGATTTCACCGATACTGAGTCTGTCGCTGGCAGCTCCTTTTGTGAACGAAGCCATTTTTCCGAGTGGAGCGCGGATACGGATGTTCTATCCCCTGGGTCTATGACGTGCTCATTTGCTCTCAATCATGACGCTCAGGCAGCTTCCAATACTGAAGCCACTGAGACCATGGACTTCCTCACAGCGTCCATACCTGCCGAACTGAGTGACCCGGACACCCCTCATCTCACTGTCCACTCTAGATCAGCGGCTACCTCAGTCGCGGGCGATTCGCCTCGCTTGGATCTCCCTCTTCCTCGCCTTACAATCTCATTATCTCCCTCTGATCTCGACATTCCAGGTCTCTATATTGATGATGAGGATTGCGTGGAGAGCAATCCCAAGCGACACGCGGCCTTTTTCGGGGGCGATGAATCAATCAAGGGTCTCGGCCTTATACAAAGTCCCGACCCTTCTTCGCTGCAATTTTCTGAGGATGTGAAAGGCGAGACAGCAGTTCGCCCTAGCGAAGGAGTGGCTGCGTCCAGCCGGAATTATGACCGCTTCAGCAGAGTCTCATTGCTGGGTCAGTCTGCAGCGATGCGCGAAATGATGGACGAGCTGAGCTATCTGAAGACCATGATAGAATCTGGGTCCAGTGAAGATATCTGATCTTACTATGCGATGTACAATTGCTATATCATCCCTAGGTACTTTTGCACATGTGAACATGGAGAGTTTTTGTATATAATAGTGTTGCGTCTGAGCGGTTCCTAGAGCTTTGATCCTCAAAATTGGGAAGAAATGAAAAGTGAACATATACTTAACTCCTTATGATTTTTCTCCTCTAGAATACTTGTTTAGTACACGGTTTAGTGCAAGTGTAGCTCTTTAACCCAGACTTGTGTACGGACTACCTACTGTGCCAGTAGTAAAGAGTAGCCGCGGGTGGATCAGCGCGAGCCAAACCAACGCGACAAACACCCGCATGCCAAGAGTTCCCGCTATCCACCATGAAATCCAACCAAGACAACAACAGGACCGAACAGAAGGGGGACATTCACAGCAATTGATCCGATTCCCTTTGTAGAATGGGCTAGGCCCGAGCGACCAACATGGCTGACGACAACGGTTTCCAGCCAGCTCACGAGCCACAGCTCACGCCTGTCGGGGAGAAGTCCCTACCCGCAAGATGTAAGGCGAGCACGCTCACTTACTGCCCCACGATGGACCTCATCGCGCTGGTCACTGAGGACGATGAACTACGCGTCTTCCGCCTAAATGGACAAAAGGTTCTTGGAGGCTCTTTCAAGGGTGATCCGTATCTTGATGAGGATGATGGTGGTGGCGAGATCCGGGGGCTGCAGTGGAAGAATACTGGTAAGTCGCTACTTTCTTTGGTGATTAACCAGCTTTATGTCGCTATCCTGCTCCTTATTTCTGAGAGACTAACGGACCGGTAGGCCATTTGCTTGCGGTGGCTTGCGCTGACAACACCATCCGGGTCATCAGCGCTTACAGTGGTAAAACGGTCCACCATTACCCTGCTTATCAGTCCGAGGGTGAATCACCCCAGCCTGTTAAAGTGACTTGCCTAGGGTGGGGAGTGAATTTCACTGACAGCAAAGCCGCCCAGCGGCATTTACACGAGTCTGCTGGTCAAGTCAGCGTCGATGACTTATTGTCCCCGGATAATCATCCGTCCAAAGCAGCAGCCCTGCTCAAGGCCGATCTACCGAGAGAGCTAGCATTGCTTGACGTCGAGCCTTCACTACCCAAGCTGAGCACACTACCAGCAACAGGAAGCGAGTGAGTTACCTGTTTTGATTGCAGTGTGCCTTTTATTTAGCTAATAGTCTCTAGTGATGATGTGTTCAGCTCTCGAGCCTCGATCGATGCTATATTTCACTCTATCTCGAAGATTACTAGTGACGCGGTGGATGTGTTGTTAGTAGGGTTTGATGATGGGACTGTTCATCTACGGATCTTTGACTGCTTCGAGATTGGCTCTCTCCAGATTGGAGGTTCAATTGGGAATTCTGGTCCTTGCCAGATCCTCAGACATGCTTCCCATCCGCTCAGCTCGACTCACGCATTATTGGCGCTGGCGCCGGAGGCCACCTCGAGCCCTTTGCACCTCATCACCCTTGATCTTCGCTTCATCACAAGGTCAGGAAGATATCTCTCTCTCCTTGCACACAAGACAACTCAGCTCCAGAACCTGCTACGGTACATCAGTCAGGTGCAGAAGCAAATTGAGCTTGAATGGAAGAATGCACAGGAATTACCGGCACGTTACATGCGTAGTATAAACGAGGACCTGCAGGAGAAGTGCCACTGTGATTTTGTTACTGCTGCATATCACTTGGTAGTTACCGGGGATTGCTTCGAGCCATTGAGGGAGTTCTTGGTGGATATTGTTGGCGAAAGAGTACGCTTGTCGCGTTCTCTCTATGGACCGTATTCATACTAACAACATGACAGGGACACAAGAGATGGGAAAAAGCCGTTTCTAGCGGCTACGAAAATGTCCGACGGTTAACCCACGAATGCCTTCTTCCCGCCTTGGAAAGATGTGAAGTATTGCTAAGCCGGTTGATTGGACTATCCAAGTTCTATAAATTGAGTGAAGTCCTCGGCTTGGAAACATCAGATCTGACAGCAATCGTGGAGACCCTAGATTGTCTTCATCTTCTTTCCCATCACATACTGATCCACGCCAACGAGGAGTTGGCTCAATTCAATTCCTTTTCCAGATGGCTTCGTCACGAGATAGACATGCAAAGCGCGGAACCAATGTCCCAAACCTTGGAGGAGCTGATGGAGAAGACAGATATGGTTGAGTACCCGCAGACCTTGAAATACATCAGAGGCGCTCTTACCAAGAGTAAGTTGCGGAATTTCATTCAGCAACTGCCCATGATGGGAATGCCAAGGCTACCATCCACAGCTTCAGATAAGTGGGCACCGACCGGCTATGACAGGTCATTCTATGACACATTCAGGAAATTGCTCGAGCAGAGCGATGGGTCGGATGACGCCAATCCGGTTGAGCTACCCAAGATGAACGACTTGACGAAGCGTTTGGGATTGCAGTTCGAGAGAGTCTTTGGTCAGATTGCGTCAACACAGCGGCGCGGAATTCTCCACCGATCGCCTTTGAGTCTCCATCCTGACTGTGACAAAGATGTCATCGATATTGTCATGTGCAACGAGGTAAGTTGCTGCGGAAGCTTGCGTGATGATTGTTGCTTATTGGGCAACCAGGACACCGACAAGAAAGGGCTATGTGTGATCTATATTGCTACCAGGTCGATAAAGAAGAAGCATCTGCGTAAGGATCACCCAGCTGTGACACCCACTGGCATGCTGTACTAACGTTCTCAGTTTGTTTCTACCGTGTCGAATTAGACTCCGAAAATGGAGTCAGTTCCACTCGAAGCACCTCTACCGGGGCACTCGATCTCCAGGAAGGAGAAATCCGACAAGTACAGTTCGTTGAGGATGATACAATCGTAGTCCTATGGTCAAACAATAGTATGCTACGTTCTTGCGCCAGATTCGTGTTTCCTTGGTTTTGCTGACCCGCGCTGCAGATGGAACTCCTTACCTTCTCAGCCTCCCTTTCCAACCTGCATCGAGCATCAGAACAGACGCGACCACCGAGTCCCTGGTGTCTTTCGCTGTTGACTACCATAGCCTACAGGGGTCTTCATCATACGACTTCACGACATTCGCGGCGGTCGTCGACCTTCTGTCTCCAGATTCTCTATCTAGTGGCCTAATCAAACATGCCTTCGTTGGCGGCAAAGGGAAAGGAAAGCCAATAAAGGTCGATGTCAACGGCAGACGCGGTCGCCGGGCGATCTGCGTACTCTATGGTGATGCTATGCGGTATGAGGTGCTAGATCTGGATGCGGAACTGGAGGATGAGGAAGATGATGAGGTGGCAGAAAGTATCGTGGAACTGGAGGAATAAACTACACTTTTCCCACCTTGATGGGTTTTCCGTGCACAGGAATGCACCACTCAAGGATATTCTAGTTCGAAAAAGGGCACTACGTCATGTCTCAGTTGCCGGCGCCGCTAAGATACCAGACAGAATTGAAGAGAATTACCCGCCTCGATCGGCGAAAAGAAGATGAAGCCAGTCTGCCGATCAATCTTTCCAATGCACTATTTGGAAAGGTACTGGGAAGCTATAGTTTGGAACCGTGCCCAGGGGTCAGGCTGTGTCAGTGGTCGTTCCGTCGACGATCCCGCGACAAACAAGCTCGAGAGGTAGAAACAAAGAAGCCCAAAGAACCTCGATGGAACAGCCACGCGGCACTCTGAGTGGCCAGCTATAGTTAGTAGAAGGCGAGGCCACGAAAAACAACCGCCATGATTTGTGCGTTGGGGTTGACGCCCTGGGAGATGGAGCTGGTCGCCGGGGCCACAGCAGGTGGATCGAGGGCCCCTTCTGCAAGCAGCAAAATCAAAACAAGCAAACCCGAGGAGGGGAAAATTTTGGGTTGCGGGAGGGAAAAGAGCACGACGAGGGCTGAGGGAGGGGCACACCTCAGGCAGCGGGCAGTTGCAAAATACAGGTACCGTATTTCGTATTGGGTGGTAACGATCTTCAGTAGTGCAGTCATAGTGACGGGTGACGACAAGAACAAGACAGACCACCGCGAGGGGGACTGCCACGGTAGCCGGCCAAGCAAAGCCTCGGAAAAAGAAAGATTTTGATAGCGATAATGATAGCATATCCGGAAGACCCCTTTCGGCACCAACCAGGCCTGGGATTATATCCTTTTTCCTTTTTCTACCCTTGTTCGCCAATCCGGGCGGACGACTAGGCTTGCCGTCACCGACCGCTGCAGGTCACGTGTTATGACTAAGCCCCAGGATCCCGCGGGCGCTGGCCAATGAGGGGAGGGGCTTCGCAGGGCTCTGACGGGCGCTGACTGGTCGATTCGCAGTGCTCGTCCATTCTTCTGCTGGAACTGCAAATTGAAGGGAATCGCCCTCACATTATTATTGATCCCTCTCTTTCTCTCTCCCTCTCGCTTCTTCTACTCTCTCCAGTGTTTCTTTCTCCCCTCTCAACCCGAACAGCTTCAACACCATCCTGTTCACTTCCCCCCTCACCCCTGCTGTGTCTGTTTATCCGACCCTGGGGCCTTCTCTTTTCTCTGTTTTCCTTCGGTCCTGGCGTGCACCACGGCCGTCTTTTCCTCTGTCACCTCTACCCCCCCAAAGACCTGGTGCATGCCTCGTCATAATCCACAAACCCAACCTCTCCCCTTCGCCTACCTGAGATAATCTATATCCGATCCACACTACCACTCTTTTGTTGTGGGCGGCCTCTCATCTGCTGCTTCTGTCAGAACTGCTCTTTTCCCTTCCCTTTTTCATTGCTCTGGGTTCTGTTTTCCGCATACGGCAACATGAACGTCACTCAGGTTTTGGAGAGCACCCTCTCGCCAGGTACTTTGACACCCCCCGATGCTGTATACAAGCAATTTCTTTAGAACAAAGCAGCAGTATCACTAACGGGCCATTTTTGCTTCACACTATAGATGCCACGGCTCGTAGCAACGCCGAAGCGCAGTTGGCCCACGCGGCGGAGGTTGACTTCGTACGTTCTGGTCTCCTTTCCTCGCCGGTCATTGGTCTTGTATCAGACATGCTAACCATGCTTTTTTGTCGGACGGCAGGCCCAGTACCTTGTCACCCTCGCCCAGGAACTGGCAAACGAAAACTCCGCGTCCCACATCCGAACCGCTGCCGGTATCGCTTTGAAGAACGCATTCACTTTCAGAGACCTCGCAAAGCTCCAAGAGGTCCAAACAAAATGGCTACAGCAAATTACCCCAGAAATTAAGGCGCAGGTCAAGGAGCTTGGCCTCAAGACGCTTGGCTCGAAAGACGCCCGGGCCGGCCAGTCCGCCGCCCAGTTCATCGTTTCCATCGCCGCTATCGAACTTCCCCGGAATGAGTGGCCGGAGCTGATGAACATCTTGGTTCAGAATGTCGCGTCCGGTTCCGATCAACTGAAGCAGGCCTCGCTGGTCACGATCGGTTTCATCTGCGAGTCCCAGGATGCTGAGCTTCGGGAGAGCTTGGCTGCACACTCCAACGCTATCTTGACCGCCGTGGTCCAGGGTGCTCGTCGCGAAGAGCAGAACATGGACATCCGTTTCGCCGCTATCAAGGCTCTCAGTGACTCCGTCGACTTTGTGCGGTCGAACATGGAGAACGAGGGTGAGCGCAACTACATCATGCAGGTCGTGTGTGAGGCAACCCAGGCCGATGATCTTCGTGTGCAGGCGGGCGCATTCGGTTGCTTGAACCGCATCATGGGCGCGTACTACGACAAGATGCGCTTTTACATGGAGAAGGCTCTGTTTGGCCTGAGCATCATGGGTATGAAGAGCGAGGAGGAGGATGTTTCGAAGCTGGCTATCGAATTCTGGTGCACGGTCTGTGAGGAGGAGTACGCTATTGAAGATGACAACGCAGCTGTAAGTTCTTCTTTCACATGCATCGCCTGGACATTGTTGGCTAATGATGACTCAATAGGCACAAGCTGAGGGTCTCCCTGAGGTCCGCCCCTTCTTCAGTTTCGCCCGTGTCGCTTGCAGAGAAGTCGTCCCCGTTCTTCTGCAGTCCATGTGCAGACAAGATGAGGATGCTACCGAGGATGAGTACAACGTCTCTCGCGCCGCTTATCAGGCCCTCCAACTCTACGCTCAGTGTGTTCAGGGCGATGTTATCCAGCCTGTCTTGTCCTTTGTCGAAGAGAACATTCGTCACCAAGATTGGCGTCGTCGGGATGCTGCTGTCGCGGCGTTCGGCGCCATTATGGATGGTCCCGATCCCAAGGTCCTGGAGCCTCTTATCAAGCAGGCTCTGAGTGTCCTTGTCGGCATGATGCAAGACGATTCCATTCAGGTCCGTGACTCGGTCGCCTACGCTCTTGGCCGAGTCTGTGACTTCTGCTCCGAAACCCTCGACCCTGACGTGCATCTCCAACCTTTGATCACTTGCCTCTTCAACGGCTTGGCAAGCTCCCCCAAGATTGCCAGCTCCTGCTGCTGGGCCTTGATGAACGTTGCCGATCGTTTTGCCGGCGACATTGGTGCCCAGACCAACCCCCTGTCCAGACACTTTGAGGAGAGCGTCAAGTCTCTTCTTACTTTGACTGAGAGGTAAGGACCCATATAACCCCGCATTAGTCCTTTTCATCCAGACGCTAATATCGTCCAGACAAGATGCAGACAACCAGCTGCGTACTGCCGGATACGAGGTTCTCAACTCCTTTGTGACCAACGCTGCTAATGACAGCCTTCCCCTGGTGGCAAACCTGTCCAATGTCATGCTTCAGCGTCTGGAGCACACCATCCCTATGCAGCAGCAAGTTGTTAGCGTGGAAGACCGCATCACTCTGGAGGAGATGCAGACCAGTGTCACTAGCGTGGTTCTTGTAAGTTTGTCCCATCTCCAACAACCTTCAACATGTGTCTGACTGCGTAGGCCATCGTTCAACGCCTTGAGACCGAGATCAAGCCACAGGCCGATCGTATCATGCAGGTGATGCTTCAGA
Organism: Aspergillus ibericus CBS 121593; assembly: GCF_003184845.1. Classification (NCBI taxonomy): domain Eukaryota; kingdom Fungi; phylum Ascomycota; class Eurotiomycetes; order Eurotiales; family Aspergillaceae; genus Aspergillus; species Aspergillus ibericus. The sequence continues at coordinate 3,864 of NW_020292101.1, read as the reverse complement.
TCCTGGCCACTGTTCCCCCCAAGTCCAGTGTCCCTGATGTCGTCTTCGCCACTGTCGGTGCCATTGCCGGTGCTCTGGAGGAGGACTTCATGAAGTACATGGACAACTTCGCACCCTTCCTGTACAAGGCCCTTCAAAACCAAGAGGAGCCGGGTCTTTGCGCTATGGCCATCGGCCTGGTGAGCGATATCTCGCGTGCTGTGAACGAGCGGGTGCAGCCCTACTGCGACTCGTTCATGAACGCCCTGCTCACCATCCTGAGGGTAAGAACTAATTTCATCTTGTCACGAAAATGTTCTGACTAACACTCCGGCAGACCTCGACCAACCAGCTGAAGCCTGCTATTCTCGAGACCTTTGGAGATATTGCCCAGGCTATCGGAACCCATTTCGGAACCTACCTGGCCGTTGTCGCTTCAGTCCTTCAGCAGGCTTCGATGGTGACTGCTAGCAACGATGTCAACACGGATATGCAAGATTACATTGTCTCGCTGCGTGAGGGTATCATGGATGCTTGGGGTGGTATTCTGCTGTCCTACAAGGGCACTCCCCAGGGTAAGTACTACTTGGGAATTTCCCGCATGAGCAACTTGCTAACACTCTCTTAGTTGACCAACTGCATCCTTTTGTGGACCAGATCTTCCAGGTCCTGCACAGCATTTCTCAGGACTTCAACCGTAGCGAGGGTCTGATGAGGGCCACCATGGGTGTTCTTGGCGATCTTGCGGATGCCTTCCCCAACGGCGAATTCGCTGCCTACTTCCGCAACGACTGGGTCACCAGTCTGGTCCGGGAGACGAGAACCAACCGGGAGTACAGCCCTCGTACCGTCGACACCGCCCGGTGGACCCGGGAGCAGGTCAAGCGTCAGATCACCATGTCCACGGCTGCTGCTATGGCGTAAACAGTGACCATGCAGTTGCTGTCCATTCTTCAGTTGCTCGTTTCGAGACCGCGCCCCTAGGAGGACTCTATCCGTTGGTGCCCTCGGGAGGTGACGGCACCGCTGCTGTTACCGTTCCCCGAGTCGACGGCCCCAGACGGGATTCCCAGCCGTGCTACTGATCACTTCCGTCCCCCAGATCACTAGGCTGCTCCCAGTGAATCAGCGGGCAGGGCTAGTGTTTCTACTCACCCCGTATATCACCACCGCCCACGACCCTTACCTGGCACCGCATATGACTCCTTTCGACCCCCGACCCCCACCCCATTCCTCGCACTATCCCCATCTCCCCCACCCCTCGGCCCTCTGTCCGGCACGAACCCTCTGCTTTCGGACCCCCTTCTCATGACATCTCTCAATGCATGTTTGCACTTTTATCCCGGCCCTTGTTTCGATCTTCTCCCTTACTATTACTATTCACTTTGCCACATCTTCGCGCCTCCCACATCAGTTTTAATTAGACAGAGGTTCTTTAGCATTATCATGTATGCCCGAGAAGTCATGTATCCAACCCTTTCAGAAACACTGTCACGAGCCCTTGACCCTGCTCCCGTATCACATCCTACCAAAAGACCTGTATAGAGATTAGTAAAAACTTGGAACAACTATACGTATGCCGAGTGATGTTCGGAAGGCACCGCTGCCATATTCCTTGATCGTAGTAACCTTGTGACCAGGCCGCCTAGGTGGCGAGATTGAATGTGGTAATTTGTATCCGTTTGGTGAGATGGAGGCTGTTGGTAATGAAGCCAATACTGGATCAAATAGCGAGGATGCTCAAACGTTCATCGCTTGTGGTAGAAACTTCTCGAAACGTATTCTGAATGAACGGCTTATCTGCAAGGCTATAAGCACATGGTAGAAGAGCTAAAGTATGGCTGAATGCCTAAGGCATGAGTAAGTGTGTCACGTGCCGATAAGGGCTAAAATCGGCAGCCCTAGCGGCCGCACAGCGCGTGAAAAGTTCTCACCGTCTATCCGCGTCCGTCTTCTCCTAACACTCGATCTTACCCCCGTCGTCGACATCCCTCGAGGTATGTATCAATCGTTGCATTGCCCTATTCTACAGCTCCCCAGCTAGTCTGGGGGAGCAATCGCCATGGAATTCTGGTTTCGGCCATGCTGGTGTAGTAACCGACCGCATTTGATCATCGGAAAACCAGGCGATACGCTTCCTCACTACGGCACGGGCTGAAGAACCCTTGATGATGCTTAGGGGCACTCTTTGCGCTCGAGGACTACTGGTGGCTGACTCTTGGACCCAACGCCTCACCACTGCCACGCGGTGGTGTGAGGACTGGGCATCGTAAATTAGATACCTCATATCCTTTGATTCCTCGATTTGAGAATCTCGATATCACACCGTCAAAATGGTCAAGACTTCCGTCCTCAACGATGCGCTCAACGCCATCAACAACGCCGAGAAGAGCGGTCGCCGCCAGGTCATGATCCGCCCTTCCTCCAAGGTCATCGTCAAGTTCCTTTCCGTCATGCAGAAGCACGGTACGTTGTCTTGCCTTGATACCTCCAGACACAATGAAAGAGAGATTCCGGGCACTTGTGGGATCGCTGGAGGAGGTGAAAATTCGGGTTGATAACTAGGCGACGGTTTCAGTCAACCAACAGCTTTCGCCCTTTAAGTGCCCGAGATATTGATGAATGTTTTACAACATGGCGGCGATCTTACAAGTTTCCGGAACCTCTCTTTCTCTGTGTCTGATTAACTTTTAAATCACCGTGACAAACCACTGACTTCCATCTCAGGTTACATTGGCGAGTTCGAGGAGGTTGACGACCACCGCTCCGGCAAGATCGTCATCCAGCTTAACGGCCGCCTCAACAAGACCGGTGTCATCAACCCCCGTTACCCCGTCCAGCTCCGTGACCTCGAGAAGTGGGCCACTCAGCTCCTTCCCTCCCGTCAGTTCGGCTACGTCGTCCTGACCACCTCCGCTGGTATCATGGACCACGAGGAGGCTCGCCGCAAGCACGTTGCCGGCAAGCTCCTCGGTTTCTTCTACTAAAAAAAGTTTCCGAATAGACTGGATAGTTCGGTGTGAGGGATGAACTCTCGTGGCTTGACGGAGTTGGATCGATACCGGCAGAGATGTTAGATAGTTATTGATCGAGTGATCTCAATGAACTGTTCAGTCAATTTCATCTTGCAGTTGCATAGATGCAGTAGATGTACTCCGTAGTGTATCTGAAAGTACTCCGTAGAGTAATCCGAGATCTGGCGGGCCGAGGTCTGACCGCCCCATGTTTCCCCGCAACACCATATCAAACACCAACGCACCAGTCTACAGTTACACCAACTCCTTGTATCCCTCAATCCTATCATACAGTTGCAACAATGCCCCTAGACACAATCTATCTCACCCGCCACGGTGTAAGTCACTTATCCCAGCTCATCCCATCCAACCCCCCCCTTCCACTTCATCACCACTAACAATATATCTTCACCCAGCACCGTCTAAACTGGACAATCGACTACAAAACCGGGACCTACCACTCCCAATTTCCCACTCCTACCGGCAACCCAGCTGACCCAACTCTAACCTCGCACGGCGTGCGCCAATCCCATGAACTCGCTGCCCATTTCACCAGCGATAAGATCTCCCCGAAGCCGTTCCGCGTCTACTGCAGTCCGTTCTATCGATGTCTCCAGACTATTCAGCCCGCTGTAGAGGCGTTGCAGAAGCAGCAACAAGAGCTATTGTATGAGCAAGCTGGAACTGATCGTAGCAATGATCCTTCCATTATCGATAAGCAGGCTGACTTGGTTGTCCGTGTTGAACCCGGATTGGGGTATGTGTTCCCCTCTTATCCCCTCCTATACATAACTAATATGAATCTACATATGATAGAGAATGGTTCGGCCCAACAACCTTCTTCCACCACCCCTCCCCCGCCCCCCTCTCC